>NC_050076.1:87780122-88987154 GCF_009764565.3 Dermochelys coriacea
CTATTCATGCATAGGTAGAATTTAAATTGATATTGGATTTCCATCTTTTGAACAAAATATACAGAATAATAGAACTTGTCATACTGGAACAGATCATTCGTTCATGAAGCTCATATTCGCGTATAGGCTTGTTTGCCGGTCTGAGATAGAATTTTCAGTTTGATACTCTTATACTTGTATATGTGAACAAAGGACAAAGACATTGTATATGTTGCTTCTGCTTAGCTAGATGGGTTTGTTACAGATAAGAAAAGTTAAAGTGTTACTGGCATGGTGGGAGTATAGGAGTGCACACTTTAAGACTGCCTCAACTCCTATCTCAAGGCAAGGTCAAGCAACCAGTTGGGAGGGGCAAGGAAAGATGGGAGGGGGGAAGGCATAAGAAACACTAAAAGCCAAAGAAAGCCTAGCCTTGGCCAGAACACAACCTCACTCCTTATCCTTCCATGGTGTACAAAAGAGGTGGGACAAAGACCCCGAATGACGAGACTGCAAAACTGAACATGACCATAAGTTGTAAGGGGTGGGACAGAGGGCATGCATTGCAGGTATATTTGGGAATGGGGAATGAGAAATGGAGACATGGGCAAGACTCGGTGGAATCATAGCTGGAAAAGGGGACATGGGGTAAACGCAGTGCGGCATCAGAGCTGGGAATGGAACACTGGGAACACTCCGCCGGCATGTAGAGCTGTGGATATGCTTGCTTGGAACTAAACCCAATCAACATTGCATTGCCTGCACTTTGGATGTCTGGTCTTCTGCTTTCTGTCTGTGTAACAAAAACCAGGGGAGGGGTGAAGGGAAAAACCCTCTAACAGTTCAGTATCCATCTGCAGATGGATAACTGATGCTTTAGAAGAATAACTGATGCTTCAGAAGAAGGCAATATCCTTCATAATAGGCCTAGCCAAATTGTACAGCGGTACATAGTGAAATGGGGAAAATTCTTTCCATGGCCCTTAGTTTACAAGCATAAGTAAACACAAATGGTCTGCCCCTAAATTAAAGACTAGAAGAATGTGGATTTAAGGTACAGGACAATGTGGGCTTGAGCCTTCCAGACTAAAATATGCAACCCTAGGTTAGAGAGTATTCACTTGATTCACTTGTTAGGTGACCCAAAAATAATAAACTTGTTACTGACTGATTATGTGTAAAAATCAGACAGACAATCTGGGTGAAGCTGGTAAAAAATATGAGAAAGGAATATGATGGTCCTTGGGAAAAGCAGGAGGAAAGTAGTCTATTATAAAGAAAAAATCTATGCAAAAACATTTTTGCATGTTAACAAGATGTTAGGTTCTTGATTGGGTAGATTCCACCAGAAGTAAATGCTGAAGACTATAAGGGAATTCAAAACTTACTGATTTTCTTTTACTCACATTTTAAATTGAGGGAAATGAATCTGTGCAGGTATACTTTGATATAATGAATCTGTACTTCACTGAAACCAAAATTATTATAGAGGTATAGTAACTTCAACAGCCATTCTCTAAATGACCTGCCTGTCAATTATTCTGAAATGTTATACTCCTGGAAAGCCAATATCGCACAAATCATACTACCTAGAACATGTAGTCCCAGGCCCTGGAGTGCAGTGTCACTGCTTTGTACCACACCACCTGTAGCTCTGATCTTAAAATCGGTCACCCTTGGAGGACCACCAACGGTATAGCGGGTTACTCCGACAGAGTGGTGGATCCAAGTTACCCTGGATGACTTCACCAGCATTCAATCAGCCCAGGATCAGAGAGTGTAAAGGATATATCAGCACAGTCTTTTGAACTGTATTGTGTGCTCTTCAGCCATAGCCAAGAATCTGGGCCCAATTCTGCTCATCATTGCACTGGTGTAACTCTCATTTAAGTCAAAATTTGGAGTAGAATTTCGGTCCTAATTTAATACATTCACTGATTATACAGAGAATGTTTTAAATGACTGAGCAGACTTGACAATGCACTCACATTCTATAAAAACTGAACAGTAAAAATAGCATATACAGGCCATATTTAAAAACTAAAATAAAAAAATCCTATGTATGTGAGATTCCCTTGGAATGGGTATACCTCTCAAGATGGTTGAAACTTTTAATGATTCCACTATACTATGTTTTGATTGTAAAGTACTTTGCAATGGCAGGTAAGCATTATAAGCTCTGCAGATAATTTCATAGGCTCCATTCACCTTTTGCCTAAGTAAGTCGATGGTGGAGTTTGTGAACTAACTCAGGTTTTCTGACTCCCAGCCTTGTGCTTGATCCACTAAGCCACAGCTGTTCCACTGTGTTTGGAGATGGCATGATCTCATGATTAGTAAAAGATTAAAACCAGGACACCTATGCTGCTGGAGCATAAGCCTTTTCCAGAACGGATGCAAGAAAGCAGCCAACCTTCTGCTCCCCACGTGCTAGGGAATGAATTCCCACAATGCATATTTTACAGGGCACTGGCCAATGCTCTCCCCATGAGACACAATACAAGATGAGTTGTATCAGGATGCAACAGCGCAGTAATGATGCATGTATCTAAATGGGGGTAAGCTGCGCCTGTCAAACAACGCTCACATTGCAGGTTCAGTTAAGTATATACAAATGAAGATAGTTCAAAGGTGGTTTAATTTCCACTCCAAACTCATGTGCCTAGCCTTAGTACTGAAAGATTAAATCTTGGTAGCCAGCCAGTTCAGCATGGGTGAAATTCATAGGCAGAGGACTTATACAAAAGGCACCACTTATTAAATGCTTAATTGCTACTTAAATAGAGAATTGGGTCTGGTGCAGGCACTCTGCACTGGGATGAATATGGCCAACGGTGAATGTTTGGGTTCATGGTTGTGATCGCTTTCAGTCGAAATGGCACTCTCTTGGGAAGACCTATTAATCCTGTTTTGGCAAGATGCGGAGCCCTGATGTTGCTTGCTCTTTATTGCTCTGTTTGGTTTCTGTGCATCCTGTTTGTCTGCTTTTAGTGGCTTGCTCCCCCATGCCTGTTACCTTCCTCAGCATCTAAATCACGTTGAAGTCAGATGGAGAAACTTTGTCTAACCTGAAAGGCAATTAGTTCTTTTAAATTGTTTCCTTCAAGATGTCTGCATATTCCTTATCATATCTTGTCTGTCTTCAAACCTAGTTACCTCCCTTGAAAGCAACTGAGCCAAGCAGATGTTTTCTTATCAGAATTCACACCAGACCTATTTATTCTATATTAGCATATCTCATTAACTGTCTCAGGACACTGGCTAAATTCATCTTTTAATAAGCATCTCAAAAATCTAGCTTTTCAAAACTGAATGTAGCCACAATAAGGTGTTTCTTTTTAACCCTGTAATTTCTATAGCAGAAACAGGGTGGACCAATGGACAGTTCAACAGACTAAGAATGGGCTGCACAGCTTTTCTAGTCAGCCTGGGTCCAAAGTGACCGAAAGGCACTACAGCTAACATTTGGTGTCCTATATCAATGGGTGGATCTCAGTCCATATCTTAGGGTCACCAGATGTCCTGATTTTATAGGGACAGTCCCGATATATGGGGCTTTGTCTTATATAGGCAATTATTAACCCCCCCACCTCCTGTCCCGGTTTTTCACACTTGCTATCTGGTCACCCTACCATATCCTGACCTAGTGGATACATGATCAGAGCACAAAAGGTACCATCACAATTAGCATCAAGTTGCACCTTTTTCAGCAATTGGCCAAGAACTGAACAGAAAAGGGCAAATAATTTGTCAACAATATTCTTGCTTGATATATCAGAGGGGCAGGGAGCACTGGCAAGGCTCGGGGCCAGCACATGTTTCTACTTTCTAAGAGGTGGCTTAGCAATTACGTCCCTAGGAGTCCAGCGAGGATGCCTGCCCAGAGCTTCCTTTTGGGAGCTGTATTCTTAAAGCAGGAGTGTATCTCATAGTTGTGTTCTGACCCGTTCACTATATTATCTTGTTTGCCCTTCAGATAGCTAATGAAATTAATATTGGTCATTCAAGCACTTTGGAACCCTATTTAATCGTTTAACAGGAAACCAGTAATTTATATGATTTATTTCAATCACATATAATCCAGCAAACCTCATTTATGTACTCTACTTAATGTGTGTAGGTGAAAGTAAAATGCCTCTGAGGCCTTATGGATGGTGGTTGTCAGATCCAGGAAAGTTACAGAAAATGTGGAAGCTATAAAATGTTGGTTTTATATCCTATTGAGAACTGCAGCTTACTTTATTCTAGTCCTTGAATGTAAATAGAATATCATTATGCCAGTGAAAACTAGAATATACAGTGACCACAAGGCTTTCAAGAACTGGGTCTTCCTCATTATGCAAGGTCCCAAAAAATTGTAACTTCTGACTTGAGCAAAAGCAGGAACAAAAGGCGTTAATTACAGAGACAACAGCTAAATTCAGTAACATATATGTCTGGAAGGGCCCTAATAAAATACTGGTTAGGTTTTTAAAAGGCTATTGAGGAGCCATGACTGAAAAAACAGAATGGCATAAAGGGATTATGGGGAATGAGTGACCATTTTAAAAAAAGGAAAGAATTAGAGCACGGAAATTACAAATAAAGAAACCTTTCATATCAAACAAACCAGCAAAAATGAAATATGTACAAAACCAACCCGGAAATTCGTTCACACGCCTGGAATGATTGATTTACGAGATGTTTTCAGCATCTCAGCTGCAGTTATCCATTCCAGTGTCTCATCTGAATTTCATAGAATTTATTTTATAATCCAAACAGTGTATCACTACATACATTGGGGATAGACTTACCTTTCAAGTGATTTGAACCTTCTGTGCTCCCTGGGTCATGTGGCTCTATCCATATAGCATAGCATCACCATTCATGACCACATAGTTAAGGTTGTACCACACTTGCATTATAAAAGCCATTTTCAAAGGTTTGAATGTGTAGAGCGCCATTCAACGGTGTACTATACCAAACAATGGCACCTGGAAAAAATCAATAATGTAAGTCTAAAATGAAGCAAAGAGCCCCCTCCCTTCAATGAAGGCAAGTCCAGATGAGCTTTCTGGTGATGCAATCTGAGGAAAAATGGATACTGCCTAAGAAATGGCAAAACGTATACTAATACAGACATGCTCATGTAAATAGTACACCTTAATTTATCTGCTTTGAAGCCAATGTAGATGATCTATAACAGGATTAGGGTTTCTGTAGCCAATATGTCTTCACATCAGGCTGAGAGATCTTCCTCCTCAGTTCATATGCATAATTCCTCTTAACACTAATGGAAATTACGTGCATCCATTAAGAGGAATATAGCACACAGAACTCTGACTCTAAGGAATCTTATGATGTGCATAAATACTTTTGACTTAAGAGGTAGATACTATGTTAATTATTAGGTGAAATCATAAATGTTCTAAAATAAGTATTAATGTATAATATGCACTTTTACGTTTAGAATTTAGTGCTCAGAAAAGTTGCTAGCTAGACGGTCCCATAGATTCAAATCTTCTATTTCAGAAAGAGGTACAGCATGGACAATAGCATTGCGAGCTTTCCTGGGATGACGCCTGCTAAGACCTGAGAAGGTAATGCACTTCACGTCTCCATTTAATCTTTGGCTTCTCTGCTGAGACTGTGGAAAAGGAGTCAGTAAATACGAGTTTTGTTAGCACTTATAATGCTATGTTCACTTGTCCACTTACAATAGGAGTGAGAGTATCGACTCATTTCCCGTTAGCCACCACAAACCCTTCATAAAGTAATGACTTTTGGTCATTACCAACGTAGGTGCTATACAAATCAGTTATCTAGAAATGAGAGGCTCCCTAGGATTAATCTCCTAGCCATGTAGCCACTCAGTAATGAGCACATTAAGTGTTGTAAGAATGCATAGGCCCAATCCTGCTGTAAGTACATCTACAGGGTAGTAGACATCAGCTGTGCTGCAGATGGACCTATCCAGAGGAAGGGACAGAGCTTTGCAATGGATACATTCTGAAAACCTAAAAAGACTTTTCCATAGATGAGAAATGTGGAACACGCTTGGAGAGGAGACAGATGATAGAAATAGGCTCCTCTTCCCATGCTACACTATTCTTAATTCTCCAGCACTTCAGCCTTACCAAATTCACGGAACAAGTAGTGGCTCTCTTATGCTGCTAAAGGTGAAAGGTGGCTTGAACAGACCAGAATCTTATTTTCAGAAGTTGTATAGAGGACAGGGGTGGCTTTCTCTCTGATATTGAGAGTGCTGGAGGGGACAGTCTCTCTAAGTTGTCATTGTCACAGTGGTGGAAGGAAAGCAGGTTGAGGAGTTAGGAGCCCTATAGGCTGCTCTAATTTACATGGCAACTGAAGTAACCCTATACTCCGTGGAGGATCAGTGTAGTAGAGCTCTGCTAGGCTTTCTCTCTCCCATTCCCTATCTCTGATGTACACCCTACACTAAGGCGATGGGAAGCCGAAAAGCAGTTAGTAAAGGAGGTTAGCTCTGCTGGTTTTACACCAGTTGAGAATTCCATTCTGTGACTGATTGCAACCCTGGTCTACACACTAGTTGTAATAATTTTTGTACAAAATGTGCCTTGTGAGGTGTCATTTGAAAACTAATAACTCACTGATCAATAATATCATGCTGAAATGTATGTAGAAATATTATATGCAAAGTTATGAATTCCCAGTACAATGACGGATAGTACATGTTCAAACCTACATAGCCCTGACTAGGCGGATGTTGTAAACAGGTCTATTCTAAACAAGAATATGTGTTTATCTCATTTTCATATCAGTAGTAACAAAGTCCTTGGGACAGCAAGAGGGGTAAACCAATTTCTCAAAAACAAAGGGCAAGCTGACACCTTTAGCCACGTGTCATAAAAGGTGATTGGCAATCACCAGGTCCAGTGATCATTGTTTGGCAATGGAGGGGGACAGGAAAGATTGATCCACATTTAGCAAGCAACATGAAACCTCTTTCACCATGAGACTCCATGGTTCCTCATAGAGGGAAGGAACTTTATCTAGTGGTAACCCTCAGGAAAATGCATTTCAAAGGGTGTCAGGACTACAAAAGTGAGGGCAAAAACATCCCTGGTGGCTGGCTGGCCTTCTTTCTTTCTGTCTTTCACCTAGAAGGACAAGGGAAACAGCCTTTGACTTCGGGAGAGGTTCCTGACATGAACATTGGTTAACAATGCTGGTGGATTTTACCTTGAACCAAGTCTAGTTTAAGTTTTAGCTACTAGAAAGAGTTTTATATTTATTTCTCTTGTAACTATTTCTGACTTTAATACCTTGTACTTACACTTACTTCAAATCTGTCTTGTTTTAATTTTAAATCAAAATTAATCCAGTGCTGTGTTTAAATTGAGCTATTTGGTAACTCCATTTAAAGTAGCAGGCTGCTGGATATTGACCCCTTGCAGGGCATGGACCTATAATATCTGAACCTCTCCAGGAGAGGGCTGGACAGCGCAGAAGCACATATTTTGGGGAAAATTCAGGATTGGGAATGTGTTTGGGTCACCCTGCAAGTGTTTAACCAAAGGGCTGGAAGCCAGAGTGTGGTGGTGTGTTCCTGAGAGGGTGCTGGGGTCAGAGTTGCTGGACCAGGATGGCAGCTATGCACAGACACTCAAGGGTGTGACCTGCTTGCTGTTTAGTTGTGTGTGAGCAGCCCAGAGTGAGAGCTACATCAGCAAAGCAATTGTGAGGGCACCCAAGGTTGCAGGACAGGTGGTGACATGACCCTTCACTGGTCTGCATTGCACCCCAGAATGTGACACCTTCCACTAGAGGAATTCTGAACTGGTCAGTTACAGCCAGGATCTGGCCTCTTTGTGTTGCTTAAGCAGATTGTAGAGGAACATCTGGACCAGAATCCAGTAGGAAAGAAATTACTGTCAGCCAGAGTCAGATCTTAGATGTGTGGCACAACTCCCATTCTCAATGGACACTGCAACCCATGTATATGAGGCAGAATTTAACTTATTTCTTTGCCTACTGCTCTATTAGTCATATAGGTTTAAACCCAGAAGTCAGATCTCCTTAAAGTCTGTAAATCTCCTTAGACTTGGTAAGTCCACTCATTCTTACATATGCAATCAGCTTGTAGTAAATTTCTGTTGTGTCTGAATAGTTTATTTATCCACTGACTGCTTGATAACAATTTCTTACATAATAAATGAGTGACACAGGAGTGTTGGCAAGAAATTCAGCTTTATTTCTTTCCAGTCCTAGAACATGATGTGATGAGGTGTCTGCCACACACCAGGCCTGAAGTGGTTAAGGTGGCTACATGGGCCAATTAACCACCTTGGCTGCACCTGGAGGAGGAGTCAGGAACAAGGACTAATTAGAGATGAAGCTCATTTAGACAGGAACAGAAGGGGCCTGTATAAAAGTCAGTAGCTGAGAGTAGAAGGGGTCTGCAGTCACTTGCAGGGTGAGAAAAGGCAAGGTAGGAATTACCCAACAGATATAGCAGTAAGGTTTTGGACCCTGCAAACCTTGGCTGCTTGTTCTCTAGGGAACCCAGTTTTGTGGGTGGGCCTAGGTTCCCCTACCAGCCACTGGAGAAGTGACAATGTTAAGGGGGTAGTGAAAGAGACCTGTCTCAAACAGTGAGTCCTGAGAGATTTAGATGATGCAATTTTCCTGGAAAGCGAAAAACCACAGTGGACCTGGACAGAGGGCCATGCCACGAGGGGCAGGCAGCTGAGTCCCAAGAGATTGAGACTGAGAGGGTGACCAGATGTGCGTAACCGCAGGAAGGGGCATTGACCTCGCAGATCTAATCCCCAGACTCAGCCAGAAGGAGGCTCTCCAGCCGTGAGTGAAGCACCCTATGACCAATGGTTAGAACTTTTAGGATCTATCATATGACAGGAGTCAGTATCCACTGACTTCCACGCCTATCATTTCAAAATGGATTTCACAGAGGCATAGAATAGACTACAGGGGGCCCCATTGTAAATGTAACATTTCCAATGTAAAAGAAAAGGAGTACTTATGGCACCTTAGAGTACTCCTTTTTCTTTTTGCGGATACAGACTAACATGGCTGCTACTCTGAAACATATCATTTCCATGTATTTCACCTTATATTACAGAGACAAAACAGCTGCTTCCTTATAAATTTAGAATCCCACTTTCACTGGTTCACAATCTGTTCCTCACTGACTGGATGCTATCACATAACTATTACTCCGGTTTTGACAAAGTATTTGGAGATGAAAGGAATACTTATAATTCTTTCTTTACAGAGAACCTAACATTCCCCCCCTCCACCGCACACTGTTCCTCAGATGTTCTTATCAACTGCTGGAAATGCCCACCTTGATTATCACTACAAAAGGCTTTCCCCCGCCCCGCTCTCCTGCTGGTAATAGCTCATCTTAAGTGATCACTCTCGTTACAGTGTGTATGGTAACACCCATTGTTTCATGTTCTCTGTGTATATAAATCTCCCCACTGTATTTTCCACCGAATGCAATCTGATGAAGTGAGCTGTAGCTCACGAAAGCTTATGTTCAAATAAATTTGTTAGTCTCTAAGGTGCCACAAGTACTCCTTTTCTTTCAAGATTTCTCTGTTTACCAGGAGTTAATTAGTCGAAGTTCACATTTAAACAGAATTTTACTTAATCCTGAGAAAGCTAAGAATATGCAAATAAATCCCTAACAAAGTACATTTTAAAATGGAAGAAATATCCACCTGCCACTAATTAAGTCTGTATTTTTATAAGAAATCAATGGTTGATTATACTAATTTTACCCTAGTGGTAATTGCCACTAATTTTCAGCATATTGTATGTGTCTAAGTCTTATGAATCCCACTTCCCCTTCTGCATAAATGTTTCATAAAATATTCAAAGCCAGTCCACAGCCAAGTAATAACAAATGTCAATGACACATTAGGAAGATTCATGGCTATTTTAAGAACAAATTTTATATAAAACCCTTATGCATTTATTATGGTCAGTGTTAAGAATTGATTTCAGCACAGAAGTGCTTGGCAATTAGTATCAGCACCTTTATTTCCAGTTCATTATTAAAGTTGAATTAATAGAGATACCTCAGAGTATATGGTGAAAGATCATTCACATGAGAGTTCATTCAGGAACATGTAGACGCTTAATTCCAAAGGCCTCACCAAAGTCCATTTGGATTGAATGGAAAGACCTCCATTGACTTCAAGGGAATCTGGATCCAGTCCCAAATCTAACTTGTTTTTCCTCCATAAACTAGGTTTATGTAACAAACATACCCAGGGAAGGGCTAATAGCAAGCTTTAAATGTGCATCTCTTTCAGGTTCCAGTGGGAATCCCCCTTTATGTTAAGCATTTTCATAGGGCCTCTGGTCCCTGCAGGTTAGAACATTTTTTGCTGGAGTTCACTCATTAGTTTTAAAGCATTTCTGTCCAACTCTCTGTCCATGTTCATTTCAGGTACTTTCTCAGGTTTCATAGATTCCAAAGCCCGAAGAGGCCGTTGTGATCTCTAGTCTGACCTCCTGTATAACTTCCTTAAAATAATTCCTAGAGCAGATCTTTCAGAAAAAACATCCAGTCATGATTTTAAAATTGCCAATGATGGAGAATCCACCATAAACCTTGACAAATTATTCCAATGGTTAATTTTGCTCACTGTCAAAACATTTACAACTTATTTCCAGTCTGAATTTGTCTAACCTCAGCTTCCAGCCATTGGATCTTGTTAAACCTTTCTCTGATAGACTGAAGAGCCAATTAAATATTTATTCTCCATGTAACTACTCATAGACTGTAATCAAGCCAGCCCTTAGCCTTCTTTTTTGTTGAGCTAAATAGATATAGCTCTTTGAGTCGAACATGATAGGTACGTTTTCTAATCCTTTAATCATTCTTGTAGCTCTTCTCTGAATGCTCTCCAATTTATCAACATCCTTCTTGAATTGTGGGCACCAGAACTGGACACATTATCCCAGCAGTGGTTGCACTGGCGCCAAATAAAGAGGTAAAATAACCCACTCTACTCCTACCAGAGATTCTCCTGTTTATGCATCCCAGGATCACATTAGCTCTGTTGGCCATAGCATCACATTGGAAGCTTATGTTCAGTTGATTATCCACCATCACCTCCAAATCTTTTTCAGAGTCTCTGCTTCCCAGGATAAGTCCCCCATCCTGTAATAGTGCCTACATCTGTTGTTCCTAGATGTATACATTTATATTTAGCCATATTAAATCGCAAATTGTTTGCACCCAGCTTACCAATCAATCCAAATCACTCTGCACCAGTGACCTGTCGTCTTCATTATTTACCACTCCCCCACTTTTTTTTTTGTCATCTGCAAACTTTATCAGTGATGGTTTTATGTTTCTTGCAAGTCACTTATAAAAATGTTAAACAGTGTAGGGCCATGAACAGATCCCTGCTGGAAGCCTACTGGAAACACATCTGCTTGATGATGATTCCCCATTTAGAATTACATTGAGACCAATCAGTTAGCCAGTTTTTAATCCGTTAATGTGAGACATGTTAATTTTATATCATTCTAGTTTTTAAATCAAATGTCATGTGGTATCAAGTTAAATGCCTTACAGAAGTCTATTATATCAACACTATTATCTTTATCACCAAATTTGTTATCTCATAAAAATATCAAGTTAGTCTGACGGGATCTATTTTCCATAAACACATGTTATTTCCATTAATGTATTACCCTCATTTGAGTCCTGTATTAGCCGCTCCATTATCTTACTTGGGATCGATGTCAGACTGACAGGCCTATAACAGCCTGGCCATCCCATTAAACCTTTTTAAAAAAAAACTGGTACATCGGCTTTTTTCCTGTCTTTTGGAACTTACTGAAAATCAACACTAATGGTCCAGCGAGCTCCTCAGCCATTTGTTTTAAAACTCTGGGATGTAACTTATCTGGACCTGCTGATTAAAAATGTTTAACTTTAATAACTTTGGTTTAACATCCTCCAGAGATACTAGTGGAAAGGAAGTGTTATCATCATATGATGCGTATATCTGTTTCCCCCCCCCAAATAGATTACACAAATATTTATATTTCTGGCTCTTTGCATTATTATTGTTAATTCTACCATTTCCATCTAATAATGGATCAATGACATTGCCAGAATTCTTATTGTTCCTAGCATATTTAATTAACTCCTTATTGTCCTTAACTCTGCTGGGCACAGATTTCTCCTTGTATCCACTGTTCCCTCTAAGCTGTGTGTGCGCACACAGATCCTAAACCCTGCACACATGGCGAAACACTGCGTGCACAAAAATTTGCACAGAAGCACAACAATTTGCATAGAAGAAATTTTTGCACACATGGCCTGTCAAAAATTAGAGGGGACATTGCTTGTGTCCCTTTGTTACTCTTATCAGTTTTCTACAATTCCTAACTTCTGATTTATATTTATTACTATCAACTTCCCCTTTCTTCCAGTGGTTATATATTCGTTTATAAATTTATTTTCTATAGCTTCCTTAACTTCCTCCCTAACCAGGTAATTTTTTAACCAGCCTTAAAAAAAAATCCTCAATTGTGGCTTTTTGTGCATGTAGTAAGGCTGTATTGGGTAGGACACTCTTTTCACTCTTTGTTTCCATTATCAATAACTAAGAAGAGTGATTTCTGATGGGAAATAGCCATGGAATAGGCATAGATTTTTATATTGTCAGTTCCATAGGACATCAAAACACATTAATTTATTTTCTTGTACAGTGTTTCTTAAAACAAGATTTTTTTAAACAATGTATTCGTTGGGTACATATGTCCCTGTAGTCTATCATTTTAATTCCTTACAAAAAAGTTATACAATTGACTTATTATGAAACAATCCAGTCTGAGTTTAGATAAGACGGGTGAAGTGCGTATCTTATATTGTGATAGCTAATGATTCCTGGATACCACGGAAGTATTGGATATTACAGTTACTGGATTGATTAGTTTCATATTGAATGGTGATGGGCACAAGGTAGGATCTGGCCCTATATTTTTATTAAATGGCTTGTTTTACTTATCAAGCATATAGTTCTGTTGCATTATCAATGAAATGCATATTCTTAAAGCAATCTTTGATTTGAGACTAGTATAAATGTTGGTATGGCTAAGGTGTGACATAGTAATAATGACAACAGCCAGGAAAAGTCTCTTTCTGTTTTGCTTTGCAGCTGTTTATTTCTGAATAAATAAAAATGATTATCTTACACACACTAAGTGTTTGAAGTTTCTACTTTGTTTTCCCACAGATGAATTAATATGCAATTTATTTTTGTTGAGCTTTTTTCTACCCTCCTTTCGTGAAAAGTATCAGTCCTTAGCAGTTTTGACAACTATAGACACGTTTTCTGTTGTTTTACTCTAAAGCTGTCTTGAATATACAGAGTAGAGTTCTTCATATCGTATATCTTAAAATCTACAAAGGTTTGTGCCTAGTTGACATTGGTTCATTATTCATTAGGTCTCAGATTGTTCACATAGTAAATAATGCATCAAAAAAACTTCTTAGTCAGGATAATAGGAAAAAAGTTGTATTCCAAGTTACCAAATTATCATTACAAAGTAGGGTTGTTTTCATCATTTTTATCAAATGTCATCCTGGTTCATATTGTGACAGAACTTCATTAAGGTTTTTGTGTGAAAGTTTTCCTGTAATCCATTTATAATTCAGAAAAAAACATTTTTCATTCCAAAGAAAAGACTCATGATATTTATGAGAGAGAGGAATTCAGACTGGAAATAAGTTGTAAATGTTTGACAGTGAGCAAAATTAAGCAAAACCTTGGATTGTTTTCTATTTTCATTCTGTCGATCCTTCCTAACCCATTTTGCCTTAAATCTCATTGGTGAAATCCTGGCCCCTTTGAAGTCAATGACAAAACTCTTATTGACTTCTGTAAGGGTAGGGTTTCACTCCCATTGCTTAAGAAGAGGTATGATCTGAGTTAAGGACTAGGAGCCTGAATAATTTCTAATCCCACTGACTTCCTCTGTGACCTTGGACAAATGACAGATTCTATGGGCTAGTCAGCTGATATAATTTGCCAGAGATGATGGAGTCCTGTGTTTCTCCCAATGTTTCCCCCAGTCTGTGAAACGGGCAAAACGCATCACGGAGGTGTTGCAACAATTAATTAAGTAATATTGTAAAGCACTTTGTAGAGAAGTGCTTAGGAATTATTCTTATTTATTACAATAAAAAGATCCAGTTCTGCTCCTAGTGAGGTCAATAACAATGCTCGCAACCCAAAAACAGAAGTCTCAGATAGACATACCAATTACTATAAAAAATTACTATAAAGCACCTCATTCTTCTTTTCAATGATCAGATACTGGTGTAAAATTAAACAGGAGTAGCAAGGAGCTTCACAAAATAATTTTAAAGCCATGTATGAGAACAGTTGATATGTTGATTCAGCCACCTGGGTTAATAATTCACAATCAACAATTTCAGGAGTTTTTTTGTATTTGCAAAGTGACCATGAAGACACACTGACTTTTACAAATTTTGTTTCCATTTGCAATTTAAAAAATAGTTTTTTGGCCTATGAATTGCTTGCAAGATTTTGCAACAGCTATTCCTGCAAGTATTTGATATAAAAACACTGTAACGGGTCACCTTAGTACACTTCTGTTGCCAGATTGAATTAATCTTTACAAGCAATTTATAATTTCACACAAATAAAATGAATTTTGTTTTACTTTGAAATAATTTAATTTCACAATTTCACTTTGTGATTAAAGGAATCTCAGCTACAAGCCAAAAATGTGCTTTCCACAAAAATGTCCACAAACAATATTCTACTTGCATGGAAACCAAATAAAAGGGTCATGATCATAATCAAAACTAAGTTCTTTTTGGAAGTCTGACATTTTTATAAACAGCTGTTCTACAGACTGTTTATGATGCCTAAAATGGATCTTCAGTTGATATAAATAGGAGGATTAATATTAAAATTACCATGGACAGGTGTGATGTTTGGAGAACAGTTAATTTCCTGATTCGCTGACATACTAGATATGGTCACAACTAAAAGATCTTTGAGGAACTCATCTGTATGAAATGTAACTATTGCACTGATAGTCCTTTTACCATATAATTACACTTACAGAAAATCTGTTTTATGTTGCCTTTAACTGCATATTTCTCCCACCTATATTATTATTTGACTTTTTGTACATAAATATCAGACTGGTGTGGCAGCATTATCAGCCTCTATTTGGCATTCATATATTTAGATACTTTAACTTTTACTTCTGTTAGGTTTATTGTTGTCTTGTAGTTTGAGTATTTGTTAGCTATGTTTAATCCAGTAAAAATTGTTATTGCTGCTATATATTTCCACAGTACATACGGTTAATAAGGCTCTTTGGTGCATGTATTACTTTTGTTCAATGGCATCTTGCATATTAAATGGCATTACTGCTGATGTGAATGTGTTAAGTGCTTATAGTCTTTGGCCTCTGAATGCTGAGCATAGACCCTGGTCAAGATCAGTGGGTTTCCTGATCATCTGAGATGCCAGGGGAGAATTTCATCTAAAATGGTTCAGCCATTTCTGAGAATCAAGTTAGGCAAACCAACAAATTTATCTGTATTAAACAAAACATGCAGCCATTTTATTTACTGAGAAACTTTAGTGCCCAACTTTAGTGAGGGCCAAATTTGGCAGGAAAGGGTCACTGTGGTCACTGTTAAGGATGTGCTTTTGCTGTCCCCATAAAAATCTGCCTAAATTTGGTCAAGTTAAGGCTCTGAAAAAATATCTTTGCAGCATGTGTGAACTGAAATGTGTGAATGTGGCAGCTACAGTCTCTGAAGAGTCTGTCTGCACTGGTCATTCTCTATCTTTTTAGCGTTCCAGTATGGAAACTAGACTGCATATGTGCCATTCCCACAGATTGACTGAGCATGCTTGAAGACTGCGGTGTAATGTATACAGACATGGGGGACGAGTTAAGGTTGCACAGGCAATCTTCTGGCATCTTCTAAATTTTGAATGCCTAAATTTGTAACTTTAATATTTTTTAACATAGGGGTTTTTTAGATGCAATAGAGAGATAGGTAGTTCTGGTAAGGGTACCTCTGAATGATAAAACGAGTCTGCTATTAGGTTATATTACCATCCACTCATCCTAGTGTTGGGGACACTGGGCATGGCTACTAGGTAACTCAAGGGGATGGAAGACCACGAGTGTCGAAGCCCCCTCGCTCTAGGCCCAGATGCCCTCCCCCCCTTCCCTTTTCTGCCTGGAGACACTCTCAACGGTCACGCTGAGAAATTTGCAACAGTGTATTGCAGGCGCAGACTGGCTGGAGCAAGATTAGGTCAATCAGGACAGGAATGTTAGATAATGCTGAACGAACAACTCCATATATGGGGGAATAGATGATAAGAGGAAAAAGGGGAACTGGCTGGTATATCGGATATATATCTATATATCTGGCAATATGGATACTTAGGGCAGCTTGCTATTGGATAAGTATGCTAAAGAATTAATGTATAAAATATGTGTAACTGCTTGCACTGGTGTGCAAGATTTGAGATTGTTGTCTCCCTGTACCGCTTGAAGCTTCAAATAAACTTTTCTACTTCTCCACCCCGTTGTGATTATTGGGCGACGCACACCGGGCAACGAATCCAGCTGTTGCCTGCCTCGGGCTTTTGTGCCAGCAACACTAGTGAATAACCAATAAAAGAAGGGAAATTAGCCAGAAAACACAGCCAGGCTCATTTTCTCAAGTTTCCAATTTGTATCGCATGCATGGAAAAACCATTTGCAACTGCACAGAGATGATAGAGAATCAGCCTTTGCACTCTATGGAACCTGTGGATCCTCATGATAAAATAGGTCTACCACCTTGGATTGAGAGACATTCATATAGCATGTCACTATGACTAGTCAAAAATTCCTCTCAAAACTGTTTTCTAACATAAAATTAGCTTTTCAACTAAATGAAAATTGTCTTTGTTTTGTTTTCCAAAAAGTGTTTGTTTTCTGTGGAAAACTTAAATTTTTCTTCCAAAAACAAAAAAATGTTTGGTTTACAGCCAAAAACTAAAATGTTTTGATGCACTGCTGTGGTGTCTCATAGTGGGAGTTGTCATTTCTATGTCTGAGAGTCCCATTCTACACTATGGGCTGAGATCACTGGACAAACATCTCCTATGGCCATGAAACTGCTGTGATGCACAGCTTACGGCATCAAGACAATGGTGCATCATGAGGAAATTAAGTCCAGCCTGGGAGTTTGAAGCCTGAGGCACCAAGGCAGCATTGCAGAATCAAAATATTTTGGGTTTTGACTGGCTTGGTTTTGACTAAAAATGTGAAATGTTCCACTAAACCCCATCATTTTCTAACAAGCTTTAGTGCTTGTCCTCTTTGCAATGCTCCCTAAGCCCCTGCCTCGTGGCAGGATAGCTTCTTGAGGAGTTGTGTTGCCTTTGGATTCTCCATTGTTCTTGTTCCCTATACCTATCTTACGGGAGTAGAAGGCAGAAAGAATTCATTTGATTCACTCAGCCACTTTTCTAAAGTTATTTCCACTGCATTGTCAGGGGAGCAAGCTCTGGAGAGATGTTGTTCCCTGTCAGCATCCTTCCTGTAGGCAGTTGTATCCCCCACACCACATCAACCCACAAAAGAATCCTAATCATCTGATTTTTTTATATGAAGGGGCTTCTATGGGATTGGGAGGGGAGAGATCACTGTAGATCTGCCACGCCTCCAATCCATTGAGTTATTTCTAAGGCCCTTTAGCCCTGTGTTTCTTTTTGATGCCCTTTAGTGAAATAGGTAACAATAGGGTTGACAAGAAAGTCCAGGTGTATTATAGAGATGGTGGTTAACATACTACACCATGAGTGGTTGGATACCTATAAATTCCAGTGCACCAGAATTCTCTTGGGGCATAGAAACATTTCTCATTTAAAACAACTCAGACCTATGTTTTGAGAAGCTGAGGTCAGTGGGACTGGCAGATACTCAATACCTCTGAAAATTAGCATGTTGACAAGGGTGATACATAGTATACTTGGACTTTCAGAAAGACTTTCACCAGGTCATCACAAAAGGCTTTTACACAAAGTAAGCAGTCATGAGATAAGAGGGAAGGTCCTCATGGATTAGTAACTTGTTAAAAGCTAGTTTATTCCTACTCTTTGTTTTCTATCAGCTTTCACAATAGAAAGAGGTAAATAATGGGGTCCCAGTGACCAGTGCTGTTCAACATATTCATAAAAGATCGGGAAAAGGGGTGAACAGTGAGGTGGCAAAGTTTGCAGATGATACAAAATTATTCAAGATAGTAAAGTCCAAAGCTGACTGAGAAGAGTTACAAAGGAATCTTACAAAACTGGGTGATTGGGCAACAAACTGGAAGGTGAAATTCTTTGCACTTATGAGCAATAAAATACACATTGGAAAACATTATCCCAACCACACATACAAAATGATGGTATCTAAATTAGCTGTTGTCATTCAATAAAGAGATATTGGAGTCATCTTGGATAGTTCAGTGAAAACCTTTTCTCAATGTGCACCTGTAGTCAAAAAAGCTAATAGAATGGTAGGAACCATTGGGAAAAGAGTAGATAACAAATCAGAAGATATTATAATGCCACTATATAAATCTATGGTATGCCCACACTTTGAATACTGTGTGCAGTTCTGGTTGCCCCAGCTCAAAAAAGATGTATTAAAATTGGGAAAAGTACAGAAAAGGGCCACAAAAATTAGGGGCATAGAACAACCTCCAAATGAGGAGAGATTAAAAAGACTGGAACTGGTCTTAGAAAAGAGGGGGGAAATGATAGACATCTAGAAAATCATGAATAGTGTGGAGAAAGTGAATAAGAAAGCATCATTTACCCCTTCACTGAACCAGGGCTCACCCAATGAAATGAAAAGGCATCAGGTTTAAAAACAAACATAAAGAAGTACATCTTTATGCAACTCTCAGTCAACTTGTGGAATTCATTGCCATGGGATATTATGAAGGCAAAAGTATAATTGGGTTAAAAAAAGAATTGGATAAGTTCATGGAGAATACGGCCATCAATGTCTGTTAACCAAGATGGTCAAGGATGCAACCCTATGCTCTGGGTATCCCTAAACTTCTGACTGCCAGAAGCTGGGATGGGATGGATCACTTGATAATCACAATTCTGTTCATTCCCTCTAAAGCATCTGGCACTGGCCACTGCCAGAAAACAGGATACTGGGCTAGATGGATGGTTGGTCTGACCCAGTATGGCTGATATTAGGTTTTTATGATGTTACAATCTGCATACTTTTTTTACATGTTATGTGTGGTACTGATTGTTTCCTTGGTATAGTTAACATCTAGCAGCCTTTCATTATTGTGGGGAGGGGGGTTTGTTTGTGTTTTGTTAGTGCATCTGCCCTGTGGTTGGTTTATTGCAATACTGGAGCTAGATGCGCTAAAGATTCATATGTCCATTTGTGCTACAACCACTAAATAGAAGAATACAGCAGGAACACTCACGGTTAAAATAATCCTTTTCCTTTTGTCACTAGTCAGAGTGGACTAGGGAGCCTATATTTTATTCTCGGGATGGCTTTTACAACATCTGCTACTTGTACATGTGTATTGTACCATACTATGGGTAAACAGGAAAACTTTCGGTCTCCTTTTTAATCTGTTTTACTGAACTAAGGAATTTGACAGCATGAGGAGTGAATAGCTCAAGCAACTGGTAAATGGGCTGCTGAACTTTTCATCTCTCATTAATTTGAATCCAGTGCTAGCCAATGCAGTAGTAACCAAACTTGGTTACCATTTGTTGATTGATTGTGCTGTATGTGCATGCACTGTTGCTCTCAATGTAGTTGTTAGTATTACATCACCCATGGTAACTATTGACATCACAGTTGGTAATCTCAGCGAAGAGCCCAAGAACAGGATTGTTCTGGAAACCAAACTATCTTCTCAGTTTCAGAGATTGGCCTCCTACTTTCAGGCTAAGGTGCTGTGTCACTATCTCTGAACATGCTCTGTATTCAGGTTATTAAAAAGCAGAACTGCATCTTGAACACTGAGTCTTGCAATTTTCAGATGCACTGAAAATTCACTTTATAACTAAAAAAACCAGTTGAGTCAAATCATTTTAGAAGAACAGAAAATAAATCCAGATTAACAGCTGACAAATTCTCATAAGAAAACAATAAAGTAAACCAATACATTTTTCTTTCATTAAAATAAATAAAACCTTTATTTGTCCGGTTATAATTGAGGTGATGCTCTGTCTGACCTTTTATTTAGTTTTCTCTTAGTCTAGAAACCCAGTGGTGTTAAAGTTCCACCAGAACAGTTTTCAGAGAAATCCTCTTCACTATGTTTTAGCCTCTCGTCATGACCTGACATTACAGATCACTCAGCAGGAGCTCTCTCAATACATGTAGGCCGTTCTCTGAAAGGAAAGTGCCTGTCCTTTGCTTGGGGAATGTTAATCATTCATCTCTCATATTCAAACTTCCCCATTACTTAGTTAAAAACATCCCAGTTACACTGAAATGCTTTCTGAACAAATGCTGAAATGAGGACAGCTTTGATATTTGAAAACAGTAATAGACCAAGGCAGGCCATGCTACTAATTTCAGAATCTACGTAAAAGGTCCTTCCCAGGGGCCACTATTGTAGTATTAAACAATTTCCCGTGAGGTTAGTGTTGTATTATAGCACAGGAAGCTGGCAATGTTATATAACAGTCTTTTCTGCTAGGAATGTGAGGGCAGCAATAGCTTAATTATCCCCTGGGGTCACAATTTAGAGGAGGACTAGCTGCTGGTCTTAATGCAGACAGCAGTAGCCAGAGGAGGAAAATTGCCATTTCACACTGGTTCTGTCTGCATTTCTGCTTCCACAGTCAGACTGTTTACTGAAACATCTGACTAACCCCGTTAGGAGGTGATATCAGTGTTTTTTTAAACTGAAGGAGGACTGAGTAAGGTGGCAAAGATGTAAATGATAGGACATGTTCATAACAGAAAGTCTGAGAGTATGTCTGTCAAATCAAAATAATAAATTATCTCTCCCTGTTCCAAGAGGGAATTACTGTCCACCAGACAGTATCAGGTAGGCAGGGTATTCTGCTGTAGAGTGATGACTGAGGGGAATGTCAGCCTGTGGTTCTTCCACTGATAATATGCCCCAGACTGCTCCAACATCAATGCAAGTAACCTCATTCCCTAAAAGCCTCCTGGGCAGAAGTGAGCTTGATGCTAGTATTGCTCTGTGTTTCTGCAAATGACAGATCAGCCTGGCTCATTATTTTTGAATAATATTCTTCCAAGGTTTTTTTTTCCCTCTCCCCTTAAGCTATTTCTATACATTTCCTCTTATGCCTCTCAGTATTGCTGCTGTTCAAATAGACATTTGAGTTCCCTCTTGGCTTCATCCTCTCTGTCTGTTGGGAGAAAGTAAAATGCAATCACCAGAGTAGATAGGTGAGCTCATGGATGAAACCCTGGTCCCACTTGAGTCTGTGAGAGTTTTGTCATTGACTTCAGTGGGTCATGATTTCATGCCCATCTCTTTAAAATCCCACTACTAGTGAGATAATTTGGTAAACCCTGGTTTACCAAATGGTCTCCTCCACAATCCTTACGCCATTCTTATATATCTGTTGGGTTATGGTTCCTATGGGACGTTTTTGCTGCTAGTTTACATGCTACAGTTCATAAAATACATTTCTCTTACCATTTCTTCCTTAATTTCCTTTATAAAATGCTACCCATGGCTGCTGTATAACTTTTATAAAACTTACATGAAATATAATAGGAGAAGGAGGTCCAAATGCAAGACTGAATGAGGAAAATGGGGACAGGGAATGTGATAAATATAGGGTCAAGAGCAGCCATATTAAAAAGCACTTCAGAAAAAAAAAAGATTGTAGGTGCCTTACAAATATGAAAAGAGATGGACTAATACCACAATTAAGAGTGAGTAAATGCCAAGCAATAGGCCCCACCATAATAAGAGTATGATCACTAGCAGCCCCATCCCTCCCCAAGACACAATGGTGGCATCCCTAAAAGACAGATGATGTTTCAGACACACATAGTATCAGTTGAGGAGCAAGGAGGAGATCTTGAATATTGCACAGCTTTGGTCCTCCACTATTAAAGGCTAAATAGTATTGCTGGAGTCCCAAACAAACAAACTTTCTCCACTTGTTGTTTTGCTGCATTTGCTGATACCAGTGTCTGAAGCACACAACCAAAATTCTCATGAGCGATGCATTTTTCACTATACATCTTAGGCCTTTTCCCATTCCTGAATCTCATAGTAGAGCACAATTTCCCTAATTCCCCTTCTGAAGTGAAAATGTCACTTTCCCCAAACCCCCAAAACACATGGTTCCATGTGGAAACAGAGCCAAGGTCAGTCCCTTGTGTTAGCTAGTGTTATTGGACTTACCTAAATCAGAGAAGATTTTGCACCCACTTACACTACTTCCGGGTGTTCCGTGTGCTCTACATTTACATCTGTAACTTAACATTACAACTCACTGATTGTGGGAAATTACTTTCAAAACAAGCGGGTACACATGTCAGTGATACATATTATAAAATTAACATACAGTAACCCACCACCTTTGAAATCCATTCTCCTTCATAATCTGGTAGGGCCTTGGTTTGCTGGTTTCCAAGCCATAATGCAGTACAACCTAATTAGTTTCACTTTTTGTTGCATTTTTTTTATATACTTTGGTTTACTTCGTTCCCACAACTGGGCAATTAACATCTTCTTCAGGGCAACCATGGTCATTTTATAACCCATTGTTGGTTTGTACTTTGTTTTAACTTTTGTAATACAATGCCTTTTCTCAACGATTATAGGCGATATAAAAATCCATTAAATGAGTCAATAAGCAGCTCTAGTAAAATCAAGGGTCTCATTAGAGTATTCAAGAAGAAATGCAGCCCCAAATAATTCTGAGAGCAAATAAGAGAGGCCTGAAACAATAAATTTCCAGTCCAGATCTGGAAATTCCTGGCATTAGTGGGGCCCAAGAGATCTGGTTTTGCTTCAGGCTTATCTCTTATGGCGAATACTTGTTCTTGACCACAGAAAGCTAAATTATTGGGACTGAGTCACAGTAGTGCATGAGGTATGGTGCAGAGCCGTGTCAACCTAGTAAGAGCTCCAGGACACCCTGTCCATAGTGTCTCCTTGAACACAGAGTGCAGCTGCTGCACCTCTTTTAAAGTGTCTTGAACCCACCTTGTGCCCATCCTAGTGGCAACAGCAGTGTTGGTCCTTATGCTTCCTGAATGCAAGAACCCATTTGTACATCAGAGGGGGTACTGAGAAGTAGAACATCCATATGCACCTTGCAAGGACTAGGCAGATTCTGGCCCAAGGTAAATGGTCTGTGCTCATTAGTGCCCTGTGGGACTCAAGGATGAAGAATCCCTAGTTTAGGAGCAGAGTCACTTCAGTAAGCCACAGATACGCTGCACTACCCCTCCAAGGGGAAAGGCTGGGACTTAGATGTGGGTCAACTGGCCCTGCCTTCCAAATTGCTCTCCACAGAGACACAGAGTAAGCCCCCATGGAGCATAGTCTAACAGTGCACATAAGTTACTAGCATTTGGCTTCTACTCCTTCCCAGCAGAATCAAACCAAATGCACAGCATTCAGAATTGCCACCTGCACAAGGATGGAGCAGGATGGCAGCTGAGATATTCAACCAGAACATTGACCAAGATGGTAATATGTGGTATGTTCCTTCTCCCCTTGCAATGAGAAGTTTCAGGGGGAATGGCTCTTCAGCTAGCAGCCAAATGGCATGTTAGTTTTGTTGAGGTGAGGGCAATATTGATTACATCTGTTGGCTTCTGGAAGGAGAAAGATTTAATTCAGTGTAACCCAGAACAAAATTCTACTCACTTTGTGCATCTTTTTTGATTTAATCAGATTGGTGTTGGTTAAGGCTAGTATAGGATAACATCCAACAATTCAGAGGTTAGGAGATGCTCTGAAAAATCAGGACACATCTCCAAAATTTCTTCAACTCAAACTGATATTTAAATAGGAAGGATATCTGGGGAAATGCTTAGTACAACTGGGTTTGGGCCAATTTGGAAATTGCCATCAAAACAATCATTTTCAGAGCATTTTTGTTTTTGGCATCAGCAGAAAACAGGTGACAACTTTTAAAAAAACAGCTTTTAAAAAAAAGCAAAGAGAACCAGATTCTCCTGAACCTCACAAAACATTCAGATTTAGCTTGGCATGAGCAGTTGAGTTACTTCATATTTTGCTTTAAGTGGTTTGAGCATTACCAGTTTCAGAGACGAGTTTTGAGCCAGAAAGTAAACCCCTTACCCACCACTTAAGTCAAAGTGAATACTCACATGAGTAAGTGCTCACCTGAGGAAGGGTTCTACCATCTGGCCCTATGACTTGAGGCTATTCAAAAAGTATAAGGCTTAAGTCTATATATTTAGTATCAGATTGTCTCTTTTCACAGCAGAGAAAATTAGGAGTAAATCCACTGAATGCTGGTGTAAATACGAGGAGAATCAAACTCTTCCCCTTTAAGTGATGATCCCTTGTCCCTTTTCTTAAACTGGAATGCTCTACATTTTTATTAATGTATTCACAGTCATCTCGTGTTTCTGTACAGCCTGAACCTGGATATTAGCCAAGCTAAAACTGAACCTCTCTAGGCTTTGGGAAAACATAAAGCAAGCTTATGCATTCATTAAGACTGAACAGCCTTTCCTGAGGGAGACATGGGATTGGACCACGTAGAGTTAAAACTGTCTGACCTGAATAGATGTGAATGTCAATTCTACTTCATGTTCACCTCAAGTCAAAAGTGTAATGCAAGGTGATGCCATTTGTAGATTTTTTTTAATTGAATCACTACTGTATATAGCTATCATTATGCACATGGATAGTGTATCCTTGACTTGACACCAGGTATACAATATCTATTTCATTGTTTGAGAGGAATATTTTATACTTTTAAGAAAAGTCTGAGGGGGAAAATTAACAAGTGAGATTTGCCAAGTGCATTGGCAGAAATTCTTGTTTCTCTTACACAAATTTTGTAAAAAGAAAAGGAGGACTTGTGGTACCTTAGAGACTAACAAATTTATTTGAGGACACCATCATAGGACCTAATCACATTGGCCACACTATCAGAAGCTTGTTCACGTGCACATCTACCAATGTGATATATGCCATCATGTGCCAGCAATGCCCCTCTGCCATGTACATTAGCCAAACTGGACAGTCTCTACGTAAAAGAATAAATGGACACAAATCAGACATGAAGAATTATAACATTCAAAAACCAGTCGGAGAACACTTCAGTCTCTTTGGTCACTCTATTACAGATCTAAAAGTGGCAATTCTTCAACAAAAAAAACACTTCAAAAACAGACTCCAACGAGAGACTGCTGAATTGGAATTAATTTGCAAACTGGACACAATTAACTTAGGCTTGAATAGAGACTGGGAATGGATGAGTCATTACATAAAGTAAAACTATTTCCCCATGTTTATTCCCCACCCCCACTGCTGTTCCTCAGACGTTCTTGTCAACTGCTGGAAATGGCCCAACTTGATTATCACTACAAAAGGGTTCCCCCCTCCCCCGCTGGTAATAGCTCTCCTTACCTGATCACTCTTGTTACAGTGTGTATGGTAACACCCCTTGTTTCATGTTCTCTGTGTATATAAATCTCCCCACTGTATTTTCCACTGAATGCATCCGATGAAGTGAGCTGTAGCTCACGAAAGCTTATGCTCAAATAAATTTGTTAGTCTCTAAGGTGCCACAAGTCCTCCTTTTCTTTTTGCAGATACAGACTAACTCGGCTGCTACTCTGAAACAAATTTTGTCGAACTTTCTGTAAATCTAATCAATGGCACTAGGGGGAAGGGGACCCTTTAGACATCAAGCACCTGTGCAATCACATTTTCTTTTAATGAAGGTAAAATCAATGTTTCTTTCAAAATAACAATCTATTCGGAGGAGAACTCCACTAATTCATACTGACAGGAAAGCCATTGTCAGTGACTGAATTTTAGGGCTCTCTCACCAGCAGAAGTTGATCCAATAAAAGATATTATCTCGCCCACCAGGTCTCCGTTCTTCAGACACACACAGGCTTAATGTTAGGTACAGGAATAGTCCCATTGAATTCATTGGGACTACCTGTGCTTAAAGTCAAGCATAATAGATGGCAACATCAGGTCCTTAAGTCCTGATTCAGACATTCATCATTAGTGCAAAGCATTTAAAATTCAACTTCAATAAGACATTACCATTAAGCATATACTTAAGTGCTTTGCTGTAGAGGGATGGAATTAAGTTTAAATGCTTTGCTGAAATGGGGTTATTAGTGAGAAAGGGTGGAAAAGCCCACCATTTAAAGACCTGTTTTATAGGGCTAGATCTTGCTAGACACCAAGTGCTTCCTGAAAAGTGCCCAGTGCCCTAAACTTCCATTTAAGTCAATGGATTCTCATTTAATCAGTTGAGGTCAACACATCTGAGGACACTCAGCATCTCTCAGGAGGTGCTTCATATCTCCCAGGATTGGGCCATGCTGCTGGTTTTTAGTGGGAATTAAGAGGTGCAAAGGAATTGCACGGGCCCTGTGACAGGTTTCAGTTGGTCCACCGAGCTCCCAGGGGACTACTGCCTCATCAGCAGGCCTTGGTCACACCTTTCTGTCACTAGGGAATTAGTGGCGGGAGGCGTGCTAGTCAGAGTCTGTGGCGCACCTCTCAGGCAGGGGGAGCGCTGGCCAGAGTCTGTGGCATGGTCAGGATTCTGCTACCCAAGGCTGGTTGGCCGGGGTAGAGGAACGCAGGCCCACACAACTCTACTGCGTTCCAGCCCAGGGCCCTGACAGTGGCGGAAGGAGAGGGTCCTGCCACTGGGTCAGCGGGGAGCCATCTGCAACACGCTGATCAAATGGACCCACCGCACTATGCAGTTCTGCCCATGGGCTACTTCCTACCCGGTCTCTCGAGCGGGTCCCTCTTGTCCCTCCAGCTCATCAGGGTATTCCGCAGCTGGCAGCTCCAGCTCCAGCTCCAGCTCCACCTCCATGTCAGGCTCACACTGGCCCGGGTTACTGCCTGGCTCCTCCAGTTCCTCTGGGTACTCGGCAGCTGGCAGCCCTGGTCGCCCCAGTCCTTCTCCTGGTCAGGTTTCTCCTGGCCCAGGGCCTCCCCTGGCTCAGCAGCAGGGTCTGGAGGGAACAGCCAGTAGCCTGTGTCTGTCTCCCTCCCTGGCACTGCCCTGACTGGGCAAAGGGCCCTTCCCTTTGTACTTCCTGTTCCACCCCGCCCCTTCCAGGGGGTGGAGTAAGCTTGGTCTGGCCCCGCCCACTCAGGCTGAGCGAGTGGCTCTTTACCCTCTAGTTCGGAGGGAAACCACCCTGGCTCCCTAGAGGCCCCATGCACATTGGGATGAAATTCTCCCCTGTACAAAGGGCCGAGGCATCACTTAAGTCCCATTCAAACTCTATTTTGAATGCTGAAGTGGACCTAGGTGATGCACAGACCTTAAGCTGCCTGCCACAGAGAGGTGAAATCTGTCATATATGGACAAATAATAAGAAAGCCAGGATAATTCAACACCAAATATATTTTTCTCTTTTAAGTTATTTATTTTCATTTAGTGATGTTTGAATTATTTAGGACAGTACTTCAGAATGTGCTTTCAAATACTCAAGAGTATTTTGTAAAAGTAATGGAAGTCTTAGTAAAACCATTCAATGTAGATACGATAGTGATGGGTATAGTAAAATATCATCGATATTAATAGGGTAACTCCCTACACCTCTGCTATTACCTTTTGCTGAGAGGTAGGGATAAAGCCGGGGGAGGGGGGCTTTCTCAATGCCATGGCTTCTACTCTGTAAAATAGCTTCTCTAATCATGCTTTTCAAAGAAAAAAACAATGCAAGTGTAACTACCACCTTTGTGGGTTGTCATTGGGAATTGAGCCCAACACCTCCGACATTAAAAGCCTGACCCTTTACCACTTGAGATGAGGAAGTAAGTCCCTTACTCCTTATCTATAGTAGAATAATTTTCTCTGTAGAAAAAAAGGAGGACTTGTAACATATTTTAAACAGTGAGTTCAATGAGCATATTTTCATACTTCTGTTAATCACCAACCTCATATCACATACACATGATCATAAATCAGCACTGTGTTGCTATAAGGACTATCTTTATATCCAGGTTTTTCTGAGGGTGTTGGTTGTTTGATTGTGTGTGAAGCAATTAATTTAGCTGATGCATTGATATTTGTTTATAATAAGTAATCTTAGCTGTTGATTGACTGATACATTTTATAAATGGAAGAAATGTAATTAAATGAATAAATATAATGAAGTGGCCTGAGAAACTTCAAACACAGTAGGAGGATTATCAGATGCCAATCTGCTTTCTACTTTATTTAAAAAAAAACTTTTAGTAATTGTAAAAATGTTTAGGTCTGGCTACTAAGCACCTAAATAAAGACAGGTAGCAAAAGGGTAGAATTACGCACTACAAGTAAATACTCTTTTGCTGTTCTTGAGAAACTGGAGGTGACTTGGGCTCACCTTATCTCTGATTTCTGACTTGTACAATACAGGTGAATATCCCAGCGGAGAGTGTCCCGAATTGTATATAGTCAAGGTGTGCAATATCAATGCAGGATTCAGAGTAGCAGCCATGTTAGTCTGTATTCGCAAAAAGAAAAGGAGTACTTGTGGCACCTTAGAGACTAACACATTTATCTGAGCATAAGCTTTTGTGAGCTACAGTTCACTTCATCGGATGCATTTGGTGGAAAATACAGAGGGGAGATTGATATACACACACAGAGAACATGAAACAATGGGTTTTATCATACACACTGTAAGGAGAGTGATCACTTAAGATGAGCCATCACCAGCAGCAGGGGGGAGGGAGGAAAGCCTTTCATGGTGACAAGCAAGGTAGGCTATTTCCAGCAGTTAACAAGAACATCTGAGGAACAGTGGGGGGTGGAGTGGGGGGGAGAAATAACATGGGGAAATAATGACAGGTTTCAGAGTAGCAGCCGTGTTAGTCTGTATTCGCAAAAAGAAAAGGAGAACTTGTGGCACCTTAGAGACTAACAAATTTATTATAGCATAAGCTTTCGTGAGCTACAGCTCACTTCATCGGATGCATTTGGTGGAAAAAACAGAGGAGAGATTTATATACACACACACAGAGAACATGAAACAATGGGTTTATCATACACACTGTAAGGAGAGTGATCACTTAAGATAAGCCATCACCAGCAGCAGGGGGTGGAAAGGAGGAAAACCTTTCATGGAGACAAGCAAGGTAGGCTAATTCCAGCAGTTAACAAGAATATCAGAGGAACAGTGCGGGGTGGGGTGGGGGAGGAGAAATACCATGGGGAAATAGGTTTCAGAGTAGCAGCCCTGTTAGTCTGTATTCGCAAAAAGAAAAGGAGTACCCGTGGCACCTTAGAGACTAACAAATTTATTAGAGCATAAGCTTTCGTGAGCTACAGCTCACTACATCGGATGCATTTGGTGGAAAAAGCAGAGGAGAGATTTATATACACACACACACACACACACAGAACATGAAACAATGGGTTTATCATACACACTGTAAGGAGAGTGATCACTTAAGATAAACCATCACCAGCAGCAGGGGGGGGGGAAAGGGGAAAACCTTTCATGGTGACAAGCAAGGTAGGCTAATTCCAGCAGTTAACAAGAATATCAGAGGAACAGTGGGGGGTGGGGTGGGAGGGAGAAATACCATGGGGAAATAGTTTTACTTTGTGTAATGACTCATCCATTCCCAGTCTGTAATCAAGCCTAAGTTAATTGTATCCAGTTTGCAAATTAATTCCAATTCAGCAGTCTCTCCTTGGAGTCTGTTTTTGAAGCTTTTTTGTTGAAGTATAGCCACTCTTAGGACTGTGATCGAGTGACCAGAGAGATTGAAGTGTTCTCCAACTGGTTTTTGAATGTTATAATTCTTGACGTCTGATTTGTGTCCATTCATTCTTTTACGTAGAGACTGTCCAGTTTGGCCAATGTACATGGCAGAGGGGCATTGCTGGCATATGATGGCATATATCACATTGGTAGATGCGCAGGTGAACGAGCCTCTGATAGTGTGGCTGATGTGATTAGGTACTATGACGGTGTCCCCTGAATAGATATGTGGACAGAGTTGGCAACGGGCTTTGTAGCAAGGATAGGTTCCTGGGTTAGTGGTTCTGTTGTGTGGTGTGTGGTTGCTGGTGAGTATTTGCTTCAGATTGGGGGGCTGTCTTTAAGCAAGGACTGGTCTGTCTCCCAAGATCTGTGAGAGTGATGGGTCGTCCTTCAGGATAGGTTGTATCTCCTTGATGATGCATTGGAGAGGTTTTAGTTGGGGGCTGAAGGTGATGGCTAGTGGCGTTCTGTTGTTTTCTTTGTTGGGCCTGTCCTGTAGTAGGTGACTTCTGGGTACTCTTCTGGCTCTGTTAATCTGTTTCTTCACTTCAGCAGGTGGGTATTGTAGTTGTAGGAATGCATGATAGAGATCTTGTAGGTGTTTGTCTCTGTCTGAGGGGTTGGAGCAAATGCGGTTATATCGTAGCGCTTGGCTGTAGACAATGGATCGAGTGGTATGATCTGGATGAAAGCTAGAGGCATGTAGGTAGGAATAGCGGTCAGTAGGTTTCCGATATAGGGTGGTGTTTATGTGACCATCGCTTATTAGCACCGTAGTGTCCAGGAAGTGGATCTCTTGTGTGGACTGGTCCAGGCTGAGGTTGATGGTGGGATGGAAATTGTTGAAATCATGGTGGAATTCCTCAAGAGCTTCTTTTCCATGGGTCCAGATGATGAAGATGTCATCAATGTAGCGCAAATAGAGTAGGGGCATTAGGGGACGAAAGCTGAGGAAGCGTTGTTCTAAGTCAGCCATAAAAATGTGGGCATACTATGGGGCCATGCGGGTCCCCATCGCAGTGCTGCTGATTTGAAGGTATACATTGTCACCAAATGTGAAATAGTTATGGGTCAGGACAAAGTCACAAAGTTCAGCCACCAGGTTAGCCGTGACAGTATCGGGGATACTGTTCCTGACGGCTTGTAGTCCATCTTTGTGTGGAATGTTGGTGTAGAGGGCTTCTACATCCATAGTGGCTAGGATGTTGTTTTTAGGAAGATCACCAATGGACTGTAGTTTCCTCAGGAAGTCAGTGGTGTCTCGAAGATAGCTGGGAGTGCTGGTAACGAAGGGTCTGAGGAGGGAGTCTACATAGCCAGACAATCCTGCTGTCAGGGTGCCAATGCCTGAGATGATGGGGCGTCCAGGATTTCCAGGTTTATGGATCTTGGGTAGCAGATAGAATACCCCAGGTCGGGGCTCCAGGGGTGTGTCTGTGCAGATTTGTTCTTGTGCTTTTTCAGGGAGTTTCTTGAGCAAATGCTGTAGTTTCTTTTGGTAACTCTCAGTGGGATCAGAGGGTAATGGGTTGTAGAAAGTGGTGTTGGAGAGCTGCCTAGTAGCCTCTTGTTCATACTCCGACCTATTCATGATGACGACAGCACCTCCTTTGTCAGCCTTTTTCATTATGATGTCAGAGTTGTTTCTGAGGCTGTGGATGGCACTGTGTTCTGCATGGCTGAGGTTATGGGGTAAGCGATGCTGCTTTTCCATTCCCAGTCTCTATTCAAGCCTAAGTTAATTGTATCATTACACAAAGTAAAACTATTTCCCCATGGTATTTCTCCCCCCCACCCCACCCCGCACTGTTTCTCTGATATTCTTGTTAACTGCTGGAATTAGCCTACCTTGCTTGTCTCCATGAAAGGTTTTCCTCCTTTCCCCCCCCTGCTGCTGGTGATGGCTTATCTTAAGTGATCACTCTCCTTACAGTGTGTATGATAAACCCATTGTTTCATGTTCTCTGTGTGTGTGTATATAAATCTCTCCTCTGTTTTTTCCACCAAATGCATCCGATGAAGTGAGCTGTAGCTCACGAAAGCTTATGCTCTAATAAATTTGTTAGTCTCTAAGGTGCCACAAGTACTCCTTTTCTTTATGGGGAAATAGTTTTACTTTGTGTAATGACTCATCCATTCCCAGTCTCTATTCAAGCCTAAGTTAATTGTATCCAGTTTGCAAATTAATTCCAATTCAGCAGTCTCTCGTTGGAGTCTGTTTTTGAAGTTTTTTTGTTGAAGGATAGCTACCCTCAGGTCTGTAATCGAGTGGCCGGAGAGATTGAAGTGTTCTCCAACTGGTTTTTGAATGTTATAATTCTTGACGTCTGATTTGTGTCCATTTATTCTTTTACGTAGAGACTGTCCAGTTTGACCAATGTACATGGCAGAGGGGCATTGCTGGCACATGATGGCATATATCACGTTGGTAGATGCGCAGGTGAACGAGCCTCTGATAGTGTGGCTGATGTGATTAGGTCCTATGACGGTGTCCCCTGAATAGATATGTGGACAGAGGTGGCAACAGGCTTTGTTGCAAGGATAGGTTCCTGGGTTAGTGGTTCTGTTGTGTGGTGTGTGGTTGCTGGTGAGTATTTGCTTCAGGTTGGGGGGCTGTCTGTAAGCAAGGACTGGCCTGTCTCCCAAGATCTGTGAGAGTGATGGGTCGTCCTTCAGGATATGTTGTAGATTCTTGAAGATGCGTTGGAGAGGTTGTAGTTGGGGGCTGAAGGTGATGGCTAGTGGCGTTCTGTTATTTTCTTTGTTGGGCCTGTCCTGTAGTAGGTGACTTCTGGGTACTCCTCTGGCTCTGTCAATCTGTTTCTTCACTTCAGCAGGTGGGTATTGTAGGTGTAAGACCACTTGATAGAGATCTTGTAGGTGTTTGTCTCTGTCTGAGGGGTTGGAGCAAATGCGGTTATATCGTAGAGCTTGGCTGTAGACAATGGATCATGTGGTATGATCTGGATGAAAGCTAGAGGCATGTAGGTAGGAATAGCGGTCAGTAGGTTTCCGATATAGGGTGGTGTTTATGTGACCATCGCTTATTAGCACCGTAGTGTCCAGGAAGTGGATCTCTTGTGTGGACTGGTCCAGGCTGAGGTTGATGGTGGGATGGAAATTGTTGAAATCATGGTGGAATTCCTCAAGGACTTCTTTTCCGTGGGTCCAGATGATGAAGATGTCATCAATGTAGCGCAAGTAGAGTAGGGGCATTAGGAGACGAGAGCTGAGGAAGCTTTGTTCTAAGTCAGCCATAAAAATGTTGGCATACTATGGGGCCATGCGGGTACCCATCGCAGTGCCGCTGATTTGAAGGTATACATTGTCCCCAAATGTGAAATAGTTATGGGTGCAATGCAGTGTGTACTTGCTTCTACCCCACAATAAGATCTACAATCTGCCTCATGTTGAATGGCTGTTTGTTTTTTTAGGGGGTGGGGATGCTTTCCATCTGTTCTCCATGAACCTGTGATGAGCCAGGCAGAATGGTGACATAGCACACCAATATGTGCTCTTTGGGGAACATGAAACATAATCCAGAGGTAGGTCTCTATCATGCCTAAAATGTGAGCCATTTGACCATGCGTAAAATGTGAGCCATCATGGTCAGAGTCAGGAGCCAGAGTGGATTAGATACCAGGAGGTCAGAGTCTGAGATATGCCAGAGGGTAGACCAAGGGTGAGTAGGCAGGCAGGGTCAGTTTACCAGGAGATTGGAGTCAGGAAGTAGGAGCAGGTAGTGGAAGGGAAGCAGTCCTACGCAGGAGAAACCCAGTTGCATAGACAGCTTCCTGTTCTGGTGCTTGGTTTAAATAGAAGCAAGATGCCCAGAGTTCCACCAGTCAGATCCCAGAACTGGAGTTCTCTATCAGAGGTGAATTTCTAGTTCTGGCGATTATGAGCAGGTCCCTGGGTGGCAGATGTGAACATACTGTCTCCTTGTTAACACCTGCTTCCTCAGAGGCACCCTGTTGGACTGGGCTTCTTAGGTCGATTCCTATAGAATGATTGTGTCAGGGCGGGTACATTTCTTCCTGGTGCGATCCTCTGGACCATACCCCTCTCAGTCAATAAAGTATCAAAAGCCTGACACATTTATGTTTAGAGTCCAGGATCTCAAGAACTATGTACTCCTCATGACACTGTATATGTACTGGTGGAGGAAGTAGCTGGGTCCTGTGAGAGGGATGGTTTTATTGTATGGTTTCAAAAGTGATACAGGAAACACTGGGTGAATCTTCAGAGAGTGGGATAGTTGAAGTTCAAAAGCGACTGGGTTAACCTGCTGCAGGGTCGTAAAAGGTCCAAGGAACTGAAGTCCAGCTTGCAACCAGGTCTGTCTGTGCAGAGATGCTCAGTGGAGAGCCTACCCTTTGTCCCATTGAGTACATGGGGCCTTGCTGTGCATGCTGATCCTCTGACCTTTTCCAGTCCTCCCTTGCCTTTTCCAGGTGTTCCTTCACTTCTTCTTGGGCCCTGTGAATCCACTGCACTAGGTCAGAGGCAGCTGGGTTGGGAGACGATGTGGATAATTATGGATGAAATCAGGATTTGGTTGGTTTTTAAAGAGGGAGAGGGCTTTGACCCATAGATGCATGGTATGCATCGTTGTATGCAAACTCCATGTAAGGGAGAAGTGAAGACCAATCATCCTGGTGATGCTGATCTAACATCACAGATACTGCTCAAGGATTTTGTCCATTGGATTGTGGATGATAAGAGGACGAAAGACACAGGGCCTCACACCAGTACCGGCCTATGAACTAAGACCCCCGTCGAATGGAGGTCATGCACTCTGGAAGGCTGTGGAGGCAGACTACATGGCTAATCCTTAGCTGAGTTTTCTCTTCAGTAAATGGGAGGCTTCAGCAGGGAATGAGGTGGGCCAGTTTGGTAAAGTGGTCCCTTCTCATCAAAATTGTTGTAAATTTGTTGGATTTCAGTAATTCTACAATAAAATCTAAGTCAGTAGCTGCCCAAGATTGAGATGGGGTGTCCAAGGGCTGGAAGAGATGGCTGGGCTTGTGGTATGGAGACTTGGCATAGGCATGAACATCACAAGAGGTTATGAATGACTGTATTGCAAGGCATGTGCAGGGGTCACCAAAAAGAGCGGGATATTAATCACATGGTCTTAAAGCATCTGAAATGTCCTGAGAGGGGACAGTTATGGCATAATTGCAGGACCACGACTCTTGAGGTTCCTTAGGGAATATAGATGCTGTCTCTTATGTATGTGATCCCTTCCTGGGAGTCTCACAGTTGCTTGTTGATTATGACATGTCAGCAGGGCCATCCTTAAGCATACGCGGCTGTGCAGGGCACCTGAAAATTTGGGGCATCACTGAGATCATAGGCGCTGACTTCTCAACTTGCCAAGGGGTGCTTGACCCCCCAGCTCCATTCCAGGCCCTGCCCTCACTCCACCCCTTCCCCCAAGCACCTGGCCCCCCCTGCTCCACCCCCTCCTCTTCCCCGTCTCCTCCCCCTCTATCCCGGAGCTTGCACACCACGAATCAACTGTTCATGGTGTTCTGGAAGCACTAGGAGGGAGGGGGAGGAGTTGGTAAGCACGGGGCCGCCAGCATGCGAGAGGCATGGGTGGGGGGGCAGATGGGGCGGGGCTTGGTGCCAGTGGATGCTCTGCACCCACTAAATTTTCCCTGTGGGTGCTCCAGCCCCGGAGCACCCATCCACAGAATCTGCGCCTATGACTCCCGCACACCCAGTGCTCACTGCAGTCTCCTTACTAGGCAGAAGGCAGGGGCCATATTCACAGAGCTGAACACACCAGCACAGGGGCACCAGTTGCACTGGCATAGGGGCACCAGTTTAATTATACTGTGTAGGGCCCCTCAATCCTAAGGATAGCCCTGTTTGTCAGGTGGAATTCCTGAGGCAGAGCGTATCAACGCAAGTGTATTCTGGTGAGAAGCTGTGCTGAGAAAGTTCTGGAATTTGTGAAGCAACTCTGAAGAATTGAAATCCCCAAGGTCCTTTGAACCATTCTGACGGGGATTGTGCACTCACTCAGGGCTGCCGCAGCTCTGCTCCCTCTCTAGATAATGCGTCGGAAGAAATGACATCATTTAATTTTATGTCAATTTTTTGTCTGAGCATGTGTAAATCCTCATCTGCTCTCCCTGAAAGTCTGATGTATTTCTCATTGTGTTGGATGATTTAAGCTAAATTCTGTTCCATTATACCCCAGGCAACCTCACTAAAGCCATAGCCTTCTGCTTCTCTTCCTCCTCTTTACATAAAAAATAAAAGCGCTGTAAATGAGAACATTAGTAGGTCATTGGGCAGGAAGATTATTTCTAAAGAACTATTTATCAAGTTCTCAACCAGTCTTTAAGAGGAGTTGCATTGGTTTATTTCTTCAGAAAAGTCAATAGACCATCTGCCTTGTTTAAAAAAACCGAAGATGCCTCAAATCCTGCAAGACAATATATAAGCAACGTGCCTACAGCTTATTGGGTGAATCTCCTTAACTATTTTAAGGACAAGGGGCCAAATTAACTGATGGCATAAACCAATGTGTTTCCATTTAAATCAGTGGTGAATTTGACCCCAGACTGAAAATCATCACTAGGAATTCTTTGTGCTTTTCTCTGAAATATGTATTTCTCATCAGTCCATAATAGCTCATCTAAATTTTCTCCAAACAGCTCACATTGTTTTGAAAAGTTTAATCTGATGAAAAAGAAACTGTTTTGTTAGTTTTTTCACATACAATTTTCTCAGTTTTCTGACCAGCTCTAGATATTCCCTATATATGATATATAACTGATCTATCCTACTTGGACTACAGTGCGGTCTGATACCTTCAGTGCCAAAAACACAGACAATATTGCTTGAGCTACAGAACAAACCTGCCTAGCTACCAGTTGTGGCAGAGTCGGACCAAAAAGAAAAGGAGTACTTGTGGCACCTTAGAGACTAACAAATTTATTTGAGCTTAAGCTTTCGTGAGCTACAGCTCACTTCATCGGATGCATTTGGTGGAAAATACAGAGGGGAGATTGATATACACACACAGAGAACATGAAGCAATGGGTTTTATCATACACACTGTAAGGAGAGTGATCACTTAAGATGAGCCATCACCAGCAGCAGGGGGGAGGGAGGAAAACCTTTCATGGTGACAAGCAAGGTAGGCTATTTCCAGCAGTTAACAAGAACATCTGAGGAACAGTGGGAGGTGGGGTGGCGGGGAGCCCCTCTGATGGCGCCCCTCTGCCATGTACATTGGTCAAACTGGACAGTCTCTATGTAAAAGAATAAATGGACACAAATCAGACGTCAAGAATTATAACATTCAAAAACCAGTTGGAGAACACTTCAATCTCTCCGGTCACTCGATTACAGACCTGAGGGTAGCTATCCTTCAACAAAAAAACTTCAAAAACAGACTCCAAGGAGAGACTGCTGAATTGGAATTAATTTGCCAACTGGATACAATTAACTTAGGCTTGAATAGAGACTGGGAATGGATGAGTCATTACACAAAGTAAAACTATTTCCCCATGTTATTTCTCCCCCCCACTCAGATGTTCCTCAGATGTTCTTGTTAACTGCTGGAAATAGCCTACCTTGCTTGTCACCATGAAAGGCTTTCCTCCCTCCCCCTGCTGCTGGTGATGGCTCATCTTAAGTGATCACTCTCCTTACAGTGTGTATGATAAAACCCATTGTTTCATGTTCTCTGTGTGTGTATATCAATCTCCCCTCTGTATTTTCCACCAAATGCATCCGATGAAGTGAACTGTAGCTCACGAAAGCTTATGCTCAGATAAATGTGTTAGTCTCTAAGGTGCCACAAGTACTCCTTTTCTTTTTGCGAATACAGACTAACACGGCTGCTACTCTGAAACCTGTCATTATGTGGACCAGCCAGTGGAGGGGGACAAAGATCCATATTGTGCTTGAACCTGTTACATTGCAGGTTGAAAGTAGTTTGGTGAAAACGAATCTGCTCTTTCAGAGTAGATAGGAGGAACACCTTGGTCTGTCTGTGCTGGGAGCTCACTGGTTTTGAAGGCAGTTCTGTGCAGCCCCCCTTGGCAGAAGGAACACACACAGTGACAAAGGAATCTGCGCATGTTCCTGTGTTTGCTCCTTCCCCTATATCCAACAGCGTTATGGAGAATCTCCTCTGCCTCTCACCCAAAAAACCTATAGCAGTTTGTCAAGCCACAAGTTATTGTTACCCTAAAATAAATGTGCATAATGGGAAGGAAGGTTTACTCATGACTTTCTCGGCTTTCCTCTCCTTTATTATGTATCAGTTGTATTTATTTAGCTGTTTCTATGGTCTGCATGTAATGAGGGGACTTTAAAGCACAAATTTATAGTGTTTTGTCTTATATGTATTTGTCTTTTAGACAGGAGCAGGGACTGTCTGTATTTATATTGTGAATTGTACATTATGGGACACATTTTTGGTGCTAAAAATAATAAATAGTCACAGTAATACATCTTGGGGAATGCCAGGCACAGACGAAACATAAACTGTAGAAAATAGTTAAACCTAAACCTACTGTCCTGGCTACCATGAAAAAATCAGCATTTATGCACTGTTACTAGACAGTCGCGTCTGCAATGCAACAGTATATTACTACCCTAATAAGGAAATATTGTGGTATCCTGGATACCATTGAGTGGTAACTGTTGACTTTTTAATGCAACACTATTTGCTAAGTTATATTATCCCATCATTCACATTGACGGGTAAGGCAGGTCTAACAGAAAATGATTGGTATATTTTTGTTTAGGTTGGCTGCTAGCTTTGATCAAACAAGACCCCTGATAGCTAGAGAAACCTATCATTTTAAAAAAGAGTATTCTTTTTAATTAAGGTTTTCATTTTCCTTGTGTTAATAGGTGAAATAGATTTTTGCTCTTACACCTCACTGTGAACTTCCTGTAATTATTTAACAGTAGGAATTGATCTCAAGCAATTCATCAGGAAATATCTGGGGACACCTAGTTAGTCCTCAGGCTATGGATAGTTTGTGAGGAGGAAATAACATTCTGATTTGCAGTTATAATTGAGGAAAATTGCTTGAGAGGATTCTGACAGTACAGAAAATAGGCCAATTAGTTACCCAGCTCCGATCCTCCTGTGATTCATGATTGCCTCCATTTAATTTTGCTGTCACTTATGAAACAAGGTTAAGAATAGATTAGCTTCTTTTAGCCACCTCTTAGCTTACTGCTTCCTAGTTTTTTGCTTTTTAAACAGTATGATTTGGTTTTAAAATTAAAGGTCCTCAACACTATATTTAACACTTATTCATCATAAAGCAATAGCTAATGATGAAAACCTTCTAATCGAAAGATTAAAAAAAAAATCTTGCCAGACAGCCAATCACACTTTCATGACATAAGCTTGGAGAGCTTTATAGTAATTGACATAAAATCAAAGGACATTGTAGCGGGGTGGTTACCCGCTCTGGCCCTGACAGGGCTGAGATCGGCCGGGGAGAGGGCTTGGGCTGTGGCTGTGGGAAAAGCCCAGATGGATTAAGGGAGCAGCTGCAGCTGTGGCCAGATCAATCAGGCCCAGCTGGCCCCTATAAGAGGATGTGAGCCAGGATCCCAGTCAGTCTCCTTCTGCTTGTAAAGGGAGTAGGGCCTGGCTGCAAGGTGCCAAACAGGACACCCAGATTAGAACTGGGAGCTCTGGCATGGAAAGTTATCAGGCTGCAGAGGGGCAGTCCATGAGTAGGCAGAGGCAGCAGGTCCAAAACCCCCTTGCCTGTGATGAGTGGCATATACATTGCAGTCTGCCCTCAATACAAGGGACTAAATGGGGACTGGCAGTAGTCCAGATTGAGGCAAGGTGGAGTTAGATGGTGGGGGTTCTCCTGGGTGGGGAGACCCAGAACTTGAGAGTGTGAGGGTACTCCCAGGGGGGCAGCACCCCAGAGAATGGGTCATTGGGTCCTGGGAGGGACATGGGGGCTGGCGGTAAGGTGGATCACTGGCCTGCAGAGGGTGCTCTGGGGCTGTATGAGCTAATTCCCAATGACTACCAGCAGGAGGTGCCGCAGGGGTAAGTCTGAATCTTTACAGACATATAGTGAAAAGTCACAGCCCTGTAAATCTGCCTTGGGATAACTGCTAGACCCCACCCCTCTTGGGGTTCAAAGCCAGTAATGCAATGGAAATTCTGTATTTTAATATGTAAGGTAGGGCACCCAGTAGACATCCCACCTAAGGGACTGCACCTCCTTTATGGGCTACAGTCCACGGTGGTTCTGCACCACTCCCTGTGGAGAGGAGAGGTTTGAGCAGACCAGAGGTACAGAAGGAGAATGACCAATGAATCTATGTACAGCATAATGCCACTAGTTTAAAAGCACTCATAGGAAGGAGCAGCATGATGTGCTTCCACATAGCCAGTAGTAGCATCTAAGGCTTGACTTCTGTGGTGTACAGGCCCACTGTGTAGTGGCTGGTGGGAGAATCCCATGTCTTCCCCACACTGCTTTTTCCTTGAACTTTTTTATAAGAATGATGATTGACCGCTATCACCAAGATTACACCAGGTAAAATACCTAGACAATAAAGCTGAGCAGGAAGAGAACTCCACAGAAGATGTGAAACCCACCTGACCTCTGAGCCAGGACTTGTAGCTCAGCCCCTGCTTGGTTGCCACTACTTAGGCATACATCTGTTGTGATACTTGTGCAGTGTATTTGGGCTACTGAATCCATATAACCGTGGAGGCCATAGCTCCTTCCTGGACCTGCTCCTGACAGCTGGTCCATGGGATGCTAGTGTGGACTTCTCTTTTGCAGCACATATGGGATACAGAGGTATTCTGGGGCTGCTTGACACCCCAATCTCTTGTTACCCTAGTGAAGGGCTTAAGTGGTGAACATGTCTTGTCCTGTCTCCCTACATCGTGGGTTTATTTCACCCTTTCTGAATAGGTAGGATCAGCTGGAGATGGGCTGAACGTTTTCCACTCAGAGCCATTACCTATGCCCGAAATGTTTTTGAGGTAGCCAGCTATGGTATGCCTGTACACACCAGAAGTGGTGGGGAATGCCTTTGGTTGTCATCTTTCTCATCAGTGTCCCACAAAACCGATACAACTCCGTATAACCATTACTGTATGTGTTATTAGCTGACATTATAACATATGTACCACCACTTGGAGACAGAACTTTTAAAAAGAGCATTAAAATGTCTAAGTTTGGCTTTCTCCAAAAGGGTGTGTGCCTTTGGATGCTTAAGGGATTCAGGATTATCTGCATATATTAGCTTGTAGGAAAACTAGATCGGAACAGCTATTAAAAAAAATTCACACCTGTAACTTCTTGAGGGGAATTTTTTACACCCTCTTGAGATAACTGCTTATTCAGGATAAATGTTCACCAAGATGTTTTACAGCTTCTCCTTATGATACTTGTCAGTGGAATTTGAACATGTTGTCATACTTAGGCACAAAGGAGGCAGTATTCTTGTTAGCCCTATTTATTACAGAAAGCTTAGACTCTTCTCAAAAAAAGATTGAATAATCATATGTTTGCCAGTTCCTTTTCACAGATTAGGAATCTCTCAAAAAATATGTTGTGATTCTTGTCAAATTGAATCTGAATGGTGAAGAGAATATTTTTCTTCCATTAATGCAACCTATCAGAACTGTATCTTAGTATACCACTCCACCTCTCTTTTTAATTCTTAAACCATACTTGTAAAATTCCTGTAAAACAAATTTCCAGCCAATATATTCATCATCATGAACACTGACAATGTGACTAGTGGGACAAAATGCATTACTCTTCTCCTATGCTTTAAAAAAAAAAAGTACACTTGGGACAAGTCTACACTATAGCACTACATCGGTGCTGCTATAGCGCATCTGGTGAAGAAGCACTATGACAATGGGAGAGCACTCTCCCATGGTGAGAATCCCCATGCTCCCATGAAGTAAGTTAATGGTATTTCATTACTCCACATCGGGGAGAATCACAAGCTATGTCGGCAGGAGAGCGTCTCCTGCTGACATAGTGCTGGTGTGGACAGCGCAAAACTTTGTTGCTTGGGTGGGGGATTTTTCACACTCCCTGAGTGACTTAAATTAGATTGATTTAACTGGTAGACCTGCCCTTGTTACTGATGTGCAGCATTCAGAGGAAGTTATTCTCAAACTCAAAACACAAAACCTGAGCAAATTTCTCACAAAGTGGATTTTTGTTTTTCAAAATGAAAATGTATGGCTTCCTCTTTCAACATCTGAGTGTTTTAACTCACTTTAACTACCTGATACTTCACATGATGGACAGGAAACATTACAAAATTCCCAGACACCTAAATCTTATTCCTTAGGAAAATAAAGCAAATCTCTCATTCTCTGTATCAATCCAGATCACTCATACTCTTATCAATTTTTTTGCAATGACTGTAGGTTTCTCTAATAGTCACTGAGAATGTTTGGCTAAAAATACCTCTGTTAAATTATCAAGTACAAGACTAGAAGGACAAATGCAAGCAAAATAAGTTAAGATAATTTCATTGTGTTACGGTTTTACTGTATATAAAGAGGTGTACATGTGTCATGAGAAAATCCATTGTTTAGTTTTAAATATGTACAATTCAGTTACAAATGATGGAGAGCTGGGGTTATATGAAACCTCTGCAAAAGGAGTGAGGAGATGTATGGTGAAAAATCAGATTGAGCCAGACTGTCCGCTTTCCTAGACCTCACATTTAATTTTCCCTAAGAGTGGAGGGGAAAGGAGAAATGGCTGGTGGCTTTAGTTTGCGTACAGTATGCACAAGGGCATAGAGCCAGAGGGAAGCTGAACTGGGCAGTGGACAGTGCACATGATGTACATGGTGACAAAAAATAGAAATGGGGGTGGGGCAGGAGAACCAGTTTAATGCAGAGCCTTTTTGATTTTTGAAAAGTTTTTCTTCTGGTTTACAATATTATTAGCTTTATAACAAGGATCATTGTGCATGTATATCATGTAACTTTTAATTCTATATACTAAAAGTTAGAGTAGAACAAAAACAACGTGCAGTTTGGAGCAAGTTAATGGTATTTCATTAACAAACTGTAAATAGTAACAGCATAAGCTAGATGTGAATCTGCTTTCACAGGCCATAAATGCTTAATGTTTATTACCAATAAAAGTCAAAGGAGCATTTAGTAAAGCAGTTTACCAAACAAACATTAAATACTGTAATGCATTAGCTTTAGTGGACAGAATTGGGTTATTTAATTAACAATGAGTAATCTGTTAAGACTTTATTCACCACAAATGATCTGCAACCTTTCATATTAAAAGAGCTGAAAAGTAGTGGAGGAGCAGCTTATATTCATTGGGTGCCTGCTACAAAGACACAATAGGTGAAGAGTTCATTTTAATGATCATTTCTGTCCTGATTCAACATACTCCCATATGGCCTTTGCATGTACAGGGTTATATTTTCTGTTGTTGATGTTTTTAAAGTTAATCTGTTAAATGATCTGGAATAACTAGTGTGAGAATTCTGGGTAAACCATTGTGATAATATTTCAGAAACAGATTATTTCAGGTCCAGCTATATTCTCCGGCTTTGACCTCACAATTGTGTGAGGTGCAGAGGCCATAATGCTACAGACGACAAATATCATACAGAAGAATGATCAACCAGTGAGTTATCCACACATTTAATAGTTTGAACATTTACCAGTGTGATGGGTTTTCCCTAACTAGAAGCAGTGATAAATATCTATGATGGAATCTTGGCACCTTTGAAGTCAAAAGAAAAACTCCTATTGACTTCAGAGAGGCTAGGATTTCACCCATGAATTACAGTGAATATGTGCAGATGCAATAGCTTTCACTGATTTATTGCTTTTCTTGTTTACGGCAGAGTATACTGATACTGCAAAATTAATGATGAATGATAATGTTTAAGTTTTGGATCTCTGTATACTTTGTGTAGGGAGATCCAAACATCAGACCCCAAGGATGAAATCCTGGCTTCATGGAAGGCAATGGGAGTTTTGCCATTGATTTCAGTGGTATCGGGATTTCACACCAAGTATACCAGGCAGATCTGAAAGGAGAATTATGCACTTAGTGTTGTTGCTGCCAGACTTGCTGTCAGAACTAATTTATTTTGTGACATTCATGAACGCCCCACTCCTAAGATCAGTTAGGCACATGCTCAACTTTATACATGCCGGTAGCTCCACTGAAGTCAATGCTCAATGTTTCTGCAGAGACTGGGTCCATGTTTATTTTATACAAATTATTCTTCATAAAAACATTTTGAAAACCCACAGTATCCACCTTCAAATCCCTTCTTAAAATTCTCCTTTGCTGTGATGCCTGCAAACAGCTTGACAACAGTTATGCTGCTGTTGTGTTGTCACCGCTATCTATCTATCTATCACCAATATCGCCTCATTGTTGCCTTGTACTCCCTCATCTGTCTGTACCCATCTGTTGTCTCTTGTCTTATATGTGGATTATAATCTCTTTGAGGCAGGGGCTATCTCTTTGTTCCGATTTATGTACAGCATCTACCACAATGGAGTCCTGGTACATGGTGAGGGCTTCTTGGCACTATGGTAATGTAAATAAATAATAACATATTATTAAATGTGTATTTCCAGGAGGTTACTACTTCCTGGTGATGAAATTTTGCAGACAAATGAGAATTTCGGTGACAGAAGATGCGATAAACAAGTGACTGCAAAGACTGTTTTTTTTTTTAATCACCTTGGAGTTTGGGGGTTTTCTTTCACAGACTCTCATCTGATAGCAGTTTATGGTTATCATAATAATGTGGCTAATGTTCTGTAATATAATTACTGCACTGTTGTGAACATTGACAATTGTAGCGGATCTGAGATACAATGGGAGAATAGGTTTCAGAGTAGCAGCCGTGTTAGTCTGTATTCGCAAAAAGAAAAGGAGTACCCGTGGCACCTTAGAGACTAACAAATTTATTAGAGCATAAGCTTTCGTGAGCTACAGCTCACTTCAATTTCATATTTCAGTTAGTTACAGCCTATTGCATAATTACTAGAGGCAAGTTACCATTTAAATTGTAAGGAATGAATTACAACAACAATTATATGGCTAATACAGTCTCTTGAAATGAAAAAAGGAGGCAAAATCAGAATTATAGCATGGATAGAGATTAATTACTCCTCTTAGCAACAAGTATGTTTACTCAAAAAATCAATTGTTTTCAGAAACTTGAATTTATCAATAAAAATCATGAATTAAAATGTTTTCTCAATAAATTTTACAAGAAGTGGTTGTGATGTTACACTCTATATGCTTGTAAGTGTAAATATAATGTAACTGGAATATGCTTTGTGTTAGATAGGCCATGCAACATATCTTTGCAAAGGTTATGATCTACTGAATATATTTATCCTATTTGTATGCATGTATCATTTTTATATCTGAAGTTATGAGCATTGTCTCTTTGCTTGTATTTGAAGTGTTTGATGTAGGAAACACATAAGGAAGGTTTGGCCAATATATTGTGAAGGGGCTATTTAAGTAATTGGGAATACTTAACTAACAATGGACTTTGGGAGGCACCAATCCATATTTGAGCTTTCCTGGGAACATTCGAACTAACATGTAAACATTGGCGTCGACCTGCAAACAACTGAAACGTTCATGGACACGTGACTTGCCCAGGTGGCTACAAACTCCATCTTGTTGCTATGATTTTGCACAGAAGAACAAAGGAGTTTTCATCCAAAAGAGTAAGAACAGACAGAACAAAGTAAGTTACCAAGCAAAATAAAACAAAACATGCCAAGTCTAAGCCTAATACAGTAAGAAACTGAATATAGGTAAATCTCACCATCAGAGATGTTCCAATAAGCTTCTTTCACAGACTAGACTCCTTCCTAGTCTGGGCCCAGTCCTTTTCAGACCAACGTTGTGGTTTATGGCCTGGGTCCAGCAATCACTCACACCCCCTTAGTTACAGTCCTTTGTTCCAGTTTCTGTCAGGCATCTCTTTGGGGTGGAGAGGCCATCTCTTGAGCCAGCTGAAGACAAAATGGGAAGGCTTCCAGGGTCTTTTATATTCTCTCTCTTGTGGGCAGAAACCCCTTTTTTTCTTTTGTGCAAAATCACAGCAACAAGATGGAGTTTATAGCCACCTGGGCAAGTCACATGTCCATGAATGATTCAGCTTTTTGCAGGCCGACACCATTGTTTACATGTTAGTTTGAACATTCCCAGGAAAGCTCAGATGTGGATTGGCGTCTCCCAAAGTCCATTATTAGCTAAGTACTCCCAATTACTTGAATACCCCTTCACAATATAGTGGCCAAACCTTCCTTATGTGTTTCCTACATCAAACACTTCAAATACAAGCATAGAGACAGCGCTCATAACTTCAGATATAAAAATTATATATGCATACAGATAACCTTTGCAAAGATATGTTACATAGGCTATGATCTCCTGACTATATTCATGCTATCTAGCACAAAGCATATTCCAGTTATGTTACATTTACACTTATAAGTATATAGAGTGCAACATCACAGTGGTCATTTAAAAACAATTAAACAAGAGATACTTCCTGATCTGGGATACATGTTTGAATTTTTAGAATTTAAATCAGCTTTGAATCTGGTATAATGCTATATAACAGACCCTAAAATGCCAACATGTTGGAGTTTGTTGTTAAACTTTTGTTATATGGAAATATTGCTATCTAATTAAATGTTGTATTTACCCAGGAGACTTTCTGATCTCTCAAAAGATGCATATTTTTCTTTTTAACCTAAATACATATTTATTGGAAAAAGATAGTAAAACAGCTTGAATAGAACCATTATGATCTCCGAACTAAATATTAACCCTTTTTCATTTTCCCCTTTAATTACTGTAGGACAGATCCTCGGAAGGTGTAAATTAGCATAACTCCATTGCTAACAGTGGAATTGTGTTGCTTTACACTGCCTGAAGAACTGAGTGTACGTTTATTTATCTTTGATTGTGGAATGCCTCTGAAGGAACCAGCATGTTTCTATGATGAATAGAATGTCTTTTATAACTCTCATTTTTTCACTAGAGATTAAATTATTACCAGGATCTGAGCTATGGTAAAACTTGGGTGAAATTGGAAATGTGCAAAACTGATCAGATGGCTAGATATTATTTTTGTTCCAATTATGGCAAGGCTACACTGTGGCCTAAACACAAATATTTACTACATATATATGAACGGTGGAAGATAAGTCACAGCAGAATCTGGCACTACATTTTTCAGCTTTTATCATTTCTTTAGATGGTTTCCCCCCAAAGAAGCACTGGTTTTAAAAGTCAACCTTTGTTTCCTTGACAATGCTCCAACTGTGATTCACTAACAGAATCCAGTTCAAGATCTTGTATAGCATATTTTGTTGATCACCAAGCATAACTTATGGCTGATATGGGAAACAATAGTGATTTTGAGTGAATTGCACAGTTTACTGTACTTGCACTGTGATATTTCATGATAGAGTTTTAAAAAATAAGTCACCACCTTCAAAAATATCCACACTTCTTTCATCATACCAGAATTCTTATTCCACTCAATGTCAGACTAAATCGCATGTGTAAGCGGGGCAATAGTCCTGCTATGGTGGGGAATTTTCCTGGCTTCTTTACTACCCCAGTAAAGTGGACTAGTGAAAGGATCTGAGTCCTCGCTCCCACTTCCTTTACCCAGTGGCCTCCCTTGAGGACTCCCCTTCCACTCTCCTGTCTGATAGAGTCCTCGTAACCCCAACAAGGCTGGGCCCAGGATTCCTGGGGGGCTCGACCCCCAACCCTGCTGTGGTCACCTCGGATAGGGGCTGGGGTGTCCCCACTCTGGGGTACTCTCTCTGCACTGGGCACTTCTCTGACCCACTGACTATTACACACAATTTAAAGCAAATGCAAATTATTTAATCAACAATTAATTTTAAAAAGAATAAGGAAAAATGAGAAAGGTTAAAGGAAACACATCAACCCGCTCTGTGGCAGGGAACATCATAAACAGTGTCTCTAGAATGTCAGGGCCGTTCGCAGTCTGTTCCTTGTAAGACCCAGGCCGCCTTCTCAGGCCCTGGCTGTACTGCACGGATGCTGTGGGTTGGACACTTGCTCTGGAGGTGGCCACATGCTCTCAGGCTCTAAGTGGTAGGAGCCTTCTGCCCAGTGTCGCCCCCGCCCTATTGGGGTTACGATCCAAGCCTGGTCTGCAGAGCCTCTTGGATGAGGCGTCTCCCTGTACTGGGCCCGCTGCCCAAGGTCCCCCTCGTTCTCCTCAGCTGCTCACCACAGCCAGCTCCGGACTGCTCCAGCCCCAGCTCCACCATTCGGTCTCAGCACTGCTGCTGCTGCTCTGCCTCCAGCTCCCTGGGCTGCTTCTTTGGCCCCTCTGGCTCTGGTTGCCACAGCTCTGCTCCCAGGACAGGTCTGCGCTGCAGGCTGCTTCTGTGACTCTGCTCCCAACACTGATCTGCTTCCTAGGCTGCTTTTCTGGTCCCTCTGGATCTGGCACAGCTCTGCTCCCCAGCTTAGCTCGGGCCCCTGCTTTCTCCTTAGTTCAGCCCCACTCTGTCTGACCCAGGCAAATCCAGCTCACACGGAGGACGGGACCTCCCTGGCCTCCTGAATCCCTGATCATCTGCCTGCCCTGTCATTCAGGCTGACCTGGAGCATTGGCCTCTCCCCATTGTTCCTGGGGACTGTCAGTCTCAGGGTCATGATTCCCCATTGACCCTTCCCCCTTTTTAGTACTGGGAGCTAGCAACTAAAACACCCCCACTGAATGTTAGTTAGGGGGCAACAGTCCCCTTACACATGATTGATTGCTCTAGTCTGTTTATCTAGGAACACTTAAATTCCATATTTAAAATCAATACTTAAGAATAAAGTAACACTAGAGCAATTTTGTCAATGTTAGTAAAAATGATGGCTAAAAATTCTGCTGGGGAATTAGCATGTTAACTTACGTTGGTTTTAAAAATTATATAAGAGTGGGATATGCTGGCTCAGTATTCCTTACATTTGGGTGACACTTCTTTCCCCAAGAAATAATAAGATGGCAAGGCAATTAACTTCAGGTGACCAATGTACCCAAGTTATATACTCTTCTATACTTTCTAAAAAGTTTATAGTAGGGTGAGTTACAGTAAGTAGCATAGGCATTAATTGTTTCACTTGGTCTCCTACCCACAGAGTGATCTGAGACATAGAACTAATCCTATTCTTACAGGAATGCATTTAACAACAACAAAAATTGGCATTTACCAACAAAGAAAAAATTTCCCACTAATGTCAATATGGGGGGAGTACCAAGTAAGAAATAGAAAAGAGTTTGGACTTAACTTGTAGAATGACCATCTGTTTCCCCCAGGCCTCTAGTTGTGAAAGGGCCAAAATACATTAGAACCATTGTAGTTCTGCTCCTTTCTTCAAGAAACAGAAAGACCACTAAGGGCTTGTCTTCACTTACTGAGGGATCGACATAGGACAATCGATCCACCCGGGGTCAATTTAGCGGGTCTAGTGAAGACCTGCTAAATCGACTGCCAGTCGTTCTCCTGTTGACTCCAGTACTTCACTGGAATGAGAAGCATAAGGTAAATCTATGGGAGACTTTCTCCCATCAACCTAATGCGGTGAAGACACTGCAATAAGTAGATCTAAGGTACGTCAACTCCAGCTAAGTTATTCACGTAGTTGGAGTTGCGTAATTTAGGTTGACTTAACCCCATAGTGTAGATCTGCCCTAAGAATCTGTAGCTCCTTCTATGCCATAAACCAAATTCTGTGGTGGTCCACTCCATGGATAGGCCTCTTTATGTACATATAGCCTTATTGTGAGCTACTTGTAGCTAAGGGGCTGCAGTAGTAGCTGCATGTTGGGTGCATAGTTGTTCCATAACCTCTGAACAGAGACCATGTTTCCCCCAAACTCTGCCTTGATCGTTCATGAAAATCCAGTATTCTATTCACATAGTTAATACCCCCATGCAATTCTACTGACTTAATCAGATCTTGTTGGTAAGCTCATCATTTATACAGTTTTTCAGGATTTAATAAAAAGTTAGAACCACATAATGTCATTGCCATGATGTAATTTTAGAATAGGTGTAATATTATTTGGCTTCATTGTTACTTTATTTAATTTCTAGTTCCAGCCTAAATGCTGGAAATTACAAACCTTGTTTTTTAAATGTGTTCCCCACTGACAATAAAATTCACATGCACAAGCCTGAGGGGATTAAGGAATATTTATATTTAATAGTAACCTATGAAGATACAATCTCATTTTAGGCCCCAGCTGGCAAACACTTACAGACATCAATAACACAAGTGGTTATCACATGCATAAATGTTTGCAGGTCAGAGGTTTTGTTTTTTTGGTAGCGTTTTTTTTCCTCCCCCTTTTTCAATAAAGCCTCTCCCTCCTCCCACTGAAATAAGGTTAACTTTTAACTCCTTAGTGCCCTTTTGGTCTACTGTCTCCCAGTCTGGCAAAACAACTATGTCACTCTGGCTCACAGCCTGGAAGTGTTAGTGTACCACTGTGTAGTAATTGCCCGGCAGTGGTTTCTAGATGTTTGTGGGGAGCTTTGTATTGCCTTTCTATACAGTCCCCGTTGAATTCAAGGATTATAGATGTATAATAAACATTCCATTACCCCAAATATAAATAGATCAACATGGTCATCCAGTAACCTCATTGACAGGCTCTCACAGAATGTACATAAAATTGTGATGTATTTGTATTCATAACATTATTACATATCGGTCCCATGCCTGTCACACAAGTTACAAATGGTAAAGAGTTTTAAAAGGTTAAATCTGTTCTCTATGATGTATGCTTTACAGTTATGTTCTTTAAAAGAAATAATTTTAAAGGACTCTTTAAAGGACACTGTTGTTGACATTTCATGACTGACATGCAAGTAACAGTTTACAAGCTGATCGGGGACAAAGTTAAAAAGAGACTATATTTTGAATAAAGCCTTTGAAAGCCTAATGTGAGACGCTTGACCACATGTTGTTTATCTAAGCCTCTTTGAAGTACAGGTTTAATCATGCATCTACATGCAACTGTCATGAAAATTCATCACTAGCTCTCCAGATGAAAACTCTGGTGATGTATGTGATAATGATCTTGCTCCAGGAACAAACTTTTTTTTTTTAATGCTTTGAAATATTTTCAATGAAAAAGCAGGTCCTGTGTTAAATTCCACTAATGTGCATGTGTGGTAATCACAGTGTGTTTGCTGCCAACATTGAACATATGGCAGTGATGTTAGATGTTAAAGCCACATGAGTGTCTGGCACAGGACTATAATTTGCATGCTGCTAAGTAGGAGGATATTCTATAGCGAAGCAACTTGGCTTGCTTCAAATCCTACAGATTCCACAGATGAATAAATCAAATCCTTGAGTAAGATTTTTAATACTGTACTATAATATTGTGTTATTTTAAGTGTCTCCAATGTTTGTTTTTAATAAAACCTGGTGAACATTATTAAGCTATTAATGGAAAGCCTCTCTAATCTATATAGGACCTTTTATTATGATCTTAATTTAGATATTGAAGTTTTCTTTCTTGCCTTTGAAATGTTTTATTCAGAATGTTCATTAGCTGAAAAGTTAAAAAATTATCTTTACTTGTGTGCACCCAAACATGACATCTAATCAACTTGCATGCACAAATCTTGAATCTGCACATTCAAGTCTTGGGTATAAAAGTTATATATGTGCAAATATGCAAAATTGTGGGAGAAATTTTAGAACTTGAACTTGGGTTCTTTGAAATCTTAGCATTATAACTTGCAAAGAGCAGTTTAATAGTTATGTCACTGTCATCAAACCAAAATCATCAAAGTTTGACATGCAATCAGGATTATGTTGTTAAAAGCTTATTTTATGTGCTAGAAAAAATCCTTACTCTGTTCTCTTTGTTTCAACCTGACTGATTAAAAGTTAGAGATGCACATGCATTGTTCCACTGGCAATACTTTGTGTGCAGTACTTTCTGAGTGACAGATTAAAGAATCTCTGTATTTTAAATACATTTCTTTTCTTGACAATGTGAATCACATAATCCCCTTTCTTATCCATTTTAATAAGCTGTGCTTTATGTTGATCTAGTGACTGAACATTTGATAAGGATTATAAAAATGTGTTTCATTTATGTTAAATCACCAACATTTCTCTTTGAATCTGACTTCAATAAAGTGTATGGAGATAGACATAGTTCCTTTCCCTGGCCATTTTAGAAAGCACTGATCTCCCATCTAAGGCTAGTGGGCCTTAGCTCTTAATTATATTTCAATTTATTAAAATCATGCCTCTTGTGATAGCCTCCCTTGATAAATGTGCCAAATGTCTGGTTTCCAAGGATAGTTTCCAAGGATGGAGTTGCAGTATGAGGGTAGTGTGTGTTTGAATACAGGGTGGTAGCTCTTGGCAATAAGATTCTCTTACAGGTAACACTAATAATGAGTCTAGGCATAATTTGCATTTTGCCTGCTCCTACTATTATGGCAGCGGGTCCTATGGGACCTGTGGATCCCAGTCCTGCTGCAGGGCTCTGATTTTTGCATGAAATCCAGCAGAATGAAGGTGCCCCCTCTCTACTTTATCTTTGTTTTGAGTTAGAACAATGGGGAAGTTGTATCCAAAATTCCTGACTTCTGAGCAGAAAAGTCCATCATTTCCATCATTCTGGAGAGGGATGATCTCTGGGCTTGTGGGGTGGGGTACAGGATTCCATTGTGTGCAGAGAAGTAAACATGGAGTTTGAGTGTAGCTGTGCACAGATTTATTTCCTAAGTCAGTTTTCCCATTATCCCTTCCTTTAGTTGCAGCTCTGCTCTAACACTGAAACCATCAACCTTCTTTCAGTTAATGTGATTCTCCCTCTACCCTACACCGTCCTTCCCTCATACACGTTGTACATAGCAGTCCCGGCTTGGGTGAGGAAGGCAATTAGGTAGCACGGTACCTCAGGGAGTCGGGCAGGGGAGCTCAACTTTAAATATTGAGCCACTGCTCCGTAGGTTTGTCAGCAGAACCCTCCTGGGAAATAATTGAGTTAGCATAGCCCTTGGGTCTCCTGGATGCACTTTCATCTGCCAGTAACCTAAACATTTGGCCACCTATGTGGCCCCTTGCCGAGGTTAGATAGCCAATGGGTTTGTGTTACTGCAAGCCACATCCAGGCTGATTTTATGCTTCTTGGGGCTCCGCTCCCTGGATAATCAGCATTATAACTCGAGGCTGAATCTAGCTCAGCAGCTTTTATTTTTTAAATTTTTATCTGAGTTTAAAGTAAACTCATTGTAGTCTTTTCATTATAAAAATGAATTATATATGTATATGCTGCCTCTTCCCTGTGACCTTTCAGTATTTTCTTTATCAGATTTCTACCCAGTAACTGGTAGAATAAGTCGGCATGTTGCTGTATGTATATGTAATATACCATTCCTCAATGTGTTGGGATCTGTATAATTCCAAACTTGCTGCTGTTTGATTATTTTATAACATCACTATATAACAGACAACTAGATGAGAACATAACCTAAAGTAAATTCCACAGACCAGAGTTTCTGGTATATGAGGACCACTGGTACAAAATAATGCAGAGTGTAATAATAATAATAATATAGATTCATAGATATTAAGGTCAGAAGGGACCATTCTGATCATCTAGTCCGACCTCCTGCACAGTGCAGGCCACAGAATCTCACCCACCCACTCCTATGAAAAACCTCACCCATGTCTGAGCTATTGAAGTCCTTAAATCATGGTTTAAAGACTTCAAGGAGCAGAGAAGCCTCCCTCAAGTCAACCATGCCCCATGCTACAGAGGAAGGCGAAAAACCTCCAGGGCCTCTCCAATCTGCCCTGGAGGAAAATTCCTTCCTGACCCCAAATATGGCGATCAGCTAAACCCTGAGCATATGGGCAAGATTCACCAGCCAGATACTACAGAAAATTCTTTCCTGGGTAACTCAGATCCCATCCATCTAATATCCCATCTCAGGGGATTTGGCCTATTTACCCTGAATATTTAAAGATCAATTACTTACCAAAATCCCATTATCCCATCATACCATCTCCTCCATAAACTTATCAAGTAGAATCTTAAAACCAGATAGATCTTTTGCCCCCACTGCTTCCCTTGGAAGGCTATTCCAAAACTTCACTCCTCTGATGGTTAAAAACCTTCGTCTGATTTCAAGTCTAAACTTCCTGGTGGCCAGTTTATACCCATTTGTTCTGTGTCCACATTGGTGCTGAGCTGAAATAATTCCTCTCCCTCTCCTGTATTTATCCCTCTGATATATTTATAGAGAGCAATCATATCTCCCCTCAACATTCTTTTAGTTAGGCTAAACAAGCCAAGCTCCTTGAGTCTCCTTTCATAAGACAAGTTTTCCATTCCTCGGATCATCCTAGTAGCCCTTCTCTGTACCTGCTCCAGTTTGAATTCATCCTTTTTAAACATGGGAGACCAGAACTGCACACAGTATTCTAGGTGAGGTCTCACCAGTGCCTTGTATAATGGTACTAAAACCTCCTTATCCCTACTGGAAATGCCTCTCCTGATACATCCCAAAACCGCATTAGCTTTTAGTATTAAAGCAGCTGGAGAAGGCCAGAGGAGAATTGCCCTGGTGTAGGAGAACTCTGTGTCAGCATAGCCACCTCCTGAGCTTCTACTCTTATTTTAGGTCAAGGAAAGGGGCAGGGTGGGGCTTGACAGAGTGGAGGCTACAGTATTCCCAATCTTCCACGGGTGAGGTGTCTCAGTAATCTTTCACTAGTTGTGCAGATTAGAGCTGCCCCCTTGCAGCTGTAACTTGAACCAGGGCAAGGCACTTTGGGGTCAGGAACCTGCAACTGTCCCTGACAGGCACCCCCCACCTCTTCTTTCACTGGATTTTCCAAGGATAATCTGGCTCTGTGTCTGTTGTTTGTTATTCCTACCTACTGATACACAGGGCCAGGTTTCCTTCCTGATGGGACTCCCTTGGCTTCCTTGGGGTTACGCCAAGGATGACTTTGGCCCACAGTCTTTGTAGCAAATCTTATTATAATCGTCAGGGATGAACTCTGAGGAGAGATTAGAGATAGAGATGTCTTCCCTATCTGCTTTGCTTGTTTCTATTCTTCAATCCAACGGGTATGTTCTGCTCCCTGGGGACCTTTTTTCCAAGGTCCTGGAAAAAATTTTGAAGGAGAAATTAATTAAGGACATTGAAGTCAACAGTAAATGGGACAAAATACAACATGGTTTTACAAAAGGTAGATCGTGCCAAACCAACCTAATCTCCTTTTTTGAAAAAGTAACAGATTTTTTAGATAAAGGAAATGCAGTGGATCTAATTTACCTAGATTTCAGTAAGGCATTTGATACCGTGCCACATGGGGAATTATTAGTTAAATTGGAGAAGATGGGGATCAATATGAACATCAAAAGGTGGATAAAGAATTGGTTAAAGGGGAGACTGCAACGGGTCCTACTGAAAGGCGAACTGTCAGGTTGGAGGGAGGTTACCAGTGGAGTTCCTCAGGGATCGGTTTTGGGACCAATCTTATTTAATCTTTTTATTCCTGACCTTGGCACAAAAAGTGGGAGTGTGCTAATAAAGTTTGCAGATGATACAAAGCTGGGAGGTATTGTGAATTCGGAGAAGGATCGGGACATTATACAGGAGGATCTGGATGACCTTGTAAACTGGAGTAATAGTAATAGGATGAAATTTAATAGTGAGAAGTATAAGGTTATGCATTTAGGGATTAATAACAAGAATTTTAGTTATAAGTTGGGGACGCATCAATTAGAAGTAACGGAAGAGGAGAAAGACCTTGGCGTATTGGTTGATCATAGGATGACTATGAGCTGCCAATGTGATATGGCTGTGAAAAAAGCTAATGCGGTTTTGGGATGCATCAGGAGAGGCATTTCCAGTAGGGATAAGGAGGTTATAGTACCATTATACAAGGCAATGGTGAGACCTCACCTAGAATACTGTGTGCAGTTCTGGTCTCCCATGTTTAAAAAGGATGAATTCAAACTGGAGCAGGTACAGAGAAGGGCTACTAGGATGATCCGAGGAATGGAAAACTTGTCTTATGAAAGGAGACTTAAGGAGCTTGGCTTGTTTAGCCTAACTAAAAGAAGGTTGAGGGGAGATATGATTGCTCTCTATAAATATATCAGAGGGAGAGGAATTATTTCAGCTCAGCACCAATGTGGACACAGAACAAATGGGTATAAACTGGCCACCAGGAAGTTTGGACTTGAAATCAGATGAAGGTTTTTAACCATCAGAGGAGTGAAGTTTTGGAATAGCCTTCCAAGGGAAGCAGTGGGGGCAAAAGATCTATCTGGTTTTAAGATTCTACTTGATAAGTTTATGGAGGAGATGGTATGATGGGATAATGGGATTTTGGTAAGTAATTGATCTTTAAATATTCAGGGTAAATAGGCCAAATCCCCTGAGATGGGATATTAGATGGATGGGATCTGAGTTACCCAGGAAAGAATTTTCTGTAGTATCTGGCTGGTGAATCTTGCCCATATGCTCAGGGTTTAGCTGATTGCCATATTTGGGGTCGGGAAGGAATTTTCCTCCAGGGCAGATTGGAGAGGCCCTGGAGGTTTTTCGCCTTCCTCTGTAGCATGGGGCATGGTTGACTTGAGGGAGGCTTCTCTGCTCCTTGAAGTCTTTAAACCATGATTTAAGGACTTCAATAGCTCAGACATGGGTGAGGTTTTTCATAGGAGTGGGTGGGTGAGATTCTGTGGCCTGCGCTGTGCAGGAGGTCGGACTAGATGATCAGAATGGTCCCTTCTGACCTTAGTATCTATGAATGAGATTTCCCTGAGGTACAATTTATAAATTTCTTTCCAGGATTTCTGTGGATGTTTTGTGCTGTTGTTCTTCAAGAAGACCATTAAGAAACTTTGAAAGGAAACCTTGAAGGAAAGGAGATAAAAGGAAACCTTGAAGAAATCAAAACTGTCTTCCAAATGAACCTACAAATTCACAGCAAGGGATTTCATGCATAGTGTACTCAAATAATGCATTAGGTCGAGTGAATGATAGCAACCGCAAAAGTGGGCAGTCTCTTACTGGAGTTATGTTATGTTGGTTGTTTTTGCCCGTTCCTTCAGACAAAAGAGTAGTTTATAAATAGAACAGCTATAAAGCAATTCTCCAATTCAACAATGAATTCAACATCAAAGAGTCACAACTCCACATAAATGAAATGCTAATACAAGAAAATGGGTCTGACCCTCTAACATCTAATCATATGTGCAGTCCTTTACTCAAGCAAACTGTCCTGTTGAAGTCAAGTAAAAACTGCAGGTGATTGACTTCTCAGTAAAGGTTTTGGGATGAGCTCCTCAGCCTGTTTAAAGATCTTTTTATTTCACAATGAACCTTGTTGATCCAGCATTTATAATGAAGGCCTGTATAGCCCATATCTTATTCAAATAACTCCCTGTCAATCAATCAAAAGTAATGATTATTTGGTCTTACAAAAGTGTAAGATGGAAGATTGCAATCTGTTAAAATGATAAACTTATTACAGGAATATAGGACACCAAGGTGATGTTTTAAAAGATGTCTATTCTAAAGGAGTAAGCAAAAATCATTATAGTTGAAGCAGAATCTAATGCTCTGGGGAAATCCTTTTCACCTTGGTGTTTATAAGTTGTGATGCTATATTCTTCTAGGGCTGAAATCAGCAGCTAATTAACTAATAATCAGCTTTGCAGGATGCAAGCAACAAAGCTGGAGCTTAATTCTAGTTCACTACCAGTGAAAGCTGAGCACTCTGCTGGATCTTTCATGTCACTAGCCTTCTCAAGAAGGTCCTTCAGATCCATCTGCAATCATTGCCGTCTATCAACCCTGCCTTTTGTAATGTGGCAATGAATCATCTAAGCATGTTGGTGGAATCCCCCTAACATTCAATAAGTAATAGGTATATCATGTAGATAAGAGCAGTGTGCAAGGAAGAGAAATAGGTGGTATGCTTTGTCCACCAGCTCCTCAGCTGGAGTAAGTCAGTATAGCTCCAAGCAGTTCAATGGTACTACACCAATGTACATTCACTGGGGATTGGACCCAGGGTTTTTAAAGTGGAAGTGTAAGAAATAGTCTTCTGACAGTTTTTGTTGATGCAAGTCTTCAGAAATAAGTTTTCAGACTACAATGGGCTAAGAAAAAAATTCTGATGAATAAAGTTCAGTGACAGTACATGAGTCAGGCACTGGTATTAACATGAATTTATGTATTATCTATCTCATTCCTCTCACAATGGTGCCTTATAAATTCATTAAGGTAAACATGTGAGGTTCTGTATTGCTATGAGTCCTTCAGTCCAATGAGTTGTATTTGATTTTGCTAGTGGAAAATTCTAATGATTAAACTTAAGCAAATACCAAAACCAAACACATTGGGATGCTGAGCCACCAATACTTTTGACATCAAAATAATATATAATCTTGGCTTTTTTTCCTGTATCTGTCATTGTCTCTCCTGCATTCTGCCAGCTAGCCAATCTTCTTGGGATTTATTCTGATATTACAAAATCCTGACATCCTAACTTCAAATAGCTAACTCTTTTTTAAAATGATTATCCTGCCACAAAATGTTTTCGCCTTGCACTCCCAGAATATTCCTTATCCTCAGAATTACACTGGCTCAAGCCTCAGAGATAACTATATTCCCTACCCTAGCATGGGGACATTTAGGAATGAGCTTTTTACCATTTTCGGGCCTGATTCTAAACCCATTTACATCAATAGAAAGATGCCCACTGACTTTAATGTGATTTGGATTAGGTCCTTATTAATGAAATTTCCAGTTTCCAGGTAGGTCCTGAAATATTGGACCTTAATACTATGATACTACTTTATATAGACAAACACATATAAATAATTTTAGAGGTTTGAAATAGCGTTAGCTGTATTTTTCCCCTCCTTCCAAGGCCTGGATTTAGGATTACTAAAGGCATTTGGTCCTATATAAAAAGTAGTATTAATTTTTAAATACTCCTGAACATTTCTAACATATTTTGAAGAAAAAAAATCTAGCATATACAGGACAGATGATGGCAGGGTATAATAAACAGGTTGTATCAGCACTTGTTTGGGATGACTGCACTATTGTGAAACCTAAGCACTCAAACTTGTATTTCAGGACAACCCCTCCCACCAAAAAAGCATGTGATTGGCTTAAAATGAGATTTCTTAAAATTAATATTTTTTTCTTTTGCCTGCTGTTTTTAGAGAGTTTAGGGCAGATTTAGTTCATGTTTTCAAATTTTCTCCATAATCATAAAGGCTAGACATTTTTTTCTTTCTTAGAGTCTCACATAAAGAGTTGACTCTAGGAGCTGGGAGCTTTCATGAGACTTGTGATAAAAATCACAAAAGTTGGCAATAACTTACATAACTCACTCTCTGCCTTCACAAGATGTGAACACTGTGGCTATCCCAAACACTTGTTGATAAACCTTAGACCTTTTCATCATGAGTTTAGATACATATATCGATAAAATAGGAAAGGAAGGGAGATGCATAAGACCCTGAAATCAGCATTCTGTGCTTGATCTGATTTTTTTAAATTGTCTGACAATGTTTGTAGGAAGATACAGTTGGTCTATATTTTGTCTTGCTTTCTTTTATAGGTCACACTTTATATTAAGTTGCCATTTATAACTTGTGTTTAAAGGGTCAATACATTTTCAGTAGGTGTTTTAATAAATGGTTAATTCTTTATTGCTTTTAAGATGTCTTAAGAGTCTCCCCATGCACTTATTTTTGAGCTTCGAATCTCTCCTGTTATGCTATTGATAATGAATCAAATGTTAAGATATCTTACAGTGTTGAAATGATGTATTAAAACAAGTTAAGAATATATACTTCATATATAATGTGTTTCTGGTTGTGTATAAGCATATATATAAGTAATTGTAAGTGTGTGGGTGTATATTTAAGGTCCACAGACATTCTACTAAAAAGAAAATGGTTTGACCAGGAGTACATCTTCACTTCATAGCAATGACCATAAGAACGCCTACAGTACGGAGGTAATAAAGAAAACAATAACAAGAAAGACATCACAGTTTCATTGCTTACATCTGTGAAATTATTTTACTTTCTTTCGTAATAGAACTATCCTAAACCTCTTTCTGCTACATTTTCCTAGTAATGTTGCTGGCTTTTTTCTGCAGTGATTAATAAAAGCCATCCTTGAAGTAAATGGAAGACCAAAACAACCAAATGAGGCTGTTACTGCCCAGGAAATCATTTTTCAATGGGTAAAAGGTCAGGGTTTTTTTTGTCAGTAGATACTCCTGTTGGGAATTTTTATCACCTGTAAAGCACTGCATCTGCAACCTTTGTGAGTATTTTATCAATAACAAATAACTGAATAATTCCACCATTTTTATAAGCCACTCGTCTATATTTAAACAGTATTGAAAGAGAATCTATTGAGAGCATTAGAATAAAGTTGCAGATTTTAAGTATTGTCTCTTATGGCCATATCACAAGTTTAGTTGCTTTATTTTGTTTTACTCTCAATATGCAGCATGTCTATTATCTCCATCGTTTAACACATCACCAGTTTATTCAATTATACTTGGATTTACAGTTGTTTATATTTCCAGCGTGTTTATGTCTGTGATAGTCAAGGTAACTATAGTATTCATGCTGTCTGTCTCGAGATACATTGTATCATCTGATACAGGAACAGGGAGACAGGGTGATCTTGGGGTAAAGCAGGGAACTGGATTCAAGTTGTGTGTATTTCTGCCTTTGATTCAGTGGGACTTTGGGCATGTCTCTCACTCTCCAAGCAGTACACCCATCTGCAAAATGGGTGTAACAGCACTCACCTACCTCATGAGATTGTAATGGGGCTTAATGAAAAATACTTCATATGAAGACACAAAATATTACTCTTACTCCTGTGGGGATATATGAAGGATTCTTTTCATTTAAGTTTGTTTCTTATTCAGTGAAGTTAATTTTTGCTGATAAGTTTAATGTTGCTCTCACTTGTAATGTACATAATCCCTGGGCAGCCAAATTCTGTCTTTCTTTATTCATTTGGGGCCCTATTTTTTCTTTCCTGTGTAAAAACTTTACATCAAAGTAAGCAATAATCTGTAAGATTCACCTTCTCTGAGTTGTACCAAAATTTTTCTGGGGGGGTTTGTTCCCTCCCAAGGAATGAAAAATCAGGATATGCCTCTGTCAGATTGTCTGGAGTAACTCACGATGTGGGTGCTAACCTCAGGGCAGACTATCACAAACCAGGGCACAACTCCCAGATTTGTTGTATGTTCTGTAATAAGATTTCACCAACTAAGTACCAAGCATGAACACCACAAGCATTGTAACAGCCTTGATATGGAGTAACAGGCACTCCAGACTATCTTGCCACTCAGGTAAGCTTGTCTTTGTGATAGATGGTCCCTTACACCAAAAATCACATCAATATTCAGGTTAATCCCTTACCCCCTGGTCAACTGTGCCCTGGTCAACTTCAGATCTCAAACCAAAGACTACGCTTGTAGCCAATCCTATAATAAACTATCTAAAGATTTATTTTCTAGGCAAAAGAAACACAGATCTTTACAAGGTTAAAGCAGGTAAACATACACACACAAATGAGAGAGTCTTAAGTTCCAAAAGAATATAGTAATTGCTATAATTTGCAAACTTTCTGTGTCCTTAAGGGCTAACCCAAGCAAAAGTGCTGGGGACCCCTTTTTTATGCTTAGAAGGAGTCATCCCTCAGAGTTCAAACAGCATAGAGATACAATTTCTCTTTAACAGGGATTTTTATTCCCTTTCCCCAGTGTTCAAACTGATGAGATGAGTGATTGTGCATGTCTCCTCTTCATGGGTGGCTGGGGAAAAATCAACAACGTCTTTTGTCAAAATGGCTTGTCTGATGTCTATAGCCCTTCTTTTGTTGGGGAAGAGATAACACCTCTTGTGGTAAACTAGTATTGCACACTTAGTAATGTTTCTCTCCTGACTATGGGGGTTTTATAGTCTTAGCAAACATTTTTATAGTTACAGAGCAAACATTTAAACATTCTCTTATAACATGGGATACAGATATTATAAACAAGATTAGTACATGCAGCATCCTACAAGCATTCCATAACATCTAAACACATTCTTACAACACTAATATCTATTGTAACCATACTAACACATACTCAAGCTACTATGCATTTGTCAGTGTTTAGTGAGGCCCAGCAGCCTTGCCATGAGCTGGCACCTTGGCTGCCAGTGTCACAGCCTCCTCCAAAATCCATAGATCCCAAGAAACACAAAGGAGTACACTGCTTTTGCTTGGGATCAATCCCGCCCAATATTTTTATTGGACATTTATATGGCATTTTGTATTCTAAAGTGCTTTACAAACCTAACACAGCAATCACTTTATCCACCACTGAAAACATCCACTTTGGGGTGGATTCAACAGTAGGCAGTAATATAACACCAGCTTAGGGCAGGAAGTGAAGAACTATAACATCCAACTGAAACCACAGTATCATTTTAGTTAGGCAGAAGGTAATTAGAAGTGGGATTTGGCAGGATGTGGGCTTTATATTCCTATACTTACTGAAAGTGCCATGGTTTTTGTTAATGATCCAGGACCTTGGTGTTACAATTCACTTGAAAGAGGGCATGCATCTGCACATCAGCCCAGCACATTATCAGGGAAATTTAGCTACTAGTGACTCAGGAGGAAGAGTGTCACCTTCCTAATCAGAGTTTTTGGGTTTGCTTTGAATTTCCAATGTCTATATAAAATATCGAGCAATTTACAACCCTACAATTGGATTGACTTTGAGGGGTTTTGGTAACAAGTATATCTCCAGTCCTTTCATGGACAGAATACACATAGCTGCAGTGCTAATTTATATCAGTAAAGATTCATGTAGGGAGGGGTCCCTCATCTTTGGGCTGATGAAGAGGAATGCTAGGAGTGCAAGTGAAAAGCTAGTAAGGCATAAATACCACATCCTCAATGTACCCTCAATGTACCCACAAAGAATTGCCTGGATTTTCCTTGGGGAATTCTGAAGCCTTAGACAGGACACAGGCTCTAGGTTTTGGCAAAATATAATGATGCAATCATGTAGTAGTATTTACAAAAGGGAGAAAAGTCTGATGGGAAAGCTGAAATCCAAGAGGATTTCCTGGCAAGGGCAGCCAATTTCCAGTTTTTGAGAAAAGAACTTGAACACTAATGAATGTGTTTTGAAAGTCAAAATGTGTATTTGTGCGGAGGGAGGCGTACACTGGAAGAATAATTAAAAGACTATTTGCATTATTAATAATCTGATTAAACAAAAATGAAAACTCAACTAGTTTCTAATTTTAAGATTAATTACACTGAGTTACTTAATTAGCTGGCATTGAATAAACCTGCACGAATGACTAGCTTTTTTGAAACTTTTATCAGAGGCAAAGCTGGAGTCTCATTAAGGGAGTAGATAGCTACATCCTTTCTAATTCAGACATATGAGTGGTGAGGTTCAGAAATTGCATGGAAATTATCATGAGCCCATGAGAAGCCTACTGTACTTAGTGCTTCCACCACTTTGTCCCATATGTGCTGGGTAAATGGTAAATCTTGTAAGTATTATAGCATGTATTAATGAAGCAACTGTGTGGAGATATCCCTAGTATAAACAAACGTCCATGGATTCAATTTTGATACCTCCTGGCTCAGAAGAAAGCTAAGTTTCATCCTATTGAATCTTTTATTAGCTTAATTTCTTCAAATTATTTTTTCTAATTGTGCAGTGAATTGGGTGGTGTTGCTCTACATTTTTCAAATCTAGGTGCCCAAAAGTTAGTAATTCTACAGGTTAATACTGAACTGAAAAATGGCTTGAATTTCACCTGAGCAACAGTTAGATACAGAAGCTATTGTGCTGAAATATGAAGGGAGCCAAGCGGGAGCCAAAGAGATCCTTCCCCAGAATATAATGAGAAGCCCCTTCCAGTGTGCTTCATGTGGGAAACTGGGACTTTGTCTATTGGGAACATAAATGTCCAGAAGAGTACTAGGGAGGCAGGTTAGCCTGAGAACTATGCTGTTCTTTGTGGAGTTCCTAAGAAAGCCTAACCCAGGAAAGGGTTGAGTTTTGACACTAACCCATACCCTGTCTACTATGTTGAGAACAGGATAAGGACTTAGCCCATTCATTAACTACTAAATACATTTCTGGTATGTCATCTAAGGTAGTGATTATGGCCATTATGATATATGCGTGGTTTCTTCAGCTCAAATATTCTGAAACATTTATGTGAGCGTTGAGACATAAGTGACTGAACAAATTACTAGGCAGTGTATCTTTTTTAATGTGCTGTCTAAATGTGATTTTAAGAAACTGGGTAGCTGATTCCTTCTCCTTAATTGAGCTTTTAAGTCTGAAGAACTATTCAAGTGAGCACATGAGGGTGACTTTCATAGTTTAGCTAGAAGAAACAGCTTGCTCCCTGGCCATATGGAAAACTCAGGTTGGATGAACAAGTTGGGGGTCGCTTATTTTGAGCTAGGACAAGAGGAAACCTTCAAGTTGAATGATTTTTATGAAAAAAGGCTAAAATAGTCCATTTTTCTCTCCATTACAAACAATATGACAAATGTATGCTCCAATACGTTAGATATTTTTTTTAAATTTCCATTTGAAAGAATGACTATATTTAATTTTAGATAAATGAGTCATATTTAATCTGGGGGAGTTCTAGTGATTACATTAGCAGAAAACTAAGCATATTCCATATTTTTTTAAAGAATCAATACTCGATAGAATAAAAAATACTTCTCATAGTTCTGTTCAAATGGCATTTCTTCACTCCCTCTCTTTTATGTGTGTCATATTATATTTTATATTGCTATTTTTGTCCTTTTCCTGTTTCTAAGGAGAAGAACATTCTGAGTACAACAGACAAAACATTAATCAATATAAATTTGCTGCCACCCACTAAGCACTGGTAGTGAATTATAATGTTTCACATGCAATATTAACTTAGGGGTACCAAAATTATATTAAAGTGGCTCATTGCTAATGTTTAAATTTAACAACCAACATCTAAGGCTGAAGTGATGACCAGCTGCAAATATCACAATCTATGTTTTCAGTTGGTAAATCCCTAGCATAAGAGGTTTTTAAGGAAAATATTGAAAACAAAATTCAATAAAAAGGTAATTCTCATGGAAATGATGATTGCCTAGAGGAGAACAGCTGCTTTCCTCTGCCATCTTTGTGACTTAGAAGGAAAAATTATGTCCTCTAAAGTAAAAATTCTCTCAAAAATTGTAAAGTTTGTTGATCCAGTGATGAACTAGCCACTTTTTTTAAAAATAAGAAGACTCTGCCTCCCCAAGAACCTTCACCCAAAATTCAGTCTGAACCTAAACCAACCTTGTTGTGAAGTGACAAGTGCTGATTAACATTTTCCCCATAATTTTTAAAGGATATCTGTACTCCCAGGTTATCATCAGGTCCAGAAACAAAAATACCCTAAGACAAGCTATTCTTGTAATATTTCCAGACTGTCTTGAACCTTGCAAGATTTCTGCTTTAATTTTTCATTTAAGAGGTCTGAAAGAATATTAGGAAACTGCATTTCTGTGGGGGAAGGGGGGATATAACTGTTGTGTCTATTGCTCTTTACCCAACATAATAATGTGAAGAAACCACACAGGGTTGGGTCCCATAACCATGTTTACGAAATATACACAAACTTAGCTACATCCGTTCTGTTACTCTGATTGGATTCGGGCAGCTTCTAAATCATATAACATAGTGTGTTCTATTAGCGTGTGAGCCTTCTGTTTATAGGGATACTCCCGTATTCCTATACATTACAGTAACCAGACTGAGCTTTCAAACGTTTTAGATGTTTGCTTATAACTAGCGCTGGGAAAACGCTGCAAGTTCATTCCGAAATTCTATATGGATTTCTTCAGCTGGCCTTGTTCCCCTTTTGTGTTCACTTTCCACCAACAGTCAGGTGACAGTTTTATTGACACTAATATTCCCAGAAAAGTAATTTCAAAGTCACATGAGTGAGCATTTGTGGAAACATATGCGAGAACATTATTCCTGCTGGGTAGGTGTGTGCATTTGCGCATGCACACACAGAATGATGGTCTTGAATCCTGCTCACCCTACACGTGGCTAGTGTATATGAGCCTCATCCTTATTCCTGTATTCTGTTATTGTTTGTTCTTATATTTGTTGTGCCTTGTCTTATATTAGATTGTAAGCTCTTTGTGAAGGGAACTATTGGCTACTCTGTATAGCGCCTAGAACAATGGGGCACTGATTCCAATGGGGCCTGTGGGTGTAACTGTAATATAAATAATAAAATTATACTGAGAGTGCTTGTGCATTCATCCAGATAGGGAACGTAAACGTTACTGTGACCTACAAAAGATATTACAGGTAGCTCAGATCAAATAGTTAACACCTGTGATCTCTTCATTAAGTTTCAAAAATCAGAAACAAATTTCAAACAAGTTCAAGGATCTACTATGGAAGCATCCTGATGAAGGGGAGGCCCTATAGATAAAGACCGCATAATATTCAGTTGACAGCAGAGTGGAATGAGGAATTTTAGACAATATGTCAGAAACTGAAAAGTCAAAGAGTGACTCCCAATCTGATTTAATGCTTTATTTGACACAAGTGATTTTTTTGTTCTCACTTGTCAAAGTTGCAAAATACATTGATGTGGACAGAGTGGCAAAATGAGGACAGACACATGTATGGAATTAAGCAGCAGACTGCAACTTTTATTAAACTGTAATACAAGAGAGCGGCACAACCTGTCCATCACTCATACTCTCCTATACCAGGCAATTAATTGGTTCCATTGCGGGGGTTACAGGGTTTCTTGCATGTAACACATAACACGGGGTAGGGTCTCCTCAGACTACCCCCACAGGACTTTTCTCTCTGTGAGTCCTAGCATCTTCCCCGCAACGAGAGGGACAAGAGGGTGCAGCAGAGTGGGGACCATGGCCACGAGGTCTGACCTCAGCTCATGAAGGCCACAAGCTCTCACCCTGTCACATGAACCCAAGGGAAACCAAAATCTCAGGACTTTTAACTCTGGGAACCATTCATTTTATTCTCTTAGCCTCACTAGAAACCGTCCACAAGCTGGGACGAGTAAACAACACTGCCCCAGTACCTCAGTTAGGTACCATGTGCATTCCTACTTAACCCACTGTGGCTTGCAGGTGCTGCGAGGAAGGCAAAAAAGTCTTCCATCCTCCCCAGTTGGCCCATTGAGGGGAAAGTCATTCCTGGACCCCAGAACAGGTGATCATCTAGACCCACAGTACCTGTAAGGCCAGGTTCCCATTCCTAGTTTGGGTGGGTAGGGTGGGCTGCTGTAATGGAGTCCAAAGAGGCTCCACATGGCCCCTGCCCTGGGCTAAATCCTGGGAGCTGGGGAATGCTAGCCAACCAGCACCCTTCTCCCCAGCTGGCCAATGGATTCCAAATACTCCCAGTTGAGAACCTACCTATTGTTCTTTGGCAAGTGTCTCTCCCTTACCACTGTCTCTCCCTTACCACTGGGACTGTCCCCTTTTCACTACCAGCCCCATCAATTTCCCCAAACCATTGATGCAGGTGGGTGACATTTTAAAAACATTTTGTCGAGGGAACTATCTTATCTTAAGTCTTATCTTTCACAATTAATCATAGCTAATAAGTAAATGTTGGCAAATGCAGTACTGGAACAGTTAACAGTAGTACCAATCAGTATTGCTGGTCAAACAGCTGGACAACAAACAAAAATAGGACAAATTTAAACTCTTTCTTTAGTTTTCAAACCATTCTAGATTTCAGAGAATATATTTGTTACTCCTGAATGTCCACCAAAACATTTGGACAAATAATTGTCAGACTGTGGTTCACAAAATGTTTGCAAACTGTTCGCTACAGCTATTCACTCTTCCAGAGGTTTCCATTTTTTTTTCATTATTTGATCAATCTAATATTCATGGTAAACATCTATAAATATGCGACAATTTGGAACAAGGTCATTCCATGGATGAAAATGGTACAAACACATTGTTATTTTGCTAGACTACGTGCTACTTTATTGTGAATAATTGATAGCAACAGAGCCATATTCTGTTTCCAGTTACCCCAGTGTAAAGCTCCACCATAATGGTCTGATATCCATTAACTTCATTGACTCACTAGGGATTTAGACTAGTGTAAGTCAACATAGAATGTAATTTCTGTGTTGTGTTTATCCAATGCTTTGCTTGATGTACTTGTGGAGTGCTCTGTGATATTATAGAGAAGAATGATGCTATATAAGTAAAGCAAGGCAAACCATTTTGAATCAGATACAAATGGTCATAATCTTTGTCCATATTTTAAAAATCAAACTCAAACTGAATTTTGTTGGGGTTCCAAAATGTTCAGATAACTTTCTTTTCACTCTTCTGACTTCTGAGCAGCACTAAAGGCCATTAAAGTTAATCCATTGACTTCAGGCCCTTGAACAAGAAGGACAATGTATGTAAAATATTCAGAAAAAGAACAGCAGGCTATATTCCCAGATGAGACTGGAAATAAAAGTGATGGCAATAATAATGCTGAATGCTGTACATTTTCAAAGTGTTGCTTATTTCTATGAGATATGCAACTCAGTCTCACAGACGCAAGAGGTCGGCATAGTTTGGATAAGCTCTGGATAGTGATCTGATCTTTTGGATTCTTATCTACACCAAACCACAGTATCAAACCTTTTGAGTTCATGCACACATTGTGGTGGTGTTCACTTGAAAACCATTAAAACATCTCAGCTACAATGAAATTCTTCCATCCTTGATAGCAACTTCCATATAATAAATTTTAATAGGGAGGAACTGCAAAGTATCAAAATATCAAGATGTATTCTAAATATTTAACAAGATTCTCTTGCTCAATTATTTAGGTAACATCCAGAGTTCCCTCAAAATATTTTTAGTTTTACATGGATTTTATACAGAGTACAATAGAAACTAAATATTACAAATATGCTTGTGTTCTGACATTGGTGAACGTAACAAAAATTACAATCAGACTTCAGAATTAAAACTCAAAGGGTGTTTTTGTTTTCATCTGCTGAAATAGACAAAGATACTGGAAGCTTCAAAGAGAAACCTGAAATGTTTTATTAATTATATGGCTTAGCTTTACAAATGATGTTTTACTTTATTTTTAATTTCATCAAACATTATTGTCTTTTGGTGCTGTTTTGTCAGCTGCAGATGTAATTAAGACACAAAATATAATCTGGTTCCATTGATTTATAGTGGGAATAGAATCTTTGGTCAGAGATTTTATTCCCAGTATGTTTTATATACCAGAGCCAATAGTAAACCATTAATAAATATGTAATCAATGGGAGCCAAGTCAATCTCTCCCACACAAAGATGTGGAACGAGAACAGTTAAGTAAACTATCTATAAAATGAAATGGGCATATTTTGGGTTCATTTTTTCATTGACGCAGGAGTTGTTTGGGACTGTTTGAAGGTGATGGACAGCAAGGCTTCAATCTCTCATAGACAACAGTAATTCTTGAGGAATAGCAGACCTGATGAAAGCCACTCATCTTGATTCCCTGGGGTCCCTGTTTCTTTTCCGGCTCAGTGTATTGGCCAGTATTGCTTCTCTTCCACCCTTGCACTCTGTGATTGCCTCGAGTTGGGCTTAGTAAACACAGAGCCATCCTGGCCGTGAACCTCCTGGGAGGAATCTAAAGGGGGAGGAGATCAGTGAGGTTCTCCTGATGGAGCTGTCTCCTCAATCATTCCATTACGAGAATGTGTTTGACTCAGTGAGCCCACGGAACAGATTGTGGGTCTTGCTCCCAGATCTGTTGGGGATTCACATGGGTGATTGTGGGGAGTCTGAAGGAGACTAGAGACATCCAGATGGCCCTTTTCCTCCAGCCCCACCTCCCTCTGTATCCACATCGATCTCAAGATGGAAGGAGAGTCCTCTGTTGGGCACAGGGACACTTTTGCAGAGGCACTTAACCTGTCCTGTGTGTGACTCTTGGGAGAAAAGTCAGGCCCATCATTTGGAAGTTTATGCTGTTCAGTGCAGCATTAAATTTATGTCCAGTAACCAAGTTCAATGGAGAGCACATGGAATGGCTGCCCCTTGCTCAAAACCCCCTTTTTCCCCCCATGTGACCATCCCAAACACATATTTCCCTTACAGGAGGCTTTGAGAAACTGCCACAGGCTCAGTGGGAGGGTGAAGATGCTGTGTGTTTGTTCCATCTTCTGTGTACAGCATCCACATTGGTCCAGTGTTTGCACTCTTTTACACTTCTCCAGTTCAGCAGAGGAGGGGCGCATTTAGGACCATTTATTAATGATTCAGGTTCTATACCTTTTTGTGCTGGTGCCACCTTGCATGTTAGACAACAAACAGGAGGTTTATTGAAAAAGGATTCTACAGGTATCTGTTTTCTGCAAACCTCCACTAATCACTAACAGTTCATAGGGGTTGTTATTTTTACTTTTCCCTTGGGTAATAAAATCCACCAAAAATCTGTTGCTAACATGGTGAGCTTTGCATAATTACATAAATAAACAGGGATTCATTGGCCTTCCTTATTTATGCAATTATATACCATAAGGAGTAGGGTTATCATGTGGTAATGAGACTCTGTGGTGCTACATGATTCATCAGATGGGGGAGTTCCTTGAATTTGAATAAAAAATAAGAAAATAAAATCATGTTGCCCTAAAACACCCCTTGGAGATGTCTGGCTTTTTTGTTTTGTTTATGGTAAATCATTTATAGAGATAAGATAGCAAACTTCTATTCCCCTAACTTTTGAATACTACAAGACCACTGAGGTGTCTAGCCTTTGTCTGACTGAGTTATTTTAAATTTGCAGATATCATTTGATCCAGAGCTATGATGCAGAGTAACCTACTGCACCAACGAGGTCAGAATAAAAACAAAAAACCCCACCTTTTTTCTTTCCAGCATGCTAATCTTTGCTTACAATTCCAACAGCGCGCCTTTGCCCTCAAGGCAAGCCATACTACTGTACCTGCAAAAATTGAATTCTCCTCATGTTGTTTCACATAATTTTATTTTTGTGGTTCATAAACTGTAGAAGGCCAGAATACCTCCAGTCAGCTACTTTGATCTCTACAAACTGTCACTGGTATTGAAATGTTTTAGTTATGAGTTCCAGACTTTAAAACAAACACAATACTGCCAATTACAATGCTCCTTTAGTCTCTGCTAGTTACAGTTTGCAATCTGAGCTATAAAATCAACCTTAGTTAATGGGAAATAGTAATCCAAGATTTAAAAAAAAATATATTCCACTTTAATTTGTTGGTATCTGTAAGGAAACTCTTTTATACCTGATAGTTTATTATTTACAAATTGCTGCTGGTCACATCTACTCATATTATTTTTGTTTGTTTATTAGAAGGTGCCCATCTGCTTCACTTGGCACCTTTATTTTAATAAAAACTCAAAAAATCAATCTGCAAAAAGAATATGCTCATCCACTGCAGATAAAATCCTTCCCGTAGCCTCATTTAGATTCCAAATGACACTCCTGGAAAGCCTGAGAAGTTATGTAGCCTTTGCAGCACATCTTGAAGGTCAACAAATCTGTGCTCTGTCATACCAAGATGAGGTGAGAGGTTGAGAGATGAGAAGCCTTTACAGAAAACAGCTGGCCACCATCCTCCCTCCATTTTAAGCCAGGAAGTTTAAACTTGAACACCTTAGCTACCACGAATGCCACGGAATTGCACAAGGAGAAAGGCTGTCTGAAAATAACTCAGTTATTTAGGGTTTTGTGGAACAGAACCAACATCTCACTTTGAGAAATATCACTTAATAGTTTGGCATGTGAAGTTTTGAATGGTTTTAACATAAAACCTCATTCATTGGGTTTTGCAGCGCTTCAGTCTTGAGGTGGCAAAGGCATGGTTATACTTAGTAACCCTCAAGATGGAGTTAACTAACTCTCAGGTCATCTGTATTTTTGCTCCCCCCCCCACTTTGTTCCAGCCCTTAGGAGAAGAGTTTAATGACAATGTTTACAACCCTTGTCAAATCTCACATTTTTGAAACAAAGGAGAAGAATAATCAGGGGAATACATCTGGCATGGGGGCAGTTTTGATTTCTGGCTAGAAAGAAAATCCAGGATGTTTAAAAATATAAACCAAATTCTACCTGTGATTTTTCACTTTATGACAGTAAGGCAGCTTGAAAAGCCCATCAAATGCCTGATGTGAGCGCTAATGAGTTTTAACCTGCTTTTTTTGCACAAAAAGCTTTGCAGACTTCCTGTGCTCATTGAAAAATGTGGTATTTACCAATGCACAGATTGCTTCAGAAACTACTCTATGAAATCCCCGTGGACCCACACATTGCTAATGTTGATGTGCTAGTGTTTGAGTCTTCTTATAACTGCAGTTTTTATAAACTTTGCTTCATTTTTGCTTCCTCGTACATTAAGGAGGTGAGTTAATCTGTAACTGTATCAACAGTAGACTATCACTTAAGATGCTGGTTTTCCATGTTAGTTGCTCACAGTTTTACAGGATCCTCATTTTGAATTCAGATGAGGAGAAATTGTTTTATTTCCCTTGATCAGGCATTCCAGTACTAGGGGCAGAGCTCAACACAATGTCATGTTTAAAATTCTGACCGACTGATATACTACTTATAGACAGGTTTCGGTCCACACCATAATCAACCTTCAGACATTGCCTGGGGCAGTGCAACAGAAGTAGTATTCAGGGAGTCATTCCTTCAGTGTTCAAAATCTTATCATTCAACATCCAACTCATAATCCGAGTGAGAAGTTTCTCTTTTGAAGCCTGGATCTGGAAGTTAAACATTTAGTTGAAATAGTAAATGAGTTTAACAGCTGCCTGTGCAATGAGTTTATGCTTTTTGATTTAGAAAGTATTAGGAAACAGGACCCAACATGTACATTATGTAGTGTTAGGGACATGACATGAAGGAATGTGGAGCTGTTTAGGGAGCCTTGCCTTGCTTTGCTCTGTAGCTCCCTGTCATCTTCTCTTTTCATTCTTCTGTGCCCATCTCTTCAGACATGCTACCCATTAGAGACCTTTCACTCCAAGTTTCTTTATCTCTATGCTCCTATAGCCATCATAAGTTTTCCTAGTGTAACCCACAGTCATCCAGTGTGGATTTATGGTTCCCCTAGTGCTTGGAGGTCTATGGGTTTGCTCTTGGACTCAGGCTAATGGAGAGCTTAGAGGCTCATGGTTTTAAATTGTGAAGTCCTGAATTCAGTTCCCACATACAATCTATCCAGTGTCTCATTTACACGAATGGAACTTCTGATGTTGCGAACCATAGGAGACAGACTTGAGGGAGAAGCAGCATCCATATGGGACTGCAAGCCCTACTTCTGAGACATGTTGAGCAGCAACTCTTGCCTTCTCCATGCCCATATTACTGTTAAGGTTGGAATATAGTAGGAGGGGACAGAGAGAGTAGGGGCATATCTTGCAGGCCAAGTTGCCTGAGAAGCAGAGACAGGTTTTTTTTTTTCTCTCCCTGTGGCAAACTTCCTGTATTCTGCAGGTCAGGCTGGGCATCCTCCTGACACACCTGACTGGGTTCATTGGACACTGGTGGTACATGGGAGGATAGAGGAAACTGAGAGTGGATGGATTTCTAGTTGAGCAGTGTGGAAGCTGACTACCTGGGCAGCCAAAACATCTCAGTGCCTATCAGCCGTGGAGCTGTGGCGGGAGAGTGAACAGAACTGGGGTCCAGGTTTGTGTCATATACTTCTGGTTTCTGATGCTGCCTGTTTTGCTCTTTATGTTCAGGTACGGGCTGGGGACCTCAGGGCAGTAAGGGAGGCAGGCTAGGCAGCAGTAAATAGAAATGTACAGTGGATACTGACATTCACTAACTTCTCTTAGGACAAATAAAAAGGTTAAAAAGGAGAAATATATTTAATTAGAATATTTCTGAAGTGTCTTGTGTCTGACAGGTAGTGCCATGTCTGTGTGTGTGGAGTGTGTGGCAAAGTTTAGCTGCAAGGAGGAAAGCCAAAGGGAGAATGGCCAAATTTCAGGAGTGACTGATTGTTAATTGTTTTCCTTTGAAAAGTTAGTTACTGTTTTATCCCAAAAGTCTCCTAGAAAATTTAGTTGTCCCCTGGACAGTAATTGTGGTAAATCTGCAGGCTAAATTCAATCAATGAACTGTGCAGTAAAGGGATTTTAATCCTGTCTCAAGCAGTGACGTGACCTTAACTATGGAGCTGCCAACACTTCTGGTGTGTATTTGTGTGTATGTGTACACAAACACTCACAAACACCAGCTGACTAAAAATATCATTCTCTTCATATTATCATCACCATGGTATCTGAGCTCCTTCCAGAGTTAGAATTAAAGAGTGGCTAACATAGTACATAGACAAATGTTTGTGGTGGCATATATGTTTTAAGCATGTTAAAGAAAAGTGATGTCACATGATATGCTGAAATGAGGAAGATGACATTATCTAGCATGGATTCTCTTACAGTATAAGAGATTGCTGATTGCTAGTATTATCCAAGTGTGTTCTATTAAATAGCCAAACCATTAAAGTGGCACAGTTACAATTTTAAAAATGCAAGAACTGCTAACTTCACTCTTTTACAAGAAAATTAACTATGCCACATCGCACATACATTGTAGTTTCTATTCTTGTCTTGGAGGTTGAATATATAGCATGATATATTAATTACCGTTTATGCAGGGAAACATATATCATATAATATACAGTGTGTGTAATGTCACTGGGAGTGATGTCAGCATGGGTTGAGAGTCCACATTGGGGTAGATCTCTGCTCATTTTGCATCACTCAGGCAGAGCAAACTGGCTACATCCTTCTAGCTGGGCGTAATCAGATCTTACACCATCCTTGCAAAAGGCATGGAGTTATGATAATGGAGCTTGGCCTATGTTCAGCTGGTGGATGGTCCCTTGGTTGCTCAAACTTCAAACCAGAGCCAGAAGCCAGGCACAGAATTAGAAAAAGGTAATGATGCCAGCTTTGCTAAGAGTGACCCATTAACTTTGTATTTCAATACAGTCTAAGCTCCCTGAAATTATTTAATTGCTGTTGAAGTTTTTGAAGAATATTTAGGTAAACTTGAATTTCCTTTGGTTGAACATTGCCAGCCTTTGGATTTTTGTAGTGGGTACATATTAGGCAGTCTAGGGGGATAGCTAACCCTTGAGCTCCTGCATCTGAATAGAACATCAGTTTGTTCATTTAATTTACTAATTTGTAATAAAAATTCTTGGTGCCTGAGCCAACTCCAGGCTGAGTTTTATGAATTACATTAGTTCAATTGCCTTTTTCCCAGTTTATCTCTTAAGGGATATCTTCAATATCTGTAGATTGCCAGTACAGAAACAGACACTCAGCTGAGATTTTTCTCTATGCTTGAATACTGTGAATATTGACTTCTGTAATTTCTTGTGCACAGCCTCCCGGATAATGTTATTTCTACACTATACAGTGTTCACAATGTGGCAGCTCATCTCTTTTGTTAAACAGACCACATCATCTGAATTCTTCTGTCTAAACCTTCTTATCTTGCCAGGCTTGTTTATCCAATTTTAACTGTAACTTTTAAGTTCCAGCATAGTGCAGTGCCAATTTTTCTCAAGGAATGCCTCGCCTCATTCCTTACAGATCTTCTTGCAGTCTGATCATCTGCACATCTTCTATATTTTTAGTTTAACAGGAGCAGAGTGTAAGAGGCCTAAATACGCATACAAACAATATGTGAACTAAGCTGGATTGACCAGAATTTGAGAGAACCAGCTAGTAACCAAGGAGGCAGGTGGTGAACTGAGACCATTGCATGCCAAACCTATTGGGCACACTTTTACCTTATGGTCTTACGTCCACTTCCATTTGTCAGCTTCATCTGCCTGTTGCATCTTGTCATAATTGTGAGCTCTCCTGGGCAGGGCTTTCACTGCTTCAGTAAAACAAAAGCTCTCTAATTTACTCTTCTTTTTTATGTGTTTACTTATAGCAGTGATCTGCTTTCTTATTTATTTATTAAATTATTTATACCCCTTATTTTTAGCTATTACAAAAACATTGTAATGTTGTTCCTGTATGTCAAAGTGGGAAAAATCCCCTCCACTCAGAAAGCAATATAAGCCGTGATGTTTATTTGAAGATAAAGAGAAAGAGTAAAAAAAAAAAATGTAGGAAGATGATAGCTAAAGAAAAGGATAGCTACTAGACTTAAAAGAGACTATAAAAATGTTATCTAGTATATAAAAGTACCTTTCTCATAAAAGTGTTTTTTTGGGGTTAAATCAAGCTCACCTTTTGCACTTTACTAGTCCCTCTGAAGTCAGGCCTGAATAGGACTAGCTATAGCTCTGGTTTTAAAAAAAAAGTGAGAATTATCTTTCTCTTTGTGTGATGAAATATAATTTATTGTTTCCACGTGATCCATCATTTCTGTACATCCTTGGCAAGTATGAAATTTTAAGCACACTTACAAGACCCAAAAGCACCTTTATTTTCATGGCTGGCCTATCTGTAATCTACACAGTTGTACCCGAGGACTCCTGTTGAATATCTGCTCTTTTCAGTTGTTATCTACCTCTGATTACTTGTAATATTATAGATTTATTGGGGATATGAGCACAAATTGCAAGACAAGATATTGATTCAGAATACCTGGTAATAGAACAGTAATTGCTTTGCTTTAAAATTAAGTGACTATACTCATTTTAGAATCTATAGTATTTCATCATTTCTAGTGGTATCTCAAAATATGAACTAGAATAGAATCAACACCCAATTACCCTCACAGAAACAATAGTTTGAGTTATATTTCACAAACAAATGACAATTATGAAGGCTGTTCTTACTTACCAGAAATGCATCTAAGTTGAATACACTTTACCTTTCCAAAGGAAAATAGAGTAAAATAAAATAAAGTACCTGCTGAATTATATATAAATACATATAGATAGGGAGAGATTAACATAACCTGATTATTTCTTTCTTCAGATGGGAATACTTCATTGATGCAAAATTAATAAAATGACTACAAATTAAATATACTCTAGGTTTTTATTATTACAAATGCAAAATAAAAGTATATTCAGTAAATAATAGTTTTCAATTAACATTTTTAAACAAGTGGAGAAAAATATGGTCACTGCTGCAGTACTGATTTACTATGCAACCTGGAAATGGGATTTGATGCATTTTTCTGCTTTCAAAGATTAAATTCCCGGTGGCATGTAAAATACAATATTTTCTGAATTGTGAAGTCTTGCATTTTTAAAAACATCTGTTTATGAATATCTTTCTGATAACCATTACTATTTACAAAGTTTTAATCAGGAATGTGGGATTTTAAATGAAGAACATTATGGGGAACATATTTTTACCTTCTGGTCATTATTGCAGCAATATATTCTTTTGCAGACTTTCAATTCATTTTTGCTCCTTTATTTTATCCCCATTTTTAAGTCTGCATTTGTATATTTTCTTCATCACTGATCAGAGGCCTGAAAAAGCTAAAAACGAAGCTATTGTTTAATTCGATAGGCTATGAAGCTTTTTTTTTGTGGGGTGTGGGCAGAGTTTTTGTTTTGTTTTTTGTTTTCAGAGAGAGATTAACTAGATCTGTCAACAAACTAATAAGCTGCACAACAGTGAATATGTTTAGAGAAACATGGGAACCTGGTGTGAATGCGAGACGGAATGTAGGCATGCTTTGAATAAGGACTAGCCTGCAAAAAGTAGTGCCCTGAGTTAATAGCTAGTGGGCTAGCCTTTCGTCTGGATCCTGTGATTGGTCACAGATACCTGAAGCTGAAAGAAGTCATCATGTGGACATGAATGTCTGCAGAGAAATTTACTAATTGGCTTGTCATTCAAAGAAGAAAACAATAACCAATTTCAAGTGTTGTGCTCCCCCAGCTCCATTTAGCTAAGCAGCAGAACTGAGGAAAATCTTACAAAAGGTGCCATGAGCCAATTGTTCTCAAACAACTGGGAAAGCGTATTAGATTTTAACACCTTGGAGAAGCTGCAGTTTGTACAGTATTGCCATTTCCCCCTCTCACCCTCAAGCATTTCAGTCAATTAAACACCATGGGCCTGACAATGATTCACACTAGAACAGTGTAAAGGGGCTTTAAAGTGAGTGCCAGAGTGGTGTGAAGAAGCCTTATTATAAATGAAAATCAGGCCTCATGTTGTCAAATGAATGTTCCCCTAACCAGTCTTTCAATTAAGAAGACTATCACTTCTCTTATCTCACACCTTTTTATATCTATATCTATCTATCTATCTAGTCGTTGAATGGAACTTAACTAGGAACTGAAATCCTGAAATTTTAGAAATGGTGGTGAAACTAAAGCACATACAGTTTTCAGTGTGGCCTTGTCTTCACTAGGAAAAGAAGTGTGTGGTGTTGTTTTTTAACCAGGTGCAACATAACATATGTGAAAACAACGAGGAATCCTTGTGGCACCTTAGAGACTAACAAATTTATTTGGGCATAAGCTTTCGTGGGCTAATACCTACTTCATCAGATGCATGGAGTGAAAAATACAGTAAGCAGGTATAAATATACAGCACATGAAAAGATGGGAGTTGCCTTACCAAGTGGAGGGTCAGTGCTAACGAGGCCAATTCAATTAGGGTGGATGCGGCCCATTCCCAGCAGTTGACAAGAAGGTGTGAGTATCAACAGAGGGAAAATTATTTTTTGTAGTGACCCAGCCACTCCAAGTCTTTATTCAGGCCTAATTTGATGGTGTCAAGTTTGCAAATTAATTCCAGTTCTGCAGTTTCTCTTTGAAGTCTGTTTTTGACCTTTTTTGTTGAAGAATGGTGACGTTTAAGTCTGTTATTGAGTGTCCAGGGAGATTGAAGTGCTCTTCCATTGGTTTTTGAATGTTACAATTCTTGATGTCTGATTTGTGTCCATTTATTCTTTTGTGTAAAGAATGTCTGGTTTGGCCAATGTTTTTGTACTTCAAAAACAGACTTCAACGAGAAACTGGTTTGTTGTTGTTCTCATTTTTTCCCACCAGGAGATAACTCTGTGTAAAGTCTTTTGTTATTTAAATATACACATTGTTCTGTTTTTAAATTAGAGAAGGCAAGATCGAAGGCAAGGGCTTGGGTTGGACCACCTGCTCTAGTACCCTCTAAGATGGGAAGGCCTCAGAGAGCATGGGCTGCACCAGAAACTGAATGTCTACACCTCAATTAAGCAATCCCTTGGCCTGAGTCCCAGGAGCCTGAGTCAGCTGACAGAGGTTTTTAATTACAGTGTAGACATACCTTTAGTTCCTGTGAAAGTTCATTCCACAGTCTCAGAACAGCCCCCGAGAAAGCTCTCTCTCCAGCACAGATATTTCAGTTCAAAGCTAGCTCTGGCTGGGAATTTCCCCTCAAAATTATTTTTCAATGGAAAATGTGATTTCTGCAAAACTTTGGTATTGCCAGAAATTTTGATTTTTCTGTTTGGGAAAATCTAAATGAAATATCTTGTTTCCTTTTGATTTAGCCAGAATCAAAACACTACACTTTGTTGAACTGAACTGAAATGTTTTGTTTTGAGTCAGTTGGACATTAATCTGCATCTACCTCAGCTTCTGCATCTGCATCTGCCTCAGCTTCTCATGGGAGCTGGAGTTTGGACTGGGGTCCTTGGCTGGACTATCTCTCCCATGATTCAGTGTGCTCTTCCCCCTGACCAAATCGTGTGGCATGTCATGAAAGTCACATGACTGCAGTGCTTCATCACAGAGATGTAGTGTGACCAGGAAGTCTGGTCCATAGAAGAGATTGGGGGCATGAAGCACCCAGGCTACAGCTTTCTTGAAGCACTGAAGCATCATAGGCAGATTCAGGTTAATACTGAACTGACTCAAAATGAAACCATTCAGACATTTCCAAAATCAAAGTCTTTCATAAATTTTCATTCATGAAAAATGTTGATGTTTTGTCTTTTCGTCCTGATTTGGGATGAAAATAAATATCAAAATATGTGGTTGGGATGGAACTTCCATATTTCAGCTTTTTTCAGAAAGAAAAGAAACAATTGCAATGCAAGTCCCCTATTAGAAGCCTCATTACTTGCACATACTGTCTCATGTCCACTTTTTCAAATTATGCCTTTGTCCCACAGAGCAGGATTACATTAAAAACTCCAATAATGTTGTCACTCTCTTTTATTTCAGCTTTCTTGTACACCAAACTCCTTGGCCTTTTAGCTTCACTAACTTTCTGTCTTTCCTTTTTTTTTCTTTCCTGCTGGTGCAGCTATGATAAGAGAAAGCCCTAGGCTAAGAGTAGCTAACAGCAAGCACACTCTTAAGGCCACTCCTGGAGCAGTCAAATACCCACCATGGAATGTCTACACATTATCCCCTCCTCAGACTTTTTTTGTTTTTCATTCTGTTTTATCAGAAGCTGAGTTTCACTCCTGGCAGCCTTCCTCTGCAATCTAAGATGCCGTCTTTCAGCAGCTCTTGTCCTAAGACAATGGGGAGTCCTGTCAATGCTATTGGAATCAAGCATTTCTGGAGAAAGTGAGAAAACCCTTGACAATTAAAAAAAAAAAAAGAATATCTAGGAGGGGAAATAAATTGAGACAGGAGAGGCAGGAGGAGGAGCAAGAACAGAAAAGATAAAGGTGAGAGAGCAGACAGGCTCAAAAGGGAGGGGAGATGAAAAGGAAAAGCAGAACTGTAGGGGAGACAACAATGGAAATATCACAACAGCACCAATGATATTAGAGACTTTCTAAAAAGTTTGAGAGCAGAAATCTTCTTTAATTGGTTTTCTTTCTTTCTTGGGGGCATCGGGAGACAAATCAACTGACTGAGGAAACAGTCCATTAAGACAGGATAGTGTGTACATGCTTAGTTGTAAGCTAGACAATGCAGCCAAAGATGCCAACAGCAACAAAATCCATTGTCCTCATGGAGGGTCAGGAGGACAGTCAGTACCTGCACTGTATGACGGCAGCTACCCTTCCTCCGTTGTGGAAGACGGCTGTCTTTTCCTCTGATAGAACACTTGCACCTCGTGACCCATCTTCTGGTACAGTAATAATACAGAACCATACATATGAATTATGGCCCAGAAAGATTCCACAGTCACTTTCTGCTCTCTGTTTTGCCTGAGAAAATTTTCCCCTTAAAATCAGCTGGGGGTTGAGAAGCTATATGGGCTTCTAGACTGTCACTTTTAATGTAACATTTAACTTTCCTTAGCTGATTGTGCACTGGGAATGAGCGGGTGACATGGTTGCTTGGTTTTGTCTTATCTCCATGGCTTATGGTTGAACTCTCAAAGCCTTTGCCCCAACCATCTGAAACCCTCACTCTTCTAACCAGAATTAAAAAGAAAATTACTTTGATTTACTATATAAATACATATTTATTATGGAACTTAAATTTACTGTAGAGGCAGGCTGAGTTACACACGGGTAGCTTAATGGAGAGAGGTTTTCCCCATGGGGTTTTAAAGTGCAGGGTTCAAAAGTTCAGCTTTAATATCACTCCACTATTAATGCTTATGAGCCAATCTACAACAGTGACTTGGGCAAGGTGCTGAGATGTATGTTTGTAGACCATGATGATAGACTATCCCTTGTTGGATGGGATCCCTTGATTAAACAGTAAGAACACTCCACATGGCCAACGTACTGTCTTTTAAAAGTTTTTTTGCAACATTTGTTTCAGAGCCACTTCCTGAAGGTGATGAGCACTGACAGTACCTTGAGACTCATAACATAACACGATCAGAAAAACATCTCAGAGATGAAAGAGGGTTATCAGAAAAATATAGGCCCTTTTCAGCAATAAAAACATCTAAGGTACTATTCTCTAGATGTAAATGCCTGAAACTCCGATGGAGACTAAATGTCAGTTATGTTTGTGTATGAAGGGAAGACTATAAGCCCCTTAATTTGTCAGTAAAAAAAGACCAATTTTTACTGTACAGGTCTAATGTTGCATGACAGGTTTTACTGCAGGTCTGCTGGCTGATAAACTCTATCCACCGTCAACCATAAAATTTAACTCCTTCAAAACCCTCCTCAAACTCTCCTTTGCCATGATGCCTACAAAAATCTTGACAACAGTTAGGCTGCTGGTGTGCTGAGACCTGTCAGGCCGACCAATATTGTCATATCACTTCCTTCTACTCCCTGTCAGTATCTATCGTTTTGTCTCTTGTTTTATGCTTAGGCCATGTGAACACTAGAGAGCTTACAGTGGCACAGCTGTATCGGTGCAGCTGTGCTGCTGTAAGATCTCTCATTTAGCCCCTCTATGCTGGCAAGAGAGAGCTCTCCTTTTGACATAATTAAACAAGTGGTGGTAGCTATGTCAGCGGGAGAAGCTCTCCTGCCATCATAGTGCTGTGCACACTGGTGCTTTTGTCGATGAAACTTGTGTCGCTCTGAGATGTTTTTTCAGATCCTTGAGTGACATAAGTTTGGCCAACATAAGTGGTAGTGTAGACATGGCCTTAGTCTGCAAGCTAAGGGACTGGCATTTTTGTTCTGTGTTTGTATAGCATCTAGCACAATAGGATCCTAGACCATGATTAGGGCTCCTAGTCACTACAGTAATAATAATAAAAAAGTACCAGTACCTGACCTCCTAACTGAAGTGAAGTTGACCATGTTTTGAGTGAGGCAGGGCTGACGAAAAATTGAATGCAAATCTCTGATTTGGCACATCATGTAATTATCTGGTGTGTGTGCTGCTACATGGATCCAGAATTTCTTATCTGTGTTTCTGAGCCCCTATACTGCAAACAGAGATTTTCATTTGTCTCATATGGTAAGGACTTGTCCCCTTGGAGCTGAAGGGTATGACATTGATTCCTGCTGTTTTCATGAATATATGCATAGCAATGGTGTGGATCATTATCACAGTGAATAATTAATTAATTCAGCATGTATTTCCTCTCTGTTCTATTCACACACTGACTGCAAGCACATTAGAAATCTATTTTTTATTTGAAATTATTCTCTAGATAATTCTTCTTGTGGAGGTTGCACATGAGCAGGATATTATGAGTTTATGGAACTTGAATTAAGACAAGTGGGCTGAGTTGTTTAATCTTGATTGGTCACATAAATCAGAGGGTGTTGTCCCTGTGCATTAATTGGGTGAGTGCTACTCTTAAGGCCTGGGCTACACTGGGGAGTGGGGGGAGTGGTTTTCGAACTAAGATATGCAACTTCTGCTATGCTATTTGCGTAGCTGAAGTCAAGTATCTTAGTTCGAGTTACCTGACCTTCCTCACTGCAGCGAGTTGACTGTGGTGGCTCCCCCATCGACTCTGCTTACTCCTCCTGCCGAGGTGGAGTACAGGTGTCGATTCGGGGATCGATCACTATCCACCGAGCCGGTGAGTAGTGAAGACATACCCCAAGCGACATCTTCACCGCTGCTTTGTCCCCTTTATACCACCTAAAGGGCCAGAGTGGTATAAAGTCATGTGGATGGTACAGTCACAGCACAAAACAGTCATGTAGCTGCCCTCCAAGGACTTCCTTGCAAGCCTTGATGCAGGAGGTTTGCGGGTGGGCTGGCAGTGGGCAGGGTCAGATTGACGGACAGGCAAACTAGGCATGTGATTAGGGCCCAAATTCGTGGGCAGTCCCCAGCAAACTGCCATATGATATACTCATGGACTTGGGGTTGCAGCACCACTCAAATATAGCCCAGCCACACCTCTGACATGATGATCAGTGCCTTGAGCAGCTGGTACTGGCAGATCTCCAGCCTGGCTGTGGTGACTGCACTATATGGCTGTTTGTCATTGTTCATTTCAGAAGGCCCAGAAGTGATATTTCCCTAGGATCCAGTGGTGGGTTAATCTGGCCCTGGGGTGGGAGGAGTGAGTCTGGGGAATGGCTGGAGCACACAGAGCGGCATAACTTCTAGGCAGCGCTGAAGCCCATTAGGGAGCCCAGGGAAGCCTGTTTAAGTTACGTTGGTGGTGTCTCCAGTTCCTGGGACCAGCTCAAGGTTGGAAGGGCACAAGGTGGCTTACAGCCATCTTAGTGCCCCTTTGTCTGGATTGCAAGTCCTGTGCTGTGCCTCTCAGAGGTGCAGCACACAATCTCATCCCAGATTTCTGGTGTGAAAACTCATATCTGAGTTTTAAAACTGCCTTTTTCCATGTATTCTCCAGTGCATGCTTCAGTGTTGGTCAATGGGTCTGATTCAAAGCCCATTGAAGTCACTAGAAACTTTTTTTCAATGGGTTTTGGATCAGGTCCTCTTTCTACCTACAAACTCATTTCCTGGAACGTATTTGGAAAATGGGCAGAACAGGGGATTTGAACATGATTATGCGTAGACATTGTTTTTTGCCGCATTCACCTAGTTCCAGTGACCATGAAGACTTCTAGATGCTCATGGGTGTTTTACAATAAAATAGGTAGCAAATTCCTAGTGGTGAAGAGAAAGTCGGTAGAAAACATCCAGGAGCCTATCTGGATAAGCCAGCTGATCCAAATAAAAAATACAAACATATCTGAATCATAAACCAAAACTTCCACCATTTTGAAATTCTAAATCTTTGGGTGACCATTGATTTAAATTCTTCCATGCTGTTGTCATATAATAGGAGAGTGCTTGGGTTAAATGGAATTGGGTGAGACTTAGGTTATGTGCTGCTAATAGTCTTTACCCTATAGTCACCATAAGACAATCATCAGGCCAGTGAGATTAAACTACGCAGGGAGTTGAAGCCCTGTAAGGCTGATTCTTTGTCGTTCTTTTCCAGAAAGGCAGAGACAGAGAAATACACCATTTGACATTCAAGGTAGAAGAGACTCCTCTACCTCTATGGGCAGTGATCATTCATATGTCATCATTCATCGGATGAAGTGAGCTGTAGCTCACGAAAGCTTATGCTCAAATAAAATTGTTAGTCTCTAAGGTGCCACAAGTACTCCTTTTCTTTTTAAAATTTGCAAAGACGATAAAGAATGAGATGCCAATGCTCGGAGTAGTTCTACAATCCACAACTGCTCCAAGTTAGATCACAGTGACTTGAGTCACCTGGAATGAGAGTGAGGCTGACCACCGAGCTTTACTGCAGCTGGAAAGGGGTGCAGCACAACTGCAGCCTAATTCATTTTCTTGCACCATCTAGTGGATTTTAGCCATCACTGTGGATGGCAGTGCAAATTATTGATGCAGGTTTGCCTGTCAAGGGTCGGCCTTGACTGACTGTATTTGCCAAATGGAAGATTCTGTGATAATGTACAAGATGCTGCAACTTCCATCACTGTACTCTCTCTCTGCAGTATAAGATTTTGTATCCCTTAACTGCTGGATACCTATTGAAAGCCTAATACAGCTGAATGTTTCTCTTTTCCTTCCTTTAACTTGTTTCTGTTCCTTAATGTAGCCAGGAGGGATATCAGCACCTTAACAGTCCCAGTCAATTATATCCCTGAAATGGAGAGGTACTGAGTGGAACTATATGAAGAAGAGCAGATAGCTTGGTATATACAGATGATTGCAGTGGGGATACATTGAGGACTGTAGCTGATGGAAGTTGAGTTGAGCTGTTTTAGAGCTGGTTGAAGAAAGCTGTTTACTGCATTTTATGGGTTTAAAAAGTGCACATACTGGTTAGAGATGCTACAGTGAGGACCATTGAAAAAGTCAACATTTATCAGGAGTTATTTCCCATTCTAAGTACAGAAAAACTCAGCCTCTCAGATACAATCCTGTGGTACTTCTCTGCATTCAGAACAGGAAATCACTGTGGTACCTCTGTGTGGTAACAGTTGGTAAAGGCTTACTTTCGGTAGCCATCACTGAATTACAAATAATAATATGGATATTAATGTTGTTTGTTTAAGTGCCATTTTCTTTGCATTGAGTTTTCTTTTTGTTTAGTTGCCCAGTATTAACCACCGTCCATAGCTAGAGCTTTTGCTGTTACCGGATGTTATGTAGGAATAAAAGTTTTTGTAACTGCATAGGCTGAACTCTGTAATACTACTCTTCCACCAAGATTCTCACTGTACTGTTCTTAATTGAAAACATACTTTGTTTCATCATAGTATGTAATAATAAAACATGAATTTGGAGAGTGGACATAGGACTGTCTATTTCCCATATGCTTGAAAGAAATAAGGTCTGGTCCAAAGCCCATTAATGAGAATCTTTCCATTGATTTCAATGGGCTTTGGAAATCAGGCACCAAATGTACTGAATAAAAGAATCATAGAAATAACCCCGAGGACTAGCCCTTCACACAGCACTCCCACCATCCGGGGCAAAGACAAGCCCCATTTGTGCTGTACCCTCCTTGACATAGATAAGAATCTGTCTCTCTCTCTAAATTCAATATATCTTAAAACAGGTACATTAAAAAAAGGAAACTATCCCCTATTAGAGCAGTGTTGAAAGCAAAAAACTCACCATTTCCCCCCCCCATTTCATTTTCAGAGGTTTTGCCAAAAAGAGATAAAGAGGGAGAAATCAAACCATTTCGTGGCTTTGCCTCAAGTATTTTTCTGAGAAAATGGAATGAAGCAATGGACAGTGACAAGCTGCAATTTTGCTTCAAGAAACAATCTTTTAATAGAACGTCACCATTTCTGTAATTTAAGATGCTGCCCCTGGACAAAAATTGCCTTTTTGGAAACAAAAAAGCTGTGTTGAATGGTGGCATATCTTCCTGCAGAAGTGTTCGGAGCATAGATATTGCGCGTCACCTGTGAAAATTCACAAAGTAGAAACAAGTTGTTTCATCCAGCTCCAATCCCATCTTCTGGGCCATCTGTCAAGACAGGAATTTGCAGATTGTGGTGGCTTCTTTAATTGTTTTCCAGTTATTCATTTTCAGATTTTTAAATATAATCCCACGTCATTAAATTAACAGCACTCCACAGTGCGCACACACTGCCATCCATCTGCTCAAGGTTGTCTTTAAATGACACCATCTTGTATCTTGTGTTCAAAACTATCAAACTTGCCTACAATATAATCCACCTTCTGTTGCAAACTAGAAAACAGATCTCACCATTTTTTATTCTAACAACTGTGCAGCGATCAACAGTTTTTCCACTAAAGATTTGTCCCGGGTGGATGTGGCTGTTGCTAGAATTAAAGGGAGAGGCACTGAGCCAGCAATAAGAATGTGAAAGCTATATGGACTTTGAGCTTTGCTTTTATGGAAGGACATTGAGAAAAGACCTTCTCCTCTGCCTTTGAAAGTCTGTTGCTCCTGAGGGCTAGCTCTGAATGGTGGGATTTGGGATGAAGGCCATTATGCTTCCTGACTTCATTTCTTGCCCCAAAGCACTCTCCTCATCACCTTATTATCATTAGCAGACATAATGCATCTCTTTCTCTGACTTTGTCACTGCAGTGACTGCTTTTTAGAGGTCTGAAGAAATTAAAGGCGATATACGTTATAATTGAAGATTTTCGAAGAAATTGGGCCAATTTCATCCCTGGGAGTAATTCATCAGCCCTGGTGAATTTGGCCCAATGTCTCCATTCTATGAATGTTTGGGTTTTTTTGTTTTGTTTGTTTTTGGCTTGTATAATCTGTTTTCATGCAAAAGTCTGATGCTACATGGTATCCTTTTCATTAAAATCGCAGGAGGTTTTATGATCTACTGGTTTCCTGAATCATTTTATACCTATTATTAAAGGATTTTTTTTTAAAAATGTCCTGAGGTTTCATTGTGACATGTCTTGAATTATTATTTACTAGGAGCTTGTTCCATAAGGAGTTTTATTCTTGTAAAAAACCAAAACACTGTGTTCTTATTTAACAAACAAATAAACTCCGAAACCCCAAACCCTATTGTGGGGGTGTACCTATGTACCAGGTGATGTACTTGAACAACTTTGAGACATATTATTTTCCCTTATGTTCATGCGTAACTTTCATTAGCTTTAATGAGACTTATAGGCTTACAAGAGGAACGTGTACATATGTATGTCACTGTCAGTCAATATATTAAAAGGAGCCTGATGAGCAAAATGGCTTGCATTATAAAGTTCTGTGTGCCAAATAAGAGAGAGCTTTTCAATCCATTCTTATTCCTTTCTTATTCCCTCCTCTTATTTTTGCCATTTGAGAAATAGATATAGGGCCTGAACCCAGAGTATGTCCAGTCAAAACTGCAATTGAAATAAGGATTTGCTAAGCTTTATAATTATATATAAAAAAATTAAAATAATGTTATTTAGGTTGCAAAGTCAAGGACTTGAAAGTTAGGAAATGCCAGAATTTAAGTTGCCTCTTTATGCTTGTGCATTACGATAGTCGGTAATTTCACAATCACATACTATTTTTACACACACACACACACACACATAAATTATTACTGCTTTTGTGAGTTGTGTGTGGCAGAGGGCTGATATGTGAGGTAGAAGACAGATGTGGGACAGAGAGGGGGGATAAAGGAAGGAGGAAATGCAGCAGGGTTGGACACAAGGAAGAGGATGGCGGGCAATAGGGTGTGGGTAAAGATCAGGAATATGAGATAAGAATGGTGGCATCCATTTGCTGCAAAAGGTGGCAGCAGTTGCTGCTGCTGGCTCTGGTGGTAGGGCAGCTTCTAGGGAAGCTGGAGGTTTTCAATCTGCATTCCTAAAAGCCTCCCTGTTGGCAACCACAGGCTGGCTTCATGAGGGGTGCTGTGAGGACCCAGTGTCCCTGGGCTTGCTCCATACATTAGCATGTGTCATAAAAATAAAGGGAAGGGTAAAGACCTTTAAAATCCCTCCTGGCCAGAGGAAAAACCGTTTCACCTGTAAAGGGTTAAGAAGCTAGGATAACCTCGCTGGCACCTGACCACAATGACCAATGAGGAGATAAGATACTTTCAAAGCTGGAGGGAGGGAGAAACAAAGGGTCTGGGTCTGTCTGTGTGATGCTTTTGCCAGGGTCAGAACAGGAATGGAGTCTTAGAACTTAGTAAGTAATCTAGCTAGATATGCGTTAGATTATGATTTCTTTAAATGGCCGAGAAAATTAAGCTGTGCTGAATAGAATGGATATTCCGGTCTTTGTGTCTTTTTGTAACTTAAGGTTTTGCCTAGAGGGATTCTCTGTGTTTTGAATCTGATTACCCTGTAAGGTATTTACCATCCTGATTTTACAGAGGTGATTCTTTTTACCTTTTCTTATATTAAAATTCTTCTTGTAAGAAATTGAATGTTTTTTTCATTGTTCTTAAGATCCAAGGGTTTGGGTCTGTGGTCACCTATGCAAATTGGTGAGGATTTTTATCAAGCCTTCCCCAGGCAGGGGGGGTGCAAGGTTTTGGTGAGGATTTTGGGTGGGAAAGCCATTTCCAAACAACGCTTTCTCAAAAACAAACCCAGACGTTTGGTGGTGGCAGTGCAAGTACAAGGGCAAAAGGTAAAATAGTCTGTACCTTGGGGAAGTTTTAACCTAAGCTGGTAAAAGTAAACTTAGGAGGTTTTCATGCAGGTCCCCACATCTGTACCCTAGAGTTCAGAGTGGGGAAGGAACCTTGACAGCATGGGAGATGGGTAAAATTAAGAAATCTGTCTGTCCTTGCCTCCTCCACTGCTGCTGTTGCCTCTAGTGCTAGGCAGACTTGGTGGAGGGGTAGAGAGACTGAAATATAATAGGTATAATATTTCCCGTAAAGGGTTACCTCTGCAAGACAATGTGCATATTAGGTGCTAACATCTGCCCCCAAATCCTTGAGTGCTATAAACCTCTCTTAGTAATATGTCTGCTTGGGGTTATACTTTATAGGAAAAGTCTTTCATTTAATGCAGAAGCTATCTATTTATTACGTCTCCTATACTTAACGGTAGTCAATACCATGGGGAGCTCCATCTTTCTTCCCTATTCAAAATGAGCTGTGCGGTTACCATTGCTCTGTTTAGATTATTTGCTCCTGTATGTTAATTATCTGAAAATGTCCCCATCCTCCAAAGCTTCAAAAACAACCGAGTGCAGTTCTACAACTCTTGAATCACAGGAGCAATCTCTTGTCCACTGAAGTCAATGGACACTCTTGGTTGTGTGAATAAGGATTACTCTGGTGAATAAAGTGTTGCCAGATCAAGGCCCTAACCCTTTTTTTAAAATTAACCTTCTAAGAAAGAATTTATATAGGAAAGCTCAAGATGAGCAGTGAGCAGTCAATAAGACATTTCTTTGTAATTCCTTCCTTCCTTGGCTCTTTGTGCAAGGCTTAAGTGAAATGGATCTCACTGTCTGTACTTATTCCTTGCTTCACCCGTGCCCAAGTCAATCACTTTGTAAATGTCATAGCTTCTCTCCATCTTCTCTTTTCTGGCCATTTCTTCTTGTCTTACCTTTGTGTGTTAGGTTAACTGTTTTTCTTATCAGGAGAAAACCTAGGCAGAATATATAGCAATGTGGAGAGACAAAGTCCTTTCAGTTAGTCCAGTTTGGGACTAAATTCCTACTTCTAAAATTCATATTCCAAAGAATCCTTTCAATCGGTAAAAATACAAGTTTCCAACTTAAATATTATAGGTTTATAGATGGTTAAATACAAAGTTCTAGGGACATGGAGAATGATCTTTCTTTAAAACAATTCCAGATCATTAGACATCTTTGTTGTCCCCCAACCCCAATGCTATAATTACCCTCAGGCTGACTTTGAAATATAGAGATAGAGGCTGAAGAGAGTGTTGGAGAGGGTAAACTGGGAATGGCAGCAAGCAGAACAAGTACTCAGCTGTCATGTATATTTCTGTGGCGAGACTTCCAGTTCCATTCATAGGAAGGTTGAAGGTTCCAGAGAGAAGGTTGGAGTACCCAGTTCTCTCCTTGGCAAGTGCAGATGTTGCTGCAACCACCAAGCATGGTACTTTAATGAAATGTGATTAAGTGTGGTTGACATAACATTAGAGGCTTCTTCATTGCCTTGTAAAGTCTAAGTTTGGGTGAACTGTTTCTCATCAAGATTTTAGCTAACAAACGTGGTCCCTTTTTTCTGTTTGCAAATTATCCACAAACAGAATTTGATTGTTTCTGACTGTAATTGAATTTGAAATTGTTTGACAAACACTTCATGCAATTATATTTCAGCCTGTGGGTTGTGCATTAACTATTTGCTTTGTCTGTTCCTTATTTGTGGCATTTGATTGGTCATTTGCATCACATAGTACTGATTTTGCTCCCTGCCTGGATGACTGCAAGTGAATAGTGCACACCAAATAGTGAATATCTATGATCACTCATGAGTACCCTTATTTTCATGTGAATGCATAATTTTTGCTAAGGAAAGTCACTTCCCCAAATATTTCCTCATTCACATGAATGTTTGCAGATGGCTGGACAAAAAAAAGTGTGAACATGGCCAAATCAGAGAGTACCCAGATTAAAATATTCACCAATCACTTTTTCAACTATAAACTCATCCCTATAAAGACTGTAGTCAACTTCTTCCTTCCTGGCATTTCTGATCAACATGGAGAAGTCAAATAACCTGGTAACTGACTTAGTTGATACACTGAGAAATAATGCCAATGTGGCATGGACATTCTTTCACTTAAATAAATAAATATGTCAGTCAGTGCTAATTATTGGCCCTGTCCAATTCCCACAGAAGTCATTAAGAGACCGTTCATTGTCCTTACTGGGCCTTTCATCTGATCCTTTTTGAATACATTCTCTCATATCTTCTCTTGGATTGTTCTTGTATAATTTTCCATTCAACAGAACAGATGATATTTTTTTGAGAATTCACAACCACTACGACTATACTCCTTTTTAATCAAGAACCACAGCTATAGATTCTCTCTCTTTCCATATAGGTGTCTGTATGTATTAGCCAGATTGAATCTCTTCTAAAACTTCAGGTTCAGAGAAGACAATCTTGGGAGGAGTGCTCAGCTGGAGTGTCTCTCTGGTTAGATAGATCTTCAGCAATGCCATATTTGCCACCTCCTGCCCACATTCAGGTGATATAGACAAAGTGACATTAATGGCATATCCTTTATTTTCTCTGAAGATCCTTCACCTTCTACTTTAGAGTTTGCTGTCAAGAAAACCTTTCTAACATATCTTTGTTCTGGGCACATGTCCTTTGCAGAAGGACATTCAACTATTTCCATGGTTTTAGTCTTTACAGATGACTTATAAATATTCTCTGCTCAACCTCTTTGTTTAAAAAAACAAATTACTTATTCTTTAAGCATATTCCTGTTCTCCCTGAAATATAGGCTTGAAAGGGAGAGGTTTTACAAGTCATTTAATACAGGTACATGTTTATTTTCAGCTATTTCCTCTATTCCATTTATTTCTAATCAGTTTTGTCAGGATACTGGCTTTTATGCACATTCCGTGACCTTTGCACATCATGTTTTAGCTTGTCTCTCCCCTAATGATTCTCTCTCATACTTTCAAATAGAAACTTTCCATTCCTGCACTCTGAGTCGATCTGCGGCCTAACCTCAAACTATCTTTCTCCCTCTAACTTGTTTAACTCTACCTTGTTATATCATATTCACAAATCCCTTGCTAGCACTGTGTGCTTTTAGAACTTTATCTCTTGGTCTCAGAAAGGAATTAATAATCCTTCTGGCAACTTCATCCATTTAACCTTTCACCTTAATTTCCTATCAGATAAGTTTTTACAGGCCTACAATCGGTCACATGCTATGGGCTTAAGCTCATTTTTTTCCTCGTTTGACCTCATGTCTTAAATAGTCTTAAACATACAGACAGTTACTTAAAGTACACTTTGGCTCAGTCAACCAATCTCCAAGTTTTTAAAATAAACCCAAAGATATGGCTATTCAAAAAAAAACCACATCAGGGGAAATGCAGCCTTTTCAGGGGAAATGCAGCTTTTTTCTCTGAAAATCTCCTTATTCTATTTAGCTATAACTATCAATATTCAAGTTGGCTGAATGTTTAGGAGAAGATTTAAAAAAATGATAAATCCCCATTCAGATTTCTAAATAAATGGCCCAATTTTTCAAAAGTGCTGAGCACCCAGAATCTCTGATGGAAGTCAATCAGTGCCCAGCCATTTGGAAAATCTAGTCACTTATTCAGTAGCCTAAATGTCGATTTAGGTCCCCAACTAAGGTCCCATTTGACATTAAAATTGTGTTTTAAAGACTTTTTAAAAGGAATATAGAGTTTTTTTAGAAAGCAGAATTAGTAGTACTCTAGTAGTTTCATTATTTGTTCAGAGTCTGAAAAACTTTCACTTTCTTACTGGGTGACTTGCGTGGATTGAAAGCATTATTTTCATTTGAAAAAATTTTGGGTCTTGATTATTTCCCCAGTGGTAAATATTAGTTGTCGTTGTCCCCACCTTATGTCCGGATCATCTACTGTATTATTGGAATTGTTTATAAAGCTCTGTTTTTTCTCAGCTACCTTTTCACACTGCTTCAAAGTCTTACTGTACTTAAAGTACTCACTGTAGAGGGTACCTTTTGCCAAATGTTGACGATCAACTATCTGAGGAAAGGTAGTTGGTTTTAGTATAGTGTAATGTAACTATAGTACATTGAAAAGGGGCTTACTTTACCTATATGAAATGATTTGCATTGCTTTTAAAGTCTACTCAGATTAGGGGCCTATAAATATAATTGTAGTTCATAGGAATTGGGAAATATCCTTTTAAATAGTTTTGGAGTCCTAGAGAGGACCTCCCTATTTCCAATGGCAAAAGCAACTCAGGCCCAAATTTTTAAAGGTATTTAGGTGTTACTGTCCTCATCATTGCAAAGCCTAAGTCTCATTTAAAAAAGGCATTTAGGCACTTAGGAGCCAAGATCCCAATATGTATATGTAGCTAGACCTTGTATGTTGATATATAGTTAATTAAAACAGTTTTTTTGTTTCCCAACTGTGTCTATATGGCTTCCTCATATTCTTAATGCAGAAGGCAAAAACACAATAGTAATGTGCAGTATTAATAATGTTAAGGACCAAATTTTCAAAAGAGGTCACTAGATTTGTGTGCCCCAAAAATCCTATGTGCATGTACAAACAGTACACCAAACTCTGTTTCTAATATACCCATTGCCATAGTTGGAGTTCGACCTTCCTAATTTAGATGTACAGATGCCATGTACATGGATAAAACCTGTGGTTTGGGTCATGCAATCTGGGGCTTTTTTTTTAAATAAAAAAAGGCTCTGACACTAAGACCAATGAGGTAAATGAAATTTTTAGATTTTGCTGAGACCACTATGAAAATTTGGCCAGTCATTGCATGTGCAAATAGTATTCCTTCACCAAACTCTGTTTCTAATATACCCATTGCCATAGTTGGAGTTCGACCTTCCTAATTTAGATGTATAGATGCCATGTACATGGATAAAACCTGAGGTTTGGGTCATGCAATCTGGGGCTTTTTTTTTTAAATAAAAAAAGGCTCTGACACTAAGACCAATGAGGTAAATGAAATTTTTAGATTTTGCTGAGACCACTATGAAAATCTGGCGAGTCATTGAATGTGTGAAATGTGTGAAACAAGGTAAATTCATGTTTGTGTGACTTTGTCTTAAATATTAATTTTGAAATGACTAATGATACCAAGGTGCATATGCCAAGAAAGTGCTATCATTGGATAGAAAACAGGTTGAGATTGGGATTGTGACTTTCCAGTGTTTTTGTATCTTTATTCAGTTTAATCCTGTGGTATTATTCTCAGGAATATTCTTTGTTAAATCATCTGGGGATGCTATTCATTCAGATTTATGTAGACACACTTACATGACAGAAATGACAAAGTATTTCCTCTTTTCTTTCTAAAAGAATATGTACAAGCACTAATTTAAATGAAAGTATGCCCAAAGATGGCCTTTGTCTAATAGTAAACAGTGGGTGGTGGGTGAGCTAATGGACTAACACTGCAGATGTTGATTTTCTTTTCTGTCCTAACGTCTTATATCCAGAAAAACAAGCTAGTGTGTTTGCTTCATTAACGTTTGTTTTTTCTTCTCGATGATAATATGCTGTCTGTGCCTTGCTCAAAAATAGGCAAAGATTAATACAATGTTGACAGCAAAATCACCAAGGAAGGAAACTGCTGCACAAGATAAACTTTATAGGTCACGTTCCTCAAGTTTCACAAACCATCTGATGAGATGACTATTCATGTAATAAGGCATGACAGGGATTGTGATTATCATAAAATAATCAAACCCTGGAGTATTTTAAGGTACAAAGCATAACCAAATATGTTTAATTTCCCAGCAATGTGATTATCTGGTAACAACCAGACTCATCTGGCTTTCACAGGTACCTATTTCTGCCTAATTGAGAGAAAGAAATATAGAGACCATTTTCCCCTATAAGAAAGGCATCAGAATTTAGATCTGAAAAGATGAAAAGCACTTGCACACCTGAGCACTGTGATTTGCATTTTACAGTTAGTATCAGTAATAATAATAACAACAACCTATATTCCACTTCTGATACAGGAATAAAGACGGGATGATGTACTAAGGCAAAATGTATCTGCATTGATGGTGGAGGGTTCCTGAAGGTGCTAGAAGCAAGGGATAAAAATAAAAGTGTAATTTAAGATATAATCAGGAAGTTCTGGGCCAGGCTGTGCCATCAGTTTTTTAAAAAAATCATTAGGGATTTCTACTTAAACACTGATGGCACAAAATCTGATCCTCTTGTCTTAACTCATGCCCCATACTTAATATTTCAGAATCTCAGAAATGTGGACAATACTGCATATCATATTAGGTACTAGGTCACAGCACAACAAATAGTAAATTGAGGCTGGAATGGCAGACTTCATCCTGAATTCTCTTGCTGTTGTCAGTTTAAGTCTGACTGTTAGCTTTATTTTACTAAAAGAAAAGGAGTACTGGTGGCACCTTAGAGACTAACAAATTTATTAGAGCATAAGTTTTCGTGAGCTACAGCTCACTTCATCGGATGCATTTGGTGGAAAAAACAGAGGAGAGATTTATATACACACACACAGAGAACATGAAACAATGGGTTTATCATACACACTGTAAGGAGATCAGAGTAGCAGCCGTGTTAGTCTGTATTCGCAAAAAGAAAAGGAGTACTTGTGGCACCTTAGAGACTAACAAATTTATTAGAGCATAAGCTTTCATGAGCTACAGCTCACTTGCATCCGATGAAGTGAGCTGTAGCTCACGAAAGCTTATGCTCTAATAAATTTGTTAGTCTCTAAGGTGCCACAAGTACTCCTTTTCTTTTTACTGTAAGGAGAGTGATCACTTAAGATAAGCCATCACCAGCAGCAGGGGGGGGAAAGGAGGAAAACCTTTCATGGTGACAAGCAAGGTAGGCTAATTCCAGCAGTTAACAAGAATATCAGAGGAAAAGTGGGGGGTGGGGTGGGAGGGAGAAATACAATGGGGAAATAGTTTTACTTTGTGTAATGACTCATCCATTCCCAGTCTCTATTCAAGCCTAAGTTAATTGTATCCAGTTTGCAAATTAATTCCAATTCCGCAGTCTCTCGTTGGAGTCTGTTTTTGAAGCTTTTTTGTTGAAGTATTGCCACTCTAAGATCTGTGATCGAGTGACCAGAGAGATTGAAGTGTTCTCCAACTGGTTTTTGAATGTTATAATTCTTGACGTCTGATTTGTGTCCATTCATTCTTTTACGTAGAGACTGTCCAGTTTGGCCAATGTACATGGCAGAGGGGCATTGCTGGCACATGATGGCATATATCACATTGGTAGATGCGCAGGTGAACGAGCCTCTGATAGTGTGGCTGATGTGATTAGGCCCTATGATGGTATCCCCTGAATAGATATGTGGAAAGAGTTGGCAACGGGCTTTGTTGCAAGGATAGGTTCCTGGGTTAGTGGTTCTGTTGTGTGGTGTGTGGTTGCTGGTGAGTATTTGCTTCAGATTGGGGGGCTGTCTGTAAGCAAGGACTGGTCTGTCTCCCAAGATCTGTGAGAGTGATGGGTCGTCCTTCAGGATAGGTTGTAGATCCTTGATGATGCGTTGGAGAGGTTTTAGTTGGGGGCTGAAGGTGATGGCTAGTGGCGTTCTGTTGTTTTCTTTGTTGGGCCTGTCCTGTAGTAGGTGACTTCTGGGTACTCTTCTGGCTCTGTCAATCTGTTTCTTCACTTCAGCAGGTGGGTATTGTAGACGGCTGCTACTCTGAAACCTTTATTTTACTGTGGCACTGATATTTAACTGGTTTATCAAGGTACTGCAACATGCACCTCAAGAAGCACAGAATGGTCAAGCATAATATGTAACTTTCTCCTCATCCATCTCCATTTGTTTCACAGTTATTCCTCTGAAAGTGTAGTGAGATGAGTCCAAATGTGCAAGACTGTTTTTCTGAGATGAAGCAAGAAGCATGGATGCTGCCCTCTGTTTGTGGTTCTTTCAGACATAATACAAGCTCATCGGAACTTGTAATTCATAACATGTAGGCCCACTTCCACTTACATTGTATTCAATCCATAGGTACTTTGAATACAATTGGCCAAATTCAGCACTACCATTAAAGTCTGTTGGAATTGCACATGCATTTTTGAGAGAAGAATTTGGCCAGTGAAACAACTGATGCTCAAGAAACTCCCTGAAAAAGCACAAGAACAAATCCGCACAAACACATCCCTAGAACCCCGACCTGGGGTATTCTATCTGCTACCCAAGATCCATAAACCTGGAAATCCTGGACGCCCCATCATCTCAGGCATTGGCACCCTGACAGCAGGATTGTCTAGCTATGTAGACTCCCTCCTGAGGCCCTACGTTACCAGCACTCCCAGCTATCTTCGAGACACCACTAACTTCCTGAGGAAACTACAGTACATCGGTGATCTTCCTAAAAACACCATCCTAGCCACTATGGATGTAGAAGCCCTCTACACCAACATTCCACACAAAGATGGACTACAAGCCGTCAGGAACACTATCCCCGATACTGTCACGGCTAACCTGGTGGCTGAACTTTGTGACTTTGTCCTCACCCATAACTTGTTCACATTGGGGGACAATGTATACCTTCAAATCAGTGGCACTGTGATGGGTACTTGCATGGCCCCACAGTATGCCAACATTTTTATGGCTGACTTAGAACAACGCTTCCTCAGCTCTCGTCCCTTAATGCCCCTACTCTACTTGCGCTACATTGATGACATCGTCATTATCTGGACCCATGGAAAAGAAGCCCTTGAGGAATTCCACCATGATTTCAACAATTTCCATCCCACCATCAACCTCAGCCTGGACCAGTCCACACAAGAGATCCACTTCCTGGACACTACGGTGCTAATAAGCGATGGTCACATAAACACCACCCTATATCGGAAACCTACTGACCGCTATTCCTACCTACATGCCTCTAGCTTTCATCCAGATCATACCACTCGATCCATTGTCTACAGCCAAGCGCTACGATATAACCGCATTTGCTCCAACCCCTCAGACAGAGACAAACACCTACAAGATCTCTATCATGCATTCCTACAACTACAATACCCACCTGCTGAAGTGAAGAAACAGATTGACAGAGTCAGAAGAGTACCCAGAAGTCACCTACTACAGGACAGGCCCAACAAAGAAAATAACAGAACGCCACTAGCCATCACCTTCAGCCCCCAACTAAAACCTCTCCAACGCATCATCAAGGATCTACAACCTATCCTGAAGGACGACCCATCACTCTCACAGATCTTGGGAGACAGGCCAGTCCTTGCTTACAGACAGCCCCCAATCTGAAGCAAATACTCACCAGCAACCACACATCACACAACAGAACCACTAACCCAGGAACCTATCCTTGCAACAAAGCCCGTTGCCAACTCTGCCCACATATCTATTCAGGGGATACCATCATAGGGCCTAATCACATCAGCCACACTATCAGAGGCTCGTTCACCTGCGCATCTACCAATGTGATATATGCCATCATGTGCCAGCAATGCCCCTCTGCCATGTACATTGGTCAAACTGGACAGTCTCTACGTAAAAGAATGAATGGACACAAATCAGACGTCAAGAATTATAACATTCAAAAACCAGTCAGAGAACACTTCTGTCTCTCTGGTCACTCGATTACAGACCTGAGGGTGGCAATTCTTCCACAAAAAAGCTTCAAAAACAGACTCCAACGAGAGACTGCTGAATTGGAATTAATTTGCAAACTGGATACAATTAACTTAGGCTTGAATAGAGACTGGGAATGGATGAGTCATTACACAAAGTAAAAGTATTTCCCCATGTTATTTCTCCCCCCCCCACCCCACCCCCCACTGTTCCTCAAATGTTCTTGTTAACTGCTGGAAATAGACTACCTTGCTTGTCACCATGAAAGGTTTTCCTCCTCCCCCCCCCCCCGCTGCTGGTGATGGCTCATCTTAAGTGATCACTCTCCTTACAGTGTGTATGATAAAACCCATTGTTTCATGTTCTCTGTGTGTGTATATCAATCTCCCCTCTGTATTTTCCACCAAATGCATCCGATGAAGTGAGCTGTAGCTCACGAAAGCTTATGCTCAAATAAATTTGTTAGTCTCTAAGGTGCCACAAGTACACCTTTTCTTTTAACTGATTCTTCTGTTAATATGGGAGCAGCTTTGATGATGTCGGTGGAAGTGACACTTCCAGGCGTGTTGACAAGTTGTGCAAGATTTTCCAGATACAAAATTAATTTAACTCTTTCATTGTTCTCCTGCCCGTACATTTTAATAATCCGCATTGTTCCAATTGAACAGCACCTTGTCTCCAGCGCATTATTTCCCCACCTCTAGAATTCTTCCACAATATTTTCTTTGTCATTATCCTTTCAATGTATATAATTATGAAACACATGCTATCCTTTAGAGCAGGGATGGGCAAACTACTGCCAGGGGCCACATCCGGCCCTTCAGACATGATGGTTCCAATACACAGGCCATATTGTGCTATCAGTGTCTGATAGAATTCTTTGCCCAGGTGAATGGGGAGTTCTGATCAAATACTCATAGCAGCTGTTCCATCAGATTGTGGGGAGCACATCCCTAAAGGTCTGCTCAAAAATGGCAACAGAAGGATGACTTTGAGACTAATAACAGTTCATGGAACAAATTGATGGTCACAACAGAGAATCTGCTTTTCACTGTTTTAGGTTTTTTTGGTAGGAGGTTCAGAATAGTTGATTTTTGTGTTTGTTGGTTAATACTAAGAGGAACAGAATCTTGGCTGGTGAAAATGATCATATTTCAACTGAAGTAAATGCAACTATGACTATTTACACCAGCTGAGAAGCTGTCCCAGAGTTTGCTAGTCCACATAGTTTATTTTTCAGGGTTTGTTTTTTCTGGGGCACTTTTAGGGAAGGAAAATTGTTTTAAATGTTCCAGTATGTTGTTAAATAGCATCTTTGCCGTGTTAGAAGAAATCCAGCAAATTGAGCTGTTGGTATAAAGTTAAAAGATATTTGCATGTACACACTTGCTGTCATCTCAAAGGTAAACTATAGGCAACTTTACACAAATAATTTTAGTTTAAAAAATTATATCACTGAGTAAACAGAAGACTGTCTCTGTGGATTTAGATTAATAAGGTTGACTTAATAAAGACCTATATAATAAAGACCTCTATAATTATTAAATTTTTATAAAGGGTATTTTTTTAATTTGTAAGAATGGAGTAGTAAATATGGATGGCTACTTTTACTATGGTTGTCAACTTTTGTGTGTGATCAACATAGCTGTTACAGTAGGTACCAGTGAATAAGGCAGTACCTTAAATTGACTGTCTCAGTAGAGAGGAAAAGGTTGAATTACCATAGTGGTTGACAACCCTATTACCTATACTGATGGCAATACTAAAACAGTGCTGTGGAGAACATTAGAGAATGGTATCTGTCTGCTGCCTGCAGTGTCCAAGTGCTGTGTTTTAAATGGAGAACTTTAGCTTCTAGGACTGTGAATCAGACATCTATTACCATTATGTTTTTTAAAACCACAAAAGAGCTTCAAATTTGTAACCCAAGAAATTTTGAGATTCTGGGTCTGATTCTTCTTTCACAGAGGTATTACTGTCTTGAAACTCCAGTGACTTCTCTGATGTTACTATTAATTTGCACTTCTATAAGTGAGAGGAGAAGCAAGCCTCTATATTTTCAAGACCAGCTTAAAAATTCTAGCAGGACAAGATCTTTCATCTTCAGTAGAGTCACAACTTTTCATCAAAGATTTGATCTGTGATGTTCAAGCCAAGAAGCTAAAGTTTCTGTGTTCATTACTGTTCAACCATTTGGCTCCCAAGTGCAGAGCAAACCCCCAGAATGTGTGCAATATATTGCCTCTATATGATGTTCACAAGGAGGTGACTGCACTATGACTTTAAATTCAATGATATCTTCCTTCCATTCTTCCTTTCTTTCTTTGTCCCCACCTGGATTTAGAAAACGAAAAAAACCTTTACTTTGGCAACCCCGTGACAAAGGTCTACTTCAATCTGGAGAACAATGTACAAATGAGTCAACACATTTTGTTCAGGCACCTTTGTCAGGAATCATAAAGTGTATGAAGCATCTATTTAAGTTTTTATATTTGGCTACATCTCATTCAATTAGTCTATCAAATTCCTCATTAAGTCCTTGAACATTTAAGCTATATGATTAAAATACCATTACATTTGGTGAAAGGAGAAAAAAAAACCTCTTTAAAGTGATCTGTATCATAAAAATAAAATCCCATCAGGAACTGATATTGCATTAGCGTTTATTACTATTAAAACACATTGGAAGTGTGGAAAAATAAAAAACATTTCAATTTTTAATATAAAGTCCAAGAATGAACTGAGACTTCAAATCTGCCGCTGAGTCCTTTAATTTCATATGACCAATAGGTAAACTCAGAAATATTTGATTGGGTATAGAAATTTCAAATGGGCTGCAAATTTTAAATGTCTGTCTACAGATTTCACAAAGATACTGATCTCCTATTTTCACACAGTGCCTCAACGATAATGACAATAATAATGATTTGAATTCTGTACATAGCACTGTTCTCAATTACCCCAAACTTGGTTACATAAGTAGTATACAAATCTCTAAATCCAACATTTAAATGGCAGGACTGTTCTAAGAGCTTGCAGCACTGCTATACAACAGTTTGACAGGACAGTGAAGAAAAGTGTTGCAACCATTTGAATCTACAATGGGAATTAAACATATTATATAAACTGAAATTTGAAAAGGATACCCGGGTCTTGTGAAAAGTGTCATGGAATGTCAAAGTTATGCCTAGATGTTGCCCAATTATCTATTGGCTATCCATAGGATAGGCATTCTCCAACAGAGACTAAGCACAAGAGAGACTCCCATTGACTTCAGAGAGTTTTGGATCAGACCTTTAATCGCATAATTCTATGCAGCAGTCAAGCAATAAATCTAAATAATCTAGTGGTAATACCTTGCACTTGTCATATTGTATATTTACAAAGCACTACAAGAATATTAAATAATTTAGTCTATGCTGAAACTGGGACACAAAGATATTAACTGGTTTCTCCTAGTCTAGAGAGGTAAATTTGGGTTTGACAATGAACCATTGATAACTACTCTTTGAATGCAGTCTTTCAACCAGTTGTGCACCCACCGCATAGCAATTTTATCTATACCACATTTCCCTAGTTTCCTTATGAGAATGGTCATGTGGACCTGTGCTAAAAACCTTACTAAAATTCAGATATGTCATTATCATTTTGGGGATCACTCAGCAATATGGGGTTCTGTCACTACATGCCTTGTAATTTTGGGTGTCTTAATACTATGCTGCTATGGTTCAGTGCTCTGAAACTAGTAACCAACCTATAACCACCCTGTCTTCCACCAGACTAGTTTCTTCGTTTAGCATGACCTCAACAATCCCTTCTGGTCCCAGGTCCCCCAATTTCATTTCCCCAAGTTCTTAACTATCAGACACTCAGACTTTTCCTGGTTCATCACCCCTGAAGGTGTGAAACCTTTCCCCAGTTATCGGTTCACATTGGGACATACACTCCACACAATTTGCACAACAGAGACCTGCTTGAGGTAAAAATAAACAAAATGTCTATTGAATAGATGAAGTCTATTGAAAAGATGGAGTAGTAAAGCAAAGCAGACACATGCAGGTTACATAGAAAATAAACATAAAGACGCAATGTCAGGCTTTACACTTCTTCATTAGCTAAATTCACTTTTCTGATAAGTTATCTATTGCCTCTGAACAGTTTCCCAGCATACCGGCTGTCCTAGAGGGGATCCAGTGCTTCACAGACAGCTCCCTGCTTAGATGCTGTCCCTCAGTTTCTGGATAGTCTTCAATTCAAATCCCTTTCCTTTTTAATAGGGAGTGCAGTTTTTTTCCTTTTTCTCACACTATGGTAAATCATGGTTACACAGAATTATACTCACTCCTTCCTTAGTTTTCCAAGGTTGGGGTTGTCTTTTCAGTTTCAATGTTTTTCCATTAATTTTAATGGTCTACCACTGTTTTTCCCTAGGTTGTACAATGCTAGGTGCTTGCAGTTAGTTTCCTGTAAACAACTAGCCTGGGATGTGACCCTCCCTGCCTGATTACTTCATCACCTCTTGTGAAGTGATGCTGCAGTTGCTTCCTAGTTACAGTTATAATGTTCTACACATATACACATGCATACATTCATAACCATAAGCTGTATACAGACCTCCTAATGACCATCAAGTTAAGAGCATTACAAGCTTTCATAAAAGATCGTACCTGACATATATTTATAACCAAAAACATTGTGTACAACCAGTTAATTCAGGGGGGTCATACCCTGTGTTCTCCCTTTGGGGTATCTGGAGCTTGCTTGTCACAGTCACCTCTATTACTTCCCCCCAGTCCACTAGGCCAGTAATCTTCTTAAAGAAGGAAATTACGTGGGTTTTGGCACAATTTGTTTTTGACAAATTCACATTGGCTATTACTTATTACTAGGACTACATTTTTATCATAGAAATTTTTAATAAATTACATGGCAGAGGTGCAGGAAAATAATTATGTCATGGAAAGGAAGGAGGAGGAGTTCAGGGGCAGCTGGAGAGCAAGCACACACCACACTCACTCCACAGCAGAGGAGCATATCTCCAGGGGCTGTTGCAACCTGGCCCATGTGGTCACAGTGCCACACAAGTTTGGCATATTCACTCCTCTGTCTCGATTTTTGGAGGAACAGACTCACCAAACCCGAGTGTTGCTGCAACCTTGTGGGCCAGGTCACAATGCTCAGAACTGGAGCCAAGGCCCTGCCCTGCTGGCCAAGAGCCACTGCTGCAGCGGTCACGGACTTTACTCAACTTCACAATTCTTGTGAACACTGTGACTTCTGCACCAAAATCCCAGTATCATTCCAGATATTGAAGTTAGGCTGACTGGTCTATAATTCCCCAGGTCCTCTTTGTTCCCCTTTTTAAAGGTGGATACTACATTTGCCATTCAGTCATCTAGGACCTCACCCATCCTCCATGAGTTCTTGAAGATAATCAGTAATGGTTCTGAGATTGCTTCAGCTAGTTCTGTAAATACCCTTAGATGAACTTCATCAGGCACTGCCAACTTGTATACATCTAATTTAGCTAAATATTCTGTAACCTGCTCTTTTCCTATTCTGGCTTGTGTTCCTTTCCCCCATTGTAAATATTAATTGTGTTAAGTGTCTGGTCAAAATTTACCTTTTTAATGAAGACTGAAGCAAAATAGGCATTAAGCATTTCAGCGTTCCTTATGTCATCCTTTATTAGCTCTTCTTCTCTGATAAGCAGTGTGCTTATAGATTTCAGAGTAGCAGCTGTGTTAGTCTGTATTCGCAAAAAAGAAAAGGAGTACATGTGGCACCTTAGAGACTAACAAATTTATTTGAGCATAAGCTTTTGTGAGCTACAGCTCACTTCGTCGGATGCATCCAATGAAAAATGCATCCGATGAAGTGAGCTGTAGCTCACGAAAGCTTATGCTCAAATAAATTTGTTAGTTTCTAAGGTGCCACAAGTACTCCTTTTCTTTTTTAGTGTACTTATACTTTCCTTTGTCTTTCACTTGCTCCTTGTGTACTTACAGAACCTCTCCTTATTGCCTTTTCTGTCTCCTTGCTAGCTGTATCTCATTTTGTGTCTAGCCATTCTGATTTTTCCCTATATGTTTGTGCTATTCTTTTGTACTCCTTCTTAGCAATTTGTCTGTATTTCCACTTTTTGTAGGATTCCTTTTTGATTTTAAGATCATTAAAATGCTCCAGATAGAGCCACGTTGACCTCTTATGATTCTTCCTAGCTTCCCTTCTCAGCAGGATAGTTTGCAGTTGTGCCTTTAACATTATCTCCTTGAGAAACTGTCTGCTCTCCTGAACTCCTTTTTCACTTAGATTTTCTTACCATGGGAGCTTAAGACTGCTTTTGAAGTCTGTTGCCCCTGTTCTGCTGCTCTTATTCCTTCCTTTCCTTAGAATCATGAAATCATCATTTCAAGTTCACTTTCCCCCAAATTGCCTTCCACCTTCAGATTTGTAATCAATTCCTCCCTGTTAAAATCAAGTCTAAAATGGCTGTCCCTCTTGTTACTACTTCCACCTTCTGAAACAAATAGTTGTCCCCAGTATATTCCAAGAACTTTTTAAACATTTTGTGTTTGGCTGTACTACTTTTCCAAAAGATGTCTGGGTAGTTAAAATCCCTCATTACTAGCAGATCTTGTGTTTTGCATATTTCTATTATTTGTTCTAGGAATACCTTATCCACTTTCTCCTCCTGATTTGGTGGTCTATAGTAGACCCCACTGTGTTCCCCCCCCATTTTATTTTCAACTGTCTGCCTCCCATTTCTTTCTGGACCTCAGAGCAACTGAGTGCCGCCGAAGACCTGGAGCGAGTGAGGGGCCCGCCGCTGAAGTGCCGCCGAAGACACCCGGAGCGCCACCGGATGAGTAAAAATTAAAAACGGATTCTCAGGGAAGCATCCCCAGCCAACAGCTCAGGCGGGGCGGAGTTTGCCCACCCCTTTAACAACCGGTTCTAAACCGGCTTCAAAATTTAAAAACTAGTTCGCACCAACCAGTGCGAACCGGCTCCAGCTCACCACTGGATATATCCCACCAAGTCTCAGTGATGCCAATTAAGTCATAACTTATGCTTATGTACGAATACTTCCCGTTCTTCCTGCTTATTCTCCATACACCTTGCATTTGTGTATAAACATCTAAGACGTTAAGCAAATTCCCCCACTGTTTTCCCTCTTGATGATCTTGTGGCCCTACTGGAACTTTCCATTCTTCCTTCCATCGCTCAACATCTAACTCTTTGTTAAGGATATCTTTTTTTAATACTTTAGCCCTTTGTCACCTGCTCCTGTGAACCTAGTTTAAAGCCCTCCATATTAGGTTGGTATGTGAAGATGCTTTCTTTCAAATGGTCAAACGCAGGGAGGGAAGAAGAGGGGTCATTAATAGCTCTTATATATGGCTTTTTATCAGTAGATCTCATGAAATATTCAACTATATTAATATACTTATTGCCTCAGTACAGTGGTGATAGTTACTCTGTAAATAAATAGATTAAATAGAGTAAGTAGAATTAGAACTCATGAATGCTTGTTCTCCAGCCTTGTGCTCGGTCTCTTATTCATTGTTGACTCTACTAACCCTCAGTTTGATAGTCTATTTGATTATAACACAGATGAAATATATAGGAATAAGGAACACTGTTCTTGCCTCTATAACCTCTCAAACAGACAATATTTCAGACCTTGAATAGTGTATGTAGCACCATATCTTTTACATGGTGTGAGTTTCCTTTATAAATATCTGAGGGGTTTTCCCCCTCAAAACACTGAATGGTTTGTCACCAGCAATTACATAAAAAATTATTTTCTGGGCTTGCATAGAATAAATTGCAGCAAAATTTAATTGCTTTTCTTTTCACTTTTTACTGCCTATTTAAAAATAGTTGCATCCGAGGATTCACACGACTTGGTTCTCTTGCATTTATAGCTAATTATCTATTTTTGATTAATACATCATATTTTAGAATCATACTCTTAGAATATCTGATTGTGATTTATTTTCCAGGTTATTGCTTACTTTTCAACTAAGGGATTGGCTTACAGTTACTAATGTTAATAGACTTTGATGACAGGTATTATGGTTCAAAATAAATTACTGTATTATAGTCAGCTGGTTAGCTTTAATATTGGATTTGGTACCACAATATACCTTTTTAAATTTAAAAAAAGAAAGGTGAATTTTGTATTCATAAAAGCCATCAGAAAGGAACAAGTTTAGGGGCTGATCTAAAGCCTATTAAATAAATGGAAAGACTCTGAATGACTTCAATGATATTAGGATCGTGCCTATAGTATAGATTGGTGCTAAACAAGCTGGCCCATAAAGTCGTGAACTTTGCTGCTATTCTAGACCTGGATTTCTCTTGAAACAATCAGCGGGGTGAGCAGTTTGGAGATGTTGTGAAACTGAGAAAGGGACTAAAATGAAACTAACCAGATTATTTTCATGTGACCTCCAGAGATTGAAAACTAGTGCACTAGTACACTGTTAATCTCTAAAATTGTTTCATCATTTTTTAATAAAAAAAATTTAGTGGGTTTAGTGTTTATACAAATAAGTTCATATAACTATCTACAATCAGGTATAGAAGAAATTTCTTGTAATATTTTTGCAATGTAAATATCTTGACTTGCTATTTGATTCTTTGAGCCTAATTTATCAACTAGACCAAATTATGCGGTAGGTTTATAATCTGCACAATTTGTTTTCATCTTATCTTCCATTAACTGTTTTTCACCTGTGACCCAATGAGATTTTAACTCAGATTTCCAGAGAAAGTGCATTAAACTAGTCTAGATAATTCTTCCATAAAGTCGACAATAAAAAGGGAATGGGATTATGGATGAAATTCACCCCTGATGCAGCACAGCTGCCTTGCCTGGAATTGTGCTAGCTAAGACAAAGACTAAATCTGGTCCTATTGCTTTAATAAAAAATCTACATATAACTAGCATAATCAAAAATACTGATGCTAGCATTAAACTGGTACACTACTTTGATAGCCTTAGCAGAGAACTGAACAGGCCATGAAGTCTGCATTTCATTCTTGCCTCTGGAGGTGGTTACTTCAGGTCAAAGGTAGGGTGCTTTGGAAGGATTTACAAAGCCTTCTGTAGCTACTATTCTGTATCTGTCTTATTAATACACTGAATACTTCAATCTCTAGAGCTATGAATCAATCAAGCACATTTCCCTGTCAAGAAGATCACGTTAACAAACTAGAAGTGGCTACATGTCTTCCAGGATGATTATGTAATGTTTTTGCAAAAAAGAAAAGGAGTACTTGTAGCACCTTAGAGACTAACAAATTTATCTGAGCATAAGCTTTCATGAGCTACAGCTCACAGAAGCTTATGCTCAAATAAATTTGTTAGTCTCTAAGGTGCCACAAGTACTCCTTTTCTTTTTTGCGAATATAGACTAACACGGCTGCTACTCTGAAATATGTAATGTTTTAAGTTTTTAGCCCTTCTTACCTCATCTAGGTACCTGTAGTACTTATATGACCCCCATTACCATAGTTTGAGAAGCACCTTACAATCTTTGATAACTTTAGTGTCATAACAGCCCTGTGAGATAGAGTGATCCTATTATTCCCATTTTACAGATAGAGTGCTGAGGGACCGAGACACTTAGGATGGGTTTTTCAAACGCTTCTAAAGAGTTACCTGCATAACTTCCATTTAAGTCTATGAGAGTTAGGCGCCTAAGTCATTCAGGGTATAATTTTCAAAAGTCGCCTGCATGACTTGCCCAAGGTCACACGAAGTCTGTGGTGGAATAGGGATTTGAACTCCCAAGCTTCAGGCTAGCACCCTGACCACTGGACCATTCTTCCTCTCCTGGACCCTCCTTGCTTCCCTGTTCTTCTTTCCTTCTTGGATCCATCCACTTGAATTAAACCTTCCCCATGTTCAGGAGCTTGTTGAGCAGTAAGGAAGGGTGAGACAATTCAAATAAATTAAAAGGCAGTGCAAGCTCTTCCCTAGAATCTGAAGCAAACCCAAGCTAAATCTTAGTGAAGTTCCCAACACTTTGTTTCTTATTTTTCATTACCGCCTCTTCACTTCCAGATTCCAGCTGACAAGTTAAAATTCTACGGGAAAGTCTGTCCTCATGCTATTTTTGACTTGTCTAGAAGCACTAGAAATCTTTTGAGAGAGCCTTTTCCCCACAAGATTTCCAGCTCTATTTTGCAGATGCAGGTTGTCCAGATAAGCTTTAAAGAGGCATCAGTATTCATGGGTGCTTATCCAAAATGAACTTTTGAGCCTTTGGAGAGTCTCTGATCACAACTTGCAAGCTTTATATTTCAAGCATACTTGCTGCCTAGCAGGTGACATTTTTTTACAATTCTTCAAGTACTTATGCTGCTATCAGTGGGGTAGTTTGATAAATTGCTAACCATTACTAAGTATTTATTCTTGTAGGATCATTTTAACCTCCAGGTAGGACCCTCTTAATAGAAAAAAGACCTTCTTCCAAGAAAGATGGCTAATTTCTATGAATGTCATCAAAGTGCTTCTTGCTGAGCTAAAATTTATTATTGAATACAAAAATAATTGTGTCAGTATGTATGTAGGTGGTGAATTAAACAAGAAACCAAAGATTTAAGAAAGGCTTGAGCTTTTGTAATACCTTTCTGAAACATGAGAAGTGTTACTTCTAAATGACCAAAGAATGCTTCAGACATTTCCGAATTTTAAAAAAAGTTTTCAGCACTTGCTGGTATTAATTAGGCACCCAGACATGGTCATTACAAATGTCACAGGTTAAACAAATAATGTTGTTTTGCTGTAGAATTAAAGATTTCAGACTATACAAAGGCCAAATATTTCAAAAAAGGTCAAATCCCAGAATTAAGCAGGTAATTATAAAGCCTGTAGGAAGTTGGATTTGCCTTTGGCTCCTTCAGTTTTTCTGTTAAGATTCTCCTCTCTCTCAAATCTTACAAACCCTCACAAGGATTTATATACTCATCTAGATCTAGCCACTTATGATTTTCAGAGATGCTGACAGTGCACAGTTCCGTTTAAATCAATGAGAGAGCTCCAGCTGTTCAGAACTTCTGAAAAACAAGCTCCAAGAATGTTGTTGTGAGGACCTGGGAATTATGTGCCTCTCTGAAAGCCTCTGAGAGTAGAACTGGTCAACATTTTTTTTCAAAATGCTTTTTAATGAAAAATTTTCTTTAGTCAAAATAGAAATTTTCACAGGAAATGTCCATTTTTCAGTGAAATGTTCTAGGTTTTTAGTAACTAACCAGCAGAAGTTTTCAGTTTTTAAGTGGAAATTTCCAATAAAATCAGTTTTGGTGGAAAACTGAAAAATTTTTTTGAAAAAATATGTTGAAAATAAAATTGTCTTTCTTTTCATGGGGAAACAAACATTTTAGATCCTGCTCTGTCTGAAAAGCTTGAGAGTTTGGATTTCTCCTACTATGGACAAACTTTTTCTTACTTGCAAGACAAATTGCAGGAATTTGTTGTCACTTAGACACCACTTCTCAGTGTTTCTGTAGAAACTCCCTAATGCTGGCAAGGTTTTTGTATTATTAGTTTTGATTTTATATAACAGTTACATTACTTAATCAGAACTATTGGCATAAAAGTGTTAATTTAGTGCATGCAGAGAGCAATCCAAATGGAATGAGAAAACACAAAACATGATTCTTAATTTTGTGTCTTTTTTCTATTAATATTCGAATGGGCATATATATTCCTGTATATGCAATAGTTTCCTTTCAAAATTTTATTACATTTATGAGCAGTTGTTCTTAAAATTTAGATTGTTTTAGTTTGTGAGATCTGGAAATTTGAAGCTGTTGGACCTTTTAACATATTTTGCTAATGCACCTTTTTTCTTCTAAAGTGTTGCATATGTGCAATGTGATGCAAGCACTTTCGTTCCTATTGTTTCTCAATAAAAATGCTACTGAACAGAGTGGGACAGGGGAGAGAAATTGTTGAGTATAGCTACCTGATGATTTGCCTTGCTAACCTACTGGGTATGATTCTATGTTCCACTATTTCCCAGCTGACCTATTGGCTTCTTGAGGCTAATGACAACTGGCATAATTTACAGTATCCTTTGGCTCTGTTAATGAAATTGCTTTCATGGGTAGGAACACATAATCAAAATATCACTCAGTATGTCCATACATGTTTGTTTTCATATTAACAAGGCAAAACATTCATAATGGTGCTGGGAGGTCCCCTACCGGTAATCAGCCCCAAATTACCACCTCTTGTCTTGGGGTGGAAACTCATCCTACAGCCTGTGGGGAGGCAGGATTTCCCCCAGGAATCACTCCAATGCCTTCATCAGTAAAAAATCAATTAGCTTGATCAGCAAACAAACAACCCCAGTGCCCTTTCAGCAGCAATCCCTTCATCACCAGCCAGGGTCGTCCTTCCTTTGGGGCTCTGTCTGATTCTCATGTGTGATGCAAATTCTCAGGCGCTTTGCAGTTAAAGTGCTGCCTTGTCTGCATGCCAGCCCAGAGCTCAGATTCTGCATCTGCTCTTCCCAAGCACAGCAGCAGCAACTTCACCTGTGCCTCTAACAGCCCACACATTTCCTTCTCCAGTCATAGGAGAGCTGGCAGCAGGGGCAGATTTCCTGCCAACCAGAGCTCTGAGAATACACAGAGGCCAGATGTTATATCATTCCACTCCCCCTCACCAATCAAGGCTCTGGTGGAAGAGGCAGCTCTCACAGATTTCCTGCTGCTCTGAGGAGTGGGACTCTGTGGGATATTGCAAAATCTTCCACTAGGACTCAGAACACATTCCAACCAGGGGAAGCCCAGATCTAGGACAGTTTTGCAGAGCTGGATGTCTGGCTTTAGGAGTCCAGTGTCATGACCTACATCTTCTCAGTCAATCAGCACAATCTACTTTCATACTTTTCCACTGATTTTTTTCCCTTCAGTTTTTAAGTAGCTTTAATCAAAGAACTACTCCTGGTATGCCAGACAAGCTTTACTCTAGTACCCTCAACAGTTCCTGCAAAATTTATACTTTATTTAATTAAGTTTCTGGCACTTATACTTGCAAAGGCTGCCTTCCAAATTAAACTGATGCTGAATTGTCTGATTGTATCTTAAGAGAGGTGTGCATTAGACCATTCACACCAAAGGAACGTTAACACTGATGCCAGACTGTCAGCATGAAAAACTATTTCATTGTCAATAGTTGTAGCAAAAACATCCAACTACTCCATGATCATGGGTGGAAGAACCTTCCTCCCAAAGGATCTGCTTCTTTAGCCTTTTCCTGCCAGAAGAAAGCAAGAGAGTAATGCTACCATTATTCATGAAGAGAATGAGGAGAAGAACAAAAAATAGAGGAAACCTAAACTGGTGTTTGCAGTGTCCTATTCACTTTAAAGAGAATCTGCAATACAGCATTTTTGCCACCCTGTGTGTGGTTGTTGGTCAGCTTCCAGGCTTGTTTACAGGACTCCAAGATGGCATCTCCTAGCATGAGTAAACACTGGCTTCATCTCAGAGGAACCCATTACACTGGCAATTGTTCAGTTTTTAGAAGGTTACTTCGGTAAGGTAAGAGCATTTATTTTTGTAGCATTAGGGGTAGGAGTTTGGAGGGGGACAGTTCCATGGTTCCTTCTCTGGCTCTCCCTGGGGTTCCATACTGAATCCTTTTGGGGAAGCGAGGTGAGACAATTAGGCTAGATTTATGGTTTAACCTTTTCAGTGACCTTTAGGTCACTCTCTTCCTCAGGCATACTGCTCTGTCAGCCTGTATGTATTACAGAAGTTCTCTCGGAAGGCCAAATATCAGTATCTGTTGTATGTTTTTCAAAAGTCATTTTATATAGTAGGAAAATCAGACTCTTTGTAATAGAAACTACTCTGCTATATATGTTTTTACAATGTCTTTCAGTTCTACTGTGTAAAAACAAGCCTCATTGCAAAATGTCCCATTATCTAATCCACAATTTGGCCCACAGAATATCCCCTCTGGCTTTATGTAAATGTGCAGCCTGGAGTCACATTTCTTACGGAGGAAAACAACACATTTCAATCCAGATAATTTAAAATACCATGTACTAAACTATGAAATTACCAAAAAGGTGCCACCCACACTAGGATTAGTATTTGGCCTATGTGAGTTGTAAAATGTTCAAAATATGTATGTGAGGGTAAAATATAAAATAGAAATAAGCTTTTTGGTGAAGGGACTGACTTTTTGTTCTGTGTTTGCACTTAGCACAATGAGGTCCTGGTCCAGGACTGGGACTCTGAGGTATCACCATTCAAATAATAAAAATAGGTCAAATTAATGATTGGCCCAAGATACGATATTCTCATCTGGATTTGGCAATTTTCTAAAGCCCCACTCCTACAAATACTAAAAATATCCGAGTAACTTTAGACCTGTAAATAATCCCATTGACTTTAGGATTTTGCCTTGAGTTCAGATCTAGATGTTCCCAAAGTTCGGAGTGGGATTCTTGGGATCTGAGGGTTTGATTCAGGCCTGCATCCAGTTTATAGATAAACCTTGATTTTTCTGAAGGAATATCAATAGTTTGTAGAAAATTTGGATTCTTCAAAAATGAATTTCATTTTGGATTCAAATTTTAGATAAAATTCAGATAACACAAACATGTGAGGTTTAGAAAACTGGGGATTATTTGTATGTGCTCTTTGCTGATTAGAATCTCGCCGTGATAGTTGAATGGCTGCAGATTGAAAATCCAAAATATTTGTGTGTATGGTCACATGGATTGTGACTTAAAGACCATCCTGCACATAGGAAAACTGGTTGTCTTGGCTTCTAGAATCAGAGAGAAAGAGACGTGTTATCATTTAGCAAGCCTCAATAACTTTAAATGCTTCCTGTAGCGTTCAGACTATTCCAGTGGAGAATCCTTGCTCTGTCACTTCACAGTTGTTGGCCCTTTATTCGCTCTTTCTCTGTTATGGAATTAAAGGAAGAAAAATGCTCATCTCTTTATCTCTATACCTAAAAGTATAAACTGAATGCACAGCGGTGCTTTGGGATGAATGCATTACGGATTCACAGCAGTTATCACATCCCTTGCAATTAGATTTTTTTTTAAAATTGCAAAAAGAAAAGGAGTAACTGTGGCACCTTAGAGACTAACAAATGCATCCGATGAAGTGAGCTGTAGCTCACGAAAGCTTATGCTCTAATTAATTTGTTAGTCTCTAAGGTGCCACAAGTACTCCTTTTTGCGAATACAGACTAACACGGCTGCTAATCTGAAACCTTTTTAAAATTGGTTTCAGAGTAGCAGCCGTGTTAGTCTGCATTCACAAAAAGAAAAGGAGTACTTGTGGCACCTTAGAGACTAACACATTTATTAGAGCATAAGCTTTTGTGAGCTAGAGCTCACTTCATCGGATGCATTTGGTGGAAAAAACAGAGGGGAGATTGATATACACACACAGAGAACATGAAACAATGGGTTTATCATACACACTGTAAGGAGAGTGATCACTTAAGATAAGCCATCACCAGCAGCAGGGCGGGGGCGGGGATAAAGGAGGAAAACCTTTCATGGTGACAAGCAAGGTAGGCTAATTCCAGCAGTTAACAAGAATATCTGAGGAACAGTGGGGGGTGGGATGGGGGGGAGAAATAACATGGGGAAATAGTTTTACTTTGTGTAATGACTCATCCATTCCCAGTCTCTATTCAAGCCTAAGTTAATTGTATCCAGTTTGCAAATTAATTCCAATTCAGCAGTCTCTCGTTGGAGTCTGTTTTTGAAGCTTTTTTGTTGAAGGATAGCCACTCTTAGGTCTGTAATCGAGTGACCAGAGAGATTGAGGTGTTCTCCAACTGGTTTTTGAATGTTATAATTCTTGACGTCTGATTTGTGTCTATTCATTTTTTTACTTAGAAACTGTTCAGTTTGGCCAATGTACATGGCAGAGGGCCATTGCTGGCACATAATGGCATATATCACATTGGTAGATGCGCAGGGGAACGAGCCTCTGATAGTGTGGCTGATGTGACTAAGCCCTATGATGGTATCCCCTGAATAGTTATGTGGACAGAGTTGGCAACGGGCTTTGTTGCAAGGATAGGTTCCTGGGTTAGTGGTTCTGTTGTGTGGTGTGTGGTTGCTGGTGAGTATTTGCTTCAGATTGGGGGGCTGTCTGTAAGCAAGGACTGGCCTGTCTCCCAAGATCTGTGAGAGTGATGGGTCGTCCTTCAGGATAGGTTGTAGATCCTTGATGATGTGTTGGAGAGGTTTTAGTTGGGGTCTGAAGGTGATGGTTAGTGGCGTTCTGTTATTTTCTTTGTTGGGCCTGTCCTGTAGTAGGTGACTTCTGGGTACTCTTCTGGCTCTGACAATCTGTTTCTTCACTTCAGCAGGTGGGTATTGTAGTTGTAGGAATGCATGATAGAGATCTTGTAGGTGTTTGTCTCTGTCTGAGGGGTTGGAGCAAATGCGGTTATATCGCAGAGCTTGGCTGTAGACAATGGATCGAGTGGTATGATCTGGATGAAAGCTAGAGGCATGTAGGTAGGAATAGAGGTCAGTAGGTTTCCGATATAGGGTGGTGTTTATGGGACCATCGCTTATTAGCACCGTAGTGTCCAGGAAATGGATCTCTTGTGTGGACTGGTCCAGGCTGAGGTTGATGGTGGGATGGAAATTGTTGAAATCATGGTGGAATTCCTCAAGGACTTCTTTTCCATGGGTCCAGATGATGAAGATGTCATCAATGTAGCGCAAGTAGAGTAGGGGCATTAGGGGACGAGAGCTGAGGAAGCGTTGTTCTAAGTCAGCCATAAAAATGTCGGCATACTGTGGGGCCATGCGGGTACCCATCGCAGTGCCGCTGATTTGAAGGTATACATTGTCTCCAAATGTGAAATAGTTATGGGTGAGGACAAAGTCACAAAGTTCAGCCACCAGGTTAGCCGTGACAGTATCGGGGATAGTGTTCCTGACGGCTTGTAGTCCATCTTTGTGTGGAATGTTGGTGTCGAGGGCTTCTACATCCATGGTGGCTAGGATGGTGTTTTTATGGGGTATTCTATCTGCTACCCAAGATCCATAAACCTGGAAATCCTGGACGCCCCATCATCTCAGGCATTAGCACCCTGACAGCAGGATTGTCTGGCTATGTAGACTCCCTCCTCAGGCCCTACATTACCAGCACTCCCAGCTATCTTCGAGACACCACTGACTTCCTGAGGAAACTACAATCCATCGGTGATCTTCCTAGCCAGATGGATGGCAAGATTGACAGAGCCAGAAGAGTACCCAGAAGTCACCTACTACAGGACAGGCCCAACAAAGAAAATAACAGAACACCACTAACCATCACCTTCAGCCCCCAACTAAAACCTCTCCAACGCATCATCAAGGATCTACAACCTATCCTGAAGGACGACCCATCACTCTCACAGATCTTGGGAGACAGGCCAGTCCTTGCTTACAGACAGCCCCCCAATCTGAAGCAAATACTCACCAGCAACCACACACCACACAACAGAACCACTAACCCAGGAACCTATTCTTGCAACAAAGCCCATTGCCAACTCTGTCCACATATCTATTCAGGGGACACCATCATAGGGCCTAATCACATCAGCCACAAGAGCCTATCAGAGGCTCTTTCATCTGCGCATCTACCAATGTGATATATGCCATCATGTGCCAGCAATGCCCCTCTGCCATGTACATTAGTCAAACTGGACAGTCTCTACGTAAAAGAATGAATGGACACAAATCAGACGTCAAGAATTATAACATTCAAAAACCAGTTGGAGAACACTTCAATCTCTCTGGTCACTCGATTACAGACCTAAGAGTGGCCATCCTTCAACAAAAAAACTTCAAAAACTGACTCCAACGAGAGACTGCGGAATTGGAATTAATTTGCAAACTGGATACAATTAACTTAGGCTTGAATAGAGACTGGGAATGAATGAGTCATTACACAAAGTAAAACTATTTCCCCATGTTGTTTCTCCCCCCCCACTACACCCCCCACTGTTCATCAGATATTTTTGTTAACTGCTGGAAATAGCCTACCTTGCTTGTCACCATGAAAGGTTTTCCTCCTTTCCCCCCCTGCTGCTGGTGATGGCTTATCTTAAGTGATCACTCTCCTTACAGTGTGTATGATAAAACTCATTGTTTCATGTTCTCTGTGTGTGTATATCAATCTCCCCTCTGTATTTTCCACCAAATGCATCCGATGAAGTGAGCTGTAGCTCACGAAAGCTTATGCTCTAATAAATTTGTTAGTCTCTAAGGTGCCACAAGTACTCCTTTTCTTTTTATGTTTAGGAATAATTCTCGTGTATATAATGCACAGAAAAGCAATAGGACAAATAGATGATGCACTTGTTTCTTGAAGTGCCATTTTTTAATATATAGATTTTTATTTCCTGAAGTAACACTGGAAAGCATGTAGATGTGTTTGTAGTTACCAATTAAAGACTAACATTTTTTTTCTCATTGCAATTACGCGATTTAAAAAAAAAACAACAAAAAACCGTGCTGATTTGCAAGTCCTCTGAGCAATGTTGCAGTGATCCTGGTAACATGTATCAGAGTTTTCAGGGTAATTGAGCCTTGGTGGAGCATAGACATGGAAATAAATTGGATGTCTGCCAGCAGCCATTTCTTAAATGTAAGAGCTATTTGTGGTTTTGGAAAGTTCTATGTATACACAATAGCAAATTCTGTCACATTGATAAACTTCTGGTTAATAATCCAGGCAGCTTTACCTTCACACAGAATTATAACAACCGGAATTCTATACAAAACATGTCTAGATGCATTCCAAGGGGATTAAAAATTGAATATTAACATTGACTCATTATTCCATGTTCGGGGTTTACTGCTAATAAAGCTCTGTAAGTGCATAGATGTTGCTATGCTGCTTTGTTTCCATTTTTTCTTAGGTTTTTCTTATTTCTCTATTTTCATCAAGGAAGAACTGATCTTCTGGTTAAGGTACAGGTCTGGGACTGAGGAAGAGTTGGATATTACTCCTACCTACCTCTCAGGGATGTAAGGATGAAAATGGAAACCCACCAAAATTTGCTGCTAAAACTATTAGCTGCATTTTTCACAGTTGATCATGAGGTGTTATTAAGCCCACAGATGTGGAATGAGTGGTCACAGACTTATATTGTGCTGACTCCCGTTCGTGTCTAATGCAACTGTGGACACTCACTCATTCACAGTCGCATTAGATTGTAATAGATACAAACCCTCATGCTCTTAGGCACTGACTTCCTGGAGTTAGAAAGAAACATCAATTAAACATTTGGTACTGACCACTCTCAGAGATAGGATGCTGAAATAGATGGGTCTCTGGTCAGTTCAGATATGACATTTCCTATGTTTCTGTCCTTCCTCTTAGACAGATTGCATAGGTAGTGGTGAGTAGCATCTCCTTCACTTCAAGATCATTCTCTTGCGAAGTCCCTGGACTCTGTGTCAGAAACGACAGGGGTAGATCCTCAGCTGGAGATAGCTCTATTGAAGTTCCATGCACCCTAGTGCCCGTAGTATAATGGTGCCACACAGCTCTACATTTTTTTCATACTGAATACAGACAATACCATCACCTGGCTTTCTAGGACGTGCATGAACTGAAGACACCTAAGACTTGCTGGTGAGCTCAGTTTTGGGGTGTATAATGTGTATAGTTTTTTGCTAGGCCAGCACTGACAGTACTCAGAGGAGAGGGTCAGCCAGCTCTAAATGACAGTAGGAACAAAAGAGCATACTTTCCTCACTTACATGGGCCCTGATCCAACACAATTCCCCACTTTGTTTGTGGAATTCTTTCCTGGCAATTTGTAGCACTCAAGTGGTGCAAAGGGATCAAGTCTCAGAAGAGAATGTGCCTTCCAATAATATGTGCTAGTCTCTCTAAGCATGGTTCTTTTCCCCAAGTCCAACTCTTATCAACTTCTTTCCTTGTAATAGCTGATGGATAAACTTGTTTTATTAATGCTTTTTGCTGTTTGTCTGCGTCAGAAGAAATTGAAGAACATACTGTTTGTTCTACCCTGCATTACCATGGCTGCTTGTCGGATACTGTTTTTTGTAAACTTTTTTCCTTTTCATCGCATGCGTCTATGCCCTTGTACAGAAATATGGCATTTATTATAAAATCATAATAATACACTGATAACTCTCAGCATAAGTGAGCATGTGTCAAGCTTCGATGCTGCACAAAAGAGATTTTAAAACAATTGTTTGTCTTGGTTAGTAATGAACTCCTTAGCCTGACTGGACTATAAAGAAATATGTCTGTTTTGGAGTCTTATCTTTGCTTGTGTTTGTTTTCATGCAAGTCTTCTGTACCTTTTTCCATGTTGTCCCGCATATAGGAGGAGCTCCCCCAAACATCTGCAAAACCTTCAAATCCCTCCTTTACTGTGATCCCTGCAAAAAAGTTGGCAATGATTAGGCCGCTGATTATCTGAGACCAGTAATGCCTATCATGCTGATCACTATTGCCTTTGTTTTCTTGTGCTCCCCCCCATCTACCTTAATACATCTATCGTCTCATATCATAGATGGTCCGCTCTTTGGAGCAAGGACCATCACTTTGTGACTTATTTCTACAATGCCTAAGTGCTGGTCTTAGTCTGTGATTAGGGCTCCTAGATGCTTCCGCAGTACAAATAAGTAAGTGTACGTGTGTCTAGAGTAATAGTGTATATTTTCCCAGAAAAAGGATATGGCTGCTTAAAGCATTCAAAGTGAATCTTAAAGACAATTTTAGAGACATTTACTGCATGTCTGCTGTGAGTTGTCTGGAAGTTAATAAGCACGTGTAAAGAACAAATTTAATGAAATTCCATAATTTAAATTGATTGAGTTTTTCTTGTTCCAGTTTCATTGTAACTGTATAATTCTGAGAGTCCAATGGACAACTTTTAAGGACTGAAGAATGTGCAGTTTCAGACTGAATCCAAATAAAATCTGCTTCATAATGTGTCTGCTGCTTAATAATACAGGACTGGTATCTCTTCCTTTTGTGTTGATATGGAAAAGAGGAGAATGGCTGTTTACTTAGTAATTTCCTCTTGCATAACAAGACGACATTCTAGGTTTATTTACTAAGCACAAATGGTTCACACCCTAATGTATCTTAATGGTAAACTCTAGTTTGCATGGTAGCAACCTATTTCTTAAATGTTTACCCACACAATTTTAGGATGAAGACAAAGGGCTTGCTTTGTAGTTGTCTTTCAATTCAGATTGTTGCAATATTTTTCTGTGCAATCTACATAAAGTCCAAAATATATCAAAACCAATGTTCATGTTTTCTAAACTCTTCCTCCTGTGTTTGATCAATGGGCTCTTTACTGTGCTCCACAAAAAACAGGTGAAAGAAAGACCATGCTGTGATGTGATGGAAAACATCGCAATGCTAGAATGTGATCTGTTTATTGTGTATCTGGGCCCTGTAAAACAGCACAATAGGTTAATGACATAGATCTATTTATTTTGCATTAGTGCACACACCTCTATTTAACTTTAATGTACAGTATCTTTCAATATAACAATGGCATTACTATTCATGGCAGTGGAGACAAAATTTGCATACTGACAAAGAAGGGATAAACACCATTTCACTGAAAGGCAGAATTAGGAACAGAAACAGCAAGTGTAAATTAAATGATTAGAATAATTACTTCCAAGCCATTTAGGATTTCTTTTCATTGGCAGGAGCTACTAGTGCTTTTTTATACAGGAGGGAGAAAAACACTTCTCCTCCTGCATAGCTTGTTAAGTCTCCTTCCACCAACTAAGAGGTGCCTTTTGTCCATTTCTGAAACTTGGTGAGGATTCTGAGGTCTGGTATGTTATGTGGGAGTAATACACGTTCTCCAGTGCTAAGCAAAGATGGAGATGAGAAGGGAGAAAATATGTGCCTTTTGTTTTGTGCTATAGAACAGAATAGGTGAATCTAGCCCCTAGCTCCCTCTTGTTAGACCAGCTGATGGATTTTTGTTATTGTTAAAGCATGTAGCATAATTCCTTTAGAATAAGAATATTGTGACACCTTTCTGTGGTGAAAATAAAGCGTCAACTGTCTTGGTTAATTTTGGACACACAAGTCAGATGGCATACCATGAGCGTTCCCAGGAGGGCCAGTATTCATTTTCATAAGTTGAACACCTTGTTTCTATGACTATTCTTTAAATAGTTCCTTCAAGTGTTCCATTCCTGCAGGTGTATTTCTGGTGAACTTATTCTCTAGAATGGCTGTGGAAACTCAACACACAAAGGCCACACACACAACTGAACTAAATTCAGTGTTTTGTTTGAATGAATTTATTTTGCAGCGATTGACCCATCTTTAATTCCCTGTTAGTGGTGCCTCTCTAGAAAGCAATTATGGGTATGTCTCCACAACTTAAACTAGTCAAATCGTTCAGCACAAATGCTGTACGAGCCCTTCCACATTCAGTATGAAATTGCTCACACATGGTTTGTAGGTCTGCTGGAAATGGAAGTGGATAGATATGAGCTAGATATGAACTCTGATATTACAACAGAACTCTAGATCTTGAGAAAAAAATCTCCTCATGTAAAACTGTTATCTGCCACTCAATTTAGTAATAGTCCACAGTAATTATGGAAGATAATGTACTGGGCTGGTGCCTTACAGATTCAGAAACGGGAGAAAAAATATCTTTCACCTCTCTGTTCCCCTGAAGCCATGGCGCTGTTGAGAAAATGCACATGAGCCACCACTGCCCTAAACTATCCTCAAAGGTCTATCTTCTCCCTTCCGCTGGTGGCTCTTGCTGCTTTAATGATAAGCCTATATATTTGGCAGTCAGTTGTGAGCTGGCCTATGTAACTGTGCAAAGTGAGGAAAGGGAAATACGAAGCTTCCTTACTCCCCTTCATTGGGCCATTCACATTGTGGGTTACAACATGACGATGGGACAGCACCATCTCTGGGGCTGCTATTCCCGTACAGATAGGGACCACCTGATTTCTGGCCTCCTGCAGCATGCCAGCCAGCACAGCTAAATTGACATGAAGGGGGAAGTAGGATGTACCAGGAATTTGGCTGGTTCAGTTTACTTCCCCCATGGAGCAAGAGGAAATTTGAGACTAAATTAGGACTCTGAATTCATTTGATCCAATCTCTGCTCCTGAGACAGTGCCCTTACATGCTATCCCATATTTGCCAACTGAGCGCATATGGATGTATGTGTGGGCATGTCTGTCCTTTTGTGCAAATACCTGTAATGCAGATGAAATATCAATGTCTTCATGAGTAAATGCTCCTACCTTAACCCTTCTGCAAACAAAGAACAGTCACCCTGATGTTCGCTAAGCAAATAAAAAGACTATGAATTTGCGGATAATCAGACATGTTTGCAAGTTTATTTCGCTATTACTTCCCCAGCGTTGTTAGCTCCTGTGGTCTATTCCTGGCCTCCCTTTCCCCTTTGCATTAGTGTACTGTACCATGCACAACCCAAAATCTGTTAGAAAGGAGCCACTCCTGTAATCATTTTTTAATACTGGCCAGTAAAGGACTTGTGCTGAGGAGTGTGAAAGGGTGTGCTAAAGTTAATCTTGCTCATACTGAATCATTTTGTATGATTCTTCTCTACAGATATGTTGGTAATTCTTTACCCCTGAGAATGCCTTTTTCATTTTGTTCTGAAATGAAAACATGTAGCTGCAGAGTTGATTTGGATTATATTGATCAAAATTTATTTTCTTCCAGTAAAGTCAAAGTGAGTTTTCTCACAATATTAATTCTATGATGATATTGAGGTTTCATGTCAGATGACTGCAGGGGAAAAAGCAGTTTAAATGGGTCCAGTGTTAAAGCCCAATATGCCTAAACATATTTCTCTGCTCCAACCCCCTAAATATATAGAGGTGGTTTTGTTCCTTCTGAACAGTTTTAGAGAGGTAGTATATTTCTTCAAAAAAATAAAATTGGCGAAAGCCCTAAACTGGACTCCCTTCATTTTATAAGAGGGGAGGCTGTGTATTTCATTAGCTGCATTATTTTCAGTGACGGGCAAGTCTCAAACTTTCATTGGACCACACAAACCTCTAGAACCTGACACTTCTACCTGGCATACCCACAACAACATTTCTCATGCTATGTTGGCACCAGTAAGTACAGAGGAATACAAAAATCAGAGCGAGGGAGAGAAGTTAACTGACCAATAACCTAAAAATCATCATCTTAGGGTTTTATATTAATACAAATTTTGAATGAAGTCTGGGGCTTATTCCTTGTTTCACTCTTCTTTATTTCTAGGTTTTACAACATTACTGGGTAAGGTAAACTGGGATATTTTTAAAGATTTCTAAAATGTTTGTTATAAGTTCTTTTCTTGCCAAACTCTGTAGGGTTGGGACTCGTAGCAATAGAGCAACCTAGTGTTACATGTGGAGTGATATGAAATATAGACTTCAATTAAGAATGACAACAACTCCCTACAGTCTCTCAAACAATGTTACAATATGTTTCTCTGTAAACTAGCTATACAGCACACATGATGGCATGATATGTTGAAAATCGGTGGGGAATTGTTTGACGTAGTCTGCCCAACTTGCTCTGGAGTTGTCTCTTGTAAGTAATATGTCCAGCTCAAATCCATGCCAATAAAATGGTAATGCCACACCAAAGACTCACGTTGTATAATGTCCTGTATAATCTTAGACCGACCTGATGGGATGTAAACCTCACACAGATAAACAAAAAGTTAACAGGAGTCTGTGAGCTCAATTAACCCACATTGCTCCACCAGGAGGGTGAGTCAGGCTTGATTTATTGTCAGAACTAGCTGGAAAGGAGTTGGATCAGCTTCAAAAAAAGGAAGGAGGCAAAAGCTACAGGGAAAGGTCCAGGAGAGGGACCCAGGAGGGAGTGGGATAGAATCTTTTCACTCTGGGGAAGGAACCACTGGGAAGCTGTAGGAGAGGAGCTAGCCCTGGTGGTAGGCCTGGAAAAGAGCAGGGTTCCAGAGAAATAGCCCTGGGTATTGGTGTTCTGCAGTAGCAGGGGGGAGTTGAGGAGAACCTGGAAGGACTAAAAGCTCACACCGCAATGGGTGGAGTTTGCTTTAGTTGGGTTTGTTCAGTTTGGGGCTTTCTGCATTCTGTTTCTGTGGCTGCTGGAGAGAAGCCTGGGAATCCACTACTCTCAGAAGAGTGGAACTGCAGAGGAGCCCATGATGGGCATGAGTTGATAATTTAGAACTGTGTGGAACAGTATTTGTATGGGACATTGATAGCCTGGAATGGGAGAGTCTTTAAAGTGATCTGGTCAGAGAGCTAAGTCACAAGAGGAAACAGACCAGCATAGGGCCACAGTGGCTGTTGGCAGAGGGCACCAGATGAGGATGACATCAGACCCAGTCATGAAGGGGCATGTTGATCAGTGAGTCACACTTCTATTATTAATCTGGATCTTTCACAAGCACTAAATTCACTTCTTCAAGGAAGGTTTCTCCTCAAACCTATTACTGACCCAGAAGCTTATATTTTTACAATGGAAAGAAGAAGAATCTAGAGTTCTCTTCACCCATAACACTGTTTTCACTTTGTACTTTAAGTAGCTTGTATAATGAAAACTGTCAATGCTGTATGGGTTTGATTTGACACTTGTGTCTACCCATTGCTGAATGAAACAATCAGTGGTTTGGGTCCTGAGAAATCACTATAGTCCTTGTTCTATACTACCACAATTGCAACCAGCAGAGGAATGCAAGCTAGTGCTCACTTGATAGAATATACAAAATTGTTATCGGGATATTCTCATACTCTCGACTATGGGAGGCATTTTCCCCCATGGTCTGACAAAAGCTGGCTTTTTTAATCTTTCTGTGAGGTATGGTGGCTGGCACGTGATCCAGAACCACTGTGATCCTTAGGAAGAAATTTTGACTTGTTACACCAAAGTGAACTTACCTCTGTCAGAGGTATTAAAAATTCTAAGTTTTTCCCATCTGGAAGTCATTCTTCATACATCTGACATTTGCATGGATGTGAAACAAAAACAACAAAAGATCTTTGAGAAAATGCAAGTGCAAAGATGGGGTATCTTCTAACAAAGAAACACCTTCCTCAGAGGGCACAACTTTGTTTCCTTGCTTTTGTTGATTTCAGCAAGATTATTGTAGACCCATGCTTTTTTAATCTCGTGAAGTGTGAATTTATGAAACACAGCACCTGATGCTTTAAGTAGCAAAGTACTATAGCACCGTTGGTGGTAGAGTTGCTGAAAGAGGTAATAATGCCTATTGGCATTAGTTACTAGTTTTCTCCAGCTGTGCCACCCACATTCACCACAGTGCTAGGAATAAATGCTTTGTTTCCTCTTGGGCAATAAAACCTGATTTAAAAAGGAAGCCATGAACTGTATGTAGTACCAAGAAGTAACTGTTGTTAAAGGAATTAGTGGATGGAAAGCTGCCGAAGGCTGTAGCAGTATATAAAATTAGAGCGGAAATAGTAGCTGTAGATGTTATTTTCAGTGGTTCAGGACAGGAAATCCACATAGAGTTTAAAGTTGTAGGATGCTGGTGATTTGCAAGGAAAAGAAAATAGATTTTTTGCAAACATACAGTATTTTTGACACACAAGAGGGATAGGAGAGGGTGGTGATTGTTTTCAAACCACCTCACTTCTAAGTTGGGTAACTGGTTCATCATACTAGTAAACTTTGTTCTGTAACAAGATGTAGAAATACTTCCTCTATGAATATTGCCTGTAAAAGCTTAATCACTCACCTGCCGGAGGGTTAGCTTTGCAACCATTTCATAACAATTGTTACTTCATTGCTACTGTTACCATCTTCAAACAAATATGTTAATATCTCTTGGCTGTGCTTTGTGAGCAGATGCACAAAAGGAAAGCTGGCACACTAGCTGCATGCCTCATAGGTTGTAGATATACTATTCTCTCCCTTAACTGATTTCTAAGGAGAGCAATAAAACATTTGTTCAGAGGGCTTGGGGTTTTTACGTTGGGGAACTGCTCAGATTACATTCTTCTGACATTAATTTACAGGATGCCAACTAGCACAAAGAAAACAGTGTATTTCTGACACATTGGAGAATGTGAATCTCCTCCACATTTGTGTTTCCCCAGTCTCAGGTTTTATTGGGATTGAATTGGCCCCCACTGGCACAGAGTAATCTCTCAGGGCTACTGCAATTTGTGACCAGCTGCCCACAGCCCTAAGGGGACATCCCATCGGGCAAAGATATCTGAAACTCAGTGGAGTTTTGGCCATGCCCAATTTCCTTTGCCCACAACTCTACATAGGATGAGTAACGCAGTTAGAATCTGACCCTATATGGTTTTCCTCTGTAGACCATGCAGGTTACAATATGCTTACTTGACCCAATAAAATATACTGTACACACACTAGTCCATTGAAAGTTATCACATTATTTAACTTGTTCACTTTGGTTTCTAAGGTTTTTATGGCTTCAAACACTTTGTGTGGCAGAAATTCTGCATCCTGGGGCACAGGCAGGGATTAATATACCATGTTATACATCTCTGCATAAATCTCTATGGCAAGTCAAAACTGATTTACTACAATTGTGGTTATAAAATTGATTGAAAAATCCTGTACTCAAATTTGCTGTCCTTATTTGGCCTACTGAAACAGAGAAATAAGATCTCATCTCATTGGGACCAATTTGTTTTAGCACATTTAAGAAGTGCAGAGGTTTCAATGATTTAATAACTATATTTCACTGCTTAACAAGAGAAACACTAATATTTCTCTGCTTGTTACAAGTGTCCCTCTCCTGGTGCTCTATTAGCTATAGATTAGCTTATGTGAAAGGAAAGCTATCTTGTTTTGACACTTTATTGGTCTTTTCTATTCTCTTGAGCTACTCTGTAGAACTTGCTCTCATTTTCTAAGGCTGAGAGCTTAAATTTCAGACAATGTTTTTAAAATAAAACTATCATTAAATTACTCTTTGGTCAAGTAGACTGGGGATTTCAAAGAGGCCAGTGGGAATGAGGTACCCAGTTCCCATTGACTTTCAATCAGAGTTGGGTGCCTGACTCCCATGGAGGCCACTTGGAAAATCCCAACCCTAAAGGATCAGATCAACAACCTGGGCTTGAGGGGATTGATCCAACTTTTGTTGATATTTGTGGGAGTTGGATCATTTCCCTTTAATATTGCCCCACACATTGGCTCAGATTTTCTGTTCTATTATATGGAACTTGCTCTTTGTCCATTGCCCCTCTTCTTTGCTACACTGTGTGGCAAACAGGAGCTTTTTTTTTTCCCCTCAGAGCAAGGCTGTTTTATGAGTACACACAATGGTTTTTTTATGGAAAAAAACAAATAGCGTATTGGATGACAAAGGGGATTTTTCATCTTTGTTGCAAAATCATGTAGAGTCATTGGTTTAATGTCGTGAACTCATTAGAGTTGAATGGACATTTACCAGAGGGAGTTTTTCTGGTCATGTGCCCACTGCTAGGGAAACTGACTATATGTACATTCTAGATCTTTTCTTGAAGAGAACTGGAAGTTCTGATCTTTGGTTTTGAGTGGAAGTGAAGTTCTAGACTCTCTAGACTTGTCTGAGAGGGCTGAAGTGCTGATCATTTGCTTAAAGACTCATTTGTACTTTGCAGTGAGTAAAGAGTGAGTCCAACTTTTTATCACAGTTTTGTTTTCAATTTTGTTCTCACAGTTCTACATCAAGCTTTTTCTTCTTAATCATTCAGTGAAATCAGTGTCTATAATGATTTCAGTCTCCCACCATCAAACTAACTGAGATATTGTCAATTCAATGGTCTGACTTTACTGCAGGAGCTTAAAAATGCAGTGGCTTCTGAGGCATTGAGCTCTTTTTAAAACATCCAGCTATCCATGACACCTAGCATCAAGGGCAAGAAAACATGCTGAAAGTGCTCTCACAGGCTAGTTGAAACATGCATGTCACATTTCAGTAGGTAAAAGATTAAAAGTTTCTCTTTGCGATAATAAGATTATGAATAAAATGTCAATTAATATTAGAATTAAAACTTGAATCCAGACTTTGGTGAGGTTCTTTTTGAATGATTTGATTTTCCTTTTTGCATATGCCCTTTTGTGCTTTGGTTCTTTCAAGACACAAACTACAATGCTGTCGCCCCCTCAAACCCCTCCCCCCCAAAAAAAATTGCTAGCTCACATATTTATTTGAACTGAACCTGAACTTTTAGGCTGAGATTTTCAAAGCTGCCTACTCCAATTTTATTGGAAATTGAGCACCTAAATCTGCTATTCGGCTTTGAAAATACAAGCAAGAGTCCTGTGTGTTGTACCCATTAATATTTTGAGAGTCTCATTGGAGAGTGCTTTGTGTCCCTCATGGAAAGTGTGACGTTCCTACATATATTTTATACATTGTTTCAATATCTATTATTTGTGATTGGTTGTGGCTGCCAGCTATTTCCCTACAGCCTTCTCAGGAATGGGAGGGCTTGCCTCTACTGGTCCATTAAAACAAAAAAAAAACCCCTTTGCTGTTGCCACTAAACTTTATGGAAGCCATAAAATATCTTTTGGCTCTGACTTTAAGCACAAGGAAAACGTTTGCACAATGAACATCAGACATTGTCAGTGTTAATGTGTAATGTCTGTTGGCAGAGCTGTCTAAAGATTTTTTTGGCAGCCAAATGTTACTTCTATTTCACTCAGAACTCACATCTGTCACGGGATAGTAAGAATAACAGGTTATATTAATATCAGCTAAAGGCTGTTTCATTTCTTTTCTTTCCCACCCCCACACCCCCTGTGCTTTCTTTTTGGTAACCACTGGTGACAATTTGATGCATAGAAAGTTGTTTTCAAGCCTTCCCTAATTGACGGAGAAATGTAGATACTGAGATAATCCTACAAAAAAAACTCTTCTGGACATAAAACTATTGTGAAAAATCATCACTAGGTATCTTGAAAGTTTACATATGATTGATCTTAAATGCATCAGAAAAAAATGGAAAAGATATCTTTTCATTAAGCCAAGTACTGCTGTTAGACTTCACCAGTTTACAATATAATTAATACTCAAGATGACATTTTTTAGAAATAAACTGTGAATAAAATCCCCTAGGGAAAATACATAAAGAGTAATTGGTAACACGTATTAGAATTGCCATCCAGTATCTAATAAGACAGTCCCCGCTTAAAAAACACAAATGACATATGGCAAAAAAAAAAAAAAAAAAAAAAAAAAAAGAGAAAGCAAGATCAAATGATACATTTTTAATGTCTTTATCATTTTTCTCCTTAATGTCTCACTTTGAGACTACAATATTGCTAACCAAATAGTTTAGAAAACTAAAAATAGCGTAATAGTACAGCTATTATTTTCATGTGGAGACAAACATTTCGTGTTCTATTTTCATGTGGAGACAAACATTCAAAAAAATTGTAAGTTTGAAACCATTTAAAAAAAAAATACATAAAATGACATAGAAATTCCACCCAGGACTTTCCAGTGAATGGAGGAGTTAGCATATAGATGCCTAGATATAAAACTAGTCTTGATTCCTTATGACACAGTATTTACAGATAAAATAGAAATACTTTTGACATAAAAGGTCATTGCGGGATTTTGCTATTTCATGACCACAAGAGCAAACTATATCTAAATCATACTGCCAGATATAAAGAATAACCCGAGTGTGGCAAGTGTCGACAGCTGCCACCATGCTTAACTCTTGATCCATTGCTTTAGGAAAACAGCTTAATATCACTTGGAAGAGGCCTCAAGAAGCATCAAGTCCAGACGCCTTATTGATGCAGGACCGAGTAAATAGAGACCTTCCCTTCTCTAACCTGTTTCTAAAAACCTCCAAAGACCGGGATTCCACAACCTTCCTGGAAAGCCTACTCTAGGAGCTTAACTCCCTGTATAGCTAGAGAGTTTTTCCCCCCCAATATCTAATTTAAATCTCCCTTGCTGCAGATTCAGCCCATTGCTTCTTGTTCTACCTTCAGTGGACATGGAGAACAATTGATCTCCATCCTCTTTATAACAGCACTTCACATATTTGAAGACTGTTACCAGGTCCCCCTTCAGTCTTGGTTTCTCAAGACTAAAATGTCAATTTTTTAAACCTTTCCTCAGAGGTCAGATTGTCTAAACCTTTTATCATTTTTGTTGCTTTCCTCTGGACTCTCTCAAATTTGTCCACACCTTTCCGAAAGTGTGGCACTCAAAACTGGACACAGTATTCCAGTTGAGTCCTCATCAGTGCCGAGTAGAGGGGGACAATTAGTTTCTGTGTCTTACTGTGAGGGGATCAAGACTCACCATTGCTGGCGCCTCCCACTTGTTGTTCCAGGAATTAGCTCTGTCCGCTGCGGAGCGTCCTCAGTGTGTGGTGTCTTGCCCGTTGTCTATTCTGCTGCCCTGGGACCCGCGTTGCTCCCTGCTCAGTGGCGTCCACTTCAGGACACTGACCTCTTGCAGTTCCCACTACTCTGGACTCACCCTCTTTTGGGGGGAGTGGGGGGGTTAACAGCAGTCTTTGGGACTCGCATGTGCCTCAGTGGCCAACCGCAACCCAAAGTCTAGCCCCTTAGCTCAGGGGAAAGTTGCAGTCTGTAGTGGCCACCATCTTCTGTAGCCGGGTGCAGTGTAAGTGAGGGAAGGGAGGGAACCCAGGCCTGTCTGCTACTCTGGGTCCCAACCCAGGGACCCTCTAGTGGCAGCCTGTTTCTGCCCTCATTCATTCCCCTCTTATTCGCCTATTCTTCCCTGGGCCAGTTCCCCTTTGGCCCTGTGCACTTTCTTGGCCCTTTGTAGCAGGTCTGCAGCCTGGCAGGTAATGGGGCTGGAGCCGAGCCGAGCCGAGCCGAGCCGAGCCGAGCCGAGCCGAGCCGAGCCGAGCCGAGCCGAGCCGAGCCGAGCCTCTTGCTTCAGGAGACTATCCTTCTCCCTCTCTAGTCAGGAGAGACTGCCTTCTTCTCTGCTAGGCAGCCTTTATATAGGGCCCTAGCCCGGTCCTGATTGGCTGCTTCTTCCCTGCTCCAATTGGCTTTCCCCAGGCCTTCTCTGATTGACTGCTGGTCGGTGCAGCCTCTCAGGCCTGGTTCAGCCCTTTTTCTCAGGGAGTGCACCGCCCCACCACACTTACGTAAAACACTTCTGTTAACAGCCCCAGAAAATTAGCTGTTTTGCAACTGCATCACATCTTGATTCTCATTCAATTTATGACCCACTGTAACCCCCAAATCCTTTTCTGCAGTACTACTGCCTACACAGTTATTCCCAATTTTTTAGTTATGCATTTGACTTTTCCTAACTGCAGTACTTTGGATTTGTCTTTATTGAATTTCATCTTGTTGAATTCAGACCAATTTTCCAGTTTGTCAAGGTTGTTTTGAATTTTAATGCTGTCCCCCAAAGTGCTTGCAACCCCTTCCACCTGGGAGTCATCTGCAGATTTTATAAGCATACTCTCAACTCTGTTATCCAATAATTAATGAAAATATTGACTAGTACCAGACCCTGGACTGCCTACTGCAGGATCCCCTGTAATGGGGTAATTAAAAAAATATTAAAGGACCACTGTTAAAGAAGACACAGGCATGGATTATTCCCAAGTCAGGATCTGTCACCTGCTGGTTTTACTGTGAAAGACTATTAAGAACAAATTAAATAAGCTAGAAAGTGGTTTCTTGAATATAGGATTAGGAAATAAATAAAGATGTAACTCGGAGGCTTGTGAGGGCATGAAGCCCAGACCCCTTTTCCCGTAAGGTATAATATATGGAGGTGTTTGTACTTTACAGATCAAAATCCTCCAGAAAGGATTTTCTCTGGTTTTCTGCCTTGTCTCTGGGAGGCTAGACCCAGACCTGCCACCGTGTTCAGGGATGTCAGGAAGCACAGAAGGAACGTGGAACAACAGTGGCCTGACCAGGGCTGAGATCATGATCAGGAGGTAAGTAGTGTAGACGTTGCCTCTCGGAGCTCTCTCCTTCCCTCCTCCTCTCTCCGTGTGCGTGTTGAACATTACCTGCCCTGACTTGCACGCGAGCTGTCCCATTCCCCCAGAGTCCGCACACAGAGGGTCACTATGCCCCTTTTGTGTCGAGGCTACTTGTTAAAGAAAAGGTTTCTAAACACCCATCACATATAAACCAAATAACTTTACATCCCCTACATAGACCTTCCCAGTGTGACAGCGAACATTTGATAATGGCTCTTTGAATATGGTCTTTCAACCAGTTGTGCATCAACCTTATAGGAATTTCATCTAGACCACATTTCCTTAGTTTGTTTATGAGGCTGTCAAATGGGACTATGTCAAAGCCTTACTAAAATCAAGGTCTAAGCTGTGTCATTCTGATTCCTCTGAACATTCTGGACCTGAAATATGTGTATTACTCATTTGACAAAGCAGCTACAGGTTCTTTGTGCAGACAGAGCGTGCCCAGGAACTCAAACATTCATTAATTTTGTATGTGCTTGTCTTCATACCTTCTCTTAAGCAGGCTCAGTCCTCACATTTCCAGTGATGTGGCTTCCAGATGGAGGAGCCTGCTCTGTTACATAACTAATTGCTGCACAATTGCAGTGCCAATTTCAGACTCTCAATGACCAGCATAGGAATATATAGAGTATAGCTATGCTTATTATTTTGTTGACGGACATTTCATAGCCCCAAATTTTGCTTTGTGTGACTGTTCATGAAATGTTTCAGAGTAGCAGCCAGTTAGTCTGTATCCGCCAAAAGAAAAAGAGGACTTGTGGCACCTTAGAGAGTAACAAATTTATTTGAGCATAAGCTTTTGTGAGCTACAGGTCACTTGATTGGATGAAATGGTGATTTTTGTACCTGGAGTCTAAATTTCTTTCTTTTAGTATGAAAACTGATTATGAAAATGAAATGTTTCGAGATGCTAAATTTCACTATTTCTAAAAAATGGCACTATTTAAAAAAATAATTCTGTTGTCTAAAACTTGTCGTAAATTTTGTGTTAGTTGAGGGTACCTAGGGTGACCAGATGTCCCGATTTTGGGGGCTTTTTCTTATATAGGCACCTATTATCCCCCACCCCAGTCCTGATTTTTTACATTTGCTATCTGGTCACCCTAGGGGTACCTACTCTCTAAGCATATTATACGTGAAACTTACAGATCTAACAATTGACTTCGGAAAGAATAACTTATGCTATCATGAGAAGTATGACCAATAGGGAAATGGGTTCACACATCTGTTACAGCAGCTAAATTAGAGATCCAAATGCAAAATCAGGACTAGGGACTAGTAAGTGCATTTTTGATAATTCCTGGAGAATGTTAAGAAGATAAATCAATGGATGTATTCCTTTGATCCATAAATGCAGATATTTTAACTGTGACAGATAAAATTTATATTAGCTTTCATGGTATTTAATTAACTGGGGGAGAGCACAATGGAATGGAAATAGTTTATACTAAATGTTCCAGGAGAGCACAGTACTTTGCAGCATGCTTGTTCCTGGAAATAAGTTTTTATTAAAAGGAAACTTAAAAAAATAATGGTAATGAAAAAAAAACAGTTGACATGCCAGTGTTATTTGCAAAAGACAATAAGAAAAGATTATTGCTCTCTCAGTTTTTTGTCTAATTTGATTCAATTTACAAGGCAATATATAAATAAGAGTAATTGGCATAGTACTACAACATTAGTGTACTATGGACCGGATCCAAAGCGCACTGAAATCAATGCTAGTCTTTCCATTGATTTCAGTAGCTTTTGGATCAGACTGTGTATGAGGATCTGTTTAATCTTCCTTATCACTCATCCCTGGGAGAGAAGCATCAGATATGCCATGGGTCAGATTTGGTAACCCTTACTCATGTTGAGTATTACCTTAATTCACAAATAATCCCACAGAACTCAATGGGACTACCCATAGATTAGGGTGCTACTCAACATGGGTAACAGAATCTGAACCCATGAAGGTACAAATGGACCTGTGCTGCAAAATCTCATCCAAGTCTGGATGTTGAATCTCTCAAAGTTTAGGGGGTGTTTAGAGCTGAGATTCGTCTCAGACTATTCTAAAAATGTAGTAAGGACCCAGTCATGAAATGTAGATCCAGACCCAGTTTTGGATTCTAAAGCTTCAAAAATGGGGATGTTAGATCCACAGTTTTGTTTTGGGGCCTGTTCTTCTAAGAAATCTAAAGTTCCAAAGCATGATAAAATTTGTGCGTATGTTGAGGTAAATGTATTGTGTGTATAGTGGGTTTGGTGAAGACCCACTAAATCAATGACAGAGCGCTCTACAGTGGACTCTGGTATTCCAGCTCCCCGAGAAGAGTAAGGTAAATCGACCGGAGAGCATCTCCCATCGACACAGTGCAGTGGGGACATGGCAGTAAATCGACTTAAGCTACATTAACTCCAGCTATGTTATTCATGTAGCTGGAGCAGCGTAACTTAAGTCGACTTACCCTGGTAGTGAAGACAAGTCTAGAATAATGCAGCTAATTGTTTGGTAGGTAGTAATCATCGCATACCCAAATGACCATTCAGCAGGCTATTGGAGACTCCATTAATGAGGGCAACAATAGGGCCAGAAAGTTATGGTACATTCTGAGCACAGTAATGTGGCCAAGAAATGAGCTGGAATAATCTGGCTAACCAAGAAATGAATCTCTGATAGAAAAGAACACAAGCAGCATGTGGTTTAGATATACTCTCCGTGACCTCCAAGCAATGGAATTTTTTATATGCTCATGTATGATCTTAGAACTTTATTTTTACGTGTGTGTGAGGGGGTGCATAGGAGTGTAACTGATATTGATAGACAGGCCTTAGCCAAATCCCCAAATTCATCTGCTGCTGAGTTTTGGCGTATTCAAAATCCAAATTTAACTTTTACAGTTTGATCCCATTTCTAATATTTAGTCAGATTTATGACCAATGTAGTATTTTGGAGCTAACTCTTGTTAGATGCATAGATGCATAGATGCATAGTTTAGCCATTGTTTAGTCGTCATTAAAGTATATAAAACTTATGCATTTATCTTTTTAGCCTATAGACACTTAAGCCTCCATGTTCTTGGGGTTTTATTTATTTACTACTTTGCTGCTTGATAGATGGCAGCACATAAAATGTTTCCTAACTGGGGATGTCTTATTAGTTTTTCCTTTTAGTGTCATCTGTCATACAATAGCAGATAATATAGAGTCTTCACACATTCATGTGACTATATTGTATTTTTATTAATAATTATAAACTAGTTTCTTTTAGGTTTGCACAGGGCAGGTGAGATTAAATATAGGGGATAAACACTATCCCCAAAGAAAATGCAGATGTATTCAAACCAGGGCTCTATCTTCTCTTGTCATTACAGCCCCACTGTTTTCTAAAAAGCAAATGTGCTCTGTGATATAGAAGGTGGAGACTGGGAAGCTGGCTCTGCTAAGCCTTGCCTAATACAAACTGCTTTAGTATGCACATCACATCATGCCAGCTATACTGCAGGGAGCAAGCAGTTATCGCACAAGCGTGCATCCTCAGAGCCAGGATAAACACTCCGTTACTCTCCCTCTAAACTGCTCTTCTGGGAGGGAGAGAAAATAAATAGAGAGAGAGAGGCATTTGAAGTAACCTTTTTAAGGAGAAGGCAGCAACCAATAGAACCTTTTCTTATTTTTTTCCACTTCTTACTAGAGAAATTCGTGTTATCTCAGCAATTAAGGAGAAGAGCCAGCATCTAGGGTTCCAGGCTGTGAGGGGAAGTAGCAACTTGTACCAGGTAGGAAGCCCTTTCAGCATCCTCTTTAATTCATGCTGCTCAGTTACTCCAGTACTTGCTATGTTACAATACTGTGGCTGACTTCTGGAGACCTTGTGTCTGTTAGCCACCATTCCCTGAGTGAAAGGGACCGTGGGGAACCTTAATTGTCAATGACCTTCAGGGTATTTCTTGGAAAGGCACTAATACTTAGTGCTGTAAAGTAAGGGAGTCTGGACTTCCATCTAACTGCTTAGATGTGTGCATTTAGCATCAGGATGAAGCTGATCGAAACTGCAGCTGTTACCCATATATGAACCCATGTCACAAATGAGTAAAAATTAGCCATTTTATAATAACAGAAACAGCTGCTCTGCATATTTAGCAACACTGATGTACTACTTTCCCAAATACTTTCCCAAACTTAGTACCATAAATTCATTGTGTGCTGTAAAGTAAGCAAATAGGCTTTAGTGTATTCAGAGTTATTCTGACATTTAATGTACTATTACATTTTCTTAGTCACTCATGCATATTTCATCAAGAGTTTTATAAACTTTTCTGTTGCAGCCATGTCTTCTGTTGTGGATTGATACTCTGCCACTAAATAATGAACAATAAAAATAATTGGGAGCCTTGCATTGAACTGCTGTCAATACATAGTTTCCAGAATTACTTACTGAAAGGCTGTAAGAATACAGAAAGCCCTCTCCAAGGTTTGGGAGGAGGGTGTGGAATGGGATGGAACACTGAGTTTTTGGGATGCTCTTTTTTTCTGCCTTTATTCTCACCAATGTAAAAAAAACCCCAAAACCCTACTAATCTGATTTGAGATCCTTCTGTTCACAACTTTCTACCTGACATTTTATGTTTTTGTTGAATCAAATGAATTAACCTTTACTTGACATTCACATAACCTTTTCATGTTGCGATGGTCATGTGACTTAAGTTTCTTATTAAAAAACATGAATTTGACAGTAGGATATGCTTTTTTAAAAAATTCATGGCTATTAAATTTTCCCAGAGCCTAAGTTAGTCTGCAAGAGCTATCACGATGTTTACCAAAAGAGTGGATTCTGTTAAAGTTTTGTTGTTTAATGCTAATTTTAAGTTACTGTTTTTTGAGTAGCGGTTGGGTAGGCAAACTGTACAAGTCTTATCATGGCTTTGTCTGTAATATCAGACTCTTGTGACTGGTGAATTCTGTTAGGATAAAACAAAAATCTCTTTTGAAGGCAAAATAAGTGTGAGTAAGAATACCATGTCTCTGCTTTACCTTCCTATAACAGAGTTAGAAAACCTGTGTTCTTCAAAACATTCAGTGCTTTGGCCCACTAATTTAATAGATGTTCAGCACCAGTTAATATTAGGCATAATTCTGTGCCTAGGCTTCTGATGGCATCCACACTACCTTTTGCTTCTTCTGACTACTTTATTTAATACCTAGAAAAATACCATCAGCATAAATATTTTCATAAAGATGCATTGTATTTTGTCTGCGGTGGGGAAAAATTCTATTGAAAGAAAATGAATGTACTTTGTATTATCTCTCTCTCTCTCTCCTCTCTCTCTTTTTTTTTACTCTTTGGCATATTAAATGTCCCAGGGGAAAACACAATGTTCAGAATGTATAATTATGCTTGATAGTAAATCAGTGCTATGGAATTTACAAATATTTGCATATTATTCAGCCCAAGTGAAGTCAATTAGGTCCAATGAGCTCCCTGAATAGTCTCATTTTAAGAGCCCTGATGCCACTTGAGAGGAGTTTTATCCTCCATGCCTTATTTTTGACTGAACTGTCACTTGTGGGACACAGAGAAGTCCAGCTTCTTGGAGATTTCTTCGTTGTTTAGAAGTACTCGGGTTTCAACCAGCCTGTTCTGATACACAGTTGGAAGGAAACCTGAGACAGAAAATTGACCACGAAGTTCTGACTCCTTTGGTATGTGTTGTTGCTGGAGGAACATGATAAAGAAAGTAAAAACATGTCTTCCATTTTTATAGAGGTAAATATGTATGGGATGTCATGCTCAATGAAGTTATTAACTTAAGGGCATTGAGAAAAATAGCAAGAAACACAATGACATGTGGAAACATGTCATCAATACAAATTGGGTATAAAATTTTAAGCAAATACAAATTTTGTTTCTTATATGCAAGGTGTGCCTGAGTGTTCCTGTAAGATTCTAAGATTTCTTTAAGGAGACATTTGTCTCTGACATGACCCCAGCAAAGTTAACCGAGTCAGTAAATTAACTTGGTTTATATAATTTTGTTTTTGTCTAACCATCTGAGTTACAAAGAGTGATTGATATGGCACATTTGCCATCTCTAAAAGGAGGGTGTGTTCAGGATGCTGGTTTTCTTTTCAACTCTGCTGCTGACTTGGTGTATCATTTAACCTTTCTGTGCCTCAGTTTACCTATCTTTAAAATGAGTATTTGCCTATTTTTGCAGTGCTTGTGATGTTTAATGTTTGCAAAATGTTTAGATTCTTAATGAATGGTGATATTTAAATTTTCAAAATTTTGCTAACATGCAATGCACATTAGACATTACAAAGACTGAAGCACCTTGTTTTAATTAATAAAGAAATCATAAACCTTTAAGTCAACTATTCATGTGGATTTCATCTTCTGTTACCCTCTTTAGACTTTGCAGGATGACAACTTGTAGAAATATTGTTTTCCAGTGATTGAATTCCGGTGTTTAAACCTTTTCCCCATTCCTGGTAGTACTAAATCTGTACATTTTTTTTTCTATTTGTAACTTGTGAATGTGACTTTAAAACCGTGTGTGTGTTGATTTTTACATTGATGGTAGTGTGTGCTACTGAAAGGTGCTGGGTGAACATTGTCATCCTTGGAGGCTCAAATTCTTTATTCACTTATACAACAGGTTTCAGACATGCAAGCTTCTTCATATTGTCTGTCCACAGTGTTTCAACCCTGAGCTGCAAGAGACCATCTTTAGATAGTAAGGTTTGAATACGCATTGGGCTCTGCTAGTGTATGGACCTGTGTGCATCCTATTGCCTTTAATAAGACTCTTCATGAATGCAGGGGTACATGCTAGCAGATCTCTATACAGGCGAAAGGCCTTTAAGAGTAGTTCAATCTTTGTGGCCCATTCAGTCCCTGAATTTTCATCTTCGATTGTCACTGTTAGCACCCTTTGTTGCCAATGGGATTTGTTATATGGGCAACGGTCTACTCAGAATACAGCTGAAACCACTAATTAACTCATGTCTTCTGGTCCACCACACAGTTGTTACGCAGCAACCAGTTTTGGTCACTCCCTCACAGGGCTTTGTACCAGAGCTCTGAGCTATCCTCTCCTGTGCCTGGGGAGTGTGGCATTGAGCCTGATAGCTCAGTTGCTGCTAAGGTGGGTGAGGGTCAGATCCATTTTGAAGATCACATTTGCTGCAATGTGCATAGGTAAAGTTCAACTATAAATGTACAGGCAAATAGTATTTCTTCCTTCCTTTTGACTCTCTCCTGAGATAAAACTGACCAGAAGATACAGTATATGTTTAACCATAGCATAAAGGTTATAACAACACAACGTATGAGCCACAAAGCTCTGGTATAAATAGGAATTCTTATGGGTCTCCCAAGTGGCCATTATCTCTTGATCTCACTTTAGATAGATTTTCATAAGATCTTTGTTTTTTAAATCAAACCACTAAATGCACACCCTAATAGTGCATTCCTTGGCAAATGGATGAATGATGATTCCATAACCCTCCAATGTTGTGTGTTGGGAGGAAAAGGCTGTCCCCCTTTTTTTTTTTTTGAACAACAGATATGTCCATGTTCAGAGGTATCTTCCTCCTAAAGTGACTATACAACAAAGAATATTGGTCTGGCTTTTCTTTAACCTCTCAGATATTAAATAATAATTTTTCAAGATGGAAACTTGATGACCAATGACTCTCATATTTTGCTTGGTGTGTAGAATCAAGTTCAGAGTTAATATTGTAGCTGACTAATGCTGGGCTCTGTTGCCAACTTTCAAGTCACTTACCAGCACAACTTTTAAGATTTATTTAGCCAATAATCCCCAAGAAACCAATCATTACTAGCAATTAACTGCTGGTTTGTTAGTTCACTATGGACCATTAATGCTCTAACAAAGTGACTGTTAACTAAAGCAGCAGAAGCAAATTTTGAGGTGGCTATTGCTCTTACTCTGTTTGTCTTCTATGTGGCATATGCTATCTTTTATCTGTCCTCCCTCCCCCCATGCATTTTGTTTAGCAGCTAGAGGGTAGTTAACAACTGAATTTTGCCCAATTAATGCTTCTTCAGTAGGGGAAAAAACAGTGGCATCCAGGCTGGATTTACAATATATATATATATATATATATATATATATATATATATATATATATTTGAAAATAATAAACATTAGCCTGCAGTGTGTATCCTGGACCTGCACCTCTGTATCTTCTTATAACATTTTATACATGATGCAATTAGTCAGAGATTATTTCTGATTGTTTTATTGCTTAAATGAAATTGTAATACTGAATCCAAACAGAGTGAAAGAGTATGCAACCAGACAATCCCAAATGTTGATCTCCAGAGAAGTTTTTCTGATGGATGCTGTCCTTCAGGTGGAGGGAATTAAAATAAAATAAAGTCCCAGGACATTTTTGGATATCCCATCATTTCTCAGCATGTCCAGAGCCCAAAAAGACACTGGACACCTGAGGATATGATATAATGGTGAGATCCAGAAAATAAATTGGAGGCTAAGTGGGCTCCTAGTTTAATATGTTTTAGTGCTATGTTTCATTCAGCCTCATTTTTCAAGGACCACAAGAGGGAGAATAAATAATACCCTTTTCTTATAATTAACACAACTGCTTTCTCTTCCTGGTGTATGACTGTTACAAGATGCAAAAAATGTCAATAGCTCAGGGAGTAAGTGTGGGTGTGCTAACTTTTTAGCTAATGGAATTGAGGTGGGCAGCTCCACTAGGCTGATTAGAACCATCAGAAAATATGCCATGTTACAATGAAATGAAGGGAGATGTATTTAGGTCAGTATCTAATGAGCGCTAGATACAGTGCACTTACATTCTGTGCAGGAAAAACAAAAAGCGAAAAATACAATCTGGTGTAACTCAGTAAAAATTGGGCATTCACTTCCATTAGTCTTTAGTTTAACTCTTATGTGGTACTGAAATTAAAAAACACAAAAACAAAAAAACCCAAAATAGAATTATCATGTAAGTATTGGAGGTGAACAAGCAGAAAGGCTTGTCAATATCATTTAGCGTGCATATGAAGACAGTGTGATCTCATATCCTATGGTGGACTAGAGCACATGGGTCCTTTTTTAATTCCTTTTTAAAAAGAATCTGACAACCTCAAGTTTTTCTTCCAGTCCTAGTGAGCAAAAGGGGTCCACAAAATATCTGTTTGTTTGCATAGGGAAGATAGAGATGGGGGGGAGGGGGTGTTTGTAGTTTTTTTTTTTTTTAAATATTGCATTAATTTGGTACAAGAGACCAAGATTGTCACGCTGAATATTTATATTTTGTTTTGAAGTATCTCTTCAGATAGCCTCATCTGTTAAGTAATTCATCAGAGGTAACCTTGCAGAATCATTGTGCTCAGTATAATATATAAGATGTATAGCAAATGTGTGAAGTCACCAGTAAAGAAGCAAATGTATGCAACAGAAACCCAGGAAAGAAAATTTGTCCTTCTGAAGTGCCCAAACCCATTGGGTACATGTTCTCTTTGTGTGCATCTTGCTTGCTTCAGTGTTAATTGGAGTTAGGTGCATACATTGAGAGAAGAATAAAAACCCATTTAGGGAGAGACAGTAAAGGTGAAGCAGAATTCTTCATGGTAGATATCTTTATTTCACTGTTTTCTATCTAAAAATAACTAGTATTTAATGGATAAGTTTTTCTTACATAAATTACACACATGGAAGGATTGCCATTAGGCATTTGCAAGTATAAGGCTAATCATAAAAATCTGGAATGGGTGGTACACTTACCTAGGCCTGCCTGAGAAACACATGTCAGATTTATAGTCAAAGTGGATTCAACAGTCTGTGCATAACAGAATCAGGTCTTTGGATCTGCAGAAATGACAGGCTGCTGTTTTCCATTGCCAGGAAAAAAATAGTAGTATAGGACAGCCAAAGAGTAGTTCACATAGGCTGGGGTTCTGATGACTTCACTGGATTGGCTAATGTATTATTTGCAAGCACTTCTGCTGAAATTGAGACTGCACATAGCATAAGGTGCTCTGCAGCATAAGTAAGGATAGCAGGATCTGCCCTCCAAACACTAGTATACTTGTAATTTAATATGATCTTGGGTGTATTGATAGAAAACAATCTGCTAGGTTTAACATTTTACATAAGTGAACATAATTCTTGCAGAATGACAAGGGAATTACATGTTACATTCACACGAACACCCAAGGAGTTCAGTGTGATTTTTATTGCAATGGATAAAGTTCAATTATTAAAAGCCGAATTAACACCAAAGTTAAAGTTTTGACATATTACTTGCCGTTGGGTGTCTCTGCAACTCCACAGAAACACAGCTGTATGGGTATCTTTCTGCCTGTTACTCAGAAGAATCTTCCTAGTGTGATTGTAGTCAGAAAAGTCCCTTTAACTCCCCAAACTACTTCTGTGATGCTCCCAAGAATGAGATTGCTAACTTAATTTAAATGTTACACTCCCCTTGCCCATCCCACAGTATGCTGTCAACATTGCTACCTCTGCATTTCCAGGGCATTGTGTCTTGTGCTGTATTTATTTAGATTTAGAACAACAACAGGATGGGGTGAGGGAATTGTTTGCCTTGAATTCTAGGTGCCTCTGGCATAGTATTAAAAATATATATATTCCTGTCTCCATGAAGATGGGCCTTGCAGCATGTGCTGTAATAAGTGTGTACCTTCTAGATTGTCAGCTCTCCGGGAAGAGACTGGTTTTACTTTTGTGTATTGCACCTTTGTGGTAGTGATAGGCAAACAATAAATAACAATGTAAGAATGACACCACCTTGCCAGGTGCTCCCTGTGTGTCCTTGAGTCACATCTGCTTACTTGACTAACACAAACATGTTTTTTGGAGCTCTGAGCAATGTAAACCAAATACAGCTATGGCTGAGTGAGATTGAATCTATTCTGCCTCATGCATCAACAACAAAATGCTTAGCCCGTCCGTATGTGCTGTATAAGTAATAACGGAAATCGTATTAATAACAAAACTGTCAGCTAGATTGCAGAGTTTGTTCCTGGTGATGATGTACTGTTGAGGCAGGGAGAGCAGAGTGCAATTTCTCAGAGTCCAGCTGCATCTGTAGTATTGGCAGCTTGGGAAGTAATCTTTTGACATATGAAACAAGCACAGGTTATATGAAATACATTCTACCTGCATAACACCTGAGTCATTGAGCTCTCTGGAGGTGGAAGCAGAGGGGGTGAGGAGGTAAAAATCAATACACCCATCCCGACCTATCCTTCCCCCCAGAGCCTATCGACTGGAAGAGTAGCCACCTCCTCAGCACATCAGTTTTGCAGGATGTGGAGGCTATTGGGCCCGTTGGGGTGGATCCAATGCATCCAGTGGTGAGGCCAATATGAAAGCACTTTTAATGCTGCCCAGTAGGAGCACAATGCCCCCTGCACTGCTCTTTTGCCTAGATCCCTGTTCATAGCCCTTTCATACCACAAATGAATTCCAACCAATGAGAATAAATATAGAAATCTGTCACTTTTCCTAGACCTGGTCCTAAAATGTCACTTTTGGCTCTGGATCCAGATTTCCAAATCCTGCACATTTGGGTGCATTCGGGTTCTTTTTTAGGGGTGGGAATGGAAGCAGAGGGTTGGGTGCAGCCTAAAGTAGACAGGAACCAACGAATGGGGAGGTTTGGCTCCTACACTTTGTGTACTGATTTTCACTTTGCCAAATTGCTGTAATATGCTACTATCTGTACAATCTCACCCCACTGTACATGATGACACAATGTGACATGTTCACTTTGCTCACCACAGCTGTCTCAAAGGAGAAGTTTGAAACGCCTTTATGAGTGTTCGTCTCAATTTTGCAAATAGAGTTTTCATTTTTATTGTACATTTCATCATCTGCAGTGGTACAGATGCTTAAAAAATCCTGATGAATTTTTTTTGTTGTAAAATGATAAATATTCTTTCCACATGCATGGGCTTGTTTGGAAAGTTTATTTAGACTTTTTGGCACAGAGTAGTGATGTTAAATTATTTTGAAAAATGAAATATATATTCTGAAAGGAAATATAGCATTATAGGAGTTTGGGGGCTCATTAAATTGTTTTAAGGTATTTGGTATTGCATTTCTTTCTCTCAACCTTTTGGAACAACTTAATGAAACTAACAAGGGAAATTTAAAATTATAAGAAGCTGTGCTTATCTGATAGAGTATTAGGTTCTTTAGATTAGATGTTGATACAGTCTGTAAAACTGGCATTCTAGGTATTTCTCTGACACTGAGAGAGATTTACTAATAGACTCAGGCGAATCCTCAGAGATGCTCTGGGAAATCTGCCAATTTCTCTAGTATGCCATCAGTTAATATCACATTTATTGTAGCTTCATAAAGCTTGCTTAATTTTGAAATTTCTTTGAAGCCACATTTGTTTGGAGGGGAAAAATGTGTACAAATAAACACCAAAAGTTTTCATTAGTATCAAGGGAGTGAGGCCCCGGGATGTTCATTGCCATTTCAGGGAAGAAGGCACCAAGGAGCTGTGTCCCGCAAAGTAGAAAAACATGCATGAGCAAAAGGGATAGCATGGGGAATTGAACCTGGTAACTGACTTCTTTGGAAGGAAGAAGGTTTTTTCCCCCCGATGAAGAAGCATCAGAAGAGCAGGAAACATGATTTCTCCTGTAGAGTGAAGTGAAGAATGGCTTTTCCCTTGTGGAGATTAATTTTCATCATGAATTAATGATGAACAAAATAGTTATGCCCCTAACACACACAGGAAACTTTACTCCAACCCTGAAAAATTCTATTTGCCGACTTGCCTAGGATAAGTCACTGTTCTGGTGGGTGTGTATGATACAGAAACCATAAGTCCATTTCGCATCATTCAGTAGGATGATGATGATAAACAGTGCAAAATAGTTCTTAGATTCCATAACAGTGTTTTAAGGCTGCTTAAATAAACCAAAGAAACAATTAGGTTGAGTTTTAGTTTCCCAGACAATAGAATAAAAATTCCCTTCTCTTCTGCTCTCCAGTCTTACCTTGTTTGTTGCTAGTCATCTGGGTATAATATTCAGCCCACAAAAATGTGCAACAGGATTGACTTGGGATGGGTGAATCTCAAAGATGAGAAGCTGTACTCAGATAAGCACCCAACGTTTCAGTGATTACCCAACAGATCAGACATCCTGATATCTAGCAATCACACCAGGGTAGTCATTCTTGAAATATTTCCAATAGGGCTGAATGAGACCATGAGAACGGCTATTCTCAGGTTGTTTTGTCATTTATGCTTCTGATTTCAACTAGAACTAGAAAGTGCAACAGCAAGAAAAAAAATAGGGAGAAAATGTTTTTCAGAGGCACAACAAATTCATTTTAATGGATGGGCAAAGGCTTCAGTCAGTTTTCATGTTGTCATCTGGCTCACTCATCCCTCAATATATACTCTTTGGTTTTCCAGTGGCCATGTGAAGGTGAAATGTCCAAGCTGTGTTTTCACTAAGCATGTAACTAGTTTACTAACCGAACAAGAATGGGAGAAGTTTCCATTGCACCAAAATGACACAAAGGATACGTTGTCTTTGCAGGTGTCAAACATTCCACAGAGTCTGCATTTACATTGCCACTGTAAGTGAGTCAGGGATCCTGACTGCAACACAGTTATAATAACTAGTGTAGATGGGACCTGACTATGTCTCCCCCATCAGATTAAAACTCAAGTCAGTCCAAAACTTTAATGCTGGTTGTGGCAGTGAGGTTGGATCCCGTGTGAACGCTAACTTGTAACTGCATTGTTACAGGGTTCCTAAACTTCCTTGTCGTTGTTGTGTACCCAGCATGGAGGTCGATCACCATGCGTGAGAAGGAAACACTGACTGTGCTCTGTAAATGGCACACATGCTGTCATAAATATATAGAGAGAAGGGTAAATACCTTTAAATCCATCCTGGCCAAAGGAAAAACCCTCTGTAAAGGGTTAAGAAGCTAAGATAACCTCGCTGGCACCTGACCAAAATGACCAATGAGGAGACAAGATATTTTCAAAGCTGGAGGGGGGGTGGAAAACAAAGGGTTCTCTCTGTCTGTGTGTTGCTTTTGCCAGGACCAGAGCAGGAATGCAGGTCAGAACTCCTGTAAAGGGTTAATAAGCAATCTAGTTAGATATGCGTTAGATTCTGTTTTGTTTAAATGGCTGATAAAATAAGTTGTGCTGAATGGAATGTATATTCCTGTTTTTGTGTCTTTTTGTAACTTAGGGTTTTGCCTAAAGGGATTCTCTATGTTTTGAATCTGACTACCCTGTAAGGTATTTACCATCATGATTTTACAGAGGTGATTCTTTTACTTTTTCTTTAATCAAAATTCTTCTTTTAAGAACCTGATTGCTTTTTCATTGTTCTTAAGATCCAAGGGTTTGGGTCTGTGTTTTCCTATGCAAATTGGTGAGGATTTTTATCAAGCCTTTCCCAGGAATTTGGGGGGAAAGACGTTTCCAAGTGGGCTTTTTCTCTGTTATTTTTGTTAGACGCTTGGTGGTGGCAGCAATAAGGTCCAGGGACAAAAGGCAAAATAGTTTGTACCTTGGGGAAGTTTTAACCTAAGCTGTTAAAAATAAGCTTAGGGGGTTTTTCATGCAGGTCCCCACATCTGTACTCTAGAGTTCAGAGTGGGGAAGGAACCGTGACACATGTCCATGGACTTTTCATCAGCTTTTCAGAGAGTAAAAATGCTCTTGAACCGGGCTGTAAAAACTCATTTCAAAGTCATCATAGGAAGTCTTCAGTGCCAACTTCATCAGAATGCGAAGATGAACTGTGCCAAGGCTCCTTTGACAGGACGACACAAAGCTGGAGTTAACTCATTTTCGTTATCACTGAGAGAGATTAAATAGGGTTTGCAATCAGCCACTGACTATAACAGTTTTGTTTGTTTGTGCTGATTAAAGGGTGAAGTATAAGACAGGTGGAGACAGTTTTTTTTTAAGCAAGGGAAATAATGAAAGATTGCTGAGAGTTTCTAAGTGAGTAAATTGTCAGGCCCTGCAGATAGGTTAAGCACAGGGGTTGAAGAAACCAAAATCAGGTGACTGCCCGTGGCTCGGAGCCTAAATACTCTGTTAACCAAGTCTCTGGTGACTGCCATACTGGAACCAATGAGGATGAGAGATGGCTTGTGATAATTCAAGTGGTTTTCCCATTAGGACTTATAGCTCTATCTGCCAATTGCATCTTCCAGTTTCAATGGATATTTCCTGGAAGAAAAAACTTTTAAAGGAAACCTATAGCAATGCTGCTCCATTATCAAAACCCGTGTAGGAAGCAAAATGTAAGCAATATACTTGGGTTTGTGAATGGGATTGATTTTCAACGTAACTAGATTTTTGTCATTGATGTAATGTACTCATGGGAGATGTCTTTATTTTTCAAGGGAAGACTGAGACTTTGAGATATGCTGACAACAATCCACCATGCTTTTAATTTTCCAGTCTTCAAATTTCCATTGTTAGTATTTCCTTTATGGTTTCTGGGTGCTGTAGTGCAACAAGCAAATTTCCATGAGACATGCTACAATTAGAACTACCCTTAGAGCATTCAAAACACTGGGGTTGAAACCCAATGGCCTTGCTTATTTTGTATTCAATTTACCGGTTTTGACCCTATGTGCACCCACTGCTGCATCAGTCATTCTGAATCTGAGGCCATTCTAAGTGTTTGAGAAGGGGGAAAAAATCATCACCTTGATCTGTTGGACAGCAGAATAATTGGGACTAACAAAAAGGCTCCATTCCAGAAATTAATATGGAAATGTCTGTCAAGGCCTTCTTGTAAAATTCCAACCACTTCCTAGCACCATTTATGTTTGAAATATATTGCACCGAATGGAAAAGCCTTTCTCATGGTATTTGGGTACTTCCACTTCCAAGGAGAGGTAGTATAGAATCATAATAATGAAGGTCTGGAAGGGACCTCAAGAAGTCATCTAATCTAGCCCCCTCTGCTCAGGCAGGACCAAATAAACGTACCCCATCCCCATGGGCAGCAGGTATCATAGGCAGGGATAGGCTGTGCCTCCCGAAACAGCCTAGCATGGCCGTGCCCAGGCTTCGCCCCCAGGCCAGGCCCCATCCTGCGGTTTCCAGTGCTCTGCCCTGGGTGGCCCAGGCTGGCTGGTGTTGGGGCCACGCTGCCCGATGCACCGTGGTTGGGGGCACTGCAGCCAAGCCACCTGATGATCTGGGGCTGGCTGCCCGGAGTCTGGGGCTGGGGGCACTGTGGCGGCGCCACCTGGAGCACAGGGGCTGGGGTTGCTGCAGCTGTGCTGCCCAGCAGTGGGGCTGGGGGCTGTGGTGGGGATGCTCTGGGCTCCTGGGGGGGGGCTAGAAAGGGAGGGGGATGGGAGGCAAATGGGAAGGGGCAAGGGGGGGCGTTGGGCACAAGGGAAGGGGTCATGGGCTAGCCTCCCCCAACAGCCAGGTCACCGGCCACCCATGCCCGTCCCTGACAGATGTTGTTTAACCTATTCTCAAAACCCTCCAATAATGGCGATTTCACAATTTCCCTTGGAAGTCTATTTCAGAGCTAACTATCCTTATCATTAGAAAACCCTTTCTAATATCTAACCTAAATCTCCCTTAACATATTTGAAAACTGTTATCAGGTCCTCCTTTAGTCTTGCTTGCTCAAAACTAAATATGCCCAGGTTTTTTTTTTACCTTTCCTCTGGGGTCAGGTTTTCTAAACCTTTTATCATTTTTGTTGTGCTCCTTTGGACCCTCCAGTTTTCCCATATCTTTTCTAAAGTGTGCTGCCAGAAATGGACACAGCACTCCAGCTGAGACCTCACCAGTGCCAAGTAGAGCAGGACAGTTACTTTCCATGTCTTGCATGTGATATGCCTCTTAACACACCCCAGAATATTAGCTTTTTTTTGCAACTGGATCACATTGTTGACTCATATTCAGTTTGTGATCCACTGTAACCCCCAGATCTTTTTTAGTAGTACTACTACCTATCCAGTTATTCCCCATTTATAATTTGTATTTGATTTTTCCTTCCTAACTGTAGTACTTTGCACTTGATTTTCACCTTGTTGATTTCAGACCAATGCTTTAATTTGTCAAGGTCATTTTGAATTCTAACGCTGTCCTCCAAAATGCTTGCAACCCTTCCCAGCTTGGTGTCATCTCTATTCTCCAAGTTGTTAATGAAAATATTGAGTAGTCCTCAACCCAGGACAGATACCTGTGGGACCCCACTATATAAGTATAGTAGATAAGCATTTAAAAATGGTCAAAATAAAGTTGTTAAACAAACTCTCTTAATCTTGATCTTGAGGGTAGGCAAAGTTAATGTTAAGATACCAAATATTAGCATTATTGTTAAAATTGCTAATTTTGTTGATTAGCTGTTAACACACAGAGAGCAACCTACTAAATGACTTTGTTATTATAGTCTAATAATATAACTTATGCCTACAGCTTGACAATAAATTTAATTGCAGAGGGAAATAGTAATTTATTGCAGCAAATTTTTCTGGTACTTTGGATTGGAAGTTGGTCCTGATAGTCTAAGAAAAATCCAAACACCAAATTTCTGTATGTTTTTGTATCCAAGTTGGGCCAAATGATATTTTTATAATTCTAAATGGAACAGGTGCAAGTTTACAGCAAATCTTGAGCTCCTTACTCATGAAAAATCCCCATTAACTTAATTGGCAACATTGTCTTAATAAGGAATAAAATTGGGTGCCATAAAATTGCTGATTCTATATTCATTTCTTCCAGTGCCCCCAGATTGGGGTTTTTCCACCTTATATAGTTTTCCATTACACTCACTCTCATTTCTTGCCTCTGTTGCTTTCAGGCCACTTCTCCCTTGCTGGACTGAGTTGGTACTTCTGAAAGCGGTATATCTTCTCCAGGGTGTGAAATCAGTGGGCATGATTGGGGAGGAGGTGCTGTGTCTGAATAGCCAATTAAGACAAGCAGGGAAGAGAGAGAGGAAGGAAGAGACCAGGATGAGGGCTGTGGCAAGAAAAACAAAACAAAACAAAAAAACAGGGATGGGTGAAGGTGGGGTAAAAGAGAATGAAGACGGATAGGAGGAAGAGAAGCAGGAGCACAAGGACTAGCTCGTTGTATAAGTGCCACTCCAGGGTGAAGGTTACACATTAAATCATTTATCTTAAAAGGTCATGTCATAATCAACAAAATCCTACAAAATATTAAATAGCTAAGGATATGGGGCCAGATGCTCAACTGCTGCCGAGAAGCATTCAGTGCAGCTACAGTGGGGAGGGCACATAGGTAGCTTGAACTCATTTTTGCACTCTCCTAATGCTGGGGCCATTGGGGTGCTGATCTAGTAATGGTGTAAATTAGTGCAACCGGAAGGTCTCTCTGACATGTGCAGCTACCTATGATGTCCATCAAGGGGTTGTTCTAGCATCTGGAGTACACCAAGACATAAGAGAGATCTGGCTTTGTCTTTTCCTTGTTGACTCCTCATGCACTGGCAGCAGAACAGAGTGGGAGCTGTTGTGGTGATACTATGCCACCAGGGGATTCTTCTATGGCTGGATCCACTGGCTTTGTGCTGCTGGAGCAACCAAAAGCCAACACAGAGTACTGGAGGGCCAAGGTGTGGAAGCCCAACCTTTTTTCAAATCCTGTGGTGAGAAAGGGTTTTCAGACTTTCCCCAAATTCTTGGCTTTTCACGGCAGATCCTTATAGTTACTGAAGATCAGCTTCACTTTGAGACCACACCGATGTATGATCAATAACTTCCAGAGCTGTCCTTTCGTTCCGTCAATCGAAGATGACTTAAGCTGATCTATATACGTACAGAAAGACCCAGTTTCTGCTCACTTACTGCAATACCTCATGTATCATAGAATGAGATCTCCCTATACAGAGAATAGACCATAACTGCAGTGTCTTATATCCTAATATATTGCAATTGTGGCTATCAATCTTGCCCTTTTAATGCAGGCTACTGTTGTTAGAATTTTAACAAACATCTGAAGGGGACAAAGCCCAAATAGAGGCTTGGTATCCTTCAGGCCCTATTGACAGAATTCTTTTGCTGGCATGAGGTAACTAAAGAGGAGGTGTGTTTCACTTTTGTCACTGAATTATGGACCTAAATTAGTTAATAGACAATGTTCAGGGAAGCAAGAATCTACCCAATTACAACGAGGAAAAAAAAGATTTTCTTTTTTAAATGGTGGCTGAAAAGGAAAATGCAGGAACTATTCACAAGAAAAACCATCTGATTCCAAATTTCTAAATGTAGTCTTTTCTTGTGCCAAATTTGGGCACATAATTACCACATTTGCACATAGGTTTTGTTCTACAAATGGAGGCCATAATGGCAAATAATTCTCTCTAGGCACTTTCCAAGCCACTCCAATTCAGAAAATAAGATGAAAACACCTGCTGTCAGGCAAAAGAACCTTGTGCATCCCCCTTGGAAAATAAATCCTTCACAAGGATAGTCTGACTTCCAGGATAGTTCAAGGCAAGTAACAAAGAAAGTGTCTCTTACAATAAATAAATAAAGAAAAAACATTGCCAGGAATCAGCCTGTTTTTATGGTTTGCTTTAGTGGGAGATGAATGGTAGCAACTAAAGTGAGCCTTATGATGCAGGAGAAAAATCCCCAACATTAAATTGTCATTCCTTCTGCAAAATTCTCTTTAATATTCTTCTTTGAAGTTTGCGATATCCTAGTTTTTCTATCTCTAGCATTATGTAGTAATTGATCATGTTTCATGTAGAATAACTAAGTAGTCTTAGTGGCTTTGATTAGGAAGGATACATTTTTAGCATGTCTGCAATATCAGTAAAAAAACGTGTGCTGTAAAATGCAGTGAGAGAACAGCAGCTCAGGAATTTAAATGACCTCGTCAGAGCTGCTACCCCTCTGCACACCTGCAGAAATTGCTGGCTTTGTCTTTCGGGTATGTTCTGTGCTTTTCAATTAAGAACCTGTAGCCTGAGTCGCACAATGTAGCAGCTGACAAACTCAGATGTAACTTTTATCTCACAGAGACTGTTGCTTGAATTGATCTCAAATAAGGCATGCTACTTTGGAAATCTGCGGTTCCTGACCTACTACTTTGCCAGGTAGTTGTTTTTGGCATTATCATGTAGAATATACAGTTGATTTAAAATATGGCAGCTATATAAGCCACAACATTTAAAAAGAGGGACAAAAAATTAGGTTAGACAGAGAGGCTCAGCCATATTGTTATGGCCACCCAGAAATGTAAAGCTGTTTCTGACTGACCTTATTCTAGATCCGGGGACAGTTTTACACCTGCTACCAAGCAGTTATTGGAAGCTATTGGTCATAGATGCAAATGTAACAGCTGGAAAAAATCCCTCTCAGAACTTGGTGTCAAAGTCCCCCAGTTGCCAGTGCCAAACACACCTTAACAAAAAGTACTTAGTGCTAAATAGTGATGCCAGAGCACACTACTGTAAAGTAGGAGCCAAAGGAAAGCACATTAAAGGACTGCAAGTAAAAAGATGGAGCCCAATGTAGCTAGAATTGCAGGTATGTGCCAATGTGCTTTCAAATTGCATTTAATCTTTGACAGACTTTAAAACACCATTCAAGGGAACCAGACTCTTTGCATTTTTTAAGATATTTGAACTTGGAAGGCGAATGAAATGCAGAATTTTGTGCCACTTTAAGGTAAGTGCGTGTGTGAATGAGAACAAGCGCACACACAGATGCATGCATGCAAAAGTGAGGCCTCCAGAGCTCTGGGAGAGAACTTTCCCTTGACCTTTTTGAGGCACATCATTCATTATTGAAAGCACCTAAAAGATGAAAAGTGACCTCTGCTCAGCAACTCTATATCAGGATACATATGTGCAACTACAAGTGCTGCTCTTGTTCTGTGCAAGACTTGGGTTCTTTCGGATTTGTCAGAAGATAAGTGGGTGTTCTTTCTTAAGTGCATAGTTAGTGATGGCAATTTATTCATGTTGTTTGAGAGGCAGAAGAGAGAAGGCTGAGATACTGCCCCTGGGGCTTGAAGGAGGAGGAAAAAAAGCAGTGCTGGCCACAGAAGTGACACTAATTGCCATTGCATCCCTTGGTTTGGTCTTGTGACTCATTTCCCTTGGAGATAAAATGAAGCCAAAGAGAGTGGCAATGCTCAGCCGCACTGCGCGGCTTTGCTTGTCTCTCACACATTTGTTAATGCTAGTCAGTATTTTTTGTATCCTGGAGCACTTTCAAGAGTGCAAATCTCTCTCTTGTTATACAATTGTCTGTGTTACTGTGTTCTTCTTCCTCCCTACTGTATCATAGATTAGAACCTGCTGAGAGAAGTGGCCATCTCTTTGTATGTGTTTACACAGTGCCTAGTAAAATGGGCTCCCAAAGTTGACTGGGGCCTCTCAGTGCCACTGCAGTATAAACATTTAATCATAACTAGGTACATTGGCTTTTTAAAAACTTCATAATCTCTGCTAGGGAGGTTGTGACAATGCAGCCTGGTCTTCATCAACAACAACTTTATTAGCAAGAACATAACCATACAGATGCCTACAGTTTCCAGGATTGATGGCAGTGTGACTATACGTCACCATTTGAATTATTAACCATATCTCATTTCTTTGTGCTCCTTATAACATTTGGTGGTTCTCTCTTTCAGACAGGTTTTTAGCTACTCGGCCTGAAGAAGTCAGAATTTTTGGAGGCAAAGGAATAACCGTAAGAAGGTTTCTTTTTCAAGGCATAGCCTTTTGGAGCAGGCTCCAATTAAAGCAACCAATTCCTCAGAATCACAACTTCCAGCAGTAGGAATTGGATGTCTAGTGATGACCCTTGTGTAAATCATCGTTTCCTAAGATTTCAGAGTGGTAGCCGTGTTAGTCTGTATCAGCAAAACAACGAGGAGTCCTTGTGGCACCTTAGAAACGAACAAATTTATTTGGGCATAAGCTTTCATCTGATGAAGTGGGTTTTAGCCCATGAGAGCTTATGCCCAAATAAATTTGTTCGGTTCTAAGGTGCCACAAGGACTCCTCGTTGCATTTCCTAAGAGTTACCATATATTGATGTATGAGACTATAATATGAAGTACGGGTCGGTAATGTCTTTTATGGTGACACTGTAGTAGCTAAGATTACTGAATTTAGCTTTGACAGTTGTGACCTCATTCCATTAGTTCTTGCCATTTATTTTAACTCTAACCAAATCTGCCAATATTTGTCTCAGTTCAGATGTATAGTATTGTAGTTGGCTGCACTCTAAGATGGTTATGACTTTATGTCTGGATGAAATCCATGTTGATTTACTGCTCCCAAATCTGGCAATATTTTGGCTCTTTTTTTATTTGTTGGTTTTTATTTTTTATTTTCTAACCCAAAACACACATTATTTTTACAACTCCTCTGGGCACTTACGTTCTACTTCTGAACATCTAAATTCTTGATGATTTCTCCATAATGGTATTTGTATTCCCTAACATTAGCATGGGGATACCACAGATACCATGTTAAATGCCAAATTTGCAATTACATTTACATGAGAAAGTACACCTCAGAATACCTTAGCCCCAGACATAAGATCCTTTCAAAGTTGAGAAGATATACTTTCCCTGATAATTGCTGCTATGAAATATATAAGATAAACATGAATCAGTCTTCCTGTTTTTCATGACAGGAGCAATAGGAGAGCACCATTCAGTTGATTGATGTATCCTCCTGATAACTCTGTGACTCTATTTTCCCCAGCTCTGCCTCTCCTTTTGGCAGCTGTGGAGTTGTTACTCTCTAAACAACATTTGCACTGTAGAAGTCTGCATTTCAGGGCAGTCTTTACATGATCTCCCTACAAGACACCAAAGTGTCAAAATACACTAAAACTGATCTGATTTGTGTGTTTGATTAAGCCCATTGCATTTGTTTTACAATGTCCCAGTAAGCTTTCAACCTTGCCTTTGCAAACCACAATTTAAAAAAGAAAGTCTAGGACATTTTTCTTTGTCTGTGCAACAAACAGCTTTGGCCTCTGGGGTCTTTCCATTGTACAACTGTTTTCAGAAAGTAAACATTCTGTGCGCACTCATGATTACATCTGCGGTATCCTTTGCCAGATATGCGGGCCAGATCTGGCCCTGTCTTTCTTCAGTTCTACCAGTCCTCATCCTTTGGCATATGCTGGCACTGTCTGATTTTCCTTCTGTTCTGTGAGCAGTTTTGTTTCACAACTGGACAGACTCAGTATGCTCAGTACTTTGAGTTTTTATCCATTAGTGACGCAGAGCAATTTCCATAGCACTGTTTAAAGAGAGCTCTTTTTTCTTTTGTAATCTCTTTAAAAATCTGAGCATGTGCAATACATTTTTTTCACACTCCTCTTGTTTGTAAACTGCCTAGCTAAAGAAGGCTATGTTCATGCATGTGTTGCCAAGTTACTTTTGTAGTTAAATGCCTCATTCCCTCTATTGCATCAAAAGACAGTTGTGCTGCAGGTTAACAAGAAAATGTACAGGCAGAAATCATGCACTAAGGTCCAGATTCTGAAAACCAATACTTAGGTGGGCAGTCTACTTTTGTATGAAATTTACCATGCATTCTGAACTTGGGCATTTCCTAACAACTGTGTACATTAATAGGTACCCTTTCATTAAGGAGGTAAACTTAACATTTTTTAATGGAATGTTGAGTGAAAGAAATTTAATTAATAATGGTGTTTCAAAAGCAAGTAATCTTTGGCCAACTATTGCTGCTCAGGTTTCCGAGTAGCAGCTATATTAGTTTGTATCCGCAAAAAGAAAAGGAGGACCTGTGGCACCTTAGAGACTAACAAATTTATTTGAGCATAAGCTTTCGTGAGCTACAGCTCACTTCATCGGATGCATTCAGTGGAAAATACAGTGGGGAGATTTATATACACAGAGAACATGAAACAATGGGTGTTACCATACACACTGTAACGTTTCCACTGAATGCATCCGATGAAGTGAGCTGTAGCTCACAAAAGCTTATGCTCAAATAAATTTATTAGTCTCTAAGGTGCCACAAGTCCTCCTTTTCTTATTGCTGCTCAGTGGTATCTGAGATACCTTCGTTTATCCCATGCTTTGATTTGCTACTAACGGTGGTATCTTATGTACCAAAGTTGTTGGGAAATGTTGTAATGGTTGCACTTTTTAATAGCAGTTACTTTATGCCAAATCCAGGGTGGATTGGAATTAAATGCATGAGCATAGAACTCCAAATGTTTCATCCTTACGCCAAGGATTTGGATAACATAGTGCAGTGGCTAAATAGGTTAACAGCATTATTGGGAAGATAAGCATTTCAATATCTACCTTACTCCTTTATTTTCTTATGCACATGATTCCTTCTATTTCCCAGCCTTCATATAAGTAATCACTGGGTTGATGTTACAATGAGTCACATTAGTCACTGAGCGTATGTATAGATATTATCAACACGGTCTCTGTCAGACATGACTAATGGTTGCACAGCATCTCTCCAATTTAATTTTTTGGTTTTCATTAACATCTTATGGGTCTTTTAATAACCTTGTTTACATTTCCACCTTTAAAATTTTTTGTAAATTATCATTGTTCTATATTTTGTTTTATATTCTGATTGTATTTGGGATTAACAAAACTGATGATAATATTGTAGTGCATTTTAAATGAAGTGGAGCATATAACTTTATATTACCCACTTTTTCAGTGTTACTTGATTTTATTGATAATCTCTGGAAAAGAATTACTTCTGTTACTATAAAAAGACCTCCCAGTAATCAGGAATTCTTTCATGGGCCATTGTTTAGATGTAAAAATGTTGCTCTCTGCATTATATCATGGCTTATATTTCAGTGATCGGGGGGATGGTTATAGTGTTGCTGATCTTATTGTAGTGCTGCAAAGTGACTAATTAAGAGCTGACAACTGAGAGTGAAATCAATGTATGCTCTTTTCAGATAGTGCTCATTATTGTGGGACACACTAGACCAGAACACACTATTAGTATCAGGAGACTATTTCACATGGAATCAAGATCAGAAACAATATATTAACTAGTATTTTACCCTCTTTGTATGGGTGACAAAGCCCAAACGCAGTGCAGTGGTACTGAAGTGCCACAACATTTCAGATTTGTTCCATGAATAATCACTTGCAGGTGCAAGCCTATACACGTAATCATTTGCAAGTGCCAACATCAGTTATTGCAAACAGTGGAGTCTGAACACAAAACCAGACACTATGACTTGCCCAGTGCCTCTCTCCCCAGTCCTCTGCCTGTAATAGAAGGAGTTGATGCAGCATATGGAAGACAGGGGTGGGAGGTAGACAGCATCATGTTAGATGAGTCAGGCCATAGGGCCCACCTCCTCCTCAGATCCTCCACCTACCATTGACTGGGCTGGAGGGAGAGGTTGGATTGCTTGGCACTTCTGCCTCCCATTTATTTAAATTCTTCCCAAGCTTTTCAAGGACCTCTTGTTTCTTTAGGTGCCCCATCCTCCCACTCCTTAGTTTTGTTTAAGAGCTGTGTTTTTTGCAGCATGCTGTGGGCTGATGAATCACTTTTTATGGGAACAGGAAGGAATTTTTCACAAGGGGCTGAGTTGGCTGAGCTCTGGTGGAGCAGCATCATGGAGGCACAGTTGGGTTGAAAGGAATAGGACTTGAAAGTTTAACATGACAAAATGTAAAATAGTTGAGTTCATCTCAACCTGCCACCAATGTCCACGGCAGAAGAAAAGCTAAAAGGGCCAGCTCCCAGAGGTAAAATGAGACCTGGGACTTCTCCAGTGGACCCTGTGTCTATAGGAAAAGGGGAGACTTGCAATTCTTGTGGACCAAGGTCAACCCTTGGTACCCTCTCCCTCCCTCCCTGCTAGGTAAGAGTGAGAGGATTCAGAAACAAGCTGAGACCCAGAGGTAGGCTGAGAAGGTTCTATCTGGAATTATTGGTTTTATGGTGGAAGCCCTGTAACCCCACCCTGAACCTAGTAAACTGTCCTGCTATGTGAGAGAGGGGGAGATTGATATTACATCCCCCACAGTGGGCAGTTGTGGCCTGTTGTTGCAAATCCATTCATGGGTCTGTCATCCATTCACCTTTGTGTCTGATCCATCTACCCCTAGCATGAACACTGACTCCCTCTGTTGCACTGGGCAAGTCATCTGACCTCTATGTGTTTCCACATACATAAAAAAAGAGACCATGCTTGCTTTGCTTAGTGGGATGTTGCAGTGATTGATTAGTTGTTGGCTGGAAAGTGCTTTGAAAATTGAAAACATTATTGAAGTGTTTTTAAAGTGTTTAAAATGTGATATTTCTGGTGTCTGTGGTCAGGGTTATACTAAAATGGAGTAAAATAGCAGGGCAGTTCTGTCCTCATGAGCTCCTTAGAATGATTTAAGATGACAATAGCTAATTTAAGTAAATAGTGTCATTTAATTTGATAATCCTCATATTATGTTCATATAGTTTGCAGTATAAGCACAGTATTGAGTAGAATACTAATACCCAGTGTAAGCCTAGAACAATTAGAATAATTTTTTCAAGTTAAACTTTTGCCAGCTAATGATGTAGGCCAATAAAATAAACCTCTGTGCCAAATAATAAATAAATAAAATAGTACAAAACAACTTACAAGTGCAATGAGATTATGTTCTTAAGAATGTATGAATGTACCATTTGCTGTTCTTGTTATACCCTCTTTGACATAAGAATGAGAATATACATAAAGCGTTTCAAGTATTCAAATTCCATGATAATTTATTCATAAGATAAACACTGTAATACAAGTGGAAAAGGGCCTAAAATTAATCCTCTCTTGTTAGTGAATGTTGTAATGCAAACACAAAACATAGATGTTGTGTCCTTGTTTCTGACAATCGTACCTCTGATTCTTTGAGATCTAGGAATTAGTAAAAGATTGCTGAAGAACTGCTACTTATAACAGGAAACTGTTTTGGCTTTTCATGAAGGTACTCCAAATGCTTTATCCTAGGACAGGATGTTAAGGACAGTCTGAGTTTTTCCATAATGTATAAAATCTAAATGCTAGAATTAAGCTTTGTGGGGATTAATTTTAATGGTGCAAGGGTGGGTGCATATCCTGTTTAACTAATCCCTCATTTACTTCACAGTGAAAATGACCCTCCTTACCCCGAGATTACCTTTTCTAGTCAATAGGGGGCAGCAATTCTGCATTCTTTCATTTGACATTAAAGAATTGTTATCCATATTTCCCATTGTTTCTGACGTTGCTAATAGCAGTTATCTGTGACTGATGGGATTTATTGTACTTAATTAGTACTGTTGTATTTTTCTTTATTTATTTGTGTTGAGGGCTCCATGGATATCCACCATTATTATTAATCTTACAGAGTCACTATAGCTGCTTTTAAACAATAACTAAAATATCATCAGTTTCTACCCATGGGTTTTTTTTAAAAAAAAAAATAAACAAACTGTTCAAGTAATGGCTCCATATGTCGTCAGTCAGGTGTTCACTGGTTTTTATTCTTGTCAGCACTGCAGAGCCAGTATAGATGCTTCTGCCAAGCAATCTTCTTTCTTTTCTGCCTTCTGGATCAGCAACGGTAAAGTAGAAACAGGCTTACTAATAGAATTTTGAAGAGAGAGTTCTAATAAGGAAGGTATTGTCATTTTGATGAACAAGGAGCTATATATGGCTAGATGGGACTGTGGCTCTGATTCCAAGCTGCAGCTAAACTGAGCTCAGAGCAGTTTGGTGGAGAGGTGGGAAAAACAGTTTAGAGACCTTTCCTGGCCCCCAGATTTTGGAGGCACCCAAGGACGTTCTGCTTCCCAGGGTAAATTAGAGCAACCCCAGAAGCTGTTGTAATTTATGGGTTATTGCAACAGCCATGAATTGCCCTATACAGCCTGACACAACTCCTTCCTTCACCAGCCCACAGCCTTGGCACACCAATTCTAAGGTTTTAAACTAACTCCCCATTTCTGAATTTTCTTAACCCACACAACAGGCAATTTCACAGCCCTCTTGTCTATTTTTCCTGTGACTACCATGTTTTTACTTTTCATTGTTTGCATAGTGACCTTTGTTTGAATGTTCATTGTTGCTCAGTGGAACAGCTTTCTGAGGTATTAGCACAACTGTACTAGTAGCATGCTCAGCGAAGTGAACACTGTGCAGGCATGTTGCTGTTGAAGAAAGTAACTAATGGGGTCATTATCTCATTTATCTGGATAGAAAAGTAAAGTTGATGGGCAGAGAATTGGCCTATTATAAAGGTTAAAAGATAGACTAAAAATCTGTGCATTATGGATATTCTAGCCCCAGTAGGTAATCCACACCAATTGGAAGTAGATTTGTAATTGCTTAGAAGAGTTTCAATTGAAAGGTTATGTCTCTTTAAACCTGGTATATGTCACACTTGGTAAAAAAAATATTCAGTATAGACTCTTGTGCGGACATCTTGACACATTGCTGCAAAACTCCCACTACTTTGGGTACATTTATGCTGGCAACATACAATTCTGTTCCTAGATTTTAGTGCCAAATAACAGATCTCTTTGAATTGTGGCTGTCAGATATGCACATTAGAAATTGCTTTGAAAAGTCTTATTTGGAAGTGTGAGGTGACAACAGGTTGATTATTTTTAAGTACTACATTAGTTTATCTATAGTGGAAGTGATTAGAATTACTTTAGCTTTTTCCCTTTTCTTTTCTTCTCTACACTCTTTTTTCTTCCAAAGTTTTGTCTGTGATTGTCACACAGCAGATTTTTAGTTCTTTCACGTTGCCATTCTCCTCATTCTGTAACTTCCAACTTCTGTATGCTCTTCTTTTCAGGTATTTGAACCAACCATGCAGACAGCTGTACATAAACACTGAGTAGGTCAACATCTGCCTGTGTCAGTTACGCACATGAATTAGAGTTTTGAGTGCACATATAATTTTTTGTGCAGAGCCTCTAGATCTTGGATCAGGTCTTCAATCAGTATGACATTAATTCCCTCTCGGTTACTTTCTGGTTCTTACCAGGTGATGTTTTCTCCTTTCCATTTGTTGGGCCAATGATGGACTTTGCAGCTCATATGATTAGGCTTCATTTCAAAATAAGAAGTCTGAGAGTAAGTTCATTAATGTTTTAACTCTAACATCAAACAGCAGTTGAAACCAATTTTGGTACTTGTTTTTGAATTATACAACTGTTGGTATGCTCTGAAACCTATTCCCTTAGCCCATGTCAACAGCTGAGACATGCTGTCCTTTTAAATAATTACTGAGTGGAAATCACATTCGAACTCTTATTATTGGGCTTCAGGTTATGACAGAAGTATACCAAGTGAGTGGGGTTAAATTCTGTCATAAATCAGTCTTTGCAGGAATATCTTGGTGCTAAGTTGCTTGATCTACAAGAACTTCAGTCCAACTCTATCATTTACCCATTTGACAAAGTCATGTTAGAATATAGCTATATATGAAATACATTTCCTACATACTTTTTCACAATATAGTTCTTGATATAACCTCGTAGAGCTCTGAACAATTCAATTTTATACAGATTGATTACATTTTCTAAAGGATTTCTACAAGTAATAGCTGCCAGAAGACCATTATATCACTGAAATATTATTAGAGGAAAAGAAATGGGAAGGTAGGTATTAGGATGAGGACATTAGGCTTGAGAAATTCCATAGATATGTGCTTAAGTTATGGGTCTTCCTGTTTTGCCACTGGCTCTGGTAATTATTCTGTTTTAATGTAAGGCTTGAAGTTAAAACTATGTGTTGGAAAAGCATTGTGCAGTATTTATATCAAAGCTTCAAAGTCTGTCTCATTATCAAGGCATGCTTCTGATTTTTTTAAAAATCTTTTATCTTCTCTTTGAAACAAAGCTATTTTTGAAGTCTAAAAACAGGTGAGGCATTTTTTGTAACATTTATTTAAAGGCAACTGAGGGAGAAGATCTATAAGATTGATGAAATGCAGGCAAAGAATCATTTGAAATAGTAAAATGAAAAATAATAGAATCATGGCAGGTTACAGGCACAAACACAAATTACCTATGCTTGGTTTACAGATATCAGCAATTAACAGCAGGTACCATATTTATAATGTATTTTAGCATTTGTACACATTATGTTGCATTACAGTTAGCTCCTTCAAGTCTTTTGAATGTAAAGTCGTAAGTTTATACATGACAAAGGAACATTGAACTGAAATAAAAAAAATCTTTTGTATCATACTTGATTCAAATTCTAGAGTTTGTGTAGACTATGGAGTCTGTTCTATCATTGAATAAGAAATTTACAGAAACAAATCCCTCCCATTAATTCTTATTAGGAGAAACTGTACATGCTTAAAATCTTCAACTATCAGTATTGGGAACTGGATCCCTTTTTGTACCTAAACAGCTACTATTATTTGTATCCAAAACCTTTTACAGTGGTCCAGCTGTATGCTGAGCCTCATAACTATGGCGATCATGCAGTTGTGTTTTACAATAAGTGAGGACCAGTCTAGTGCTTATCTTAGTAATGATGACCAAGGTCAAGGGGAAACCTCTATTTTGCATCTTTTAGATAGTATTTTGTATTTGAAGTCTTAACAGGTCCTTCGTCTATAAATATGCATGTGTGAGTGTCTGGTAAGAAAGGGGAACCCTGACTAAACAGAATATTTCCAGGGAATCCACCTTAATAGTTCTTGATTTATTGCTGCTGCTTGTCTGACTTTACAGCTGTTACTTTTGCAGTAAGGGAGACTGTTGTTTTCATGCTCTCTTCTGCTAATCTTGCCATATAATTTCTGGATTATCTAAGGCTAGATACAGCCCCTTCTGTAATGATTTGAAAGGCAAAGACATTTTCAGATTTAACAGAACCGGCTAGTGCAAAATAGTGATTCAAAACATTTTGCATTCCAAAGGAGGACATGTGTGAAGTAATATTTCAATGTAGCTCAAGAATCCTGATCCCTTAATGTCCATTTATTCCTCAGGCCTTTATTTAAAAAGCCAGTGAGAGTGTGATGTGGACACCTGTCCATTAAGAACAGGCTTCAGACTAGCAATTGTGTACAGAACCTAAAGTGATGAGAGGAACAAGAAAGGCCCTGTTTACACTCTGATTGAAACCATGCTAGTACTGTAGTGTATAAGCTTGGATGTTGCTAGCTGGATCCTATAGTGGCTTCCTAAATGTGGTGTTTTTATGTTTCTGATCACAATATTTTAGCACAGTTATTGCTAACAGCTTTCTAGCATATTTTCTGTCAGCAGTGTAGAGGGGGATGTTTAACCTAGTGGGTGGTCTCTAGCATGGTGTGAGAATATTATTTTAATTTTGGAGGCAAGGGGAGGGTACAGTCATGGGCTTCACAGGCCGCAAAGGTTGGCTACAGAAATGGTCACGGGCTTAAATTAAGTGGATTGAGTGATGACCAAGACCGTTGTACAGGAGCAGAAAAATACCATCTCTGAAGTAGGGAAATTGTCATTTCAAGTCTAGCAAGAGTTGGCACAAACTAATAGGATCACACCACCAATTCTTTTTGCTTTTAATTTAAAGTTAATTTTTGGATGGAGATTTTCAGCCATCGCGCATTCATTTATTGTTTCATTTGATTTGAACTGGGAACTTCAAGTTGTTAGATACAAGGATTGAAAACATTATTAATTTCACTGCAATATCTGTAATAATGTTACTTTGTGACTTCTCCAAGAAATACCTTTTAGTGAATCTCCACAGAGATCCCTGTGTACCCCTTAATGGGATGAAGAATGGAAGAATGTCACTATTAGAACTGGACTAAATCAGGGCACTGTGTATTTCTACATTATGAATAGTCCTTGTCCTTAAAGTGCAGAACTCTAAAAGGAAGCATCTTTTTAACTTGCAATGGCAAGTTTCTTTGCTTGCACAGTTATGCGTACAACTGCTTGTGCCTGCAGAAGTGGGGGGGTTTGTGAGCACAAATGTGTTTTGCATATAAAAATGATGATAGAGATTTCACATTTGTGGGTGTAATAAATTATGTATGCAAAAGTGGACATGAAAAATGGAGACTTTTAAGCTGCGCTGAAATGTGCACCTCACCTCACCTCACTGGAGGGAGAACTGCTAAGAGACATTAGTATAGCCTCAGAATGTACTGTAACCTATCACAACATTTTGATACTTTGCTGGGGAATATCCTCAGGTTTTTTAATTTAAAAAAACCCAGCATAATGTTGTCAAGAACTAATAATGGGGAGGAAGAGCATTAAAATAAAATATGTTCTGAGATGTAACTAGCCCAGAACACGTTAGCTATCAAGTCCTCTATTCAGAGCTCTGCTGACGTCGTTAATTACACCCTCAGTAATGCTAATTTTAATGCATACTTGAGAATGTGATAAAAATAAAGTAAAGATTATTTGTAACTGCATTTTCATGGCTGAAATTGAACTGAGACTTAAATGAAACTGATGAAACACTGGAAGGTATGCTCTAGAGCTCAAGCCTGCAAGATTAGCTCAATGGGACCTACTAATTATTTTGTGTGTGTCCTGGAGCCAGGACAAAAACTGTGAACTCTCTAGTGCCATGGTGGGCAGCACACAGGCCACATGCGGCCTGTCAGGGTATTCCGCTGGCGGGCCGCGAGACAGTTGTTTACATTGACCGTCCGCAGGCACGGCCGCCCGCAGCTCCCAGGTGCCATGATTCACCATTCCTGGCCAATGGGAGTTGTGAGAAGCAGCACAAGCCACAGGGACGAGTTGGCCGCCACTTCCCACAGCTCCCATTGGCCGGGAACGGCGAACCTGGCCACTGCGAGCTGCAGGCAGCTGTGTCCACATATTGTCAATGTAAACAAACTGTGTCGCGGCCCGCCAGCCGATTACCCAGACTGGCCGCGTGTGGCCTGCTGATTGCAGGTTGCCCACCACTGCTCTAGTGACATGGGACTTGAATGTATTTTAAAAAATTCATTGTATTCAAACCATGTGTTTACTAACACGAAATTATACAGTCCTTGTTGCCAAGGATCTGTCACCTTTACTGTCAGATCAGTTGAATATGATTAATTCTAAGGTCTATGCTGCTTATTTTTGCAGATCCCTGACTACCTTTAATCTGCCATCAAAAAGTGGTACAGTTTACAACATGTTGACTATTACTTAGTCACTTAGTCCATCTTGTGCTTTGCTGCACATAGGGCTACCCACATTTGCCATCCTTGCCTGTCAACTGCCCTTCTCTCCAGATCTTCCTATTTCATGTTGAGGTGCTTGATGTTGTTCAGATCTGTCCATTTCTATGTTATTCACGGTCTTCCTCTCTGTCTTCTTGCATTTTCTGGCTTCCATTCAAAGGTGGTATTTGGTAAACGTTCTTTTTCCATTTTCAGCACAAGTCCCAGCCAGTGATGTCTTCTTTTGTAGATTATTTGTGAGAGGGTACCTCATCCAGTAATTTTTCTGATTTCTTCATTTGTCTTCCTATCTCAATATGTTATTTCCAATATTCTTCTCAGACATCTGTGAAGAAATGCATCCAGTTGACTATGCTGGACCTATATTTTGTTGACTTCAAGTTACTCACATTTACATTATCCATTTTGTCTGGAGCATGAGTAAAAAGTATGGGTGAATCGCAGGAATCAGAGGTGTGGTTAGATGCTTCTGCAAACCTCTGAATCTGGTCTGCAAACATAGACCAGAAGTAAAGACAGGATTTTTGGTGAGAATTTCAATATTTCTTTTTTCTTGTTGGATGGGACATACTGTAAGATAGTAGTTGCTTTCACACGTGGTGAAAGTTTATTCACACTGATCCTCAAAAATGTTTTGGTATTGGCTTGGTTCAAGCTCTGTGTTTAGATTGATCTTTATTTCAGCCACACAGTTTTGCTTCCAGCAAATTCAGCAGTCTTGTACATGGTGCACATGTACTTTGAAACTTACTGATTATGCTAGGAGCTTTCATGCTGTCTATAATCTTCCCAGGATGAGCTCTAGTTTTTCCAGGGTAGCATCCAGACTCAATATTTTATAAGAGCCATGGCTGCCTAGCTTTTTATTTTTTTTATTTTTTTTTTAAAGAATAATGAACTAAAAGCTAAGGTTCCTGGGGCATAAATGAGAGCAGAACATAGTCCTCTAGTGGCAAGGAGGATAAGCAATTCCTAAAGACTCTTCCTTGTGGGTGTAACAATTTGACTTGAATTACTCTGGCTTCTATTCATTACAATACAACAAAAAGCCAACAGGAAACAATAGTTCTAATAAGATTAGAATATTGGAGGTTTCCAGTGAATTGAATAATCTAGTCCATTATAGTATTAAGTTCTGCAGAAACCTGGGAGTTAAATCATTCCTATCCCAGTCCCCTTTTTTCAGCAGTTGTACCAAAAACACATGATGACATGTGACCAGGAGAGTGACTGGAAAAAACTGATTAAATCTATACTGCAGATAAGCATTTTCTTCAGTCAGTCATGGTAACAATAGCTTCTCGCTAACAGAAGAGACTTTCTCTGACACACGTAATTCTGTGTTTGTTATGAATGCAGCTTATTTAATGTGCAGATTTATAAGATACATATTTATCAGTGGTTCCCAAACTTTAACAGCCTGTGAACCCCTTTCATTAAATTGTGAAATCTTGTGAACCCCCTCCTAAAAATGAATATTTCCAGGGATTTAAGTTTAAATGTCCTCCTCACTCCGCAATCCGTGGGGCTCCTGCTGTTGGACCCCATTGACTGCCCCGGTCAACTGAGCTCCAGTGAGCTCGGGCTGCAGGTCCCGCTGACCGCCGGGGCTTGGGCTGCCAGCCCTGTGTGGAGCGCTGGGGTTCAGATGGCCGGCTCTCCCGCTGACTGGGGCAGGGCTCGGGCTGCCAGCCCAAACTGTCCAGCCCTGCTCTCCCTGGGGCTTGGGCTGCCAGCCCCACACAGAAGGCTGGAGTTCGGGCAGCTGGCTCCCCTGCTGGATGGGGGCAGGGCTCGGGCTGCCAGCCTCAACTGCCCAGCCTGCTCTTCCTGGGGCTCAGGCTGCCAGCCCCGCATGGAACACTGGGGTTCGGGCTGCCAGCTCCCCCACTGATGGGGGCAGAGCTCTCCCTTGGGCTTGGGCTGTCTGCCCTGGGGCTCAAGTCGCACCTGCTGCCTCTAATGCCCAGGGTCCTCTGGCCGCCATTAGTGAAATTTTTCTGGTGAACCCCCTGTAATGTTCTGCGAACCCCCAGAGGTTCACAAACCCCAATTTGGGAACCACTGATATATATCATTTGTGGATTTTTTTGTAGTACAATTTTCATTTGTAAATTAGAAAAACCAAAACTTCCTAATATCTGTATTAAATAAGAGGGAGAGACTACAAAACATTGCTTTGCAATGCCCTCATATAGCCAGAAGGAAAGGGAAGCCAAGCAAAACTGCTTTAAAATGCATAAATGTATGTGATCATTTTAGCACTTGACTGACTAAACCGCACCATGAAAAACAAATCTATAAGCTAGGCTTAGATCACCAAGTGTAAACACGTCTCATTATTCAATAAACACAGACACATTCTGTCTCTAAGGATTGGGGGAGCTTCTGAGAGTGAGGTTGTGTTTATGTGCTGTGTGCACTAGCTGGGTTTCTGTTACTCTGTGTTTGTTTATATTTTGTTACTTGCTGTTCCTTTGTTTTAAGGATGTTGTTGGTCTCCTCCTCTCATTTTCTCTTAGGAGGGATGGGGGAGTTTTCTCCATGGGCTCCACTTCAAATGGGTTTACTGGTTTGAACTGCAAGTGTGAGGTTTGGTGTGTGATTGCTGTCTCCTGCACCGGGGAGGATGTGTTGTTGAGTGTAGATAAGCTTATTGGCTATGCTAAGATTAAAAACTGCCTCTCAAATGAGTAAATCCATAGTGACTTTCCTGGCCCAGGAGCAGTTCGTGAATCACTTGCTATGGGAAGGATTGTGGGTCAAGGAGTCTTTTGTTCAAGTTTTTTCCCTTGTTTATTCCTGCTTCTAAAGTTTTGGTTTTTCCAATGCATGCCCTCCGCCTCTCCCTTCACAATGAGACACTAGTGTGTGATCTCTCTGGTTATGGGAAGGTAGTTTCTGCTGTTAGGATGATTTCATTAGGCTGCTAGAACCCAATGTAAGGTATGTTATGTTGTTTTGGCACCAGTTTATGTGGCTTTAAATAACCCCGAAGAGCCCTTGAACCTGGTTTTAAAGGACCATATTGATAGGTCAGATTATATAGTGTTTGCTACTTCTGAAAAAGTGAAATGTGTTGTGTAGTGAACCTGGTCATTTGAGGGGTTCCTGCCCACACACTGCTGGCTTGAGGGTCCCTGGAGAACCCAAGGATAGTGTGGGTGGGTGAGGAGTGGGACATCAAGGGACCAGCAGGAGGCAGAGCTTGCATCTGCACTGCCAGATTCTATCTCCCCTGCTTGCCATATGTCACCTGCTGTTGTCCAGGGAGCAGACCTGCAGTCCCCCCGCAGAAGAACCCTGTGTTATGACTCCATCGTTTGTGCCTGGTCAGAAGTGTGTCCTGATGGTAGAGGAGCACCCCCCACACCCTGCAGAGGAAGCAGAGACTGGCTTTAAAGATGGGGGTGAACAGACCTATTAGATGGATTTCCATGGGGCTATTTCTAAACGGACTAAGACTTTGAAGGCCCCTGAGCTGTTGGCAGTGGCTGAGGATGGAGCTTTGTGCCCTGAGAAGGAGGATAGCATTGCATTGGGTGGTAGCTCAATTCTTGGAGCTTCAAGTTGGGGGTACTGCCTTTTTCTGGTATGGAGAGTCCTCACGCCCCTGATCCTGCATGTTTCAGTGTTAACACTGGGTCCCAGACTGGGACTACGCTGCCTATCACTTTTGGGAAACTAGATATGTCAGCTGCTCCCACCAAATCTCTCTCCTCCATGAATGATGAGCATGTTAGATTGGTGGCTCAATGTTCTTTGGAGTGGACAGAGTCTGAGGGAGATGAAGAGGATGATGACGATCTCTCTGACTGTTCACTGGTTCCTGATGTCCTAGCCAGTCAGCCATTTAGGAAGGGTGGGTACTTAGTGACTTTTCGGATAGCACTAAAGGTAAGTGAAGATTTGAGCTCGAGGTTGATTTACAGCACTTTGTTCACTCAACTGCCCTTGTCTTGAGAGGTACCTCAGTTGACCACTAGCTGTATAACTGAGACAGGTTACTTCTGATACGCATTGCGGGGTGGGGAGCCTTGGCTCTGGCTCCTCCTTCCTGGCCCTGCCTGGTCATTCTTCCCCATGTGCACTAGAGGAGAAACAGTGACCTCACAGAGACTGCTCTTTCCCCATTAACATAGGATCCCATGTAGGAGAGTGAGTAATCCCCTGACAGCCCCCTTACTTCCTTGTTAGGTCATATAAGGCAGCTCCCAGCTCATCCCAGAGTATAACTATTTAGTGCTAGTATCACTACATCTCACAGATTCTTCAAGAGAAATGACCCGCTCTCCAATTTAGATATTCCAGGTGCATATGCCTCAAGCTTAGTGTAATGTTCTTCCAAAGCTTTATGAAGCAGTAGGTAGTGATACTACCAATGCAAGTAGCAATAGTCTAAACAACTTTCACAGACTGAACATCTGGACATATGAGCTATAACGAAGCCCTGGTAGAAAACCCTGTAGCTTGTTTCCCCCAAAAGACTCCATACTTAAGATATGTAACAAACAACTGCTGTGTCTTGTTTTCCTGCCTGTTGCTTAATTTTTCCAGGTGTCTGACAAACTCAAATGTAGGTTGAAACGGCTCTTAAGTAAGATAGAAACCACAAAAATGAAATGTCCCAAAAAGAAAAACAATGACTCCACTAAATCTTACCTCCTCTCCTTACCCATATTCATATGAAAATAAACCTCTGACTAAAAGATCATGTGTGAGAAATCTAAAGATGTAACTTCCAGCTAACATAGGGATAAAACATGCTCCTGAACATGAATGGGGTGTGGGGGGGGAATTGCCCCTAGTGGACAGTGTGGGAATGGGGTGGAAGAATTGAACTGGGGGAATGATATGTGTCTGATTGAAGGGAAACTACTGAGATAACTGCTTACTGTGGAGGGGGAGCTGAGAACATACAATTCTAATTTTTGCAACTGCAATTTTTAACAGCTATTTGACTATACAGTAATCCTCCAGGAAATGGATGGAATTGTAAATGCTGTCAGAATAATTGACTGTCTATCAAGAATAAAAAATGAATAGTATCACTTGCTATTCACACTTTTCTAATCAGAATTAAATGAATACATCCAAGTCCACAGTTTCCATGGAGTCAAAAGGGAAATAATAAGAGCAAGAGATAGGAACTTGTTAATGCAATGACACATCCACAAAATATCTTTATTTAAACTAGTGGCCTTTGTGTGTGATGGAACTTCAGGTTAGATATGGCAAATTAGCTTGGAAACAAACACGCTTCTCTTCTGACTGGGACCAGTCTGAGGGCTAGTACGAGGAATAAATATCAGACTTTGTCTGTCATACTTTGTAAAATAAAGCCGTTGTTTTGCATGTGGTTGTAAATGCTAGCTTTGCGGAGATGTGCAGAGAGCAATTATTATTGCAAGAATATAAAGAATTGCTGAATTACTTAGTTCTAAAATGAACTAAGTAAAGTGAAGAATGACCTTTAAGCCTACTTTGGGCTCTACCGAGATTCATCTTCAGAATTTTCACGTGATCCACTACAAACGCTATTTTATTTTTTATCTGCCCCTTAAAGCAGTCACTGGATGGGCCAACATATTGTAGTGTAAGGTGATGAATTCATTCATCAGTATCACTAGTGATGGTGTCCTAAGTTTCCATATGTCTTACTCTCGTAAGTCATGTTTTCTAGACAGGAACTGTAATGTTACCTGGGTGTTTAGAGCCTATGCAGCAGGTCTCTTGTTTGTTTGTAATATTCACATGGATCCAAGTGCTGGGGAAGCCTTTCAATTACATGTATTAATTAATATGCACTTAACACTTAATTTATGAACACGATTGTTCAATGCCTGGGTACAATGGTCTGTCTCACTCCTAGACATTCCTGAGGTGCTGGATGGTCTCTGATCCACAGCCTATGGTGATATGGTAAGGTGATAGCCGGCATGAGCAAAAGGACTGGGGGGGGCATCATTGTGAAAGAGATTGTCCTTGTTGTCATTTTTCCATGAGGAAACAGGATGCTGAGATCTCTTAAGTGGTCCTTAGTCCCTGCTGAAAACCACCATTACAGACCCCCAGCAGTCTTTCTGTCCCTCCCCCAGCCATCAGTGCCGAAGGAGAATGCACTCTATCTGGGGCAGAAACTGCACCAGCAGCACCCACAGCTGCTGCACAGTGGGATAGAGCATTATAGCTGGGAGCCTTTACAGCTACTGCGACATCCAAAGTGATGTTTGTCTTCTCCTGGGGGCTTAAGCAGCAGATGGCCTCTGGCAACACAGGAGGCAGTAGTGCCCTTCTGTGGCAGAGACATTACCAGCTGGGTAGTACTGGGGGCAGACAATCCTGGGAGGCCTCTGACATTGAAAGGCGAGGTGGGGGGGGAGATTTGTGGTGAAGGAGGTTGTGATTGTCGGTCAGAGCTGTGGAGAGTAATAACGTCCATGGGATTGCTGTGGGGAGTGAGGAAAGAGTGTATTTGGGGAGTGAAGAGGATTGGGCAGGGAGAAGCATTGGCTACTGAGAGAGGATGGTGGAAAGGGGGCTTGTCCCCTTGGAGGCAGATTATAGTGAGTTGTCAGGGAGTTTTATACATACTGAGAAATATTTCATAAAATGTGAGAATAACTGAATTACTCCATGATTTTTGTAATAACCCTGGTCTACTCAGCCATCTATTTTCCCCACCTATTGTAGCTCTTACATGGTGGGGTGTGTCATAAATATAAAGGGAAGGCTAACCACCTTTAAATCCTTCCTGGCCAGAGGAAAAACCCTTTCACCTGTAAAGGGTTAAGAAACTAAGATAACCTCGCTGGCACCTGACCAAAATGACCAATGAGGAGACAAGATACTTTCAAAGCTGGAGGTGGTGGGGGGGAACAAAGGGTCCTTTCTGTCTGTATGATGCTTTTACCAGGATCAGAGCAGGAATGCAGGCCAGAACTCCTGTAAAGAGTTAGTAAGCAATCTAGTTAGTTATGCATTGGATTCTGTTTTGTTTAAATGGCTGATAAAATAAGTTGTGCTGAATGGAATGTATATTCCTATTTTTGGATCTTTTTGTAACTTAAGGTTTTGCCTAGAGGGATTCTCTGTGTTTTGAATCTGATTACCCTGTAAGGTATTTACCATCCTGATTTTACAGAGGTGATTCTTTTACTTTTTCTTTAATTAAAATTCTTCTTTTAAGAACCTGATTGTTCTTAAGATCCAAGGGTTTGGGTCTGTGTTCACCTATGCAAATTGGTGAGGATTTTTATCAAGCCTTCCCCAGGAAAGGGAGTGTAGTGCTTGGGGGGATATTTTGGGGGGCAGATGTTTCCAAGTGGGCACTTTCCCTGTTCTTTGTGTAACACTTTGGTGGTGGCAGCTTTTAACCTAAGCTGGTAAGAATAAGCTTAGGGGGTCTTTCATGCAGGTCCCCACATCTGTACCCTAGAGTTCAGAGTGGGGAAAGAACCTTGACAGGGTGTCTGCCATATACATGTACTAAACCCTTCTGCTTACTCAGGTATTTGTCTGAGGCAGAGTGTGTGATGGAGAGGTGCTTTCTGCCCAGATGCCTGGGTGGGAATATTGTGTTTTGTTTTTCTTTAATTTACAGTGCTTGCTGATATTTATTAATCTGAGGGTTTTTGTTGGGAGCAAATTAGGGCCTTTTTTGCCATTAATTTAGGTATCTGGAGTTATAAAGAGGTCTGGAGGTTTGTGTGATGGGCACAGCAGATGCGGTATAAATAAATAAGCAAAGCACAAAATGTTAGTCATGTTTTCAAACAGGAGAACAAAAGGGGCACTAGTTAGAATGTGTTTACGCTTATTGTGAATGTAAAAACTGCATTTCCCCTGCGGTTTGTGGTCACTGATGTGTGCATTTGTTGCCAGTGCACCCTCTCTACCATGCTTTCATATTTTAAATCTCAGAGGATTTCAGAAGTTTTACAATCATTTTTTGCACTTGTTATAATGAGCCATTGGAATTTTGGATATGAAAAACTGCTCCCTTCTGGATATTTTCTCCATCCATTTAAATTTAAATATTATGGCCCAGTGACTGAAGGATCACATGAGAATGCTGGATTCGCACATTGAATTATCTACTTACATTTTTTTAAAAAAAGGCCTGAAGCATTTGTGTAGAAAATAAAAAACCTTTTTTAAAGAAGTGTGTGAAGTCCAAATCAAGACTGTACAAACCTTGATAGTTATCCAGTTTAAATACGTTCAGTGTAGTCTACAGAGCTATCACGCAACCAACTGACCGCTATAAACAGCCTTCTAGCAGCTTCATCACAAAACCAGATGGCTTTCCCTGCTTGCTGATGGACAAAGTTCTGGACCAATAAAAAACACATGATGAAAGCAAGCTGAATAACACACCTCTTGATGACTATCCCTAGCTGTTTACCAGGCAAACTGCCTGGCTACACACTCAGAGATGAACACTGATGCTCCGATGCTCGAAGTGTGAAAGGCTGTTCAAAAGTTACCAAATGGACATGCTACTGGACTTGATGATATTCCACTAAAGCTACTCAAAAGTGCCAAGGAACCTATAAGCATTGGCCTGCATCAACTGTTCTTAAAAGCGTGCGCATCAGGCAAAGAACCAGCAGAATGGAAAGAAGGCATCACAGTGTCCCTGTACAGGAGATAGGGATGTCTTTGCTTACTTACAGCTTGGCAGGATGCAGCCACTCCTTAACAGATATTGCTGTCCACAGCAATCAGGTTTCTCTGCTGGGTGACTGACAATAGATGCTGTTCTTGCCATCTGGCTTCTGGCTGACCTTCACATGGCATATATTGACATCAAAACAGCTTTTTGATTTGGTTGACAAGTCAGCGCTTTGGCTTACACTGAAAGAAGTTGGTGTCCCAGATTTTCTGCTAAATCTGGCACATGAGCTTCACATCCATACTGGTGTGAGGGTACATGTTGGTCCATGGCTTTTGCCCCTTTTCTACACAAACTTGGGTGTGCAACATTCTCCCCTGGCACAGTTCTGTCAAGCTGGATATTAGGACTTGCTCCACTTGTTGGAATCAAGGTTGGTCAATGAGTGTTCACTGACCAAGTCTTGCTCATAACTCTGCCTTGCTTGTCAAGAAGTAAGAGAATTTCAGCTTTGTCCTTTAAGGTCTCCAGGATGCCACCCACACTATGGGGTTGTACATTTCATGGCAGAAAACTGAGGCCCAGAAACTTAGAACCTCTGGTGTGAGGGGGATTGAGGACTGTGAAGAGCGTTGGATGAATTCATGTACCTAGGCTGCAAAGATGGTTCAAATGGTCACAGCAAAGCAAATATCCTTGGAAGAATAGGTCTCTCCACCTTCTGCATAAAGTCATGTCTTGCTCATGGATGCAGAAACATCTCTGCCCAGTGACAGAGTTCAGGATCTATCAAACTTGTGAACTGTCTGTATTGCTTTATAGGTCAGAAGTGGATCTTCTTACAGGCATACTTGGAACAGCTAAAGGCATTCAGTAGGTGTTGTCAGTGCCTAATCCTGAGCATAATGGTTCAGTTTCATGTTAAATGCCATAATCTTACAGAGGTTTGGCCTCCCTCCAAGCACTCGCTACATTCAAAAGCAGCATTGCATACTCTTCGGCTATGTCACTAGGATGGACAAAAACATCCCAGTGCTCCATGCTCTCAAACTCTCCATCAACATGCAAAAAGTGCACGCTCAGACCCTTCCTGGCATTGTCCATGGGACCATCCCGGAGACTTGTGGATTCCCAGGATAGAGCCAGATCTGGGAACTTTACTTCATGATGCCTGGTATGATGCCATCAGCTGTGGTCACTTTGGCTGGTGTAGTAGTCCTCGTACGCTATGCACATTTGATTGGTTGACTGTAGTCTACCCTGTGGTGAGCTTTGTGAGCATCAAAGAAAATGATTAGTTGATCCTCTTAAAGCATGGCTCAGGCTTCTGACCATCTATTCTAAGAAGTTTTCCTGAGCTCTCCCTGTCTTTCCTATTATCTTGTTTCTCTTTCCTCAACCTTCTATTCACAGGAATTATAAGGAGAGGTTCTCAGAATTTGGCAGTTTTAAGTATTAAAAGAAAGGGAGTGACTTCTTCCCTTAGGAACAGCCCCAAATACCAGCCTCTTTCTTTGATTTCCTTTTGATGTGTAGCATATTGTGGAAATGATGTGTGACAGACACCCTTTCATATAGGTTCCCATCTCCACTGATGCATGGAATGATATTGGCAGTGATTGTTGAACGAGCCAAATGACATGCTTTCCTTGCTCCTGGTGAGATTTGACAGGTTTGAACGAACTGACAGGAAAAATAGAGGAGAAAGAAATGATTTCATTTGGTGCCTGTTCTTTGCTCTGGCTGGGGACAAAGATATCTTTGGTAGGGGATGGTCTACCTGATTCCTATATATTATTCATGATAATTATGGCTATAGTTTGTTAAGGTAAATGATACAACACTTTGGCTATAGGGGTAGAAAATGACTTACAAAAAAATGACATGAGCCACACAGGTTGCATTGTTTCATTTAAATTGCCTCCTTGTGAAATAAAATGATCTAATATTTTGTAGTAGTTTAAAATAATTTAGAGCCACTATCCTGGTGCCTACCAGTTCAACCCTGCATCAATAGCTGTGACCTCTCCCATAACAGGGAGTGAAAAACCACTAGCCCTCATTATGAGATTGCCTGCTCTCTTAGCCTCTCATCTAGTCTGTGTTTTAACTTGGGGAGCCCTCAGACTTGAGCTGTTCACTATCACATTCACCTCCCCACAACTTAATGTCAAAAGTCAGAACAAGGAATCCATGACCACTGCTGTGACAAAAATGTAGCCTTAGGAACCATGCATTTCCATAGCACTCTCTACCCAAGGATGAAAGTTCTTTACCAGCATTTTTTAAATTAAGCATCACAATACATATGTGATTGGTTGGTATTCTTGCCAGATAAAGGAATTGAGGCAGAAAGGGGCTAAATGGTCACACATCAAGTTGATGGCAGATCAGAGAATAGAACCTCCTGGTGTCCTGATTCCTTGTTGTGTTAGAATATGGCAAAAGATGGGTGGCCTGCTTTAAAAAAAAAAAGAAGAACCTCTACCCCTACTCATGTCTTATGTGGGAACATCGACTTGTTTGTATCAGAAAACTCTGGACAAATACCGTGCCCTCCCCCCAAAAAATGGTATTTATGGCTATACTTGAGTGACTTGTTTTTCTCATTGGCTATTTTACCTTTTGTTTTGGTGGTGGTGGTTGTTTAGCATGTTACCTAATGAAATCTATTAATATAACCAAAATGCCACTGCCAAAGTAAGCCTCATCTCCCAACAGTCCTCTTCTTAGGCCATGTCTACACTACCTGGCAGATAGTGATCCATCTATTGGGGATCGATTTATCGCGTCTAATGTAGACGCGATAAATCGATCCCCAATCGCTCTGCCGTCGACTCCGGAACTCCACCACAGTAAGAGACAGAAGCGGAGTTGACGGGGAGGCAGCGGCCGTTGATCCTGCGCCGCGAGGATGCGAAGTAAGTGATTCTAAGTCGATCTAAGACACGTCGACTTCAGCTATGCTATTCTCGTACTGAAGTTCCATATCTTAGATCGATCCCGCCCCTCCCCACCAGCGTAGACCAGGCCTTAAATCCCCTTACTGGCTTCTGCTCTTTCTCTGCCTAAATTCAAGCTCCTGATCCCCAGTGGCAAGGCTCTTCACAACTCTGTTCTTATTCCACATTCATCCCTTTCTGCTCCTTATGCTTTGTCCACGCTTTCTCTTTGCTACTCCCTTCCGTTTTCTTCACCTGCTCTTGAGCTGATGCTTCTTTCATTCCACCATCTGCTTCTTGATTAATATGTGGCTTGTTGAGAGCCCTCTCTGTGCTCTTTCATAATACTTTCCAAGATCCATCTGTTCCATGAAGCATTCTGGCTATAGTGATAACTCCTGACTCTCTTTTTTTTTTCTGATTTGTATTGTACTGTATGAGACCCAAATTTGCCTTTAGATTGTAAGCTCTTAATGGTAAAGTGTGTGCTGTATGTTTGCCATATTTTACTCATAGTTTGGCACCGTACAGCTCTCTTATGCTATATGATTATATTATGAATTATATTTTTTATTTTTAATAACATGCTTTGATATATTGGAACCTTTTTAAAACTAAAGATGGCTCCAGGCAGCAAACTTCAGATGCAGATCCAAATTTTGCCAAAATTCATGTGTGTTCTGATCTGGGTTTTTTGTATGGTCCTACTTCTATTTATATACCTTTATTTCCTCATATGGTCAGTGCTCTAATTTAAGAGCAAATATTAATGAATTGTGGGAATGGCCATATGTACACCATCCTCATCAATGGAGGTTGCATTGCCATCATAACCATAACACTTAACTAAATGAGCACAGGTACTTATGGTTAGTAGTTAGCCGTCTCTTATAACTCCCAGAGCCAGCCACCAGAGGGAGAGAGGATACCGTCACCACAATTGAGTTGCATGCCCAGAGTGGGGGAATTTGCAAGTGCTCAGATCTTTGTTCACATTGGGCACTTTGTCTGTTTGAAAGTGCACACAAACTTTTAGAAACATGGGTCATTTCTCTTGGGAAGGAAATTGTAGATTATGTGTGATGTTAGATAGTTGACTTGGGAAACTCTTAATACAAGATCCCTAATTCACATATACTCTTTTAGCAAAACATGAGCATCACCTTGAAACTGAAGTTTAGCAGTAGGCTTGTCAGTATCAGTGACAGGAGAAAATCACAGTAAATGAGCCATATACTTAAACAGAATTATCTATAGCAGTTGGTGTTGGATGTAGCCTGTGTAGGATTGTGTTCCTTCAAAAATAAACAAATCCAGCAATAGGAAAAACAGGACAAAGCCGATTAAAAGAGAATACAAAAATAAATAGTGTTGTTACACTAGATTCTTGGGTAACCCAATAGGCTGTTCATTGCTTGCTGAGAGCACATTCAATTCCTTCCTGTGAAGGCCTGAATGCACACTGTCACCAATTAGTATTGTGGTCTAGAGCTCAGCCAGCTGCTAAGCTTTTCCTGAGCCACTGTTCCGTAACCTTTCCAAATGCTGACCTTTTCATTATCACCAAGCTGTTTTTTTTGTTTTTGTTTTTGTTTTTTTAAACTTTTGTGGCTTTTTCATGTCATGTTTATTTCCACTGACTTTTAGGCTGATTTCTTGTGTGGTTAAGTGAGAGACGGAACCAATCTTTAAGTGAAGAAAAAATCTTTTAATTTTCTTTTTCTGGATGAGTACAATATCACATTACGTCCATAAACCACGGCACAGTGCATGAGCATTACTGCCAATTGAGAATCCACAGATCACAAAATCACATCCAAGAAGTCTATAGACAATCATTGCCTCCCCCCGAGACAATAACAACGAAGTTCCTCTTTCAAAACAGAGGCTGCTGGAAATCCAGAGTGCCTTTATGGTAAAATGTCTTACATAACAACTGAGAGTGCCCTGACATGTAACCCACAGTGGGATATGTAATTCCACTACAGAAAATACATTTTTACACCTTTTATAAAAACTGATGGCTTCTGTCGGGATTCTGAAGAATGGGGAGACAAGCACTGGCAGAACAGTGCTACTAAGCCAGCAAAGTGCAATCTGAGTATTATTCCCATTCTGTAATGCCCAGATCAAGGATGGATGTTCCTATTCCAAAATGCCCAGGTAAAGGATGAGGCCAGAATAGCTGCCTTTTCCATGTGGCTCTATATCATGTGCATTGCCTCTAACAGATCTAGACAGGTTCAGACTCTGTTTAGATGAGTTCTGCTAGTTGGATGTTGTTAGATGAGTTGGATTTGTACTTCCCTGTTGTTGCAGAAGGCTTTGAAAGCAAATAAAAATCCTGCCACTACTGGAAACTTGAAAGCAGTATTGTGAACCCCAGCATTCAAAATCACAAGTAAGATCTCCCCAATATGAGATGAATTTAAAAATTATGAGATTAAAAATAGAGTTGGGGTGTTTTTTTATTCGTCGCCTGGTTTCTCAGCCTTTAGGGTGCACTTACTTCATGGTTTCAAGCTTGTCTCTGCAATCATTAGGGCTAGAAACGTTTTTATAATGAAAGCTGAGAATCTCATGATTCCAGCGATTGGGCCGTTAAGAAAAACACCGTATCATGAGACTGGCGCTAAAATCACAAGAGTTGGCAACACTTTGAAAGTGCAGCAACACTTATTTTATCCCACACGAGATCCTCACGCTTCACATATACATTGCCTTTGTTTAATATCATTATTGCCTTTTGTTTAAAGAACAAGCTGGGTTTAGACCTAAACATTCAATCTGCATTGAAATGCTAGCAGTGTTTGCTGTGCATTAGCTATAGCTCAAAGAGGTAATTGCTTGAATTTACCCATAACTGGAGTGATACCATATATCATCACAGTGATCAGACAAACAAAATTTGCATTTGCAGGATAGTTGGGTTGGGTGAAGGGAGGAAGATTGCTGAAGCAATTTTTGCAGAGATTGGTGCCAGGTGCAGTGGAGGGGATGCCCATGTTGACTGTGGTTTGATGATGTTGCTAACTGGAGTGAATGTGATATGGCACACTTCAAGACTATGTAAAGACCACAAATCATGGAGGAAGATCACTGGCCAATGACTCCCACGTGTGGGGTTACTGTTTATTGTGATGTGGCTCTATGGTCCTTTGCACAATGAGGGAATGTACATGTGTAATGTAAAAGTTAACCAAATACCACAGATAACAGCAATATAGCCTCAGGAGAAATACTTATCAAAGCTAATCCTTCAGTGAAACCCAGTTCCATACTTGTAATGCAAACAAAGCTTCACTTCAAGTTACTGGAAGACTTGCCTATGTTAGGAGTTCAGGATGAGGCACTAGATCTGAATTCCTATATTTTCCAAAGTGATTTTGGGTTTCTCAGTATTTGCTTGCCCAACTTTGTCTGTCAAGCCACCTGATTTTCAGAAAATATTTAGCACCCACTCTTTGGATTTAAATGAGTTTTATTTTCAAAGTGTCATAAATTGGAAGCAGCCCAAATCACTAGTCACCTTTGAAAATTTGGACCCATTCCTCAGGTGGCTTGACTTAATAACTTTCCTCTCCGCAAGATTAGTCCCTTAAAATAATATTTTTGGTCTCTCTCTCTCTGTGTAGATAACTCAATATTTATGTAGTAATTTTTGTCCAAACAAAATTATTCAAAATACTATATGGTCTAAAACCTCAATGTATTACACTTTGTGATTATGCATAAAATCTGTGGGATGCAGTTATAAACATGGCTGGAGAAAAGAGTCCACAAGTTTTGATGTTCTCAAGTGTTTTGAATGTACTTGTTTTATGTTGAGAAGATAATTTCTTTCTTAGATTCTAGAGAATTATACTTTGGGCTTGCCCTTTTTACTATTCTTCCAGCATAATAGTGAATTTAGAGTATCTTAGTATATTCCTGCAGTGCAGAACTTTCACATTCAGTGTTGTGCTGGCTCCTGAAAATAGTTGCAGTCTGTTAGTGCTAGAGAATTAATAAAGTTGTTTAAGTCTAAAAGCCCATCAACACCATGGATGTCTTTCAGCTATCTTTGTCTTTATTTTACTGAATCAACAATACACTCATATCTGCAATGCAGGTCTAATTTGGAAATATTATTTGCCCACAAGAAGGGAATATATTTAGGCAGGACTGTGGAGTTAATTCTTAAAAGCCAAATTTGGAATGTTGGATCCCTGCTCTATATACAGTTGATTATTGGCAGTAACAGGTGAACAGGAACTTTGAGCCCAATCTAGATGTGTTTGTTCAGGCTCTCACTGATCTCTGTGGGATGTTTGCTTGCATAAGGATAGAATTGCTGGGACTTTATTATATAGCACGCCATCTAAAATGTTCTCAAGCCAAAGATTCTGGCTGTTTGGACTGAAGACAGCCCATAAAAACAATACTCATCATTCTTCAAGATTTGGTTTTAAAAATTAAATGCAGAAAATGTCAAGTTCACATTCTGTTTGTGCCTTCTGCAGTATAGTACAGCTAGTATCATTTACTGCTCATTCTCCCTGCAGTTCATTTCTGTCCAAACACTGTCCCTGCTTAACCTTCAAGACCCAGCCTAGAATTTTCTCTATAGTTTCTCACTTGTCCCTGAACCTTCTCTGGGGTTCTTGAACCAAAGTCACAGGAGATGTAAAAGGTGTCATAAGTTTCACATCAGAAGGCTAAATGAGAGTCTAATTCAGTAACATATTGAGGATGGAAGAATAGAGGGTGTAAGAAGATATATGTCCCTTCGCATGTAAATCATACCAATGTAGACTCCCTTATACCAACTTAATGATGTGTAACTAACACGTCACCTCTATGATTGGCCCCCAAATCCCCTTTATTCTGATAATCAGTATGGCAGGCCTTCTACTGAATTACCTCAGTTATATTTCTGTCTATCCTAGGAAGGGCATTTGGAGATTTGTTTAAGGCTAGGAACAAATACATGCTGTAGGAACCTGAAAGATGCTGTATTGCTGATGGGAAAGTGTGTTTACGATAAAGCTATTTTATGGACGGCACATTTTAGGGAAAAATATGTAGTACCTTCATGAAGAAAAGTTATAAGCTGTGTGTGTGTGTGAGTGAGAGAGAGAGAGAGAGAGAGAATAAAAGCACACACAAGCTCTCCCCTAGCAAGGATTCACAGAGATTGTGTTCTACAGAAGTCCCATCTGTGGTATTTGTCATGCTTGAAAGGCTACTGAATCTCCCCCCAACCTCCCAGGAGTGACTTTTTGCTCTTCGTTTAATCACAGCAAGATAGGAGTCTTTCAAACCAATAGACTGCATTCACCAAATTGATAGTCCCAAAAGAAATTTACAAGAACAAGTGTAATCACTAACTGAAGATATCCAGCAACATGATCTCAAACTGATAAAAAGAAACTGGACAACTGGGAATATTGTTTGACAACAGGATGGGAGGGTTCTTCATGCAAGACTTCAGATGCAATCCTAAAAGAGAAAAGATGAGTATCCTCTTGGATCTGATACTCCATAGGTAATTGGTCAGTGCCAGAACCAAGTGAACAAGAATGTTGCATATAAACAAGCTGTCACAAAATCAGACTCATTTAATCCCCTTTAAAATAGTTCATAATATTAAGGATAATAATGTTGATTTCATTTCCGTCACAATTTATATTAAGGGTACATGTATAAATAGTTTACAAAAGGTTAATTCATTGAATAAATGGTTAATAAGTTGTTTGGCATAGATTGTTAGACTCCAACAGTTTGCTTATAACTATCAGGCATATGCTACTCATGTCTATAACATTCATTATCGCTCAATTTTTTACTAAAACTATTTATACATGTATTTATTTACTTATAGAAGTGATTACATTTTTTTTGTAATCTTATTTTTGTGACTGTTACTTTGCGCTCCTTAATTTTAGGGACCTATATATCACTGTTACTGGACTTTTTAAACTATATTCCTTTTCTTAAGCCTATGACTACATACCGTAAATGCTCCTCCTTCCTTCCCCCTACACATACCCTCCATCCTTTCTTCCCCCTACACATACCCTCCATCCTGTTCACCTCAATGGGACTTCTATGTTCATGTCAAGGATAGCACATATTTCTTAATTCTTATCTATGGAAGTGTCATTTCACACACAAAGGGACTAACACACACATTTTCAGCTAAGTGCCTGAGGTAATAGCTGTGTGTGATGACCATTAACATTGCTAAATCTCTGTTATGCACTTTTAAAGGGAAGGTAAGTTCTTTTCTTATTCTACCTTTTATTCGAAAAGAGTCTTTCTAGAGTAGTTCCATTAATTTAATATAACAGTTTATTCAGTTAGTAACTAGTGTTGGATTAACACAATCTTTCATATGAAGTTGTTTCCACAAATGAAATATGAAATATGCCCTAAGAAAGTAAGACGACTGCTAACGCTATTCAAGATGCTTAAATTGGAAATGACTTTGAGACTAGAGCAAAGATATATCATTAATGTGAGATGAGATTTAAATTTATTATGACGAACAGGAAAATGTAATGTTCAGAAACCATTTCTGGTTACCAAACAGATTCTATTGTAGTATGAATACCAAAACCCTATTACAGGGGTCTGAAAAAGTTTTGCAAACATTTATATATGAATTGCGTTCTTTCTAACTATCTGCCTTAGCTATTTATCTAACAATAGATGGTATAAAAAACTTAGATATAGTATCTAAGTGTTTTTTTTTACCTACTAGCTATAAAGCATTTCTTGTAACATGGCAGTATCAGGAGCAGTGTGTGTGTATTTGATCCTCCAGTTCTCATAATTTTCCTCATAATTGTTCCTGGGCTTAATATTTTTGCCAATGAGCAAGACTCTCCTTGCACTTGTGTTGCATAGCATACAATGACTTTTTAGATGAAAAAAATTTCCAAGCTGATAAAATCTTGGTGAAGGTACTGAGAGGCCGAGTAAGGTATTCATTTGACAGAAAGCAAGTGTGTCAGTATGTGTCACCTTTATCAACCTACTCTTAGACCCATCCACTTTTAAAGTCTCATCTCTAGCTATGATTTCCAAATCGTACATCCTGATCTGCAGTGACATATTATCTTTAATGAGATACTATCTGCAATGACTTGTCTATCTTTTATGGTCCTTTCACGGTTGCCAGCTGACAATGGCAATAGTCTTTACAAGTTTTCACTTTATGCTATTGATTTAAATGTTGGCTGACAAAGCAGAGAGAAATGGTGGCCAGCATTATATTTGTTTATGGGACCAACTTCTACAGGTGAAAGAAACAAACTTTTCATTTTACAAAGAGCTCTTCAGGTCAACAGAGCAGGCAGTTTCGCTATAGCAAATAGTATCTCTTATACTGCAGGTTGGTGTATGAAACCCTGGCTTCTTCAACATTAGTTTTCAGTTCCTACAAACCTTTTAAAGTTGTGGATGTAGAGCCACCTTTTTAACTTGAGAAGATTGTCTGTAGTGAAGAAGGCTTTTTTGTGTGTTTTGTCCATTTCGTCACCTTACCATATACAGATCTTGTAAAGGAGACAAAGCTAAGCCAAATATAAAAACTCAATTGTCTTAGCCTGGCACAGAGCTCTGAAAACAGCATCTATCCTGCAGCTCATGGAGGTGCCTCTCCGTCACTGCACATCAGGACATACGATTTGGAAATTCTAGGTAGATATGAGAATTTAAAATTGGGTAGGTTTAAGAGAAGACTGAGAGTTACTTGCTTTGTGAACATCATATTCCATGGCTCACTGCTCTTTGGAGAAAATCCAACAGGGAAGAATGTTAGGGCCAGACTCGTCTTCCCTTACTCAGATCTTGAGTTGCAGCCTACTCCATCAGTAGACCTGTTTTCTGCCTATGGAGTAAGGTACTATTCATCTTGAGTAAGGGTGGAAGAGACTGGCTAGAGAGGTGAAATGCAAAAGATGTAATGTTGTTACTTTTGTAATAGAGAAAAAGAAAATGCATGCACATTAATTTCATCATTACACAGTCATAAAATATAAAAACAAAATGCCTTGGAAATCCATTAATGGAAGATACTTTAGCAATAGATGAAACATCACTAGGATTTTTTTTAAGCCTGAGGAAAGTGTTTTTAATATCCCTGACATCAGAGGTGAAAGTAAGCCGGTCCGGTCCGGTCCGGTGTACCAGCGAGAGCCAGTATGCTGTGCCGAACCGGACTGGTTTCCCCAGGCTGGAGCTTTAAAGGGCCAGGGGCTCTGTGCAGCGGCCAGAGCCCCTGGCCTTTTAAATCACCACCGGAGCACTGGTAAGTCCTTTAAATTACTTTCACCCCTGCCTGACATTAAAAAAGTATGTGAGAGATTGTAGAATAGTTCCCAGGTACAATGGAAATTAGTATTTCTATGGGACATAGAACCTAGTGCTGTATATAAACATACCTAGTGCTATATATATGTTTTAAAAAGTCTGTATTCTCATTTCAGAACTTTATTCTTCAAATATTTATTCCAAGTAATTAAAGAAGGTGATTTGTAAGATTGAGTTGCACTAATAGGGCTTGTGTACTTCTTGTTTGAGGGAAAAAAGTTAATAAATTTAATATAGCCTGGATCAGTTCCCTCCAATGAAATGCTTGTGTACCTTTTGCAAGCTATTTAATTAGCACATGGCTGGAAAAATGTGATCTTAATTAGCTTTTATACTCATTATTCCAAATAGGATTACTGTAGGACTTCAACTAGAAGTAGATTTCAATAGTAATATATCAGTAGAGTGCCTGTAATCTGTTTTCGAGGAAACCAGCTAACCTCCATACATCCATATGGACTTTTTTCCAATTAATATATGCTGCTTAGGACATCACATGGTCTGTGGAGTTGCTTCCACACAAGGTTTTCTGTAGTATGCCTTTGGTTACCTTAATCCGTCAATCTGTCTAAATAGGTAGATATTATTCAGCATCCTTCCTCATACCAACTTGAATAATGGAAAGTTGGTTCAAAGTATGTTAAGGCAGGCATTATCCAGGCAGACCATGTCCTGATGGTGAAAGTTTGTGTTCAATCTATCTTTCCACTCATAATAGAGGACTACCCTCCCCTCCCATTGGCAATCACATAACATTCTTATGGCAACTACGGCTTACAATAAACTATTCTGTGCTTATTCTGTGGAAATATTTTCTATTTCCATACACTATATAATTCTCTGATAGAGTCACACTGGGAACAGGAGTGAAGTTTGATCAGGAACCGAAAGGCTGACTCAGAGTAAAATTTTCCATTGGACTGTGGCAAAACTTTGGCCAGAAAGCTTGGCATTAACCTATTCTCCAACTGCTGAGAGAGGACAACAGAAAGGGCTAAGATCAATCTTCTCAAATATTGGCTATGCCCTCACCTGTCATTCCCAGTTCAGTCACTTGAAGTCTATACCTTTTCCCCATCTCTCTTGCTCTGTTGACAGCATATTTCTTTTTCTCTGATTCAGCATTAAGATGATAACCAATCTCCTGATTAACAAATGCATTATAACTAAAGCTGCTTGCCATGTTATTGATTAAAAGTTTTTTTTTCTGGACTATGCTGATTTGTCAAAACCAATACTTTTTATGTGTTGAAACATATCTCTTTTGATGAAAGTGTTGTCAAGAAGTTTTCTCAGGTCCAGAATGGAATTTCTACTCAAAATAATAGCTGCACTTTAGAATGGCCAACAACCCAGTGGTTAGAGCACTCACCTGGTATGTAGGAGACCCAGCTTCAAGTTCCTGGTCAAAATTAGGCAGAGCAGAAACTTGAATCTGGGTCTCACATCCAATCTGTATACCCTTAACCACTGGTCTATTGGCTATCCTGTGGTGGGTGACTTTTTTTTTTTTTTGGTCATGAAAAAAATCTCAAAAGGCTCAAGTTTGTTCTGATGTGGAATGAAAACAATTTCTGAAACCTCAAGTTTTCATGAAATTGAATTCTTGTTTTCTCGTCAGCTCTCTCATGAGTGCCTCTTGTTGGTTGCGTATAGTGCTGCAATTTTATTTTTCTCCTAGTACCCCCTGTAAGCTGTTGACCTTGTCAGGGAGGTCTTCAGTTCTCCAGCTAAGTCATGCAGTCAACAATGGATGAACCCCTTCTGGGGTAACAAAAGTCCAACAGGGCCTATCACTGTGTCCTTGTTAGTGTCTTTACCCTGTCTCTGAGCTCAGTTCTCAGCTACTTTAGGACTAGCTTTAAGTTCATCCCTGCACTGTTATAGAGCACAGCACAGTCCCCCGTGCCCCCCCCCCCACCTTCAGGGCTTTCTCCCTTGAGAAGTTTTGTCTTCACCTGTTCTCACTGCCAGCTTGCCAGCCAGGTTGCCCCTTAAGTTCAGTCCCCTTTTGATGTAGCAAAGTTCAACAAACAGTTGGCCTTCTCCAGGGTCTTCAGTCCCATCTCTGAGCCTGTTTAAACTCCATCCCCTTTCTCTGGCTTTTAGTAGAGTGTCTTATCCTCTTTTTGGGGCTTGGGACACTTCCCCTTTGGCCAGTGAGGGGACCTGGCTCACCCACTATTCCAGGTCCCAACCCACGGACCTCATGAGCTGCAGGCACGCACTGCTCCCTTTAACTCCATTGATTAGCTCCTACTGTTTTCCCTGGGGTACTTCCCACTGGGTTTCTTCCCTGTCATCCAGTGCCTTTGGGTTACTGTTCTCAGGTCCACTATCTACTTTCAAAAAGCAAAATACAGCGAGAACTCAACTTCTGGTTATCTCTTAGGCTTCTGAGGGTCAGAACAGAGCACCCTTGCTTGCCTCTCAGGTCCCAGGCAGAAAGTGACCTGCTAAGGCCCTGCAGCTCCTTTTAATAGAGCCTCCTGGGCTCTGATTGGCTGCCTCTCAGCAGCCTTTCTAGGCAGTTCTGGAAGACCCATCCTCCTATCCTGGAGCAGCGTGTGGTATGACCGCAATACCTCCAGCAGGGGGCCTCAAAGGGCCTTTATACCCTGTCACAATAACCATTTAACATGTACTGTGGATAACTCTAGTAAATTAATTCTGTTTATATCTGAGATGCCAAGTCAAGCTACTATTAACATTTCATTGTCGTGTTGCTCCTATGGAATGTTTCCTAGTGTAAATACATGTTTCTTTCCAATGTCTATATTTTTAAACCTATGTCAGTTTGTCCATTGATCACAGGGCTAATCACTCTGGGACTCTCACTATGTTGTAGCAAAAAGAAAAGGAGTACCCGTGGCACCTTAGAGACTAACAAATTTATTAGAGCATAAGCTTTCGTGAGCTACAGCTCACTTCATCGGATGCATTTGTTTCCACCAAATGCATCCGATGAAGTGAGCTGTAGCTCACGAAAGCTTATGCTCTAATAAATTTGTTAGTCTCTAAGGTGCCACGGGTACTCCTTTTCTTTTTGCGAATACAGACTAACACGGCTGCTACTCTGAAACCTGTCAATATGTTGTAGCAGCATCCGCATAGCAAGTTACTGCGTGGTGAACCGGTGTGCTGTAGATTCACATCCTGTCTTGCCATGCAATAACTTGCTATATAGACACGCCCACAGTGTCACCTTTTCTCTTTATCTAACTCTCCCTATCTAGATGTTTTGTATGCTTTTCAAATCCATGCTCTTTTTTCTCATGATACCTCATTCCTGAGCTTATGTTTAATTGATCTTCAATGAGACTGCATCAAAAACGTGTGTGCTTATATGTTCTCTGTTGAGTGGTAATTATTAAAGTCTTCATGAACTACAGTATTTTCCTGATGTTCGATTTCATAACTAAACTTTCTGATTGAAATATTGGTTAATTTATTAATTTGATTGTTATCCTTTAATCTCCTATACTACCTTGTCAAATAACCTTGACTTTGAATTCATGAACTGTGTGCATCATTAAAATGGAGGAGAAAGTTACCAGTGCAATTTAAAAGGAATAACACATCTGTATTTTGTAAAACAAGTCACAATCCATTTGCTTCCAACTTGGGTTATTGTCCTGTGATGAAATGTGCTCTGTTTAGAGCCTGGGTAGATGGTACATAAACCTGTGCCTCGTCATTTAACATAATCTTTTTACTCATATTACCTTGCTTTCACAAAAGTGAGATTTCACCCAGGTTGTTCATCTCACTCCACATTGAGGGGTGCACCCTTGTATACAGTAAGTGGAATGGTATCTGTTGGGGAAATATAGAAAACCAATTTATGGGGAAGCTGAATGAGCAGCTCTTCTTGTGCAAACCAAAAGAAAATCCACATAGGTGAGAATTAAATTCCCCAAATGGAAAACTTTCTTTTACACTTGTAACAGACCCAGACCAGTAGGGTACAGGAGTCTGGTAGAAGGCAAATATACTGGCCACTGGATGAATAGTTTTCTGTTCCCCGAGTAACCAGAGCAGGAGCTGCGCTAGAGCAATCAGGAAACTGCTAGAACCAATTAAGATGGGCAAGCTAATTAAGACACTTAGAGCCAATTGAGAACATACTAGAATCAATTATGGCAGGCAGACTAATCAGGACACCTGATTTAAAAAGGACCTCCCATCAGTTAGTGGAGTGTGTACCAGGAGCAGGGAGTGAGAAGGTGTGTTGCTGGAGGACTGAGGGGTACAAGCATGATAAGGCTCCAGGAGGAAGATCCTGCGATGAGGATAAAGAAGGTGCTGGGGGCAGGCCAGGAGGAAGTAGCCCAGGGAGCTGGAGCTGGAGCTGGAGCTGGAGCTGGAGCTGGAGCTGGAGCTGGAGCTGGAGACAGCTGCTATTCACAGAGCCCTGGGCTGGAACCCAGTGTAGAGGGCAGGCCCGGGTTTCCCCATCCCCCCCAACTCCTGATCGTAGTACACAGGAGGAGTTGACCTGGTCTGTGAGCAACACCAGAAGGGAAGGTCTAATTTGGAAAGGGATCTGGCCTGTCCCTGACCCACTAGATGGGACAACAGAGACTGTGGTGATTGTTCTCCATTTCTCCCATGCTGGCCAGTGATGAGGTTAGCTGAGTGAATAGCAGGTTTGAGCCTCTAGCAGAATCAGCCAAACTGAAGGCTGCTATGAACCTCTGAGGCGAGCAAATCTGCCAAAAAGCACAGGACCCACCAAGGCAGAGGAGGAACTTTGTCACACACACTTTTGCTTATCTAGCTAGGTTTTTTATACTGCACTCCCCGCCATGGTATATGAGCTATTGTGAGCATACAGGGTGGGAGGTTTCCTGTTAATGTCTGCGTTCACTTTAAACAGAAAGTTATGGCAACAACCAATCCCAGATACAAGATTTCTATACTTTTTAGGAGATAGCCTTATAAAATGTGGTAACTAAAGTGTCATCTTTTGACTTGGATTTTGCTGCAGTCTGCAACAAATGTTGCCATAAAATTAGTTTGACTGTCGTAACGGAAAAATAATGGCAAGCCAATGGTTACATCATTATTATCATTAATGTATTGTAGGAAGGAAGCTCTAGACAAGAAGTTGATGCTATAGATCAATATGCATAAAGATAGTGCTGTTGGTATTACCTATGAAACAATAGACTATCTCAGGGTAACACAACCATGCTGCATAAATGTGTGGTAGAAAGAAATATATTTAAACCTGCTCAATATCTTCCTTCAGTCTTTCTCATTTTCAGAGTCTCAAAATTGCTCCAAGTTCCCCTATTAATGTAGTTGTGTATTTTTTCAAAGAAATCACTGTGTCCTTTCCCTTGGCAGTTGGTTTCATATCAACATTAGTACAAAGCTAATGGTTACGAAATGCCATTCTTTTACTTCTTGAGATATTATCAAAGGCTAAAGTAGTCTTTGACCAATCAATACATCTATTTTTATAGAAAAGAAAATTATTCAGAACTACTTCTCTCTTTTTTTTTCCTTTTTAGGTGAAGTTCATAAGTTTGTAGGATAGAAATCTTTAAAATAATTGTTAATGTTACCAGGAAAGCTTGGGACCCCAATGCTGTGTTTGTTCCCTTCCCCCCTTTGGTATTACTTTTATCATTTTCTGTCTTTCTCTTTGAACTATGTGCATTTGTTTGCATGTGATATGTAATCAGGGGTGAAAGTAAAGCCAAAGACTTATTGGTATGGGGGCCGGGCCTCAGGCGGAAGGGGTGGGGCTGGGGGTCAGTGTCCCAGCCAGCCCTCCCACGCTGCCTTACCCAGGTTGGCCCCGGGGCAGCTGCTCCTTTTGCTCCCCCCATTGTCAGCCAGGGGAGGGAGCAAAAGGGGCAACAACATTAAAGCGCTGCAGTGGCAGTGCTTTAAGCAGGGTCCTTTGCTGTGGCAGCACTTTAAAATCAGCTGCGTACAGGCTGGTACTGGTGGCTACTTTTTACTGTACACCATATACCGGCCCACCGTACCGGCTTACTTTCACCTCTGTACATGATATACTCCAACACTACAGAGAGCTAGCGAGTTGCTGTCTAGTGGTTAAAGCGTAGGCCTGGAAGCCAGGAACTCCACAGCTCTATTCCTGTCTCTGACACAGGTGATTTATTGCCCCAAGCAAGACATTTAAGTTCTCCACCATGTGTAAGATAAGGAATATAATACAGAGGATGTATGAAGAAATAATCAGCTAAGGACAATAAGGTACTTTTTATACAAAAAGTGCTATGTGATTGCTAATTATCCGTGTGTGTGTATGTATGTATATAACTATATAAGTATAGGCAGCAGCTTCTAGCACTACGTATTATTAAGGTCGCCTTACACTTTTCATGGTAAGACCCTGTTTTTAGTGGCTTATAACTTCACCTAAATTTAACCATTTGAAATTTTCCATGATGGGCATCTGCCTCAATCTGAATTATTTTGGAAAATTTCAGACAACACGGTTCAACTGTTTCTGAGAATGAGGCTAGCGAAAAATACTTTATTTTGCCCACATTAAAAAAAATGTAAAATTTTCTCCATGCTATGGAGAAGGGACCTGAAATCTGGCAGAGTGCAGCCATTGTCCATGATGTCTCTATGAAAGTCCACCAAAATTGGTCCAAGGTATAAGCCTTTGAAAAATTGCAGTTCACATATACTCAGTGAAGAGTTGCCAGAACTTAACAGCTACATTCTCTGACTAGTGCTGTTCCACATAGAAGATGACAACCTACTGCGATCAGTTACTCTATTAGTTCAAATGGCAGAGGTCTGTATGGTGGATGTCAAGATTCCATCCCTGTTGATGACCCACATAGGTGTCAATATGATGCCACAGGATGGACATTCTGGGGCAGGGGGTTTCACTTTGCTTTTTTAAAAACTTAGGAAATTACACACCAAAAAAACAAAACAAAAAAAACCCTGTTAAAAAATATTAACTGTGCAAGTCAAGCACTCCAAAGTCAGGAAGTTACTTGTGCAACCTTAATTTGGACCCTCTTGTGCATATGAATTATGACGCATTCTTATACAATCAGATACTATCCCGTGTGTGTATATGGATGTATGGCAGATAATACTTTATAAGATAAGGGAGAAAAGCTAGAGAGACTGATGTACATTAAAGACTGTGCTATTGCCAATCTTTTTATGTGTGGAATACACTAGGATGTGTGGTGATGAGCAGCGGCACAAAACCCTCAGTGATGGTATGTTTGGCTTAATGATAAATGTTTTATCACATTGAATTTGGCCTGAACACAACTCGTGAGTCATCTAGGTAATTCCAAATCAGTGCTGATTGGGGAAAAAAAATTAATCCATACCTCAGCATATGTTACAGACAAACTATTTAAGTAATGTTTTAAGAAGTTTTAAAAACTTTTGTTCTAGTCCCTCTGCATGTAAACCAAGTTTTAGTTTCTATGAGTCCATCTGTACAGCAATCGGGGATCTATAAAAACCTCTAGACGTGGCCTAAAATAGCTATTTTATACCTAAAGATGTCACAATTTTAGAGCCTAATATCTCAAGGGCCAAGAGTGAGTGGGTGTTTTTCATTAGGAAGCTCGCTTTTCTGAAGGTATAAAGCTTCCATTTCTAGCGCCATGAGGTAATGAGATATCAGACTTTAGATTCTGCACATTTTAAAGTGCAGAATCATATGCAAAATTGGCTTCAGGCAAGTGTGATTTTGGGGAGGGAAATCCACATATAGAAGAGAGGTAAATGTTTCTCTGACAAGTCAGTTTAAAAAAACAACTATGCTTGAAGCCGCTGAGGGATTTGGAATATTAGAAACAGTCATCGGGGAAGATAGAACAATGGGCAGACAATGTGATCAAAGGTGTGATAAATTTATCATATGGGGGGGGGTGTGCGCGCGTGCTCATATGTGCTAAGAAGACTATCTGCAATATTTTTCCCCTCCAATGATTATAGTTACACTGCTGGATCATATAATAAAATATTTTTAAATGGGAAGAAACCTTTGTTCTTCATCTGTGCATGTATTTTTAGACCATGATCCCACATACAGCCTAGGGGTTTCTTCAAGACTACTTCCTGTTATGAAAGTAACAGCCTTTTAACTTTTAACTGAGAAAAGCAGTTAGTTGTGAAACCATTTTTTTGTGCATAACCTTCTGTTTTTTTTTTTTTGCTGCGTTCACAAGCTAAACCAGCTGTGAAAGGTGCAAGCATATAGTTTGTATTCAGCAAAGATCTGTCTTTTTGTGCTTACTGCAAGGCAAATGGCTTTGCCAGTTGGGGCTACAATTTATCAAGCTGGCAGAGTGACAATTTTCATTACTCTTGAAAATTTATCATGGATAGTCATTTTTGAAGGGTTGACTCTTTTGTTTGAGCAGGGTTCTTACATTTTTAGACTTATAAAAATGGCAATTATTAATGCCATTAACCCATGAGGCAAAGATCAGTTTTGTCCCTGGAAGTTTAAGTATGTCTTCCTGCCAAAAAGATTTATCTGCTGCTGCTGCTGCTGCTTCCAGGGTTTGTGAGTTTAAGGAACAGCCGTAATATAAAAAAAAACACTATTTCCCTAAAGAACAATGAAAATCACTTTTGTCCCAGGAGGAGAGTATGGCAAAGGAAAAATAAAGCTAAAATATTAAATATTAATGTTCCAAATTATTATGTTCACTGCTCTTATCTCCTCTCTTCTCTTCAGAGGCTTAGCGAATTTTCAGAAGGTTAGTTGCCTCCATAATCACAACTCACTGGTAAGGCTCTTTCTTTCACGGTACATTGTAGATGTTTCAAACAATTAATCCACCAACACTAGCAGCAAGTGAATTTAGCCATAGTTCTGGGAGGCACTAAGCAGCTCCCGAGGGTACGTCTAATCTGCCATCGCAGGATGTGACTGCAGCTTGAATGGACATACCTGAGCTAACTCTAATCTATTTAGCTCAGATCCCAGAATAGAGAAGCTATGGCAGTTCGCACTTCAGGCTAGCTCTACAAGTAATTACCCTACAAGGGTTTCAGGTGGGCTTAACTGCAGTGCAGACCTACCTTGAGAGACATTGGGTATCCTAAGTTTGCATTGATTTCAATGGGATCTAAGGGCATTTGCACCTTGCAGGCTCAGTATGTAATTAGGGTTTTCTCGTGGTGCAGACTGATTGAAGCAGAGGTCAAAGTTGTCTGACATGATACAATACTTTGTTAAAAGTACTGGTAGTAAGAGACCATATTGTCATACTGTGGTATTAGCTTGCATCTCCTGTTTTCAAGCATGATGATGATTCACTGCTTACTCGTGTGAGTTATAGGAATACGATTCCAATTTAAAAATAGATGGATTTGTCTTAAAATGCCCACCACTGTTTAAAAGAAAAATAGTTGCAGTACAGTAAAATATCTTCATAATGCAAGGCAGAAAATCTCCCATACACATGTGTGCTAGCTGTCCTGTGCTCTTGATTTACATAATGTGATATAGAGCAAGTGTACTGTGGTATCAACAGATAATTTTAACAGGTGTATTCAAGTGTTGTATGCATGTTGCAGTGAAACACATGCTGTATATTCAAGAAATGAATTTATGGTTGAATACTGCATTACATATGCTAGCAAAATGTAAAACTAAATATACAGCAGTTGAGGAGCTTCCCCTAAGTGACTTCAGTGGCAGAAGAACATTTACCTCTCTAAGGATTATAAAATCAGACCATTAATTGATATCTTTTGACATGAACCAAACAGTTGCTGACACAAGTGGATGGAGAGGTGGGGATATGAGAATACAATCGTTTGGTATTGATAGCTTCCATTAGTACATGTAGCAGAGAGGAGTCTATTCTGTTTGTACTGCAATTTTACAGAATTGTGTAAAAATCATATATCCATAAATGAGTATAAGTGGTATTTTAATAACAGAAAAAGGAAGCTTTAACACTAAATAAATGGGAGAGAATGTTAATAACTAAAATGGACAGCCACTTAGCTTCCCTCTCCAGACATAATTCTATTTTGTGATTAACAGCCAACATTGGCTAATATTTAATGAACAACTATTTGGCATTAAAGAAGCCCTGTGGAGAACTTGAGACCTCCAGATTAAGGTTTTGTTTTCTTTTTAAAAGAAAGTTGAAGAGCTCATACAGTGAAAGGCAGGTTTTCGTGATTTATTAAAAATGTCAAAGTAAATTGTCTTAAAATACACTTTAAACATTACACTGCTTCTCCAGCCAGCCCCTTTCACAGCCACAAGCTCAGTGCATCCTTGATGTACTAATGCACTGGACAGTTCCTTCCCTGGAAGACTAATGTTTAGTGAACCAGGGAAGAATTTTAAAGAGGCTGCTTGGCAAAATAGGAAGTTTCCCTCATAAATAGGGCAGTGTTTAAAAAGCTCAGAAGAGAGAGACCAAGTTGGACCAATGCCTTCACCCACAATGACATTTAGGAGAAGGGAATGAGACCAATGCAAATATACTCTCCTACCACTGAAAGCACCTAGGATTGCCAACTCTCCAGGATTGTTCTGGAGTCTCTAGGAATTAAAAAAGTAATCTTTAATTAAAGATAATGTCATGTGAGGAAACCTCCAGGAATTCATCCAACCAAAGTTACCAACCCTATGCCCACCACTACTTCTACCTTAACTGCTCCTCTGTACCTCCACATCCCACCCTTTACAAGTTGTAGGTGTTTTGTTATTTAGTATTTGCGTAGTGCCACCACTGTGCCAGGCATTTTACAGACCAGTCTAAAGAAAAAATCTTTGAGGAATTTACACTTTAAATAGACACATGGCAGAAAGTGGTTGAGATGAGAAACAGATTGAATGAGTGAAGGGATTGATCTTGTGTCTAGTTAGAAAATGTGAAATGAAGTGAACTGTGTGGATGCTGGACCCAGGCTTGTTCCTACCCAGTCCCATTGACCCTATAAATTATACATATATAATACATAAAATGCAGGGAGGGTTATTACTCCACTCCTCTATCTTCACATAAATGATTCTTGTAATGATTCCATGGTCACATAGATGTTGGTCATCAGTTATACAAGCTACTGTAATGGAGTAATACATTTTTGCATGCTACCATACTTGTAGGTGTAACACCGTATAAAAGTAAGGATTATTGAACTTGTATTGTAAAATTTAAAACCTTGGTACTATTCTTTTTGATAGTAAGAGTATATTGATTCATAAGTACTCTCCATATTGTGGCATACTGATAATGCTTAAAACCTTTGATTTTCTTTTCATGTAGAGCAGCAAAGATGAGACGTAATCACATTGAAGTTAATGAAATAACAGTGGTGCAAAGCCAGTGTAAATAAGAGGAGAATCAGACTAAATCGGGGGGCCAAGATAATCTTCATCCAAGAATATTAAAGGAATTGGCACATGAAATTGCAAACCCATTAGCAAGAATTTTTAATGAATCTGTATACTCAGGGGTTATACCGTATGACTGGAGAATTGCTAACATAGTTCCTATTTTTAGAGAAAGGGGGGAAAAAAAGTGATCCGGGTAACTACAAGCCTGTTAGTTTGACATCTGTAGTATGCAAGGTCTTGGAAAAAATTCTGAAGGAGAAAGTAGTTGAGGACATTGAGGTCAATGGTAAATGGGACAAAATACAACATGGTTTTACAAAAGGTAAATCGTGCCAAACCAACCTGATCTCCTTCTTTGAGAAAGTAACAGATTTTTTAGACAAAGGAAACGCAGTGGATCTAATTTATCTAGATTTCAGTAAGGCGTTTGATACGGTGCCACATGAGGAATTATTAGTTAAATTGGAAAAGATGGGAATCGATATGAAAATTGAAAGGTGGTAAGGAATTGGTTAAAGGGGAAACTACAGCGGGTCATACTGAAAGGTGAACTGTCAGGCTGGAGGGAGGTTACCAGTGGAGTTCCTCAGGGATCGGTTTTGGGACCAATCTTAGTTAATCTTTTTATTCCTGACCTCGGCACAAAAAGTGGGAGTGTGCTAATAAAGTCTGCAGATGACACGAAGCTGGGAGGTATTGCCAATTTAGAGAAGGACTGGGATATCATACAGGAGGATCTGGATGACCTTGTAAACTGGAGTAATAGTAATAGGATTCAGAGTAGCAGCCGTGTTAGTCTGTATTCGCAAAAAGAAAAGGAGTACTTGTGGCACCTTAGAGACTAACAAATTTATTAGAGCATAAGCTTTCGATGAAGTGAGCTGTAGCTCACGAAAGCTTATGCTCTAATAAATTTGTTAGTCTCTAAGGTGCCACAAGTACTCCTTTTCTTTTTTAGTAATTGGATGAAATTTAATAGTGAGAAGTGTAAGGTTATGCATTTAGGGATTAATAACAAGAATCTTAGTTATAAGCTGGGGATGCATCAATTAGAAATAATGGAGGAGGAGAAGGATCTTGGAGTATTGGTTGACCACAGGATGACTATGAGCCGCCAATGTGATATGGCTGTGAAAAAAGCTAATGCAGTCTTGGGATGCATCAGAAGAGGAATTTCCAGTAGAGATAAGGAGGTGTTAGTACCTTTATACAAGGCACTGGTGAGACCTCATCTGGAATACTGTGTGCAGTTCTGGTCTCCCATGTTTAAGAGGGATGAATTCAAACTGGAACAGGTACAGAGAAGAGCTACTAGGATGATTCAAAGAATGGAAAACCTGTTTCATGAAAGGAGAGTCAAGGAGCTTGGCTTGTTTAACCTGACCAAAAGAAGGCTGAGGTGAGATATGATTGCTCTCTATAAATATATCAGAGGGATAAATACCAGGGAGGGAGGGAGAGGAATTATTTAAGCTCAGTACCGATGTGGATACAAGAACAAATGGATATAAACTGGCCACCAGGAAGTTTAGACTTGAAATTAGACGAAGGTTTCTAACCATCAGAGGAGTGAAATTCTGGAACAGCCTTCCAAGGGAAGCAGCGGGGGCAAAAAACCTATCTGGCTTCAAGATTAAACTCGATAAGTTTATGAAGGAGATGGTATGATGGGATAACATGATTTTGGCAATTAATTGATCTTTAACTATTCATGGTAAATAGGCCCAATGGCCTGTGATGGGATGTTAGATGGGGTGGGATCTGAATTACTACAGAGAATTCTTTCCTGGGTATCTGGCTGGTGAATCTTGCCCACATGCTCAGGGTTCAGCTGATCGCTATATTTGGGGTCAGGAAGGAATTTTCCTCCAGGGCAGATTGGAAGAGGCCCTGGGGTTTTTTTTGCCTTCTTCTGCAGCATGGGGCATAGGTCACTTGCTGAAAGATTCTCTGCACCTTGAGGTCTTCATGATTTGAGGACTTCAATAGCTCAGACATAGGTGAGAGGTGTATTGCAGGAGTGGGTGGGTGAGATTCTGTGGCCTGCATTTTGCAGGAGGTCAGACTAGATGATCATAATGGTCCCTTCTGACCTTGATATCTATGAGTCTCTTATCTAGATTGAAGAAAGAATAATACTAGGGCTGTCAAGCAATTAAAAAAATTAATTGCGCAATTAATTACTATGTTAAACAATAATAGAATACCATTTATTTAAATATTTTTGGATGTTTTCTACATTTTCAAATATATTGATTTCAATTACAACACAGTGTACAGTGCTCACTTTATATTAATTTTTATTGGAAATATTTGTTATAAAAATCATAAGAAATAGTATTTTTCAATTCATCTCATACAAGTACTGTAATATCTCTTTATCATGAAAGTTGAACTTACAAATGCAGAATTATATACAAAAAATAACTGCATTCAATGTAAAACTTTAGAGCCTGCAAGTCCACTCAGTCCTAATTCTTGTTCAGCCAGTCACTCAGACAAACTAGTTTGTTTGTTTGCAGGAGATAATCCTGCCCGCTTCTTGTTTACAATGTCACTTGAAAGTGAGATCAGATGTTCATATGGCACAGTTGTAGCCGGCGTCGTAAGATATTTACGTGCCAGATGCATTAAAGATTCATTAGTCCCTTCTATGCTTCAACTACCATTCCAGGGCACATGCTTCCATGCTAATGAGGGGTTCTGCTCGATAATGATCCAAAGCAGTCTGACGCATGTTCACTTTCATAATCTGAGTCAGATGCCACCAGCAGAAGGTTGATTTTCTTTTTTGGTGGTTCGGGTTCTGTAGTTTCCTCATCGGAGTGTTGCTCTTTTAAGACTTCTGAAAGCATGCTCCACATCTCATGCCTCTCAGATTTTGGAAAGCACTTCAGATTCTTAAACCTTGGGTTGAGTGCTGTAGCTGTCTTTAGAAATCTCACATTGGTACCTACTTTGTGTTTGTGAAATCTGCTGTGTTCTTAAAATGAACAACATGTGCTGGGTCATCATCCAAGACTGCTATAACGTGAAATATGGCAGAATGCAGATAAAACAGAGAAGGAGACATATTGTTCTCCCCCAAGGAGTTCAGTCACAGATTTAATTAACGCTTTTTTTTTTTAAATGAGTGTCATCAGCATGGAAGCATGTCCTCTGGAATGGTGGCTGAAGCATGAAGGGGCGTACGAATGTTTAGCATATCAGGCATGTAAATACCTTGCATTGCAGGCTAAAAAAGTGCCTTTTCTCACTTTCAGGTGACATTGTAAATAAGAAACCGGCAGCATTATCTCCCGTCAATGTAAACAAACTTGTTTATCTTAGTGATTGGCTGAACAAGAAGTAGGACTGAGTGGACTTGTAGGCTCTAAAGTTTGACATTGTTTTACTTTTGAGTGCAGTTACATAACAAAAAACAACTTTTGTAAGTTGCAATTTTATGGTATTGTATGAGGTGAATGAAAAATACTATTTATTTTGTATATCATTTTTACAGTGCAAAAATTTATAATAAAAGTAATATCAAGTGAGCACTGTACACTTTGTATTGAGTGTTGTAACTGAAATCAATATATTTGAAAATGTAGAAAACATCCAAAATATTTAATAAATTTCAGTTGGTATTCTATTGTTTAACAGTGCAATTAGAACTGTGATTAATTATGATTTTTTTTGTAATTTTGATTAATTTTTTTGTTAATGTGAGTTAACTGCGATTAATTGACAGCCCTAAATAATACACATTGAGATTTGACACCATGACAATTAGACATGAGAAGTTACAGGGTTTGACGCTGTATTGAGTGATTTAAGTGCCCCTAGTAAAGCTGGCACCTACATGTCCCTACCTTGTTTAAGAAATGCAATTAACAAGCAGTCTTGAAATAATTGCAGAAGTGTCCATGTGATGTCTTTCTGGCCTCTGAGAATGAAGAAACAGATAGAAGACATGTTAGTCTATGTGGAGTGACAAAACAGGTTAGTGTTAAGTGCCATTCCCCAGGGATTGATAAAGTTTTTCTGTGGTGAGAGGGGAAAGCACAGTTGCCAGGCTAACTAAAGCAAGGCTATGAACTATCTGTGTATAAACTGCATTGCACTCTGCATAGCACCTGGAAGATGGATAGGAGATACTCATTTAGGCTGTTATAGACAACGTGAAATACAACTTAATGAGAAATCATAGCATTATATGGTATATCAGTTTGAAAGGTCCAATGAACCTATGGCAATACAGTGAAATATAATTGGGAAAGAAAACTAGGGCAAACAAAGGGAAAGAATGTAATTTTTGGATATTACTTTGTGAAAATTTAATATTTTTCATGATATGGATCTGAAGTGTTTGGTTTGATTCTCCTCTCAGTTTGGGTTAACAGGAAAAACACCTGTGAAACAAGCGAAGTTAAATTGTTGTAAAACCACTGTAAGACTTTGTGTGGCTTTAACTGAATGTGTCCTTTAACACAAGTTGTAAAGCTCAATGAGAACTGAATTCACAAATGCTTATCTTTATCTGAATTTATTATTACAGATTTGGCTCCGCTGTAGTCGTGTGATGTTTAATGGTTCTCTTACTTCTGGAGAGTTTTCTGACTTTCAGTAATGATTTTTAATATAGACATTTTAAAAAAAATCCACTTTTTTCCACTGGATTATCAAGTGTTTGTGGGAAATGAATGCCCAAAAAGGGGAGCATATCAATGTTACATAGTAGGAACTTTTACACAATGAGAATATCATTAAGGTAAAATAATTGTGTATATTTAAAGTCTTATACAAAACTAGAAAGTCCAAAATCCCCACCCAAAACCCAAACAGCATCACAAATTTGAAATGTATTAACATTTAATATGCCACAGCTGTAACCTGTGTTTTTTACAAATTTCAAAACTTTTTCATTTGCTTTCTGTATATTGCAATAAAAACAAAAGTTACCCTCACAGCCTGGTGCAACAAAGTCTCAGTTATTGCATCATAATTCACTTTATGGTGCTCCAGAGGGGTCCTGCCATCAGTTTTGTATCTAAACTACACATTAGACAGGAATTATTTCCACAGTATTCCAGCCTGTCTCAATTTATTGCTATATTGCCTCATCTATGAATACTCCAGGCACATTATCTGGCTTTGGCTCTCCATTACTTCCTTTCCTCATTATTCTCTATGTTCTCCTAAAGGATATTTATTTGCATTAGGTGTCTCTCTTTTGATCACAGGTTTGGGCCCTGATCCTGCAGTGAGCTGACCACAGGCATGACAGTCTTAGAGTTTTCATGAATGAGGCTCAGAGGATTTGGCTTTAAATATCAGATCATAAAACAAAAGGCTCATAATTAACAGCTGGTGACTGTGAGAAATCAGAGTTTGTAACATCCATAGGGAATTGATTTCTTGCATATGTCTTAAACTCACATTTCTAACAATGTTATATGAGAAACATGTCTGTCTGAACTGGAATTAGTATAGCAGTGAACTATCAATTAAATTCAAACAGGTGCAGATGGCAGGGGGAGGGGGGAGATTTAGCCTTGGCAAAATAGAATATTGAGGTGTCCCTGATTTGTCTTTGAAAGCCTTTTTATATTGATAGTGCTAAGTATTCTGATGTCAGAATCCAAAAACAGATTTTACTATCATATCTGGCCCCTTGCTCTCTAATGAGCTGAACCTAAAACCCATATGCTCCCAAAAACACTGAAGGTGCAAGAATAGTTTTGAATTCAAAAACAATTTTTGTGGCTGGGTCTCATTTTATTAGAAAGTGAAAATGATTATAAGAAAACAATGTTCTAATTCAAAGCAAGAGCAGAACTAACTGCTCAAAGTGAACATGCTAAACTTGAAAGCTTTTCCACTTTTCTTTGGTAGCACATGAAAGTGTGTGACAAAATGTGGGATTTTTTTAACTGCTGCAGTGTTACTAATCTAGAAGCAAACTATGCTAGCCTCAATGAAATTTTCTCCTGAATATTTACTGCAAAATTGAGTCCAAAATAATTACTCGTATACTATCCATCATGCATCTGTTCTAGGCCTAATACTGTTTCCATGGAAGACAATTAGATTCATGGATTCTAAGGCCAGAGGGACCACTGTCATTGCCTAGTCTGACCTCCTGCATAATGAAGGCCAAAGGACTTCTATCAATTAACTCCAGCTGAACTAGAATGCATCTTTTAGAAAAACATCCAATCTTCTTGATTTAAAGTTTTTTCAGTGATGAAGAAACTACCTCAACCCTTGGCAGGTTGTCCCCATAATTATTAACCTCCCTCTTAAAAATTTGTGCCTTATTTCCAATTTTAATATATATAGCTTCTACTTCCAGCCATTTGACCTTGTTATAGCTTTGACTGCTTGATTGGAGAGCCCTTTATCAAAATTTGTTCCCCATGTAGGGAGGTATAAACTGTAATCAACCGAATATTTGCCATTGACTTCTACCAATAAATAGAGGAGTTACATTTCCAGTCAGTCAACATCTTCCGTGAGCAAGTAGGTCATATCTGAGAAAATAAGAAATGTGGTCTTGAGCATAGACCTAGGAGCTCTTTATTCTTCAGTCTTGCTGGTTCTGATAGCAGCTTCCTCTGTGGCTTTAAGCAAGTCACCCAGGGTGAGTGCCTCACCTCTGCTCTGCCCCTTTTATATTTGGGTAAGAGGGCTGAAGTGGCATAGAGGGGCACTAAAATGGCTGGGGAAGAAGTCCCCTTGTGTAGGCATTGCAGAGACTGGTGTAAAGCTGCCTTTTTGCGTATTGGACAGTACTTTGGGTGGCTAGCTCCTCACTGCAGCTACACTTCTATTGTACTTCTATACAGTACTAGTTTGATCACAGCTAGCACAGGCAAGGCTTTTTGAGCTGGAATTTACATAACAATGGCAATACATAACAATACTGGTTCAGACCAACAGTCAATCTAGTCCAGTATCCTCTCTTCCGACAGTGGCTGGTGTCAGATGCTTCAGAGGGAATGAAAAGGACAAGGCAATTATTGAGTGTTCCATCCCCATTGTCCAGTCCCAGCATCTAGCAGTCAGATGTTTAGGGACACCCAAAGCATGGGGTAGCATTGCTGACCATCTTGGCTAATAGCCATTGATGAATCTGTCCTCCGTGAACTTATCTAATTCTTTTTTGAACCCAGTTATACTTTTGGCCTTCACAACAGCCCCTGGGAATGAGTCCAACAGGTTGACTTTGCATTGTGTAAAGAAATACTTCCTTACGTTTGTTTGAACTGTGCTGCCTATTAATTTCGTTGGGTGACCCTGAGTTCCTGTATTATATAAAGGGGTAAATAACACTTCCTTATTCACTTTCTACACACCATTCATTATTTTATAGACCTTTATCAAAACCCCCCCTTCGGTCTTTTTAATCTCTCCTTATATGGAGGCTGTTCCATATGCCTAGTCATTTTGGTTGCCCTTCTCTGTATCTTTTCCATTTCTAGTATCTTTTTTTGAGATGGGGTGACCAGAACTGCATGCAGTTTTCAAGAGGTGGGCATACCATGGATTTATATAGCGGCATTATATTTTCTGTTTTGTTATCTAACCCTTTCCCAATGGATCCTACCATTCTGTTAGCTATTTTGACTGCTGCTGCACATCGAGCAGATGTTTTCAGAGATCTATCCACAACAACTCCAAGATCTTTCTTGAGTGGTAGAAGCTAATTTAGACTCCATCATTTTGTAAGTATAGTTTGGATAGTGTTTTCCACGTTCATTACTTTGCATTTATCAACATTGAATTTCACCTTCCATTTTGTTGCCCAGTCACCTAGTTTTGTGAGATCCTTTGTAATTCTTCATAGTCAGCTTTGGACTTAACTATCTTGAGTAATTTCTTATCTTCAAACTTTGCCGCATCACTATTTAATCCCTTTTTCCAGATCATTTATTAATATGTTGAACAGCACTGGTCCCAGTACAAGTCTTTGGAGCACCCTGCTATTTACCTCTCACCACTGTGAAAACTGAATATTTATTTCTACCCTTTGTTTCCTATCTTTTAACCAGATACTGATCCATGAGAGGATCTTCCTTCTCATCCCATGAATGCTTTTTTTGATTAAGAAACTTTAGTTGGGATCTTGTCAAAAGCTTTCTGCAAGTTCAAGTACACTATAGCCACTGAATCACCCTTGTCCATATGTTTGTTGACACCCTCAAAGAATTCTAATAGGTTGGTGAGGCATGATTTCCCTTTACAAAATCTGTAGTGACTCTTTCCCAGCATATCATTTTTATATATGAGTCTGATAATTCTGTTCTTTACTACAGTTTCAACCAATGTGCCTGGTACTGAAGTTAGGCTTACCGACCTATAATTGCCAGGATTGTCCCTGGAGTCTTTTTTTTAAAAATTGGAGTTACAATAGCTATCTTCCTGTCATTTGGTACAGAGGCTGTTTTAAGCAATAGGTTACATACCACTATTAGTAGTTCTGCAATTTCATATTTGAGTTCTTTCAGAATTCCTGTGTAAATAACCTCTGGTCTTGGAGACTTATTACTGTTTAATTTACCAGTTTGTTCCAAAACCTCCTCTACTCTATCTGGTTTTAAGATTCTACTCGATAAGTTTATGGAGGAGATGGTATGATGGGATAATGGGATTTTGGTAAGTAATTGATCTTTAAATATTCAGGGTAAATAGGCCAAATCCCCTGAGATGGGATATTAGATGGATGGGATCTGATTTACTATTGAAAATTCTTTCCTGGGTATCTGGCTGGTGAATCTTGCCCATGTGCTCAGGGTTTGGCTGATTGCCATGTTTGGGGTCGGGAGGGAGTTTTCCTCCAGGGCAGATTGGAGAGGCCCTGGAGGTTTTTTTTTTTTTGCCTTCCTCTGTAGCATGGGGCATGGTTGACTGGAGGGAGGCTTCTCTGCTCCTTGAAGTTTTGAACCATGATTTGAGGACTTCAATAGCTCAGACATGGGTGAGGTTTTTCATAGGAGTGGTGGGTGACATTCTGTGGCCTGCGCTGTGCAGGAGGTCGGACTAGATGATCAGAGTGGTCCCTTCTGACCTTAGTATCTATGAATCTATGAATCTACTGACACCTCTCACTCTGGGACATTTCCTCAGATTTGTCATCTAAGAAGAATGGCTCAGGTGTGGGAATCTCCCTCACACCCTCTGAGTGAAAGCCAATGCAAAGAATCCATTTAAGTTATCTGCAATAGCTTTGTCTTCCTTGAGCGCTACTATAGCACTTCAGCCATCCTGTGGCCCACTGATTGTCTGCCAGCCTTCCTGCTTCTGATGTACTTTAAAAAATTGCTGTTAGTTTTCGTCTTTTTCTAGTTGCTCTTCAAATTCTTTTTTGGTCTGCCTAATTATACATTTACGCTTGGCTTGCCAGAGTTTATGCTCCTTTCTATGTTCACTATTTACTTTCTAGCTACACATCCAGCTTGAAGTGTAGACATACCGAAAGTTATACTGATGCCTCTCCAGCCCCTGGAGCAGCCTATGTTTAGGATGGTGCAAAAGTGGAATAGCAACACCTTTCCCCTTCCCCTGGTCTGTGAGTCACCTCCAGTCATTTTGTGTCTTGGCTTCCACAAATAGGGATAGTAATGCTCACCCACTTCAGAGTTTTTCAGGCAGTTATAACTCACAGATAGTCATAAAATGATCTGAAGATAAAAGGCACTACTGTGTGTAAACACACTGGATGAAACTCTGGCCCCTTTGAAGTCAAAAACAAACTCCCATTGACCTCAGTGGGGTAGGATTTCACCCATTGATTTTTTTTTTAAAAGAAAGTAATTTTAAAAGAAATGTCCAGTAGGAGGACTGCAACATCATACCTTTAATTTCACAAAGATACTTTTGTATTTCTAAAATGAGTGTGTCTTAAAAGGCTTTACTTTACTTTATAGATATTTCAGCTGTAGTGTATTCAGTGAATTTCATAGGCAATATGAGAGAATTTGTTATCAAATATTTATGAATAATAACATAGTACTTTGTTCTTAAAATGTAACTTTTCTTAGGTGTCTTTTTTCCTTGGGACTCTGAAAATGGCAGACACTGGGTCAAATGAGAGGAAAAAGTACTGAAAAATATCTTTATGTGTAACAAAATCCTAAGTAGTTATTAACTGGCACAACGGTGAGTGCAACAGTGTGAATGCATTTGAAATAAATCATTTTCTGGCAATTGCAAAGATTCTGATATCACTTTCCACCCTGTCACTACTTTTGATACTTGCATAATTGCAGTGAATGACTTTGCACGTGATAGTTTTAAAGAGCAGGAGAGTTTTAAGGTATCATCTTGCTTTGCAATGAAGTTTATAATTACCTGTAGGTATATGCTGATAATACAGGTTTAATGAACACACCAGTCAACTTCAGAATATTCAGTTATGTTGCCATAGTGACAGTTTAAATCATGTTACACCAATCTATTTTTAAAAACATATTAATGGTCAGCAAATGAAATACCAATTCAATAAAGTGAAATGAAGAGGCTCTGTAGACATATCCTTTACATCTAGGATGATTCCACTTGAGCATGCAAAGCATTTAGGATAATTGCTGTTCCTCAAAGGGTCATTTTGATTAATACACAAACAAAAGTTAGTTTGGTATTTAGGCAGTTATGATTGCAGTGAGATTTCAGGTATAAATCTTTGTGGTGAGGCTAGAAATAGAAGGAGAATTTTATAGCTCTTCTGATGGATTTGTTCTTGTGTATAATATTTAATAGCACACAGTTCAGAGTTCAGTTTAGACAGACTATCAGTTAGGTAGCCCTCTTAGGTCACAGGATGCCCCAAACAGTTTATCTAAAAATGATGTGGAGCGAGGGGTACATGCGTATCACTCCAGACGAGCTGCTAAGCATGCATGACAAGGATGCAGATTCTTTACAGAATTACCCTCAATGCATGCAGTACTAAAATGGAGCTACTCAATTTATCCCTCCTACCTTTATTTCCAAAGGGGTGCACTCAGATTTGCTTGCCATAACTTTGATTCAATTAATTGCTAAATTAAAGTTAAGCTCATAATGGACTGTAGTATGTATTTTAGGTGACTTGGGACTAAAAATGTCTCTTTCCTCCTATCCAGGTTTTGATTACATTATCAGTTGCAATAGTTCCCATTTAGCAGTTGGTGTCTTTAAGACCTTACAAGAATTAACATTATCGAAGCAGGATGTTTTTATTGAACACTTCTAGCAAGGATCTGTAGGTGTTTCTACTTGGATTTAATTGAATGAGCTCTTAGATGGGTTGTGTAACAAAGGATCTTAAAAGCTGTCCCTGGTTCATAATGGATGATTCCAATTCTGCTTGTCAACAAAGACATCTTAGAAAGCAATTTAATTTTCTTTATCGATCAGTTACATTTACCATGAAAAGTCGTGATTTTTATCTAGCAGCCTAGTTGCAAAGCTTAATAAATATCATAGTTTAGGGTGGTTTGTAGCATGCTATTTAGAGCATGAGTAGGAAGACTTTCATACATTTAAATAACATGAACAGAATGCCGTTCCCAAATCACCACGTTAAGGCTTTACATAAAGAATACCTCACTAGCACTGTGTATCCTTTGCTGAAGTGTATGCCTTTGAAAGGGGGTGACCTATTTGACAGGAGCCGAGCCTTGTATATAAGGCTACTTCCTGCCCCCTCCCCCCTGAGAAATAGTACCCATGCACCTGGGATTTTTTCACTTATTGGAGAGAGCAGGAGAGGTGGTTTCTATAGTTGAGCTCAGACAGCTGGTTACATCATTTGATGGTTACAAGTCATTGTAAGTGGGGTTTTATAATAAGTCTGCTCTTCCCAGCTGCTGTACCAGCTAGCCACCATTGGTAGACTGGTTTCATAGCAGAAGTGGGCCTTGAGGATGGATTTGACAGAGGAGAGTAATGGCCTTATAGGTCAGTTTAAGGAGGACTGTTTGCATAAAGGAGCATTGTCAAAGGCAGCACAGAGATGCATGTGGAGAAGCAGGCAAATAGGCTTTCCAGGCTGGCAAAATTCATCGAGAAAAGGGGACAAGGGGATGTTTTTTAATTTTAACTGAATTTTATGTATATTTTGATCTGAAAAGTGGCAAGATAGGAAAAATAGTTTTGTGCATTTATTTGTTTTAGCTCCATCATTCTTTTCCCTGGCTTTTGTATAGATTTTCCTCTTCCAGATACTTTACCATGTCTTTCTTTGTGCTGGATTGTAACTGATTCCAATGACTCTGTCATCATATGACAAGTTCTACTATACACATAGCATAGCTGTTTCCAGGAAGGTCATTGGTAAGGGGAAGACTGAGGCGCCCTTTCTTGTACTCATTAACAGGCTCTCCCACTGAATTCATGGGAGTGAACAGATCAGTAGGGGACTACGCACTGTGCGTTAAGTATGCACAATCTAGCTGTAGCAATTCTAGATATTTCCCTTTCTTACACTTTCAGGACTTTAACCTGAAATCACACTTCTCTTTAAGCTTGCTACTGTTTTTTTTTAATACTTTGCATTTTATGCTGAAACAACTCCAATTTAACAGATTACCATTAAAACTTTCACTCCATGACAAGCTGGGAAGAGTCCAGGCAAACTAACCAGATCAAATTAAACAACACACGTGCAACTTCTGGCCTGTTGGTTCCCTTAATGATGTAATTGTGGATATTCTTTCCATGAGAGAGTTAGTGACTTTGAAACCTGTATACGTAGCCTAGCTCTGTCAACATAGGTAAGAGACAGAAATATCATGTGACATATATGATTAAGCAAAAGCAAGCAATACAGCTTGAATTTTGAATATTAAATGTCAAAATAACAAGTAAATGAAAGCTGTAAAAAATTTTCTCTCAGTTTCCAATGAGCAACTTTCCCCATTTGTATATGCTTGTGGGTGATACATGAATAAAAGGGGAAAATTAAATAAATTATTTGTTATGAATTAGTCATTGAGATCTGGTAATTTTAGTACAGGAGCCCAATGCTTAAGAACATATGAATGGCCACACTGGGTCAGACCAATGGTCCATCTAGCCCAGTATTCTGTCTTCCAACAGTGGCCAGTGCCAGGTGCTTCAGAGGGAATGAACAGAACAGGTAATCATCAAGTGATCCATCCCCTGTTGCCTATTCCAAGCTTCTGGCAAACTGAGGCTAGGGACACTTCAGAGCATGGTTTTGAATCACTGCCCATCCTGGCTAATAGCCATTGGTGGACCTATCCTCCATGAATTTATGTAGTTTTTTTTTGAACTCAGTTATAGTCTTGTCCTTCACAACATCCTCTGGCAAAGAGTTAACAGGTTGACTGTCCATTATGTGAAGAAATACTTCCTTTTGTTTGTTTTTAAACCTGCTGCCAATAAATTTATTTTGATGACCCCTAGTTCTTGTGTTTATGAGAAGCAGTAAATAACACTTCCTTATTTACTTTCACCACACCAGTCATGATTTTATAGACCTCTATCATATCTATCATATCATTAGTCATATTTTTTTCAAGCTGAAAAGTCCCGGTCTTATTCATCTCTCCTCAGATGGAAGATGTTCCATACCCCTAATCATTTTTGTTGCCCTTTTCTGTACCCTTTCCAATTCTAATGCATTATATTTTTTTAGATGGGGCAACCAGATCTGCATGCAGTATTCAAGATGTGAGCATTCCATTTATTTATGTAGAGGCAATATGATATTTTTTGTCTTATTATCTATCCCTTTCCTAATGATTCACAAAATTCTGTTTGCTTTTTTGACTGCCACTGCACATTGAGTGAATGTTTTCAGAGAACTATCCACAGTGACTGCAAGATCTCTTTCTTGAGTGGTAACAGCTAATTTAGACCCCCATCATTTTAGATGCATAGTTGGGATTATGGTTTCCAATGTACATTACTTTGCATTTATTAACATTGAATTTCATCTGCCGTTTTGTTGCCCAGTCACCCATTTTTCTGAGATCCTTTTGTAGTTCTTTGCACTCTGCTTGGGACTTACCTAGCTTGAGTAGTTTTGTATCATCTGCAAATTTTGCCACCTCACTGTTTACCCCTTTTTCCAGATCATTTATGAATATGGTGAATAGGACTTATCCCCGTACAAATCCCAGGGAGACACCACGATTTAATTCTCTCCATTCTGAAAACTTATAATTTATTCTTACCCTTTTTTTTTCTTATTTTTGAACCAGTTATCAATCCATGAGAGGACCTCCCTCTTATCCTATGACAGCTTACTTTGCTTCAGGGCCTTTGGTGAGGGACCTTGTCAAAGGTTTTCTGAAAATCTAAGTACACTATATCCAATGGATATCTCTTGCTTGTTGAACCCCCTCAAAGAATTCTAGTACATTGATGAGGCATGATTTCCCTTTACAAACAGCATGTAGACTCTTCTCCAACAAATAATATACATCTATGTGTCTGATAATTCTGTTCTTTTCTGTAGTTTCAACCAATTTGCCTGGTACTGAAGTTAGGCTTATTGGCTTATTGCCGGGATCGCCTCTGGAGCCTTTTTAAAAAATTGGCATCATATTAGCTACCCTCCATCTGTGATCCCATTAAAGTAAATGGCAAAATTCCCATTGATTCATGGGGAAGAAAATCAGGCCTTATGACTAGAGCTGGTTGGAAAGTAAGACTAAATGTTTTTTGTCAGAAATGCTGATTCATTGATACCAAAACTTTTTGTGGGAAACAGTTGGTTTCAACAAATTTTGACTCAGATATTTTTGAAAAACTCTGAAGTTATCAAACTATTATGCTCTCACAAAACAAAAAAAAACCCAGTTCTCTGGTTTGAAATGACTTTGTTTTGACATACAAGTTAATTATAGTTTTTTAAAATAGTTGAAATCAAAATGAAATTCTTTGACCCCAACTTTTTAATTTTTTTTTAAATTTTTGGTCTATGAAAATTTGAGGTTGACTTTGTCCTGATTCAGGATAGAAAATTTTAGATATCTTGACAGTTTTCACAGGACAGGAAAATAATTTCCTGACCATCTCTACTTGTGATGTGTGGTCTTGTATTTTTATTTTCAAACACTTTTGACATATAAGGGGACATCTGCTTTCACAGTGTGAAATTTTGGTCTAAAAATGTCACTCTTCAGTAAAATTGCCATTAGATTATTCCATTTATAGTTAAAAATATAACTGTCAAATAAAATTCACAACATCTTCCTAGTGGCGCTTCTTAGCATGTCAGTTTTCAAAATGATCCTTTGAGTAAATCAAACGCCACCCTCTTTCACAAAGATGATTAAAAGAAACAAAACCACTTTCCTTTAGAACTTGCTCCAAAGTTCTTCACCATCTATGTTGCCTTCCCAACAAATGTCTTTTCAAGATATTATTCTCATTTTGTCTCCCCCTAGCAAACAGAACATGCCCTTTCAATCTGATGCCAACAAGCTCCTAAATTGCTAGTTATCGTGAACCTGCCAACTCTGGTTTCATTTTTGGGCTGTTTAATTAATGAACGAACAAGATGAAAAACATTATGCAACGAGGACCCAGATGGTACTGCAATGAAGTAACAGAGGTATAGTTGACAGAAAAATAGTATGAGCTATTAGTTGATTACAACAAGGGAAAGAATTTCATCTCTTTTCTAACAGGAAGGACACAGGGAGATTGAAGGACAAGAAAGGAAGACAAGGGGAGAGTCTAACAAATAAAAACAAAAAGAAGGGGGATAGAAATATTCAAAGTGCCAGAGGAAATTAAATAGAGAAGTCTAAAGAAAGCAGCACCCATGCCACTCAACATATAGCCTTCTGAAAGCTCACATGCATTTTTAAATTACATTTTTATATTGAAATTTGGATTTCTAAGCTAAGTGCTGGCAGCAGGTGTCTTTCTTTTTATCAATAAATATTCACCATTCGTATAGCACCATAGACAAGCATGACTCTATGTAAGGGGAAGAGGTTCACGGACCCTGCTCTGTTGAAAAGTTACAGCGTTAAATAGGCTAAATAAATTACAGGTGGTGCCATTGAGCCTCCTGCTGGAACTGCAGCTTGCTGAAAACTAAGACACCAGCTCTAGAGGGCAGAATTACAGATTAAAAACCAATTGATTAATACAAAAGAACAGAGATTGATCCCTTTTATATTAATATATGATTAAATTGTAAAACACTTGATTTATATTATTCAGACCCTGTGTGATTCCTCTCTACATCAGGCACAAATCATTCAAATATAAATATTATTTTATATTATACACAAACTATTAGGACCTAGTCCTGTTCAGTATTGAGAGATTTCAAATCCCACTGGGCCAAATGCTGAGGTCTTTGCTCAATTTCTGCTCAGGCCAATTCCCATTGACTTCATTGCCAGGCAAGGTCTGATTAAAAATTGAACTCCCAATTCTGCTTCATTGAAGACAGTATGAAGTTTTCCAATGACTTTTGTGGGGGCAGCATTAGGAACTGGGTATAACCTCAAGATCTTGCCCATTAACCTGAATGGGATTTGAGTGTGCTCAGCAACTTATAGGATCAGGTCATCCGTTAATAAGAAACACACCAATAAATCATGTGTGTATAATGGTTGCTTGTTGATAAGAGTAGACCCCTTATGCCCATGAGTAGTTTTTACTCACATGCAAGGAATCCCATTACCTGCAGTGGGCTATTTGCATGAATATGGATTATTCACATGACTACAGGTTGAAGAATCACTTGTACACAATTTAAACAAGAGGAGGTATATTTGTATAATTATTATGCACGCATCCCATAATCCTTTCCCTACAAAGTATTGTCTGCTTAACAATGAGGAATAAATATGGGATTAGAGTTTCAAAACAGTACCCAGGCGCTCCAATGTAAGCATCCAAACAGACAGCCAGATTTTCAAAAGCACGCAGCAGCTCCCGTTGGTCTCAGATCTTCCGTGCATGGAGGGCTTTTGAAAAATCTCACTTTTCATGGACAACCTCTCATATGAGTCGGATCATAAGAGCTGCTGCTCAGCTTCTACCAAATCCACTGGGCTAAATCCTAAAGCCCTCAATCAGTCAAACACCCACTGAATTCCATGGGAATTTGCTTGTGTAAGGAAAGGACTTCTTGAATTGGCCCACAGACTTCAATGAGAGTTTTAGGTTCTCAGCCTTTCACCTGATTTGGCTGCTTATAATACTGATTAATACATTTGTTTCTAAGGCATTACCTTAAGATCTCTGAGAATCTAATGAAGTGTAATTAAGACAAAATTATCAGAACAGGCATACTACTCAGTAAGCATATGCAGCAATCAGCCTGAATTTTATCAGTGTAACATCGATCAATGTGTGCTCTTTTCCAACAAAAATTAAATAGGAAACAAAAGACTTTAGTTTGGCTCAAAAGTATGCTGTGGTTGATACATTATTTTCAAATCCTGTGTCTCTATACAGTTTGTACATTGCATGTACGTATTTGTGTGTGTGTGTGTGTGTGTGTGTGTGCGCACATGCAAAATCTTCAGGTGAATAAGATTTAGGCAAACACTTGTGCGTGTGAATAACTTTACTCATATAAAGTATCAGGGGGTAGCCGTGTTAGTCTTATCCACAAAAACAACAAGGAGTCCGGAGGCACCTTAAAGACTAACAGATTTATTTGAGCATAAGCTTTCATGGGTAAAAACCCCACCCTAACCCTAACATCTGAAGAAGTGGGGTCTTTACCAACAAAAGCTTATGCTCAAATAAATACATTAGTCTTTAAGGTGCCACTGGACTCCTTGTTGTTTTTACTCATATAAGTATTCCCACTGATTTTGATGGGAATAGTCACATGAACAAAATTACTCATGTACATGTTTCAGAGTAGCAGTCGTGTTAGTCTGTATTCGCAAAAAGAAAAGGAGTACTTGTGGCACCTTAGAGACTAACAAATTTATTTGAGCATAAGCTTTTGTGCGCTACAGCTTGTAAAATCATGCCCTTTGGTTAGGTAAACTGCTGAGACTACAGTAATTATACAAATAATGGTGCTTATCTAGAGATCTTTGGTGATTTTTATAGCCTGGATGTTAGACTATATTACCCTAACTTACTGTTTCCATGAAGAAGATTCCTTGCACCGTGAATAGGTATTTTAATTAGAGCTGACAGGTAACTGGAATTCCCATTCCATAGGACATGCCAAAATTAAAAAAAAAATCCAAAACAGAATGAAAAACTAAATTTCAAATTTCCCCATGAAAGAGGAATTTTCATATTTTTTTCAGAAAAAGTCAAAACAGTATTGTTTTATCCTTTTGAACAATTTTTGAGACTCTGTGCTGTGTGGAGACCTGGCTACTCTCCAGCTGAGGAGCAAGGCACTTTGGGGTACCAGAAAGCTCCAGTACTATGGAAGTCTGTGTGGTGGACTGCTGCTGCAAAGTCAGGGGCCACTGGGAGACTGGGCTTCTGAGGGACCATGAATTTGGAAGATGGGGCTCCCAGGTTTCTGGGAGCCTGAGCTGCTTAGGAGTTGAGAGCCTGGAAGCTTGCACTGCTGTTGTGCTATGTGCATTATCTGTCAAGAAACTAAGCAGATTTCTGTTGGAATTTTGTCAGTGTCATGCTCCTGCAGATTGATACAATTTCAACAAATCAGCATTTTCCCATGGAAAAATGATCCTTTGGAAAATTTCCAACCTGTCCTAATTTTAATACTCTTGAACTATCAAATGCTAATGCCACTAACCTAGGTCACCATTGTAAACATGCATCTGTCTTGTTATTGAGTCACTTTAATACAGAATGTATTTAACATGTTTCTTTTGACATGTACACTGTGTGAGACGTCATTTCAGCCACAGAACATTCTTTTTCCTTACTATGAATAAGGCGCATGGAGTCACTTCAACAAGAAGTGAAAGTGACACTGTCATTGCCCAAGTTCATTTTGTTCAAAAACCATTAGGGGTTTGTCATGTACATGGCATTTACTCTGCATGGTGTATAACACCATAAGACCAAGCATTCACTGGGAAGGGTCGGCACGACACAGACTGCAAGCATGCACAATAAAATAGTGACCTGGACAGTGGTAATATATTTTATAACAAAAATTCTCTAATACCTCTCATGAGCATCTGTTGTAATAGGAAATAGCAAGTTAAAATATATTTTAACATATCTCCAAAAAGGTTTTACATGAACATTTAAAATATTCTTAATTTTATTTATCATAGATGATCTCACAACCACAGCCAAAACTGCTCTACATTTTGAGATGATAGCTCCCCTGCTTAATTACTTGACCTTTGAAAATGGTTTTGCAGGACTGTCTAAATGTTTGTTTCTAGCACCGTACAAGATTGTAAGGACTGAATGTTTATGGTTTGAATTATTGCACTCTGCATGCAGGTATGGTTTGCAGCCTTGAGGAAGCTATCTCATAGCTCATTGGTTCTGAAAGGAAAAGGAAGTGTGATGTTGATTTTTAAACTTCTGAGAAAAGAAAACATCACCACGAGTGGCACTAAGGGCCTGATCCTCTAATCTTCACAGAGACAAGACTCTTGTTGATGCCAATGTGTGTCTTGCCGCAGAGAAGTCCGCTGAATTGAGCTATAGCTGACATCTTCGAACCTATGAATCTTTGGCATCCTCACAAAAGAGGCCGCGGGGGGAATTGGCATGAGCACTCACTTACATTCTAGACATGATCCTCAGTGTTGACCTCAGGGTGTATGTAGGCAAGACAGTTTGGGAATGATTGCTTGCTGCTGCTCCCTTGTGTACCTATTTGGGGCTGTATAGAGAACTTAAAGGCTCTCAATCTGACCTCTTCCATGAGGATTAAAAAAAAAATCACATACACAGCATCAAAAAACTGTCTGTTCTTTTTTCTCAATTTTTTAGCAAAAATATATTTAAAGAATATTTCACTTTATCCCATGGTAAATTCATATAGATGTAATATATTGTGGCACTGTCTCTTTAAAAGTGGCCATGTGTAATCACCAGAGGCCCTCTCATTGTGAGGGGGTCTCACGTTGCAGAAACAATCATGCCTTCAAGCAGAAGTGGGGGTGTGCAAGCACCTGGGGTGTGCAAGTTTATGGAAGCTTGTTGCTGACGCTGTCCACCCCATTGCAAATAAATGACTTGACCCAGGTTGAGACTCTGTATTGGCTTAAAACAAAAGTGGGGCTTTTTTCCACAGAAAAAATTTGAAATATTGGATAGTTTCCCAGATTATAAAAAAATTGAAGGTAGATTTTTAGGCAAAACCTATGGATTGTATATTGTTTATCAGTCTGTCCCCACACCAGGGGACAGCAGGCCTTTCTAACCTCCAGGCTGTGCCCAGGGACTCCTTTCTCTTTCTCAGTCTGCTTTTTGATCCAGCTTTAGAATTGCTGCTCAGATAGGTGAGGCCAATTGCTGAGATTCCCGTTCCTTCCCCTATTGCTGCCAGTCAACCAGCAAGTATCTGAACTCTTTCCACTAAGGAACATGGGACAGAATGGGGGGGGGGGTGAGGAGGAAGAGAGAGAGAGAGAGAGAGAGAAGCACCTCAGCAGTTGTGAGCAGCAACAGCTCCAGAGGCTTCAATGGGAGTTGGACGGCTCCTATGTCTTTACCTCAAGGTATATAGCAAAGTAGGTGTATACATAAGATAGATATAATAAGTCATGAACCACTGAGATACAATTGCTGAATGCATGGACTGAAGGAGGCATCATTTAGGGAGTGAAGGAAAGAACATTGCACGAAAGAGGAATTTTGCAGGTGGAATTTTTGCTAGACAAAGCGAATGCTAGAATAAGGTGAACGAGATATGGTATGTGCTGGGTTTACTGAACACTATACATTAGGTTCTAGTCAGCTCAACTCATGTATGGTTTACTTGGAAGTTTGAATTTTGTAATTGGTCTTTATCTAAATGGAAGCTACAAACCTTTTCTGGTTTGTAGCTTCTGGAAGGTGAGAGAAGAAGAAAGTCCCCTTAAATGTCAAAGTTCCTTTGATAGCAAAGGCTCAGCTTCATCTTTAAAAGGGATATTGATTTTGTATATATGCCAGTTTTCTTGCCAGTCTCAATCCAGTTATCACATCAGACATGAAGATCCCTTGATAGAGTAAGCACAGTAGCATGAGAATTAGGAAGAGACAAAGGCAGAAACAAAAATCTCAAAATGAGGGGTTCCTTTGATAGGACAAGTTCAATACCTGAAACAAAAATGCATCATCTGTTCCCTTTATTTTTGACAAGTCCCTCGATAAATGATGAGAGAGATGGAGAGACCTCTTCACTGTTTGTTCACCTGAAATAAAACTTTCTGAAATCTTTATAACGTTAAAAAATAAAATAGTCCCTGTAGAAAGCAAGATCTTCCTCAGCAAGTGTGCCTTTTACTAGAGCAAAGCTAACTGAAGTAAAACTGTGTGTGTGTAAGTAACACACTGGTGAGTGTGTGTTACAGGTCCCCCTCTGTGTGATCTACAGAGAATGGGTGGCTACAACCCATGCCCTCCTAGGTACAGAACCTTGGCTGTTTAGCTCAAACGGTAGTAACTACTACGTTTAGCTCTGGAGATCCCTGATTCAGTACCTAGTGTGTTAGCCAAGAAGGCAGCTGTCACATGTGCACAACAAGCATGAGAAAGAATACACCATGTAACAAGGCTGCTATGTGTACAATTAGATGGGACCCATGAACAGACTATAGGTGTAAGTGTGAAAAAGGGAAGTGTTTAACACAAAGCTTGGAGATGGACTTGAATTCTGCTTTTGGTGATTTGGTTGGAGAGAGATGAAAGGAGAAGTTTGGACTTGTGAGGTCAAAGGGAACTAGTGAGATAGTATAGTTCTGATTTTTTTTTTATTTTGTGCACCAGAAACACAAATCTGAAATGCCAGCTAAACAGCTCCCTCAGAAATGCAAAATGCACTGCATCAGTACAGTGGGTCTCTGCTAATGTGGAGCCCCATTGATTTTAGTGCAGACTTCCTGAGCGGAGCCAGGCTTTGATGTTTAACTTGTCATTCAACTTTTCTGTTTTGAAATGAATAACCAAATATCAGTAAAGTGGGGGAGAGAGAAATAAAAGTTTTTATTTCTAACCCTGCTGGGAAAGAATCCAGTCTCACATTGTTTGTTTTCAGTCTAATAGAAACCACTGTTAAGATCAGTGCAGAATATTTTGGAAAAGTGTTGTCTGAAGTTTTGCTCATTTCACAACAAAACAGGAGTCGTCTTATAAAAGTGGAATGTCAGTAGTTAAGTATTGCAGTTACATTTTTTAAATAATTGGAGTTGGTTATGTGAAATTCAGGGACAAGAATACAATTTACTGAGTAGTATAAAGTAACTTTTGACTAATTCTATTAATCCTATAAAACAAAAAGGAATCTATACAGTTTCCATTGTTTAATGGAATCAGAGCATTTCAAGGAGTTTGGCTATATAATGACAATATTGAATACTGAGATATGCTGTTAAGAAATAACTCTTCATTGTAACAAATATTGTAAATTGCCATTTTTGCTAAGAGGTGAGGGGGAAATTTCTTGTTTCCTCATATCATGAGTGATATATGAAATATATAAGAAATGATCACTCATAACTTAAAAATTGCGTGTTTTGATACCTTTAGGAGGATTTTGTTTTGGTTTAAAGAGCTTCAGAAGGATTGGAAGCTCAGAACACAAAATCCAGAGGTTATACAGGTTACATTACTGTTGATAATTCAGGTTTCCCAAGTCACTTGGGGTCAGACTTGCAAAATTAGCTTAAGTACTATTTTCAAAATTGGCTTAGGATCCAAAGTCCCATTAACTTTTAATAAGACTTTGGATCCTAAATCACTTTTGAAAATGAGACATGGGCTCCAAGTCTACTAAAAAATTTACGCCGGTAACTACCTTGAACTTGGCAAGATTGATACATATTATAGCAGGAATAATGATGACATCTATAGATAGAGCTGCATAATTGTTTTAATGCAAACACTCTTAAGAGTCTTATAATGATCCCAGGCAAGATGATGGTGCAGTTGATATAGTACTTGCATAATAGAAAAAAATTAAAGGAGGGTAATGTAAGTAATGCAAATCAGCATAGATTTATGGAAAATAAATCCTGTCTAACTTGATATCTTTTTTTATGAGATTACAAGTTTGGTTGATAAAGATAAGTGTTGATGTAATATACTTAGATTTTTGTAAGATGTTTGACTTGATACCACATGACATTTTGATTAAAAAAAACCTCCTAAAATTAACATGGCACAGGTGGCGTAAAGACTGGCTAACTGATAGGTCTCAGAATTTAACTATGAACAGGGAATCGCCATCAAGCAGGTGTGTCATCAAGTGGTGTCCTGTTGGGATAGGTTCTTGGCCTACACTATTCAACATTTTTATCCATGGTTTAGAAGAAAATATAAAATCATCTCTGATAAAATTTGCAGATGACACAACAACTGAAATAGTGGTATATAATGAAAAGGGGCAGGTCATTGTTATAGAGCAATCTGGATCACTTGGTAAACTGGACACAAGCAAACAATGTGTTTTAATACAGTGAAATGATCTAGAGTAGATTTTCTGGTAAGAGGCAACTGTACAAAAGAGACAAATAAGGTCACTTCAGACAGACCTATTTTAACTCAAATACTTCCAGACTGGAAAAATTGACATGCAAACCAAGTCTCAGTCATCTTCACTATTAAGGCTGATTAAGATGCAGGGCAGATCAAAGTAGCCTTTGAAATGTTAGGATTTGAGAAGGGAAGTTGGGAAAATCCTTTCACACTAGAGGGGAGGAGGCAGGGGGCAGGAAACTGATACAAGAAGCGGGGCAGTAGCCACTGTACAGAGGACAGAAACTATTCTGTCTCTCCCAGAGGGAGGATGCACTATCAAACTTTGATGAAATGCTGATATAACCTAGACCTGTATGCCTAACAAAATGAATTCTGTAGCACCTCAAAGATCAAAAGGATCACTGCCTCCAACTGAAGGAGACATCCTAAGGGAGGGGTCCAGGGAGGTCTGACATTGAAAATCCTGACTCAGAGGAGGGATGTGAATTGATTCTGACAAGCAGGCTAGCCAAATGAAAGAGAGACAAAGAAGAAATACACCCTCTACATATGCAAGGTTCTGTTATTTACTTACATCTAAACCGTAGATATCTCTCTAGCTTTTATATGCTCGTAGCTTAAGACTAAATGTTATGTAAAGCATTTAATATTTTATTTTGATTTTCTTTATTCTGAATAAATCCAGAGCAAGCCCTGGTTTCACGAAAGCAACTCACCAGCTGAAATCCCCTTGTAGCTAGGTGCAGTTTTGCTGAAGTTCCATTTGGTCACTGCCTCCTCTTAGTCACTGTTCTTTGGGTCTAGCACTCCAGGTAGCCACTTAAAAATTCAGTCCCCTTCTGGGGTATCCAAGTGCAGCTGTAACTGGTCAGGTCCCAAGCTGGCTTCCTTCAGCTGGCCTTTTCAAAGTCTCTTTACCCAACTTCCCCATGGACCATCAGCATAGTCCTTCCAAATTGCTATAGAACTCAATGAAAAACACACTCTTCTTCTGAGGTTAGCAGGTCCCAGGGCTTCTGGCTGGGCCCCTCAGTAGTGCTCAAAACTACAAACAAAATCAAACACAGCTGAAGTATCTTATGACCTGCTTCAGACTTAAACCTCTTGTTCGTCTTTGGCTATTCTTCAGCTTCCAGTTCCTTGTGGGATACTGGCCCCAGGAGGGTCTCCCTGGAACTTGGCTCCTTGTTCCAGGGGCCGACCACTGGAATCAGCTCCACTCCAGTGGCTCAGTTCTCCAGGTTCACCCCAGCTCTCCTCCACAGCCAGCCCAAACTGCTGAGCTTCCTCCCTTTTTAAGTCCTACACCCAGCACAGCTTTGGCATTAAAACTTTGTTTTACCAGGGTCACTGGAGACTTGGGTTCAAGTCCCTGATCCAGATCAAGCAGAGCAGGAATTTTAATCTGGGTCTTGGACCTCTGAGGTGAGTGGCTATAATGGGTTGGGAGTGACTCTCTGTTTCTTTGAGAAAAGGGGCTGCACCTAATACCACTGAGAATCCCAAGCAGAGATATTCTCCCTCCACTCCCAGCCTATTAGTCAGGAGCCTAAGGCCCAGATCTATGAGAGTTAGGCACCAAGTACTCTTGTGCATCTGGGTCCTAAATCCCATCCCTGTCTTCTGCATTTTACTGCTGGCTAGCTTAGGCAGCTCTCCCTCAGCTTGCTGACTTCTGAGGATCCCTTTCTGAAGTGACTAACACTCCTTATGTATTGTGTGGAGAGCCTGGGCACCTAACTCAGGGCTGAGGATTCCACTTGGCCGCAGAGTGCCTAGGAGTTAGGCACTGGAATCTTTATGTCCCTTGGTGGATCTACCCCTTTCGCACTTCTGAAAATGTTGCTCTAAGATTGTTGTTTGGGGAATTTCACACCAGCTGCCATAAAGATGAACATTTCCTTTCTTTCAAAGAACAAGAAGAATGCCTTCACAACATCTCTGAGGCCATGCTGCTCTCAAAGCAGCAATCAGTCATACTGGAAACACCTAAAGGATCACAGAAGAGAGCTGGAAAGGGCCAAGGTGCAAAATAATGGGTGCCATTGGGGGTGTAATGGGAGGAATTGGAAGCTAGTAGCAATTCTTTTAGCATCATGAAATGTTGAGATAGTGGCAGCAGCCCAGGAGAGGTTTGCCAATGTAAGTGATACCAGATGTCACAGATATATAAATCCTAATGTGTGTGTGGGTCTGGTTAAACTCTAGAGGCTGCAATGTTCTAGCTCACTAATGAGTAGTACTTTCAAGCAAATGGAGTTAAAACAGTCTGTTCTTTGGGGTGTGATGGCTGCAGCTTGAGTGGGTATGTAGATGTAAGCTTCACTATTAGTCTATTAATGTGCTTTTTTGCACTATTTAGAGCTAATTACATATTGTAACTAAAGATAGAGTGGGATGATAAATTAATCCTCCGGGGCATTTTCAAAGACATGAATCCAGAGGAGGTTTGGTTGTGGATTTTCAATAGGGGCTGGGCACCTAACTCCCCTTTGTGCATTTTAAAATCTCCCCCCCTTGCTGTCCACTGGTTTTTCTCCAAAACTGGAGATAGCCAACACCTTGATTCATACTCCTGTGATCCTCTTTGTATATACATTTCAAAATGAGTTCTCTGTTGATTACATTCTTCCATGTGCTCATGCTGTTTATTTCATTTGTATTTGGATCATCAAATGTGTTTTATTTGTCATATTTCTGAGCAGAAATAAATAGGGGTATGTCAGCGTTAAACAAGGTTTGAATGCCTCTTGAGGAAGTTTAACAGGAATGAAATTATAAGATGACTGTTACACAACGTATGGGATTTTTTTCTCTTATTTTCCCACTGAGGTATAGTCCTTCCAAGCAAAATCTGCTCCCATATGCTAGAAAGTCTCTCTTCATGGCTTTTAATTCTGTGTAAATCGTTAAACATCATTGTAGATACAGTGCCTCAACAAACAATTTATTTAGCATGTCACTCAAAATGTCCCATCTGCTTAGTTTGCCCTTTATGAATCTTTTGGCTTAGACTTTAGAAGAGAGCAGGTAGATATTTTGTTTGAAATTTCAATCAAATCCCAGGAGAGTGGAAAAATATCCTTTGACTGACATTATTGTGTTCTATTGTAGGAAGTACGCATGGACCGTAGAGATCTATCCCCTTCTACAGTCAACTCAACATTAATTACCTCTATTTTCCAGCAACACTACTTTTTTATGTCCTGTCTATTCCATTCTAATACATTATTTTTCAATTAATTCAATTTCTGTTTAACCCTTTCCAAATGCCATCCCTTCCATCTCAGCTTTTTCTCATTTGTGATATCCTCATTCCAGACTACATTAGCACTTAGTGGTAGGCTCCCCCTGATCTGCTGGCATTTTTTCTTGAGCAGAGGAGGTGATACTACGCACCACAGTGCTTAGCTCAGTTCTGCATTTGTTTGATACCCATGGAGTAACCCAGTCAAGGACTGTCACCAACAAAAATGCAAAGAGCTAAATTAAGAAAACACAAATTCAGGTAATTCACCAAATTCTGTTAGGTTCCATATTTAGTCCACTACCAAATACAGTGCTGATTGACTGTGTATATATATTAAATGTACATACTTTAATGTAACAATGTAAATCAGAACTGCACAAAACAATTCTTTCACTTTTTCTCTGACAAGTTGTATGCTGAATCTAAATAACTCTATAGGGGGGAAGAGTTTTTCTTTTCCGGATGTACCGTAATGCTATACTAATCTGTACACCTTTAACCTGTGTCCACAATTCAGAAAGGGTATGGATAGATTAGAGAGGGCTCAGAGAAGAGCCACAAGAATGATTAAAGGATTAGAAAACATGCTTTATAGTGATCGACTCAAGGAGCTCTGTCTATTTAGCTTAACAAAGAGAAGGTTAAGGAATGACTTGATCAGTCTAGAAGTACCTACATTCAACATTCCCTTTAAATGGTTTAGCGGTCTGGTAACTATGACACATCTCATGGCTGGGAGTGCAGGTGGCACCTGGATCCCCCTGTGCCAGTGAGAACCTGTGGCAGCTTCTCCTGGCACTAGAGACTGGCAGGAAGCCTTGAGCCAGCAATTAGAAGTATGGTGTTAAGGGGGAAAAGGGAGTGCTCTTGCTGGGAAGGAACACAACTGGGTCCTGCTCTGACTGCTGTAACCCACGGCAACTCCTCTTGACACTACAGGAAGCCTCTAATCGGGGTGAGGGGAAGCTCTTGCTGGGAGAGAGCCTGGCTGGCACATGGGCCCCGCTCTGCCTGCAAGGCCCTCCTGCCGCAACCCACAGCAAGTCTTCTCACAAGCGGGGACCAGCAAGAGCCTCCAGTCAGCAGGGAGCAGTAAGGATTTTAGTAGGGCAGTGGGGTGGGCAGTGGGTGGGGGGAAATGGGCTGTTCTGGCCTGGCCTGGCGTGGCAGGGACCTGAGGTGCAGAGGAAAGGGGGGGCCTTTGCCCCCACTGCTGGGGCATCAGTGTCTGGTCCCTGTGCTCCTAACCATTCTGGGCTGCAGTGGCAACTTCCTCCCGAGAACCAGGGGGGGAAGCAGGGATGGATGTGGGGTGAACAGGAGGGGGAAGACCCTAACCCCTCGGAAGTCTTGAGCCAGCAGAAAGGGGATAAGGAGTGGGGTGAGGGGAGGCAGGGGCTCCTGGGAGGGAGCAATGGGAGGGGCTCCCTTGAGGGCTACGGCCCCTATGGGGGGATGTAGGGCTTCAAGAAGGGAAAGGTAGGGCTCTTGCTTTTCTTGGTTTCTAACTATTCTGTAGTTTTTAATGCTAAAACTCTTGAAAGTTAATAGGTACTCAACCCGCTGCTCTGTATGCCTGTGTCTACCTTATGTATATGTATTACTGAAGTGCCACTTCAAAAATACCTTACACTTTCCAGTGAAATATTTGAGGCATCTTGTGTTAAAGTTTCATAAGCTGCTGCCTGGGAGATCTTGATAAGATGGGCACAGCTTAAATCTAATTCCCAGTAGACATTAGAAAATGTCTACAGAGTTTGGAATAATCAGTCTCTTGTACAAGAGAAGCTCCAGAACTGAACTTGCTGGTATTAGGAGAGTTAAGAGCTTCTTTTTAATAAAGTACTTCAACAATTTCATTTATCCAGACATGTACTGCATGCAGTGCTTGGCTGTGTCGGTTGCAAACAGTTCCAGGTACCCTGTTCAAACAGTGAACTGTCCAAGTGTAAGTTAAGAGTGCAGGTGCCAACAGTTTGACGTTGAAAGATGATTGGCTTTTGGAAAGCATGGAAACCGAAATAACTGATGTTCTAGGAAGGGGTCTCTTGAAACTGGGAGGCATTTTTCTGTAGTCAGTCAGTGTCAGGGTCATGTGTAAATTGTGTTCTGAAGTTAAAGTTAAGGGGAAATTTACAACTAGTAAAAAATGGAATGAATGGAAACTGAACAATCTAAAATGCCACTAATTCAGAAGGCTTGTGTTGATGCTATAAGAATTTTATGCAATCGGAAACATAGCTTTGAAATCAGAAACATAGCTTTGAAAGCCAACAGAAGCATGTTTGAATGGTGGAATGTCAGTGAGCAAATCAAGATGAAAAAATATACTGATTGACAATGTGCTCCTTGCTAATAAAAAAAATTAATCCATATTGTCCATGCTGTACATTCACAATCGCAGAAAAATGTTAATCATCCTACCAGCTGGAGAAGCGAGAACTAAGCATTTGAATTTGTACAGTCTATTAATATGGTAGTCCAAAGTGAGCTCATGGCAGCTGTATGCAATGAACGATTTCATACACTGATAGCTGACAAGAGCACCGCCATTGTAGTGATCAAAATGTCAATCCTTTACATCAAGTTTTGAGCTCAGGACAATGTCAGCCACAAGACTGTGTTTGTTGCCATCACCCAGTTAACTTCATGCAATGCTCGGCATATTAAGGAGGCTATCAAACGATTCTAAAGAAATCACAATCTGGCTATACAGCAAATGGTGTTCACTTCATTAGTGTTTCCATCATGCTAGGTAAGCATAAAGATATAGCTGCACTCTTTAGAGAATGTGCGCTGCACTTACTAGAGCCACACTGTGTTGGCCATAGTGAAGCCCTCAGCGTTGATGATGCCTGGAAACATGTACCAGTGATGAAAGAAGCGCAAACGTTCTTATGAACCGTATCTACAATATTTAGGAGATCAGCTGTTAAGAAAAGTAAGTTTGGCTAGTATATTGGAAGTTGATGTATTATTGTTCCAGCCTTTGAAATGTGCTGGTTCTCATGTCACTTTTCTGTAAATGCCCTCTTGTGAAATTACAATGTTATAATAGAGTACTGTACAGTGAGAATGACAGTACTGTACAGTGAGAATAATGATCCTGCAGCAAAATTTTGTCCCCAAAACCTTGTTGATCCCCAGAATCGTAGTGCACTGACTGTGCTAGTTGATGTCTCATTGAGGCATGTCGCTATGCAAAGGCCAAAATAGCAAAATTTTGCTCCCAGTATCTTGGAGAAAGGTCTCTGGAGTGAAAAAGTGAAGTCACATATGGTGTCTCTTGCTAGCCCTGTCACTACAAAACTCCTGTTTCATTATAGACCTCTGTGAATATTTAGATGGACGATTTCTGGTGAGTGAGCTGCAAGAGTGGTCTGCATTTGCAATTGAAGCCATATCTGCCAGATTTGATTATGGCACAAAACATGTTAGTAAACTCATAGGCAAGTACTATGCAGTATTGAATCTCCCACTGCAAACAGACGGATCAATAACCAAACACATTTGCATGCAGAACACAGACTATACATTTATCATTCTGGAAAAAATGAAAACTGCTGCAATAAGTACATTTGCTGCCATAGTAACTTACCTCCTGAAAGACGAGCAGTTTATAGACCTCACTCAGGTTGTTGATATATATGGCACCTTTCAAACATCTAGAGCTAACTGCAAAGAGGGGGTTAGTTTAATAAATCAGACTAAAACTAAGTCTTACAACAGATTAGAGCTATTTATATGGACCATATTATAAGAATAAAATACTACCTTGCAGCAAATGGAGATATCAACCTAGACAAAGTTACCACTACTGAACAATTGAGAAAGACAGATGAGAAATTTCCAGCATCATAATGAGTAAGACATGTTCACTAAATATGAACCTTACTACATTGCAGGAACATTGTTGCGCACACCATTTAATGTTGCTTATTTAGTGGTTTAATAAAGGTCTTACAACATTCTCACTTTAATTTGGTCACCTTTGCAGTTTTAGTGTGCAAAGGGGCACCTCCTTGTGGTCAGACGTGGCACGGCTGCTCCACAGCTGCAGTGGCCTGTCTCTTCCGTGACTTGGCCCTCCAGCCATGCTATTTCAAAATCTCTCCCCTTCTGGGATAGGCAATAAACAAAAAGCAAGGGGAATTAACCCAAGTAATATGAGTTAGTAAGAGAGAAAGGGGAATGACTCCTTCTCGGGGTGTGTCAGGATCAGGTCCTCCCTTCCCTCAGGCGGGACTATCAGGCAGTGGTGTCATGGAAGTTTGTTCCTTCCCTCAGCTCTTTCCTCAGGAGCTGAGGGTTGAAGGTCTGCTCTCTTCCCTGGTCTGGCCCTAAAGAAATGGCTCGGCTTCTCTTTCAAACTCCTCATCCAGCCTGTGCATGTCTTACAGGTGTGGCAGGGCTGGCTGAGCCCAGAGCTGCTCCTTAGCCCTTGTTGTCCAGTATGGGGTTTGTATACCCCATTACAGTGTGCCAAACTGTAAGTATTGCTATTTTCTTCTCAGTGCATGTGTACAGTTGTAGCAACACAGCGGGGAGTTAGTTCAGTGTAAAAAGACTTAAAAAAACTCCCAAACCCTTGTCCAAATATAGTCTCATAGACTCATAGACTCATAGATATTAAGGTCAGAAGGGACCATTATGATCATCTAGTCTGACCTCCTGCTTAATGCAGGCCCCAGAATCTCACCCACTCACTCCTTCAATAATCACAGGTTTCAGAGTAGCAGCCGTGTTAGTCTGTATTCGCAAAAAGAAAAGGAGTACTTGTGGCACCTTAGAGACTAACAAATTTATTAGAGCATAAGCTTTCGTGAGCTACAGCTCACTTCATCGGATGCATTTCGATGAAGTGAGCTGTAGCTCACGAAAGCTTATGCTCTAATAAATTTGTTAGTCTCTAAGGTGCCACAAGTACTCCTTTTCTTTTCACTCCTTCAATAAACCTCTCACCTATGTCTGAGCTATTGAAGTCCTCAAATCATGGTTTAAAGACTTCAAGGTGCAGAGAATCCTCCAGCAAGTGACCCATGCCCCATGCTACAGAGGAAGGCGAAAAACCCCCAAGGACTCTTCCAATCTCCCCTGGAGGAAAATTCCTTCCCGATCCCAAATAAGGTGATCAGCTAAACCCTGAGCATGTGGGCAAGATTCACCAGCCAGATACCCAGGAAAGAATTTTCTGTAGTAACTCAGATCCCACCCCATCTAACATCCCATCACAGGCCATTGGGCCTATTTACCATGAATAGTTAAAGATCAATTAATTGCCAAAATCATGTTATCCCATCATAACGTCTCCTCCATAAACTTACCGAGTTTAATCTTGAAGCCAGATCAGTCTTTTGCCCCCACTGCTTCCCTTGGAAGGCTTCACTTCTCTGATGGTTAGAAACCTTCATCTAATTTCAAGTCTAAACTTCCAGATGGCCAGTTTATATCCATTTGTTCTTGTGTCCACATTGGTACTGAGCTTAAATAATTCCTCTCCCTCTCCAGTATTTATCCCTCTGATATATTTAGAGAGAGCAATCAGATCTCCCCTCAGCCTTCTTTTGGTTAGGCTAAACAAGCCAAGCTCCTTGAGTCTCCTTTCATAAGACATTCCTCGGATCATCCTAGTAGCCCTTCTCTGTACCTGTTCCAGTTTGAATTCATCCTTAAACATGGGAGACCAAAACTGCACACACTATTCCAGGTGAGGTCTCACCAGTGCCTTGTATAGTGGTACTAACACCTCCTTATCTCTCCTGGAAATACCTCGCCTGCATCCCAAGACTGCATTAGCTTTTTTCACGGCCATACCACATTGGCAGCTCATAGTCATCCTGTGGTCAACCAATACTCCAAGATCCTTCTCCTCCTCCCTTACTTCTAATTGATGCATCCCCAACTTGTAACTAAAATTCTTGTTATTAATCCCTAAATGCATGACCTTACACTTCTCACTATTACATTTCATGCTATTACTATTACTACAGTTTACAAGGTCATCCAGATCCTCCTGTATGATATCCCGGTCCTTCTCTAAATTGGCAATACCTCCCAGCTTTGTATCATCCACAAACTTTATTAGCACACCAACTTTTTGTGCCGAGGTCAGTAATAAAAAGATTAACTAAGATTGGTCCCAAAACCGATCCCTGAGGAACTCCACTGGTAACCTCCCTCCAGCCTGACAGTTCACCTTTCAGTAGGACCCGCTGTAGTCTCCCCTTTAACTAATTCCTTATCCACCTTTCAATTTTCATATTGATCCCCATCTTTTCCAATTTAACTAATAATTCCCCGAGTGGCACCGTATCAAATGCCTTACTGAAATCTACGTAAATTAGCTCCACTGCATTTCCTTTGTCTAAAAAATCTGTTATTTTCTCAAAGAAGGAGATCAGGTTGGTTTAGCACGATCTACCTTTTGTAAAACCATGTTGTATTTTGTCCCATTTATCATTGACCTCAATGTCCTTAACTACTTTCTCCTTCAAAATTTTTTCCAAGACCTTGCATGCTACAGATGTCAAACTAACAGGCCTGTAGTTACCCAGATCACTTTTTTTCCCTTTCTTAAAAATAGGAACTATGTTAGCAATTCTCCAGTCATACGGTGCAACCCCTGAGTTTACAGATTCATTAAAAATTCTTGCTAATGGGCTTGCAACTTCATGTGCCAATTCCTTTAATATTCTTGGATGAAGATTATCTGGGCCCCCTGATTTAGTCCCATTAAGCTGTTCGAGTTTCGTTTCTACCTCAAATATGGTAATATCTGCCTCTATAGCCTCATTCCCATTTGTCATGCTACCATTATCCCTAAGCTCCTCGTTAGCCTCATTAAAGACTGAGGCAAAGTATTTGTTTAGATATTGGGCCATGCCTAGATTATCCTTAACCTCCACTCCATCATCTGTATTTAGCGATCCCACTTCTTCTTTCGGAGGCAGAGCTAAAATGTATAACTCCTCCTCATGTTTCAGGATTTAAGCCAACCTAATCTTAATTGGCCTGTGGTTATGCATTATAACTATAAGCAGTTTATTCTAGAATTGTTTCTAATGAGGTTTATTACACTTTTCTCTGAGGCAGCTGGAACTGGTCACCAAAGACAAAATGTTTAGTTAGGTTGCCACTAGACTGATCTGCTAGGATGTTTCTAACATGCCTATCTTTAACTAATTAATTTATTAAACAGTTGCTGTTTTCCAACTCAGCTCAGGAGTAACTCATTTGTTTCAGCTGATCAGTCCTCAGAGGAGTTTATAGCCTGCTCAGTACAAAGAAAATATAGAGGGAACATTGCCTTCATGGGGAACAAATATTTGATAATGGGCTCTTCGGTCTAGCAGAGTCAGGTATGACAAGATCCAATGGCCGGAAGTTGACCCTAGACAAATTCAGAGTGAAAATAAGATATACACTTTTAACAGTGAGGGTATTTAATCATTGGAACAATTCATTAAGGGCTGTGGTAGATTTTCCAGCACCAGCAATTTTTTAAATCAAGATGGGATGTTCTTCTAAAAGATATGCCCTAGGAATTATTTGGGGGGAAATTCTATGGCCCGTGTTATACAGGAGGTCAGACTGGATGATCAAAATGGCCCCTTCTGGCTTTGGACTGTGTGAATTAGGCACATAAAGCATTGACGAGTTATTCAGTTAGTTAAGTTGAGTTTCTTTCTGTTCTGGAGTTCAGATGGAGTCATAATTATGCCCATTAGGATGCTCAATTGGAGTATTTTCTGAATCTAGAAGTGGGCATGGAGAGTCTAATGAAGCAATCTCATTTTTCATATGAAGTCCTTTGACATGGAGTAGCATATTGTTGATCTGTGCAAATAACTGGAATTTGGAAACCATAATATAGCAATAGACATAATGCAGAAAGGTCAGTGTTTCAAGTAGAGGGGTGGATAAAAATAAGTTTTTATATCTAGTTTGATTTTAGTAGTGACTGAAAATTAAAGTATTTGCAGTAATGTGAATGTGAGATGTATCTACTTTTTAATAATTGGGGCCTTTAAAAATAAACAAAGCAGCCCACTTTCAGTCTGTTTGGTTCTGAAGAGTCCCACCTCAAGACAAATGAAACAGTTTTGCTGAAGCCTTTAGTAGCAAGAGAAGAAAGAAGTGTTGGGAACTTAGCCTGTGATGTAAAGAGCTGTATTAACTAACTTTAAAAGAGCAGGTCCATTAACCTATTTAGAATGACTCTAATTCATTCATCTGAATGCAGTTGGTTCCATTTTTTCAGCATCTGTCATGTAAATGATCCATCAATGGCTCTTACTGTGAAGAAAATTTATCATTGAATTTCCAAGCATTATGCATCAGGCTACAATTTAGTCTCATAAAAGAATCTGATGTTTTCTCAGATTACTTATGGAAGGTATAAGACAGAGCTCTCAAGATCATTTCTGTATAGGCTAAATTTATATCCATTTTGGGAAAGCAGATATTTGGAATAGCCTATCTAACAATCAAGGAGAGTGATAGATTTTCCCCTTCCCTTCCTTTATAGAAGGTGTACTATATATACCTCCTATATAGTACACTAAGAAGTGTACTACCAACAATTTGAAACCTAGTATTTATACGCTTTATTTATAGCTTCTAGATAGAAATTCAAATAGAGTGTAAAATATTTCTAAATAGTATGGTACAAATTCTGTCGAATTTCTATTAACTGCTGATGAAGTTCATGGATACATTGCAAAATACAGGGATGGGGGAAAGCAATAAGAAATACAATATATATGCGTGTTTTAATGTGAAGGTACAAACTATCTACAATATAGCCAGTTCTCTAGCTGGCAGTGCATGTAGATTATTTGTACAATGAAAGTATATGAAATTCAACAGCAGTCACTGCAAAAGTTCAAATGAATAATGAATTAAAAATAAAGTTGGCTGATTTTTTAAAATTGCTAAGACAACACTGTAAAGTCCTACAATTCTGCTTTGCTTCTATTCTCTCCTCCCTTGCCCTCACCACCAATCTCCCGCCACCATGGTACTTTCTGACACAATATTACAACATTCTTACTAAGGTAAAAAAAATCTATTAATAATTAATGCCTCTTTACTTTAAAATACCTTGAGGAATATTTCTCTGTAATTCGTTGTCAAAAGTAATAACTGTCTGGAAATCAGAAGTAGAGAAGAAAATAGCTTGTGGTGGTGTGAACATTTTGATGCTTGCTTGATTTTCTAATCCTGATTCAATGCCTAAGGTGTGTGACTGCTATACAAATACATTCTTTGACAGATTTTGAGGGCCGGGGAGGGAGGGAGCGAGAAATCAATTGGTTTAAGATTTTTATGAAATTCATTTGCTTAGCCAAAACCTAAACATAATGGTAATTGAAACAGAGCTATGTGGCTTCCAGGGACTGTTTGAAGAGTTTTATGTCCTAGGATGCTTACCATATACAAAGAAAGCTCTTCTTTGTATGCGAGTAATAAGATTGATCCTATTTCTCCAAAAGCCTGCATGAAAATTTTCTAAAATACCATTTTAAGTTAATATCTCAACAACTTTGATATTGCACTGGGGCAAGAGTGTTGTAAAAATGTGTGTGTGTGTGACTATTTGTTGAGAAAATGTGGTCTAGTAGTTAGGGCTCTGGATAGGGGGGTTTGGTGATCTGGATTTTGTTCCTGCCTTTGCCATATACTTCCTGTGTCAATCTGGGCAAATCACTTAACTCTTATTGACTCAATTTTCCCCATCAGTAAATTGGGGATAATACTTCCCAAAGTGTGGGAGGCTTACTCATGTTATACCTGTGAAGTAGTTTGGAATAACCTGATGGAAGGTTTCATATACATTTAAATATGATAATTGCTTGTTGTTCAAGATCTGAGTTTAGTGTGTGTATGTGTACATACACACTATACAAACACACATTTTGTCCTACTTTTTCAAAAGTGGGTCGTGATTTTGGATGCCATATTTTCTTGGAGTGATCAGCTTAAGACCTGATCACTCCTGATAGAAAGGCCTATGTTTCAGAAGATGATGTTCGGTACTTTATGAAAATCAGTTCCCCAGAATCAGGAGCTACTTTTGAAAATGTAGGCTGCTATTAAATAACTACATGTTGTGGGTGAAATCCTGACTCAAGTGAAGTCAACAGAAAAGTTTCCATTGACTTCAGTGGATGAAGGATTTCATCCTGGATGTATATGTGTGTGTGTGTGTGTGTGTGTGTGTGTGTGTGTGTGTTTCTCTCTCTCTTCCCCCCTCCCCCCCCCGGACTACATGATGCTGGAGTTAGATTGGCTGAAGTTTGAAAAGATCAAATAACTCACAAATAGCAATGCCAGGACTCAGTTATTCAGGCCATCCTAAATGAGTGCCAATAAAAATGTTATACTACACCACTCCATTATCTGTTTTGTATAGGCCACTATTTTATGAATATTTAGAGATATATATTTTTTAAATTGTGGGGCTATTTCTTGTATCCTTCACTTTTTAAAGCCACGTGTTTTAGTTTTCATGAGTCCAAATGTGCAGGGCTCAGAGAAGGAAAAAATAGAATTAATAAACATATAACATCTCCAGAAATGACCTAAAAGAGCCTGTCTATATAGATTAAATTGTCACAAACATAGGAACATAGGAGCCCTATCTTATCCAGTGCACAGGATGGACCTGCTCTGGAGATGAATCAGGGTTGTGTAATAAGGGAGGCTTTTGTCTATAGGCCCTGCCTCATTTGGTGTAGAAGTTGGAAGATGATCATGCAGGATTAAAGGAAGTGAGGAATGATTTCATGGCTAAGATAGTTGAGTGCTGCCTGAAGAACTGGATTTTTCCCCTGCCTCTGCCACAGAACTCAAACCAAACTTGTCACAAGTGGTCACTCACTTTCTGGGTGCCTGACTTGTCGGGCCAGGTTAACTCTCCTGTGGATCTGGGGCTATTAGATTTTGCGGGGCCCCTGTAGACAAGTCTTTTTCCTGGGAGAGAGTTTGGTGCAGGAGGGGATTCTGATCTCAGGCAGGGGGGTGAGGTGGAGGAGGGGATGCAAGATGCGCTTACCATAAGTGGCTCCCAGCCAACAGCGCAGCAGGGCTCAGGCTGCCTGCCTGCCATAGCCCCGTGCTGCTCCCGGAAGCGGGTGGCTGCTAGCACATCTCTGCGGCCCCTGCGGGGAAGGAGGCAGCGGGTCTCCATGTGTTGCTCACGCCCGGAAGCACCGCCCCCATAGCTCTCATTGGCCAGTTACCAGCCAATGGGAGCTGCATGGAGGGTGCTGGGGGTAGGGGCAGTGTGTGGAGCTGCAGAGATGTGCCATCAGCCAGCCGCTTCTGGGAGCAGCATGGGGCTATGGCAGGCAGGTAGCCTGCCTGAGCACCTCTTTTAGAGGCCTGGACATTGCTGCCTGTGATTTATTTTTGCGGGGCTCCCCTTGAGCCGAGGCCCTGGGCTGCAGCTCCTAAAGCCCCTGCCTTAATCTGGCCCTGCTGACTTGAGATTCTGGAGTTTGATTTGAAGAAGTGCTGAGCATTCACAGTTGTAACTAAAGTCAATGATAGCTGTGCTTTGAACCCAGGAAGTGCAATATAATGCTAAATAATATGAAAAATCAGGTCCTAGTGTCTCAGATTTGGCACCCTAAATTAGTGCATACTTTTGACCTTAATCTACCTGTGCTTCTGTTCCCTATTTGTTAAATGGAGATAATACTACTCCCTCACCTCACAAGGGTGTTGTGAGAATAAATTCATTAATGTTTGTGACACACTCAGATACTATACGTTTCAGAGTAGCAGCCGAGTTAGTCTGTATTCGCAAAAAGAAAAGGAATACTTGTGGCACCTTAGAGACTAACAAATTTATTTGAGCATAAGCTTTCGTGAGCCACAGCTCACTTCATCGGATGTATCCACTGAATGCATCCGATGAAGTGAGCTGTAGCTCACGAAAGCTTATGCTCAAATAAATTTGTTAGTCTCTAAGGTGCCACAAGTACTCCTTTTTCTTTTTTCAAATACTAGAGTGATAATCATCCTCAAGAAGGGTTTGAAAAATGCAGCAAATAGGGCATGAGGCCACACAGTGAACAATAAGGGGAAAAGAAAATATTAAAGCGCTGCTCGTTCCATGAATACTGTTCATTCTGTGCATAGAATGAGGCAGGAGGTTCTGCAGACAAAAAATGATCATATAATTAGAGAATGTGTCATAGTGCATACGCCCAAATGGGCATGTGCAATCTTAGTTCTGGCATTTCCTAACTTTTGAGTGCTTTACTTTGCAATCTTTATAATGTTCTTTTTGGTGTGTGCATGTAGCAGGGTAGCTGGCCCACTAAAGGAAATGGGGCTCAGCTCTCCTGTAACAATCCAAGTGCTCCTTGTTTGGACTAATTAAGGGCGCAGGACAGCATCTGAGAACTGTCAGAGGCCTGAGAGTGAATTTAGAGGGAGAACAGAGTGACTCAGTTAGGAAGAGTGGTGTCTGGTATAGGGTTGAAAGCAGGAGAGTAGTGAGCGGTTTGCTAGCTGATATCCCCATGCCAGAGAGCCAAGGCTGGAGAGGGCTGAAGGCTGGATGGTTCAGCGAAAGGAAAGGCCTGCTGGGTTTTAGCTGGTAGCTGGAGCCAAGGGCCAGAGGACTGAAGTGAGGGGAGCAGCCAAATGGCTTGTGCACTGGTGTACATACCGGCATCTCCTTCTCAGGGAACTGTGGACCCAGAGGAACCAAGAGAGGCTTCCAGCAGAGAGGCTGTCATAAATGTAAAGGGAAGGGTAAACACCTTTCAACCCCTCCTGCCCAGAGGAAAAACTGTTTCACCTGTAAAGGGTTAAGAAGCTAAGATAACCCCACTGGCACCTGACCACAATGACCAATGAGGAGACAAGATACTTTCAAAGCTGGAGGGCGGGGGAGAAATAAAGGGCTCTCTCTGTCTGTGTGATGCTTTTGCTGGGACCAGAGCAGGAATGGAGTCTTAGAACTTAGCAAATAATCTAGCTAGATATGTGTTAGATTCTGTTTTTTTTAAATGGCTGATAAAATAAGTTGTGCTGAATGGAGTATTTATTCCTGTTTTTGTGTCTTTTTGAAACTTAAGGTTTTGCCTAGAGGGATTCTCTGTTTTGAATCTGATTACCCTGTAAGGTATTTACCATCCTGATTTTACAGAGGTGATTCTTTTATTTTTTCTTCTTTTAAGATCCTGATTGCTTTTTCATTGTTCTTAAGATCCAAGGGTTTGGGTCTGTGTTCACCTATGCAAATTGGTGAGGATTTTTATCAAGCCTTCCCCAGGAAAGAGGGTGTAGAGTTTGGGGAGGATTTTGAGGGGAAAGATGTTTCCAAATGGGCTCTTTCCCTGTTATATATTTGTTAGACACGTGGTGGTGGCAGCAATAAAGTCCAAGGGCAAAAGGTAAAATAGTTTGTACCTTGGGAAAGTTTTAACCTAAGCTGGTAAAAATAAGCTTAGGGGGTTTTCATGAAGGTCCCCACATCTGTACCCTAGAGTTCAGAGTGGGGAAGGAACCTTGACAGAGGCTGTGAGAGTTCTTGCTGGGAAGAGCATGGTTGTGTCTAGGGTTGCCAATTTTGGTTGGATGTATTCCTGGAGATTTCATCACATGACATAATCTTTAATTAAATGGATTCATCTTTAATTCTTGAAAGTCCAGGCCAATCCTGGAGAGTTGGCAACCCTAGTTGTGCCCCAGAAGAAAGAGTTGGGGTGGCTGTCCCAGAGGAGGGAAGGAGGACAAATGATAGAGACCAGGTCTGGCAGAAGACACCGGGATGGTGAGTATGGAGCCAGGTTTTTAAAGATTACATTCATGGGCTGTGTTGGAGGATGTTTGGTTGGGACTTTTGCAATGTATTTTGATTATTCAACTGTGATGGACTTGAGGACATGCTTTTATTTGATTTATTGTAAACTCAAGAGGGAAACTGAGGTGAGGAGCCACTCGCAGGGCTGTCTTGAGGCCATGAGGAGGCCACTCATTTACAGTGTGTAACAATGTGTACCCTCTCCCCCCCATCCCCCATTTTACTACTAGCCTGTCTCTGGGCTAAATACAATCTGTAGTGTTGTGGCATAGAGATAAAGATGCTTCAGTAGCCAGAACATTATGCCTGTGTATTACAGAAGCAGGTGTACATGCATGTCATCTGACACCTCTTGGAAAATTTCCTTCCACTAGCTATGGCCACAAACCATCCAGACATGCTCCCCCTAGGGTGTTTAGTGATGTCAGCAACCTTAGCACCCCCAACATGTACACTTGGGCTTCATCCTATAATTTATTCCGTATGGGCATCCCAGCTTACCCACATGGAGCTTGGTTGACTTCAGTGGGGCTTTGTAGAGGTGCAGCAAATCGCAGGATTGGAATCTGCTGGAGCATGGGTTGCAGCACTAGCACCACTTCTTGTGCTTGAGCAGCATGGAGGAAGAGTCTCCGTTTGCCCTCCATTGCACCAGCTGCCCTCTGGACAGTTATTTAGTAATAAGAACCACAGGACAAATATTGTCTAAGGAGAGAAGCATTTAATAAAATGCTATTTATAACTTCAGTGTCTTTCATTGGCAAGATACAATACTCTAGACCATTAAAGCCATTTTTTAGGAAGAGTTACTGTTATGGAAACAAAAACATTGTGCATGTGTTTATATTTATGTTATAAATCTTTTTTAAAGTGTGTGTGTGTGTGTGTGTGTGTGTGTGTGTGTGTGTGTGTGCGCACGCGCACATACTTCCTAAAGTGCTGTTTTTAAAAAAAGTTAACAGATTTACAAATATCAGAGACAAAACAATAGTCATTATATCAATGAGCTTTTGTGTAGAGCAACATACTGTAATCATCAGATCTCTCTGTTTAACAGGGTGTTACGCTGTGAGCATCTTTCCACTACCCAGGATGTTCTGTTTCTAATGATGTTATAAAATTGAGTGAAATCTCTGATTACACATTTAACAAACCAGGCGTGTTTATCAAAATTTTAAATATTGGGCAGATGTGCTGGATTTTTGCAGATGAGTGTATATTGTCTGACTATTGAGTAAATGGTAACCAAATATTTAAGTATCTATTTATACTCTGTCTAATTTGTTGCATACATAATTGGTGCATTATTTTTTTCCTAACAGCATCCCATATTTGTCTGAACCGTTCCTCTACAGTTGGACTATTTTATCTTTTTCCAATGAGATGCTATCAGTAGACTAGCAGCTACTACCTGATGAGATATTAATTCATCATTTCTTTGTGTGACCATTTCAGTTATGAAGCCCCAGGAGGATTACCAAAGGATAATTTGGTAATTGATTTTGAACAACAATCTGGGATATTTTGTTACAAATTGCATCCCAATACTCTTTAATGTCTGGACATATCCATCATATATGTGTAAAATGTCTTCTGTCACCACAGGTTCTCCAACACTCATCCCCATTCCGTCTGGGTATCTATATATCCCTGGGTGGAATGATTTAGTTGGTGATTGGTCCTGCTTTGAGCAGGGGTTGGACTAGATGACCTCCTGAGATCCCTTCCAACCCTGATTTTCTATGATTCTATATATATATTAACATGACTGGTGAGAGGTACCATTGAAGGAGTATCTTAAATAAGTTCTCTTTTATCATGCTACAGGTTGAGATTACTGCTTCTCTTTTCCACATCAAATCCCGAGAGTCTGGGGTAATTTGTCTATTGAGATCTTTTCCCCAGCGTGTCATAAGAAAGTTGTCTGCAAAGACTGGTATAAATTAGTTATATATTTTTTGTTTGTTAATTGACCAGACACCATCACTTCAATTAAAATTAGCTTTCTTTATAAAACAACTTTTCTGGAAAGTTGAGAATAGAATGTCTAACATGAGAGTACGGATACAATGGGAAAGTGGGTCACTTCAGGTTAGTTTTGATCTCTAAATAAGTTAGAAAAGTTTCTTTATTGAATAGCTGGCCAATTGTATGTATTCCATGGTGCTGTCAGTCTTCAAAACTCTGTTTTGTGTTTTGGGTTAAGATTTGGATTATTTGCAATGGGTATCATTGGTGAGGGAAAATAACTTATTTATCTCTAGTTCTATCCCATAGTATATTTTTTATTAAAGGATGTATATAAATTTCTGGAGGGCATGGTTTTTTATTAATCCATAGTAGCCTAAAAATATTTACATCCCACAGTTTGGTGGAGCTAGAGGAATATATCTTTTTTTTTTTTTTACCCTCAATGACTGGAAAAGAAACTTTGTTTAGACTAGAAAATGTATTAGTTAACTTGCAGATGAAAAAGGCACACTATAATGTGAGTCAATGACAAGAAATGAACAAGGCTCTCTTCTCTGTGTAACAGAGCAGTGTCATGCTTAAAGTAACACAAATGCAGGCAGTTTTAAAATTGGCAGGCCAGTAATGCTGTTGATTTGGGTATCTCTTTATAGGAAGGTTAATATCTAATTGGAACACCGAAATAATCAAGAGCACAAGGTCTAAGTCTGGAGAAGTTCAGAATGGCTTAGTTCAGGTACCTGTGTGTATATGTGTATGTATAGGTGTCATTTAATATTAATGGGAAACTTACCACAGAAAATTTGATCTAAAGGTCAGGCATATCAGACATTAAATAATAATCCATATTTATCCTTTCCTCTCCTGAATTGTAAATGGTTTCATTTGTCTAGCACTTCTTGAGCCAGAATTACTTGGAATTTCATTGACAACATTGTCCCTTTACATAACTATTGCTTTGTTCAGAGGATTGAAAATTATCTCACCAGTTAATGATGTCTAGTATCTCAATTTAATCATAGTTTAGTTTTCTTCTCCTGAAGCATCTCTTCCCTAGACAGAAGCTTCTCTTTGTAGACTCAGTGTTTCTAGTTGCTCTTGCCAGTCGTGTCTTAAGCTGTGAGTACTCTTGCGCCTCAAGGTTGTCACAGTTACAATTTGTCCCCATTACAGATGCTTGGTAGAGATGAGGCCCACGGAATCGTAAATACATGTTGCATAACAGGCTTAGAACAGTCTTTAACCTCTTCTACCCTATGGTGTGCCACATATTAAAAAGAATTAGAACAAGTTATGTTTGTTCGTGATATGCCTCTTTTCCAAAGGATGTTAATAAGCATTTGTCAGCACATAATGATGCTACTTCTGTACTGCCTCACACCTGATGCAGAGATGTACACTTGGGGAAGAAGTTAGTGAACTTCTTCCAGAACACAATGGCATCGCATTGCCCAGATCTAAATTATCACACAAAATGTAAAACAATGGAGAACCAGGCCCCATATCTGTGTATCCAGCACATATCTGCCAGAACACGTGTATGCGCACACACATACAAGCAAATACTAAGAATTTGTTCTTCTCTGCTAAAATAGTCCAGGTAGTAGAGGCTCTTTTTTATACATCATGAGTCTTCCAAAAGCTGTATTTATATTCTGTGAAGAGAAGTGCTTGCTTTTGCACAAGATATCTGTCAGGTATTATAGCTCAAATATTTTGGCTCTTAATCCTCCACTTTGATATAAAGCAAAAAGTGCTGTGTATCTCAATGGAGGATCAGGCCCTTAAAATTTTAGGTCTGAGTCCTGCGTTCCTGTGTACCCAAAGCTCCCATTGATTTATCCAAGGAATGAAGGATCTTGCCTTTAGTTAAACTTTTCCATTTACTTAAACTATGCTTTAGTTTGAATGGAACAAATCTACTGAATATCTTCAATTATTAATTTTGTTTTCCTGTCAAAGGAATGATCCCATCTTCAAAAAAGCATAAGAGTAATGGTGTTAACACCTTTGATGCTGCCAAGGGTTGAGATCCCGCTAAGTGCTAAGAATTCAGGAGTTACAGGTTTAGCCCTTTGAGGATTTTAGGCCTGCCCTTTCTCTCTCTGTCTTTCTCCTCACCCTCATCATTACTGCAGGCAAAACCATTTATTTTACTTACAATTTTTTTTTTGTCATTGAAGCACACATACTAGTGGAGGCTTTTCTTTGGAGAATGTCACTATGTTTTGAGTGTGTGGCTGCACACTCGCTAGTCATATCAACTTACATCTGTGCTACAAATGTATAACGAAGATGTAAAAGCCTTTCTTCTCAGAACCTCAGGCTGACAATTCTGAAAATGTTTCGTAGCACAGAGAACTTTAATAGCTGTGTGGCAGAGTGGGCTTTATTGTGGTTGATAGCTAAGAATTTTAACACAAAATAGAGAAATAGATCTATTGCCAAGATAGATGATGTCAGCTTCTCTTCTCAAATGCTACTTCAGTCAAGTCAATACTTGAACTGAAATAATGTAATGCTGATAAGTGCTCAGGACTTACCAAGAATAATTTTACTGTCTCTGTGACTCAGAGGCCCTTTAGTGGTTCACTATTCTGTGTCAGTGTGACGAAGTGGGGGATTTTCTTGTTTTTTCCCTTGTTTTTCCAATGGTTTGCATGTAGAGGGGGTGGGACTCCCTGGGTGTTAATGGTTTAATGAGGTGATGGGAGAGGCAGTTTGTTACAGGGGACTGGCAAGGGAACTTGGGACCCAGCCAATGACCTGGAGAATGGATACCCCAATGACTGGTGACCTGGCAACTGGTGACCTGGAGGCCCACCTCAGGAGTCACAGCCAGTTCCAGCCAGTGGGAGGACAATGGGCTGTAAAGAGAGGACCCCAGTGACCTAACCTCTGGTTGAAACCCAGCTGGATAGAAGAGAGGAGAGGAGGCCCAGGTAACCCTGTTTACCCAGATAGAAGACAATGGACAGAGGTGGGGCTTGGGGCCGATGATATCAGATGCCCAGCTGGGAAGCTGGGGGGCTTGGGGCTGGAGAGAGAGAGCAGGCAGAGCCCACCTGGATGCAGGGGAGACTTGGATGTGCTGTGCTGAGGGAGGCCAGGCCTGAGGTCTCTGAGAGTTTCCTATGCTGTGTTATGATGCTCAGTAAACCCTCCTGTTTTACACTGGCTGAGAGTCACTCTGGTCTGGAAAACAGGGTTGCATTAGTCCCTCTGGGAGTGGAGGCCCAGGGGGTCCAGAGCAAGTGGACTCCCTGAGGGGCCCCACAGCGAGAAACAGGTGTACTAAGGCTCAGAGAGGTGTGGTTCCAGGAGGTGGAGGGGCTTAACCCCAGAGAGAGAGTGGACCCCTGAGAAGGTCTCTCTTACTGAAGGGGGTTCCCTCCAGGGACCATACGGGGCCAAGAGTGGGCAGAACCTGTGATTGCGTGACAGTCAGCAATGCTTGTCAGGTCTAACATGTTAACACTAACACTATAGCTGACACACAGTTGTCATGAAATATACCCCAAAAGGTGGCATGTAATATATCATAGAAAACTAATAATTCACTGATCATTAATATTCTGGTGTGATATATGTATGGGGTGTGTACAGAGAGTTATAAATATGTGCTAGAATTATGTTCTTAAAATGTGTTCGGCAATCAATGCATAAGTCTCTTCTGCCCTAGACAAAGGAATGTGTATTCATTTGTTTGACCTGCCTCATTGTCATATAGAGACAATGAAGGATTATTTACATAAAAGATAGACACAGTAACTAAGGGAGTGGGGGAGATAGCCTGTTAACTATAAAGACAGGGTGTCTGAACCTCAAATGGTAAGTAATTGAATCAACTGATTGCATACAATATTACCGCATATAAAAGTGTATCAAGTAAAGTATTTTGCGAAAGATAACGACACACTGATGACTGATATCATGGTAAAATGTATGTATTAACGCTAAATGGGGAACTATGAATACTCACTGATATTATACTTTAAAGTCTGTGACCAAATAAAGGGAGAAACAGGTCTTCTCCCAGACAGGAGGGAAGGCAGCTACCTATGAAATTTCCAATGAAATTAAGCCAGATGTGACCAAAAACAATGGAAGCCCCATAGACATACAAATCAGCTGGAGGATGGGAAGTCCAGGGGAAGAGAAAAACGTCATGAAGTCATCCTGAGTCTGGGGATTTAGTGCCTTCCTCTGTAGCATGGGGCATAGGTCACTTGCTGGAGCATTCTCTGCATCTTGAAGTCTTTAAACCATGATTTGAGGACTTCAATAGCTCAGACCTAGGTGAGAAGTTTATTGCAGGAGTGGGTGGGTGAGATTCTGTGGCCTGCATTGTGCAGGAGGTCAGACTAGATGATCATAATGGTCCCTTCTGACCATAATATCTATGAATCTATGACAAAACAGTGAGTTTGGGAAGATATATGGAGAGTGAAGAAGCCATCTTGGCATCCATCACTGTACAGATACAAGAAGACAGTGCTTTTGCAAGCTCGGAAAGATGAGACCTTCAGCCAAGGGGGCTGAAGTCTCCGGGAACTGAATATAAGTGCAAAACCTGCTTTAGGCAAGATCTTTCACCTAGGAATAATCTTTCCACTGCTGTGGAATGTCTTGGCTGAGACAAAGTCAGCCATCTGGAAAGGAAGTCTACCTTGTACTTGTTGAGTTAGGACTTACCCACTAGAAGTGTATTTTACTTTTACTTTTATTTGCTTGTCACCATTTCTGATGTTATCCCTTTTACTTGGACTCACTTTAAGCCCCTCTCTTTTGGATTAAATAAACCTGTTTTAAATTTATTCTAAACTGATCCAGTGCTATGTTTGAATTGAAGTGATTGTTAACTCTGGTTTAAGTAATAGGTTTCAGAGTAGCAGCCGTGTTAGTCTGTATTCGCAAAAAGAAAAGGAGTACTTGTGGCACCTTAGAGACTAACAAATTTATTTGAGCATAAGCTTTCGTGAGCTACGGCTCACTTCATCGGATGCATCACGAAAGCTTATGCTCAAATAAATTTGTTAGTCTCTAAGGTGCCACAAGTACTCCTTTTCAGTTTAAGTAATAGATTGTGCTTTTTTTTCTTTAAAAGAGCAACAAACCTTATTATTTGCTTGAGTGGTCCAGGAGAGGGCTAGACACTTCAGGGCACAGGGTTTTTGGGGAAATTCAGGGCTGGGGGTGTATTGGGGTCACCCTGCAAGTAGTAACTGAGGCTGAAGACCAGGGTGAGGCTGTTGTGTTGTAGGCAGGTGCTGGGATCAGAGTGCTGAACCAGGGCTGCACAGCACACAGACACTCAGGGAACTGCATATTTGTCTGCTGGCAATTGGTGTTTGGGCTGTGGGCCTCAGCAGCAGAGTATTTAAGACACCCAGTGTTACAGAGCATTCTGCGACACAGCCTCTCACTGGTCTGGGCTTCACCCCATAACACGACAGCCTGCCCTCTGGGAAATGTTAGGATAATATTGTATTTGATAAATATTAGTTATTGTATTAACTCAGAATGCCAGGGGGAACATACTTTTTTTCTAACTGAAAATATGTATCATTTTGGCTCACTAAGATATTAATACATACCACAGCAAAGCTGAACCTCTGATCTTCCATTTGTTATTTAAGATGTACTATCTCCCACAGTTCCTCTGGCAGTGTGAAATGTGGTTGGTTAATATAGGGGATTTTTTGAGAGACCTGAAAACATTTGGGATTTGCTTCTTTGCAAGATTCTTTCGAAGAGAATGCTAAATTGAACACTGAAAGTGACTTGATTTCTCCTGAAAGCTTCCTAGTCATTTCTCTAGTCATAGCATTTCATTTTTATTTTTGGGCACCTGGAACCAGGCAATCTGACAAAAAGGAGATTTCTGAAGTTGCTTTGTGAGGATTCCATCTAAATTGTAGTGAGACTGCGTTTTGGGAATGCAGTACTTTGATCTATTTCAGCTTTCACGGGTGAAGGAGGTTTTTTGTTCTCGGCACTTAGGATTTTATCTGGACTTTTCCTAACTGGCTACTACAATAATCCAAAGGCAGCTTGTTGGGAGGAGTCTTGGGTAATAATTTCTTGTGTGCCCTTGAACATTCTCCTTTGTTACTCTTTTTGATGACATGACTTGTCTTAGAAACATAGTGAGTGGTTTGTTGTTGTTGTTTTTGAGTAGAGCCTATGTTTAAATAGAAAAGGAGTACTTGTGGCACCTTAGAGACTAACAAATTTATTAGAGCATAAGCTTTCGTGAGCTACAGCTCACTTCATCGGATGCATTTGCATTTGTAAATGCATCCGATGAAGTGAGCTGTAGCTCACGAAAGCTTATGCTCTAATAAATTTGTTAGTCTCTAAGGTGCCACAAGTACTCCTTTTCTTTTTGCGAATACAGACTAACACGGCTGCTACTCTGAAACCTATGTTTAAATAGATCCCTAATGGAGTGTAGAAATGAAGGCTTTAATGTGGTGCCTCATTATGAGTAGATAACTTTTTTGTTATTCCCAATGAAATCTCTGTCCATGGCCAAGAGGAAGTTGAAAGCTGCTTTATATAACCTTGGAGGTATTATTTTTTAAGTCTGAAAAGCATGCTATAACAAGATACGTTATATGCCCTGAACTCTTGCATTTTACAATTGCTTTCCTCTCCTTTATAATACCTCCCTTCATCAACTCGCTTTCACTTTGATTGTATCTGCTGTATATTTGGCAAATAAAATGTTGATAAACACGTTGGTTAATCCTTTTATTGTCTACTTGCTGCTTGAATTTATCTCCTGTAGCGTCCTTAGTTCTTGGTTTGAAAGCCATAATCATGACACTGTAATTAACATAGAAGTCATTTAATGTGCTTATTTACAGTATTCTAACTTTTTGTTTCTGAAATTATGCCTACTCATGCTACTTCTTCCTCACCTAGCAAATGTATTTGTTTCCATGTCACTGGATAATTCCTGGTCTGTGTCTAATTATAAAGATAAAACATGGAATTAAAGCACATAAAACAGGAACTTTGGAATGGTTGTTTTGAAAATCTTCCCCTCCTATTTAGTGACTATCTTGTCCTTAATTATAAAGTGGTATGCAGTCTTGTTTCTATTTGTAAGATATTTATAAGAATAGTAAACAACATCACAATTGTGTGGATAGCTGATATAGCAATAATTCCATCTGTTTTTTAGAGTTCTGCAGAATCATTAGCTTTTGCTCTTGGCAGGCACGTTGAAAACTCAATTCTCTACTCACAAGCTTCTACGAGCAATCTCAAATATGCAGTGAAATTTCATTACTCGTTCATGTTTTGGTGGAGTCTGAATTTTTGCTAAATACAGTTAAATTTGTGAATTTTGTGTTTTAAAAAGACTTTTTTTTTTTTGCACATTTTCCCCTCCAGAAAGGTTGGTCTTTAATTTCCTGTGCTCTTAACACTTCCTAAATTTTAGTGGAACTTTCAGTTAGACAAGGGATGCAGGATAGGGGCTACTCTTTATATGAAAAGACTCTGGGTGCAGTCCTGGCCCTGTTGAAGTCATTGGGGAGTTTTATCATTTACCTCAACTGGGTGAAGTTGCAAAAAACAAAAAACTGTTGCAAAGAAACTAATTTTGTTTTTGCAAAAAATTTTTTGTGGTAAATCAAGTAATTTGAGCTCTTGTGATATTGCAAACCAAGAATTTTTCCACCAGTAGTGAATTCTTTTGCATATCCCATAAATCATGAAAACAAAACTCAGGTTGTTTACCGTTGTCATTCCAAAATTGGTGATGCAAAAGTGAGACTATCCTTATGATTTGTAGAGCCTCAGACTACAGCAGGAACCCAAGCCATATGGCAAAATCAGGCCTTGACTTGTTACCCAATGTAGTCTTGCTAACGGGCAAGTTACAGAATGTGCACGGCATGCAAGATTCCCAAAAGAATGGAGTCCTCGAACTGTTGACTTTGCTTGTGCTTTAAGGGGGCCCTGGCAACTTGAATTTCTTATTGATTTTTTAAAAATAATTTTATATACCCCCATTGAAATAGTACATCCTGACTTAAAATGTTTGTTGAAGACTTGGAGAGCAAGAGATATTGGGCAGCTCAAGACCTAATACCACCTAATACCCTTTTGTTCCACCAGAGATCTGTGTATAGCCTCTCAGGTTCTAAACTCCTTCCAACGACCTAAAGCGAAGTCTTGGGTGGTAAATAAACCCTCCTAGGAATTCTCTCCATCAGTTCTGCTTCAAGGTTCCTGCTGTATGAGACAGGAAGTACATATGCTGTCTAAACACCAAATGCTGTCAAACCACAAAGAAAAGACACTGAATGTATTCCCACTATCCCAATTTCTTTCAGTTCAAGTAATTGCTGATGTGACTGGTAACTAGATTAGGTTTAAAAAAAACCCAGACAAATGATTTTTTGGGTAATGATTTGGTAGTATCTCCTTAAAGTTAATCCTGTGCCTTATTATAAAATCTCCTAAAGGGGAGGGAGGTACTTTTTTCCCAAGTAAACAGGAATATAAGTGACAAATTATTGTGAAATAATCTTTATTGTAAAATGGAGAATTCTGTGAAGTGAGTGAATATTCCTGAAAGCTTAATCCTATTGGAATGGAAAGCTGATTGACTAGTGTGATTGGATGGCTTAGAATTTGGAATAACCTTAGGATGACTCAGTTCTAGGATGGTATATGTTAGAAACAAACAGATGGGAGTGGAGGAGCTTTGTTGCTGCCCTAAACACCAGAGTAATGGGAACATGATGATGACGATGGACTCAGTTCTAGGGTGGTATATGATAGGTATGATGATATGTTTAGCATCCAGGGAGAAAAACTACATACTCTGTTACCTCTTATATTATCTCTGCTGGCCAAAGTAGCAAGAGCACTGCTAGCAGCTGAAAAAAACCAAATCTTTCAGATGAAAGATTACACTCAGTTTTGGAGACACTTTATGCAGCCACATGTTTTCTGCTAAGCCTCTTCTGTTTCTGTAAGGGAGATAGGATTACACCCAATGTATAAGAATTCTATTTCCATTGAAATCTATGGCAAAGTTCCTATTACCTTCAGAGGAGCCAGGCTCTCATCCATTATGTTTAAACAAAACTAGTTTTAAATTTATCTGGAGTTTTCAATTTTATTCTATATTGCACAATTGACAGTTTCAGGTAATTAATTTATGGTTAATTTTCCAGCTCAAATACAGCACGAAACACTACTTTATGTGTGGTGTTGGCTGCAGCAAGTTAAATTGGTTTATTTATTCTTGTTTTCATCTTCATATAATTCAGCATTAGTGCACATTGACAGATTTAATTGTGATTGCTTGAAAAGCTAGAGGCTACTTATTTCACCACAGTTTCTACATAAACATGACATTAATAATGTGTATTTTAATTAAGTTGCAGGTAGTTTTTAGTGGGTGATTTTTTTTGAAACTTCAAGAAAAACCACAATGGGTGAACAGGCAGAAACAGAATTTATGGTAAGAGTGAAGCTTTTGCTAGTGCTTCTTTCTTAAAGCAAATCATAGCATTGTAAGAGATTGTGTTTTCAGGCTTGTATAACCATAGTATATTAGTGAGGAAAGTGGGTTCTGGGTAACAAACAAAATCTTCCCTTAAATATACGCACATAAGTCCCCTTTGAAATCATTGGGAATTGCATCCATATGTAACTGAGAATAGAATATAGTCCATATAGCAAGATTTTCTGAATATCTTATGCAAGCTTAAATACCAGCCTGTCCTGATGCTACCTGCCCATTATTAAACTATTTTGCTATCTCATCATTTTCCTACACTTCTCTCTGGTTGTGAATTTCACATAGTGCTTGGAAGCACTTTTTTTTTTCCATCTTCATCTGGCCAAGATATTTTATCCACTCATCTCAAATAGAGACCTTTCCACAGTCATATATGTATTTGTTACATTAGGCTAGACTGTTGCAATGTACTTTACTGAGGACTTCCCTTGAAGATCAATGGAAATGTCAACTAATGCATAATCATAGAACTGGAAGGGACGTTGAGAGGTCATCTCGTCCAGTCCCCTGCACTCAAGCAGGATGACGTATTATCTAGACAATCGTTGACAGGTGTTTGTTCAACCTGCTCTTAAGAATCCCCAATGATGGAGATTCCACGATCTCCCTAGCCAATTTATTCCAGTGCTTAACCACCCTAACAGTTAGGAAGTTTTTCCTAATGTCCAACCTAAACCACCCTTGCTGCAATTTAAATAATGTATGTGTCCACGTTTTAGGAACTGTTTAGAGATGTGCTCTGTACCTTACATTTTCTAAATCTTTGGATGCTTTAACACATTAAGTATTTTTTCCTGAACAGTTATCACTAAGAGCTTTATTTAGCAACAAATAGATGTAAAGTAGAACCCTGTAGAAGTGTCTGTAAAAATCATATAAACCACATGTTCTTGTTGGTAACCCTGATCCTCCTGCCTTCTGTTTGTCCTTAGATGTAGTTATATGCCTGTGCCTTTTCTGGCATCTCTCTTTGGCTTCAGTGGGCTTTATTTTAAGATACCCAGAGGTGTAAATTCTTCTGGATCAGCACAGTGGCTATAGTTAATGGGAGCTGCCAGTATTTGTCATTTCTGAAAATTAGTAAAACAGATCACAGCATGAGACCATATAATTTTAGAAGCCTGGCCTCTTTTGCCGTCTGAAAATATTTTACTCAGGTTATCTTATCGTGCCATAGGTTCTCCTGTAACAGACTGTGCTTTTATCTCCTGAACAATGCAGAATTGGTGTAATGCAGTATATGAGTATCTATTCAAATGCAGTATATGAAGTTATAAAAATATACTAAAAGTATAGTTATTTTTGAATGTCTAGTAAGTTGTATCTATTTTTAATTATTTATATTTTCCCTTAAAATATACCAGACTTATTTGCACAAACTGTGTAATAGTGTGGCTTATGCAAACTCCTGTAGATGGTATTCTACTGAATATTGTCCTGAGCCCCAGGATCACATCTAGGGGTCAACTATCTGAAAAATGGTGAAGTACCTTCTTTATTGTCAACATGAGTCCTATTAACAGGGTATATTTGGAGAATGGATGCACTGGTCCCCAGGAAGATGCTCAGGTTATTCTCAGACATAACCTCTCACTAAATGTAATTCAAGAACAGTCTATTACTGCATATAAAAGTGCATTGAATGCTGTATTTTTTCAATCAATGTAACTGATTATAAGGATGCACAGTGATTGTGTGCTTGGGGGATTGATTCAACTCTTTCAAGTTGGTGCGGGTCTTTCCATGGATTTCAATAGAAGCTGAATCCAGCCCTAAGAACCTCTACAATGTGAAATGGGAGCATCATGGAATATAGATAGCAAAAAGACTTTTCTCCGAATGGTTTGAGTGCACTTGATAAAAACAAAGGCTAGATACAGGATCTGAACTTTTGAAGTGTCTTGTAAAAGAAATGTGTAACTAGAGGGTGAAGTTTGCCTCAATGTAGTGATATCACATAAGGGCCCCATAACACTTAAATATTATGTTAAGGGTCAGATCCTCAGTTGATGTAAATATGATTTACGCTAACTGAGAATCTGGCCCTTAACATAGCATTTGACATACAGGTGTCCTTGTATGACCTCTCTGTTACAAGATGAATTCCACCCAGAACTAATTTTTCTTTACCTAGCTAACATCACTCTAGATATTTTTCCCAATACTCCATGGAAGTTTGAAAGCAATTCAGAGAGTAGGCCCCAGGTCTTGGAAATCTGTTTTCTATAACCTAATTCTAACACTCAGATACCCTTACATTAAAATACATAAATAAATAAAATTATGTATTTAAAAACATGGACAACTTTTTAAGCTTCTCCCACCATGGGTTAGGTCTACTATTATATACATTCTGCAGACTTAATGGGGACAAATTGCCGTTCTTCAATAAACATGAATTCAAGAAATGTCCCATTTCTTTCTTCACTTGGTAATTGAGACAGCAAACTGGCAATGTTAATTCTCCCAAAATGTACCCTGGAGAAACTGATTAATGCTCTATGGTGGCAAAGCAAGTCTTCTAAGTCTTTAATTTGGAAGGTGTAACTAATAAAAATAGAGAATCTAAACTTTTGAAATTTTAAAAATTAAATGTAAGGGTAATTTGTTCCCATCAGAAGATAAAATTATCTATCCTTCAAGGTTGAGTGGATATAATTGCCTATCATATAAATCTTTTGACAAATAGTGTCCTCAGGCAGCGTGACACTAATAATTGTTCAATTACATTACTTTTAGCTTTTCAAATGGCCAGAGTCATTATTATGCACCTCATTAATAGATATACAGGGATAGTTGAAACACATAGAAAAATGTTTTTCTTTTAAGGATAAGTTCAGCTTTGCAATTAAGGTGTATAGTAATCACCTGTAATTTTTAATACCTCTAATTATTTCCATTTACTGACAAAGATGCACTCTAATCAGATCATTTTGTCAAAAGAAACAGAGGTCAGTCAATCAGATTAGTAGGTTGGCCTTACAGAATGTAATATTGAATGTTAAAATATTCAAACTTCAACCAGTACAGTACCAAAGCATTAATTGTAAAAGAAGATAACATTATATAAATTCTGCCTACTTGAATTTTTATTTGTTTCTGACTGGTTGTCTTTTAGTGATCTGTGAAGTAGTTCACTCTCTGCTGGCGTTCCCTAGTGGGCAGGATGGGGCATGACAGGCCCTCTCCTTTGTGGGTGCCCCTGTTGGTAGACACACCAGCCCTACAGTGGTTTGTCCCTTCCATGACCTGCCCCTCTGGTCAGGTCACTTGTCTGTGTCTGCCCCTTTTGGGGTATATAAAGAGTCGAACAATGAGGTAGCTCTCTGAGGTAGGGAAGGGTCCAGTCTTTTCCTAGGTTGAGGTCTCATGGTCCAGACTCGTCTGTCTTCAGGGCCTTCCCTCAACAACATTCCCCACAGGAGGGGAAGATGTCTGTCTTTGGTGCCCCTAGGGGTTGTAGACTACCCTTCCCACTAAGTTCTGATCCAGGGCCCAGTGGCAGGCGGCTAAATCCTGCACTCCAAGGTGCTATACTGCTTCCTCTCTGGATCACTTCCGACCAGTCCTTTCTCTTCCCCGTGGATGAAGTAAAGACATTAAATACAGATTGAACCCAAAGAGAGAGTCTCAAACCTTCAGAGAGTCACAGATCTCTCCTTGGTGGGCTTGAGTAAGTTGCTGTATGCAGTCCTCAGGTGCTCCTGCAGTACTCCTTCCCAGAAGCTCACAGTAAGATCCCTTCACCTATACTGTCTGCCTTCTACTGAGCTGCTTTGCTCCCCTTTTAATCTCATGTTCCAGCCTGTGCATGTTTTGCAGTTGTGGTGGGGTACTGCCACCTTGGTTCATAGCAGATCTTTAACCCCTTTCTTTCTAGTGTGGGGTTTGTATATGTCATAACATCATCATACACCTAACTATTCTTCCATGGCTTTTCTGAGTGTAGGGCTGTCAGAGTTCAGCGCAACTATGTCTGTATTTCCCCTCAGTGGTTCAGTAAGGACACCCGTCTCAGGCTTCCAATTCTCCAGCTGTTGCCTCTCAGGGGTGAACACCAGGGTCCCTCTCCCTTCTGACTAGGTCATTTCCAGGCTGCACAGTTCCCTGCCAACACTATCATTCCCAAAACAGACAGGTTGCCCAAGGGCAACTGCTTGTTTTTTCTTCAGAGATGGTTAACTGTTGTAATTGCTACAGTTATAATTTACTATACAGCACTTTCTGTCCAAGTCTACTTTATTCTTAAGGTAAAAAGCACAGGGAAAACATATTAAAAACAATAAAAGAACCTACACACATGCTGATAAGTTTACCAGAAATCACCCTATACATCTATACTATAACAGGGTTCAAAAAAGAACTTGATAAATTCATGGAGGATAGGTCCATCAATGGCTATTAGCCAGGATGGACAGGGATAGTGTCCCTAGCCTCTGTTTGCCAGAAGCTGGGAATGGGCGACAAGGGATGATTACCTGTTCTATTCATTCTCTCTAGGGCACCTGGAATTGTTGGAAGTCAGGATACTGGGCTAGATGGACCTTTGGTCTGACCCAGTATGGCCGTTCTAATGGTCACCCGGACCCTAACATGGATTCTGGCAGAAGCAGTCCTCCTAACCCCCACCCAATGGGATTTCATGGTGTTAGAAGTATCAGTGGGGTAGCCGTGTTAGTCTGGAGCTGTAAAAGCAGCAGAGTCCTGTGGACCTTATAGGCTAACAGACATATTGGAGCATAAGCTTTCGTGGGTGAATACCCACTTCGTCTGATGCATATAGTGGAAATTTACAGAGGCAGATATAAATATACTAACCTCGTTATCCCCAGCCTGATTCTTGCTTGCATATTTATACCTGCCTCTGGAAATTTCCACTACGTGCATCCAACGAAGTGGATATTTATCCATGAAAGCTTATGCTCCAATATGTCTGTTAATCTATAAGGTGCCACAGGACTCTGCCACTTTTATAGTGTTACAAGTTCATCAAAGCTTCATCTCAGAATAATCATGCAGCCTTGTGAGGTCTCAGTAGCCAAGTCCTTCCAATCCTTCTCTAAGGACGGGAGCCCTCTGTCGACCAGGGGTCCTGTCCATTTCCTGGCTCAGGAAGAAGGCCAAGAGTCAGTTTAAAGCCAGGCTATTTATCCAAAAATCCTTTTGTCTGTTGATCCGTGGAGAATCCAGTTTGAACTAGTATATTCAAACTTTTCCAGAGAGATGGCTTCTCTGGAGATTTTACAGCCTCAGTGTATTTGCCTAAACATCCCCTGCTGTTCTCCTATTTACCCTTCCTAAGGAAATACATACAGTTCCACAGTAACACATGCACAATTTCGTTTTAAATACAATGTACCCCTAATTCAATAAAATTTAACTTAATTCAATAAAGTTTTCCTTAATTCCATAAGATCTGACTAGGATATTACAAGATACTGTCAGTCTATCACAAAAGGCCACCTCTATGTAGTCTCAATTTGTGCTCAACTAGCCAGCTGAGAATTCCTAAGGTTTGGGGAAACCCAAACAGGTTTGGTAAAGGCAGGTTTGGTAAAGGCAGCATATATAACAACTTCCCTCACCACCAGCACCATCTTGGCATAGGAGACATGTTGGGGGAGAGATGGTGTGTGTTAGGTCTGCTCTGTTATCCTGTTTCTTAGCTGGTATATGGTTTTCTAGGGGCCAAGTGCTGCTTGTGCAAGTTAAAGTACTTTCTAGGCTACTTGCACAGACGGCTCCTCTGTATCAGGGAGCAGTAACAGGCTCATCAATACATCCCCAATTTTCCTATGCTGAGTAGAGCTTGCTTGCAGAAGACAATATGCCCAGGAATATTGAAGTCACTAATTACAGTAAAATGTTCACTAAACATTAAACTACATTTGTGTCAGTCGCACCTTATGATTTATCTGATTTTCCTGTTTTATTTTATTTTTAGTTATAATTAATTATTTATACAGAATCATAGAGGTGTGTGGCAGTTACAGACAAATAGCTTTACAATCTAAGGGCCTGATACTTGTCCTACTGCATGCTTCTATGAGTTTTTCCATTTACTTCAATAACACTAATCACTAAGCTCAATGGCAAGTGTTAACAGGAACAAGCCATAGGCACAATGTCCTATTTGAGTGAAATTTTTACTACTTAAATAGGTTGATTTGAGAGAAGCTCATTTTATATACCATTGCAAGTTTGTTTCTTAAAAGCATATACTGCCATTGTAGCTTAAACAAACACTTTTGATTTTTGAATGACCTAACTGTAGGTAGGACATGAATAACTGAGAAGACCTCAAAAACGGTTAATTTACCTTGTAATTAAGATCGCCTTGACATAGCTCTAATGGAAATAATAGATTCAGTGACAAGATGGTGGTTTTTTTCTTCATATCCATGACTGTGGATGTTCTAGAACTCTACTTTGCTGCATGTTCAGTCTTGCAAACTTAATGGAGAGTTCTGATGTTAAACCTTGGGATTCTAGCACAGAACAGGGTCTCAGTATGGCTACATCAGGGGATGGATAATTGGATTCTTCATGACAGAAATAATTCCTTCATGGTGTTGAAATTCTCACAGATCCAACATAAGAAAGACAGAGACTCATTTCGCTTTGTGGTCAGAATTTTGCTCCTGCAAAACATGTTCATGATTTCCCCCATTTTTAATGTTTTTTGTAAATGTTTGCAAGTGTTTATAATATATAAAGATAAAATCTCACAGGAATACCCAAGAAAAACAAGGATTTTTATGGAAGTTCCATTTACAATTCTGTTCAGTTTCCTCCTATTTTTCAAAATTGATGTGGCTATCAGGCACAGGAATAAAACTTAAAAACAGAATAGACATTTAATCATATTTATTACAAAAGAATGATTAACCTCTGATGTCTTGTCTGGGTATGATAATCTTGCCACCCCCAGCTGTTCATTCTGACCAGTAACCCAAGCATAATATAAAATCACATGTCCATCTTCTTTCAGAGGGGATCGTACCTAGCACAACAGAGGAAAATATAAATTCTCTTACGAAGACACTCTGTATAAGCTAGCGCTTAGTAAAATATTCACATTGAAACCAAAAGCCCGTGACATTTGCTTGGTTTTGCATATTGTTGCAAATTCAACATTTTATAAGGTTTGGTTCTGAGTGAACTTAAACCAAACTATGGTTTTGCAATAAATTCACATGAAATTTGAGCCCAAAGTGTGAGATGTGTTCATGCAGATTGAATCTTAAGAAAATGATGACATGAGCCCTTGCTAAACAAAAATGATGACCTTTGCACATATCTAATCAGAAACCACTCTATCTCCAGACTTGGTGAATAATTCCATGGTACTGGTTTTCAATCTTTGAAGAGTACCTTCTAGCCATCCTCAGAATGCTCTAGCAATCAAACACCAATATTGACTGGTAATGAGTACATGTGACTATCTTCCTTAAAGTACTGCTTTTTGAAGGCTTCAAAACAGATAATGGGTTTAAAACAAGTTGTCTATATTGGTAACGTGAGCATAAAACCGCCATGCATATACATTTAAGGGTAAGAGTCAGGAGGCTTAGAGAATGAAATGCTGCAAGTACTAGGAAATTCTGTGTGTATAGCACTAGAATTGGCCTTGCTTCAAGCAAAAGATTTGAGATCAAACTTAGAACTGAGTTGGTATCACTGTAATTTGCAAACCCTTTCAAAATTAATACAACCATTTCTAATTCATCCAGTTTTTTCAAATTTTGCATTTTTGACAGTTCTGCAGAATTATCTCCTGAATCCTTTGCAATAATTCTCATTGATTGCAATGCACTTCATCAGAGATAAAGCAATAAACTGCAGACTTCTGTGCTACTAAAGTCAGCATGCGCAGTAGTTATGGTTTCATCTGATCTTTTCTTTTGGGTTTTGAAAGAACTTTCTGACCTGTCCTGAACTTCACACTAATTGAAATTAGAATGGGATGAAAAGTTCCATACTAATTTAGTTACCTGAGACACTAATGATATTTTGCATCTATATAGAGATCTGGTTGGTAATTTTCCAATGAAACAGAGTTTCACAGAAACATATCTGATTCAATGAATCTTCTACTAATAAACAGGCAGGGTTCCAAGAAAAACCTCACTGGTTTCCTGTCAGCTCACCTGTCAGGGCTGTCCGAGGACAGCCCTGCCACGCGGACTTCCTTGGAATCAGGGATCCCAGTACTTTCAACTACCAGGACAGCTGGCTCCCCAGGCTGCCGCAAAGTTCAGTGGTGGGGAGCAGTGTAACTGACAAGAATCATATATATTTTGATCAGTAGCTGCCAGGATCCAGAGAGCATATTTTGTTTCAGAAACACCATGTGTCAAAACAGAATTTTATGGAATTTTCAGGTTGGAGGATATCTTTAAAAATATGATTTTGTTCCATATCAGAACAAAACCATATTTCAAAATGTCAAATTACCCCTGAACTGAAAATTATGAGTTTCACCTAGTTCTCACTCTCTCATATGTGTATATATAGATAGATATCGCCAAGCACCTTATAAACATTGGTACAAATAAGTCTCTCTTTGGGAGCGGTAGGGCTAGGGTTCTACTCCAAGCTTCCCATGTTGAGATATTTACATAGTAATTGTGTCTTTTCTTTAGTACCTGGATTCATTACATATTTCTGTGTCTCTGCTCCTCACCCTCCCACACGATGGCCGTGCTTCATTGGCTGATAGACGGAGAGGCTGCGCCATGTTTCTCCATACCCTTTTTAGATGACAAAGGCAGATTCTTTCAGTTTCTGTACTGATGGATCACAAGGACTCTGATTGTGTGAGGGAATCCTATGGAGTACAAGAGCATGGGGAAAAATTCCTTGTGCCCAATCTCTCACCCAGCCACCTTACCAACCCTCCCCTTTTCCAGGCCTTTATGTACACACTGGTATTTTGTTGCCCCTGATTTCATTTTCTACTATTAAGTAGTGCTAGAACAAAATGTATTCATTTATTTTGCTGAATATGGCAAAGGACTCTCAGATTCTTATAGTCCCAATTGCAAATTTCCCATTTGTATTTCTTTAGTTTTATTTTTACCGTTTCTAAACATGAGCTTAAACCTTAGCCACTTTCATTCCTCTTCAAGCCTGATTTGTGTTTACAATAGGTATTACAGTATTTTCATGTAAATAGTTATGAATATGATTACACTTCAGACAAGCATTCAATTACTCCTCCTCCTCCTCCTTTCCCATCTGGAGCAGTAGCAGAGTTGATAACCATGGATAGGCACAGAGCATGGCTACTCCATGGTAGGACTCAGATGTCTGGTATCATTTTTCTTGGCAGGTTCTAGAGAGAAATGTGCTCATTATAGTGTAGCTGACTCTTTTGCTTGGTAAAATCTGCAGTGAATTGGAGCTGCCTGATTATTTGAACACTTTGTCTTTGACATGTATTCTGTTACGAGAAATTTGTACAACTGTGAGTGTCTAGTGTGTCTGAGAATTACAACATGGTGTTTGCTTCCTCCTGAGATCCAAGCCTCAGTGCCCAAATGGAAAATTTCACTGGTACAAAAGATACTTTGTCCTTTCATGCCACCTGAACCTATTTGTCAGTCACGTATGCCCTGAGGGTGGTTTTGTGTGTGGAGAAGTTGGAGCTGGCTTCACAGAGAAAAATAAATTATACTTTATAGAAACAACTGTACCATGTAACGATTATTAGGAGCAGAAGCAGGTATAAGAACAGGTTTTGAAATGGTAGTTAAGTCTTGGAATCGTTCAGGTATTTCTGTAATGGTGCAGCTATGTTTTTAAAGCAAAGAGGCTGGTAGAAATTATGAAAAAAAGAGGAACCAGATAAATATCTTCTAATCTCCCCTAAGAGTAGAAAGAACACCTATCTAGAAAGAAAATACAATCTCTTAGTGCACTGAGTTTCTGACTCACAAGTCAGTGGGAAGCATAGATAATTAACATCTGGTTTGAAAGCTGAAAGAGTATTCAAAATAAGTAATTTATACAGTCCCACCAGAGTGGTGCTTACTGAAGTGATGCCATTTAAAATAATACCATATGGTGTTTAGTGCTTCATTTAGCCAAATTTTGCCAACCTACCAATGCACCTCTAAACATCTGTGCTTGCTGGTACTGAATTATTACAGGTTCAGAAATGTATCTCAACTAATTATTACAAACCTCTGCTTAAAAGTGTTGTTCAAGAGGTGACAACACTTAGCCAAAGTCAGAATGTAAAATAATTTTTGTGGTTATTTTATTAAAATAATAATATTCAATATGCCAATATTCAAAATCACACAAGTACAAATATTAATAAATTTATTAACCACCAACTATTCCCACTGGTCCTCCCAAACCTTGTTGGAGGAAACATCCTGAGTAAGTTGACCTGAACAGAAAGGGGCTGTTGTTTGGAAACAGCATCAGAAAAACTCGGCTGAGGAAAGGAATTCCAGAAGTGGAATCCTACCACTGTGAAGACCCTGATCCTGTCCCAACCTTAAACATGAAGACTAAGAACAATCTGTTTGACCTCTACTGTCTTGAACAATATGTGGTCCTGCAATACTCCAGAAAGTATAGCTATATAAAACGTGGAGCACATCTCTTGGATTATTGGCAGATAGTGAGGTTTGGCAAACTAGAAGGTGTCTATAACTAATATCTATGTTAATGCCATGGATTCCTTTGAACATATGAGAGCTGGACCCATCTTTTTTTTCCTTTCTTCCTCATTTAACCTCCAATTATCCTTATAGAATGGATCCCAAAACAAACGGTGCTCTGGAAACACACAGCCCCACAAATGGCCTCCAGAGAGGCTCCTGGTTGTTTGGGGAAAATAATTGGTGGCACCCTGTGTGCTGCCTGCTATTCTCCTGCATGGCCAGCTGTAGTGGGAAATGAAACCAGGACTCCACATAATCCCTTCTCACTCTCCCTAGGAGCAACTGGGGTGCATTCCCTGCATTATCTGAATACAAGTCAACAGCTATAACAATAAGGAGCAGCCCTAACATGGAACAGGGAAGGAGAGAGTGGTTATGTACTCCCTGCTACTCCACTACATTGCTGCAATACCCCAAGGCACAATCCAGTTCTAAACTAGCACATGCTGTTTTTGACTATGCATACACGTTCATCACTATTTACTTGCTCTCCTTCCTACAGACGCATTTAAGAAGAACTCCCCAAAATGTAAGAGAATCTTGTTGAGAATGGAATGTTAATGATACAGTGATAATTTCCTGCTTGGATTGAGAGATTAGGACCTGATTCTGGGCTGAGTGTTAACAACTGTGTTTGTCTCCTTTTCTAATTCATAGTCAAGATGTTATGGAGCCAATAATCTCTGCCAGAATCTCACCTTTTAATTCCTCCCCTCTATAGACTTGCTGTCCATCATAGTCTTTAGTAGGGGTGGAGACATTCAGGTTTGCAGAGGATAATTAGTTTATTCAGGAAAAGTACAAGTATTAAGGTTTGTAGCCCAGTAGGATAGCTTACCTCTATTATATTCAGTGCTTTGCATTATATTCCGCTTTATTATATTCAGCAGTAATGCAAAGAACCTACAGCTTCAGCAGTTAGCCTGAGGCTTGAGGCCTAAGAACTTTGGCATAGATAAACTTATGTAACTTATAAGTATTGGGGAACTGGAAGTAGAGTGTAGGAGGGAATTTTGTCCATAATGACATCATCCAACCACAGAACATGAACTGACACCAGCATCTGGAAGGTTTTGGATGGAACATCTGACTGCAAGAGTGCCGTATATGATGATGGGGTGAAATCATAAATATGCTAACCCATAGAAGAAGGGCACCTTAACATTGGTAAGGGGAGGAAATACAAATAAGGAAGAGGGGAGAAATCCCGATTGAATATGCATTAGACATGGTAACATTAGTGAAACATATTATAAAAGTGGCACCCCAGGGCAGTAGGGAAGACAGATGTAGCCCTTGGGAGGGGCTAGAATGATGGCCACTGGTGAAGATGAGGAAGGAAACAGTGATGAGGAATCAGAGTAGCAGCCGTGTTAGTCTGTATTTGCAAAAAGAAAAGGAGTACTTGTGGAACCTTAGAGACTAACAAATTTATTAGAGCATAAGCTTTCAAGCTAACTTCATCGCTTGCATTCAGTGGAAAATACAGTGGGGAGAATTATATACATAGAGAACATGAAACAATGGGTGTTACCATACACACTGTAATGAGAGTGATTACTTAAGGTGAGTTATTACCAGCAGGAGAGCGGGAGGGGGGAGAAGAAAGTAGTGATGATCAAGGTGGGCCATTTCCAGCAGTTGACAAGAACGTCTGAGGAATGGTGGGGGGTGGAATAAACATGGGGAAATAGTTTTATTTTGTGTAATGACCCTTCCACTTCCAGTCTCTATTCAAGCCCAAGTTAAATGTATCCGGTTTGCAAATTAATTCCAATTCAGCAGTCTCTCATTGGAGTCTGTTTCTGAAGTTTTTTTGTTGAAGAATTGCAACTTTTAGGTCTGTAATCGAGTGACCAAAGAGATTGAAGTGTTCTCCGACTGGTTTTTGAATGTTATAATTCTTGACGTCTGATTTGTGTCCATTTATTCTTTTACATAGACACTGTCCAGTTTGACCAATGTACATGGCAGAGGGGCATTGCTGGCACATGATGGCATATATCTCATCGGTAGATGTTCAGGTGAACGAGCCTCTGATAGTGTGGCTGATGTGATTAGGTCCTATGATGGTGTCCCCTGAATAGATATGTGGACAGAGTTGGCAACGGGCTTTGTTGCAAGGATAGGTTCCTGGGTTAGTGGTTCCGTTGTGTGGTGTGTGGTTGCTGGTGAGTATTTGCTTCAGGTTGGGGGGCTGTCTGTAAGCAAGGACTGGCCTGTCTCCCAAGATCTATGAGAGTGATGGGTCATCCTTCAGGATAGGTTGTAGAACCTTGATGATGCATTGGAGAGGTTTTAGTTGGGGGCTGAAGGTGATGGCTAGTGGCATTCTGTTATTTTCTTTGTTGGGCCTGTCCTGTAGTAGGTGACTTCTGGGTACTCTTTTGGCTCTGTCAATCTGTTTCTTCACTTAAGCAGGTGGGTATTGTAGTTTTAAGAACGCTTGATAAAGATCTTGTAGGTGTTTGTCTCTGTCTGAGGGGTTGGAGCAAATGCGGTTGTATCGTAGAACTTGGCTGTAGACAATGGATCATGTGGTGTGGTCTGGATGAAAGCTGGAGGCATGTAGGTAGGAATAGCAGTCAGAAGGTTTCCGGTATAGGGTGGTGTTTATGTGGCCATCGCTTATTAGCACCGTAGTGTCCAGGAAGTGGATCTCTTGTGTGGACTGGTCCAGGCTGAGGTTGATGGTGGGATGGAAATTGTTGAAATCATGGTGGAATTCCTCAAGGGCTTCTTTTCCATGGGTCCGGATGATAAAGATGTCTCAGTGTAGTGCAAGTAGAGTCGGGGCATTAGGGGACGAGAGCTGAGGAAGCGTTGTTCTAAGTCAGCCATAAAAATGTTGGCATACTGTGGGGCCATGCGGGTACCCATCGCAGTGCCGCTGATGTGAAGGTATACATTTTCCCCAAATGTGAAATAGTTATGGGTGAGGACAAAGTCACAAAGTTCAGCCACCAGGTTAGCCGTGACATTATCGGGGATTCTGTTCCTGACAGCTTGTAGTCCATCTTTGTGTGGAATGTTGGTGTAGAGGACTTCTACATCCATAGTGGCCAGGATGGTATTTTTAGAAAGATCACCAATGGATTGTAGTTTCCTCAGGAAGTCAGTGGTGTCTCGAAGATAGCTGGGAGTGCTGGTAACATAGGGCCTGAGGAGGGAGTCTACATAGCCAGACAATCCTGCTATCAGGGTGCCAATGCCTGAGATGATGGGGCGTCCAGGATTTCCAGGTTTATGGATCTCTCCGGTCACTCTATTACAGACCTGAGGGTGGCTCTCCTTCAACAAAAAAGCTTCAAAAACAGACTCCAACGAGAGACTGCTGAATTGGAATTAATTTGCAAACTGGATACAATTAACTTAGGCTTGAATAGAGACTGGGAATGGATGAGTCATTACACAAAGTAAAACTATTTCCCCATGGTATTTCTCCCCCCACCCCCCACTGTTCCTCAGATGTTCTCGTTAACTACTGGAAATAGCCTACCTTGCTTGTCACCATGAAAGGTTTTCCTTCTTCCGCCCCACCCTGCTGCTGGTGATGGCTCATCTTAAGTGATCACTCTCCTTACAGTGTGTATGATAAAACCCATTGTTTCATGTTCTCTGTGTGTGTATATAAATCTCCACACTGTATTTTCCACCAAATGCATCCGATGAAGTGAGCTGTAGCTCACGAAAGCTTATGCTCAAATAAATTTGTTAGTCTCTAAGGTGCCACAAGTACTTCTTTTCTCTTATCCCTAGTAGAATTATTAACTGTCTCCTATTTTAGGTTAAAATTTATCTTGGACCTTTTAATGTTTTGAAATTATCGGGCCAGACCCTCAGCTGATGTAAATCATAAAATTCCATTAACTTCAATAGAGCTAGGCTGAAATACATGAGCTGAGCATTCAGTCTATAGCATCAGAAGCACTCAATTGTAGAAGCTAAAATCATACAAAATGTCAGTTATTATAGGTTTCAGAGTAGCAGCCGTGTTAGTCTGTATTCGCAAAAAGAAAAGGAGTACTTGTGGCATCTTAGAGAATATCAAATTTATTTGAGCATAAGCTTTCGTGAGCTACAGCTCACTTCATCGGATTCATGAAGTGAGCTGTAGCTCACGAAAGCTTATGCTCAAATTCAGTTATTATAGAAGTTGATGGCAAAAGTGGCACAAGTTCTTCACTATCCCATGTACAAGGTACTTAAATGAAACCCTACTGTGCTAGTGAATTGATTTAAGCCCATACTTATTATTATTTATTTATTTATTACTTAATAGTTTGTTCCTTTTTGTTTGAGTCCTTTTTTTGGGTGTTTATCCAACATTTGGGCCTTTATAGCTTTAGCTGTACAGAAAAGAGTGGGACAAGATGGAGCAACACACAAAGTGTAGACATACCCTAAACTGAAGTAGTTTACACCTTCTAACTTGTCCCCAAACAATGTGTAGGTTATGTCATCTTACACTCCTTGGACACATCATGACCAGGATAAACAGTATTTTATAAGTATGTTAGCCCATACATTCTTTAATATGTATAGCTGGTCGAGTTGAAGCCTAGAAAGTAGCATAGGCTCAGTTTTCCCCCTGATGCACAGTTGGCCAGATGCATTCTGTTTTTTTCACCTTTTTCTGAAACAACAGAGATTGGCCACACCAGGTTGGGTGGGCCAGTACCTTTTTCTACATGCCTTGCTGGTGTGTTTTGCTCACATCAAACTGATCCCCAGATCTGGAATCGGGAAGGAATTTCCCCCCTGGTCAAATAGACTGAGATCTTGGGTTCCCCACCACCCCCTTCCTCTGTAGTATGGAGTGTGGATCACCTGCTGAGATCATCTGGACATATCTCACCTGATCACTTCCCTGCCATGGTAGGGGCCATGGGCACTGGCGCTCTTCGGTGTCTCGTTTGCTGTCTATGGCACACAGCAGGTTAGTCTCCTGAGGACTGAAATGTTTTAGTCTAATGAAAATCGTTGGGCTCAGTATTGGCGTATCAGGGTAAAATTTAATGACTAGGTCAGACTAGATGATCCAATGGTCCCTTCTTGCCTTAAACTCTGTGAAACACTATGACATGAAATCTGCTTAATTTAGACTCTCATCTACTCTACCAATAATGCAACTTGATTCGCATCTATATATCACCTACTTTCACATACTTAGTCAAAGGAAGACTTAGACTCTGTAGACTTCTAACACTCATATATTTTGGGGAGTCTACATTGGAGTAGTTTACACTAAGGTGCCAGAAGCAGATGTAAGTTAAAGTACCTTAACTTTACCTTAGTGTAAATTGCTCCAATGTAAACTCCCAGAATATGTGGTCGTAAGAAGGTCTACAGGGTCTAAGTTACACAATCCTATACATCACCTCTGAATTCAGCTGCGCTCTTCCCACGGCCCTAAGAAAGAAAAGAGGAGATGCATGTGTTACATGGGTGGAGAGAAAGCAAAAGCAGGTGCAGTCACTGTGCAAATAGAGATGGAAGTGAGAAACTCAAAAAGCATATTCTCTTCTTCTAAAACCTTCACAGTGAAATAAATCATGAGCATATGCTAAGGCTGACCCTGAGCAGCTTTAACTTCTGCAGTCCTCTGCTGTGCCATATGTTGCTAGTGGAACTCTTTATTTCTCCGCTAACACCAAGCAATCCCTGTAGCCTTCCCTCTGCACTCTCGCCCAATTACATCAACAACACACACACACTGACTGCAACAGCCAATTCACACATTTCTCACAGGAAAACAAATATAAGGAGAGATTCACCAAGTCCAGATTTCACTGTAAAATATTTTCTGCTTTCAAGAACTATTTGCTAATGATAACATCTAATACCATTTGTTGTTGCCTTTTTACTATATGAAGAGCTGAGCTAAAAACTGTTCCATATTATCCAAACACTGTTAATCCTTTATGACGTTATATACAACTAAATGAAAATGTGCCTATTTGTATAGTTGTTATGGTTATTATTATTATTTATTATAAAATTTCTTGATATAGTTCCAGAAGTTCTGGTTGGATTATTTTAGGAATCTCATTTATTGTGTTCTTATGGCACAGACTTGATGCCCCTGTCCCTTCCCTAGGAGACTAACATGCTATGATTGCTGGAATGGCTATTTAGAGGCAGGATAGTGAAAAACAATGTATTTTTAGATAAGTATGTGACAAGTAAAATAGCCGGAGGCAGAAAACTGCTCATATTTCTTGATGACTTCTGTCACAGTTCAGAGCAATTGTATCTGTATTTCCACCTTTTGGACAACCAAGGTCACCCACTTCTAGATTTCCACTCCCCAACCATAACCTCTCTTGGGTGGGGACTCTCCCTCCTGACTGAGGTTTTTCCAGACTGCACAGTTCCCTGCCTGCACTGTGAGTTCCCCAGCAAGTTAGACTGCCTAAGAAGGCCTGCTTTGCCTTCTCAGAGGCTCTAAACAGCATAGTTGCCCTCAGTTAGGACTTACCGCACAGCCCTTTCTAAGCAAGCATGTTTATTCTTAGGGTGAAAGCATTACAGAGAAAACATATTAGAACAATTAAAGAATCAACACACATGCTAATATGCTTACCAGAGCTCATATTTTATATGATTATGTTAAAAACAAAACAAAAAACAAAGTAAAACCCCATGACTGTATTTGAAATTCCTTATCTTTTGTTATTCATTAGTCATACTATTCCAGTGCCAGCAAGTACCTGAATATTAGTAGGCTTTGATTTTCAAAGCTGTCTAGGGAACTTGGGTGTTTGAGCCCATTAAAATTGGGCATACAGATCCCATGGATGGCTTTTGAAAATATCAACTGAAATGTATGAGTTTGAGATGGTAGAACTCATTTTGGTAGAAACCTATGAGTTTTAGTTTCAGAAGGGATCTGAAATCTTTAAATATGCATTTCACTAAGGAGGCAGTATCACCTAATGGATAGACCACTAGATTGAGTCTCAGGAGATGTTGGTTCTGTTACTGGCCTACTGGGTGACTTTGGAGAAGTTACTTCACTTGCACTGTTCCTCAGCTTCCCCATCTATAAAACGGGGACAATGATACTGATTTTCTCTTGTACAACACTTTAAGATCTCTTAATGAAAATGGTTATATATAAGCTAGGTATTATTTTTATTAATAACAGTTGGTTCTGAGAAAACATGAGTTGTAGATGGTTGTATATTTTTGTTTTCATTTTATTCTTCTGGGAGTCGAAGAATGTCACGTTATAATTTCAAATAAGACTCATGATTGTTTGCATAGCATAGTCTTCTTTGGACTTAGAATTATGTTTCAGATGTTAGAAAGAGAAATATGTTTGCAGTATATATTACATTATACTATAGTTACCTCATTATTTTACTGCATAGACCAAATAAGAGAGCCTTCGTCTTTGCTGACACATCAGGGATCAAAATGGGCGTCTCTAGAGCTAAAAATGTGAACAGTAACATCTTGAGGTAAAGAGACCATGATCTGTAGGTGGGGCTGTAATAGGCTCATATCTTTTCTGGACCAGGCATGGCAGATGACCTATAAAGTGGAATATTTGCCAGTGAGTTACATGAGCATTGCCAACATAGTGGACGGTTGTACAATAAGAGGATCTACTATAGAATGGTAGAGTTGGAGTGGATCAAATAAGAAAAAATATGAGCATTGCTGTTTATCTGGTAGGGTGACAGATCCAGATTATTACAAATTAAAATGAAAAGTAACATTAAATTATGTCAACTTTCCCCCGTTTATACTGTTTTTAGACTAACAGTGTTTCTGCAGTTTCCTTTACACACATTTTGGCATAAATTATGGTGTGTTCTCCCACAAATAATGTATATGTGCTATCTTGTCTGCAGTAATAAGTTTGGTAATATTCATGCTGGGGGGAAACAAATTGGTATATGGTTGTGTCTGATTAAAGTTTCATTGTGTAATTCCAGACTGGGGAAGCTATGACATTTTCTCCCTCTGGGTGACAAATCTTGGAACAAATCACTTTGAAGTGACCCTGTTTCATAATATAGCCACCTCCAACACACATCTGATATGTTTTGAACATTGTTTTTAACCTTTCCCTTTTCAGTAATGATAGCAAAAGTAGTAAAGGAAACTTATTTTTACATTAAAATTGATATACCAGTTTAAGTGGTTACTCTGGTATTTTAGTTGACACCCATTCACTGCTGGACTTAAAAATCTTTGCTAATGGAATTAACCCTTTTCAGGTCTGTACTTGGCTTTCTAACTTTTATGTATACATTATTCATTACATTAATGACCAATTTCACAGTTTCCTGACAAATATTGCTTCAGGAGATGACACAACAGAATCATAGTACTAAAGTGAAATTGAAGAGCTAGCAGGAAAATGTAATAAAAGAACTATTCTGAAGAATCATTGTACAGTTTTGTTGTAAAATTGTATACTTTGAAGATACATGTTACCAAAATGAACATTAAGAGTTTGAAAAAAGGCAGTTTAATTAATATTTAAGTTTATGTAAACACATAAGATTTTACAAATGCCTCCAATTAGAGTTTGTCCTCTAGTTTACATTTATTCATTTTATGTGTTTTATATCCTTTATTAAATTGTTTAAGACTTTATCAAGCTCATGACAAACATGCAAAGATCTTGTATGCTGGTTTGTAAAAGTACTTTCTAAAAGTATAAATATTAGGGCTGTCAGGCGATTAAAAAAAATTAACCATGCGATTAATCGCACTGTTAAACAATAAGAGAATAACATTTATTTAAATATTTTGGATGTTTTCTACATTTTCAAAAAAATTTATTTCAGTTACAACAAAGAATACAAAATGTATTGTGCTCACTTTATTTTTGATTATAAGTATTTGCACTGTTAAAAAAACAGAATAGTATTTTTCAGTTCACCTAATACAATTACTGGAGTGCAATCTCTTTATCATGAAAATTGAACTTACAAATGTAGAATTATGTACAATTTTTTTTCATTCATAGATGCTAAGGTCAGAAGGGACCATTCTGATCATCTAGTCCGACCTCCTGCACAATGCAGGCCACAGAATCTCACCCACCCACTCCTACGAAAAACCTCACCTATGTCCGAGCTATTGAAGTCCTCAAATCGTGGTTTAAAGACTTCATGGAGCAGAGAATCCTCCCTCAAGTGACCTGTGCCCCATGCTACAGAGGAAGGCAAAAAACCTCCAGGGCTTCTTCCAGTCTGCCATGGAGGAAAATTCCTTCCCGACCCCAAATATGGTGATCTGCTAAACCCTGAGCATATGGGCAAGATTCACCAGCCAGATACTACAGAAAATTCTTTCCTGGGTAACTCAGATCCCACCCATCTAATATCCCATCACAGGCCATTAGGCCTATTTACCATGAATATTTAAAGATCAATAAATTACCAAAATCCCATTATCCCACCATACCATCTCCTCCATAAACTTATCAAGTAGAATCTTAAAGCCAGATAGATCTTTTGCCCCCACTGCTTCCCTTGGAAGGTTATTCCAAAACTTCACTCCTCTGATGGTTAGAAACCTTTGTCTAATTTCAAGTCTAAACTTCCTGGTGGCCAGTTTATATCCATTTGTTCTTGTGTCCACATTGGTGCTGAGCTGAAATAATTCCTCTCCCTCTCCTGTATTTATCCCTCTGATATATTTATAGAGAGCAATCATATCTCCCCTCAACCTTCTTTTAGTTAGGCTAAACAAGCCAAGCTCCTTAAGTCTCCTTTCATAAGGCAAGTTTTCCATTCCTCAGATCATCCTAGTAGCCCTTCTCTGTACCTGCTCTAGTTTGAATTGATCCTTTTTAAACATGGGAGACCAAAACTGCACACAGTATTCTAGGTTAGGTCTCACCAGTGCCTTGTATAACGGTACTAAAACCTCCTTATCCCTACTGGAAATACCTCTCCTGATGCATCCCAAAACCGCATTAGCTTTTTTCACAGCTATATCACATTGGCAGCTCAAAGTCATCCTCTGATCAACCAATACTCCAAGGTCTTTCTCCTCTTCCGTTACTTCTAATTGATGCGTCCCCAGTTTATAACTAAAATTCTTGATATTAATCCCTAAATGCATAACCTTACACTTCTCGCTATTAAATTTCATCCTATTACTATTACTCCAGTTTACAAGGTCATCCAGATCCTCCTGTATAATATCCCGATCCTTCTCTGAATTGGCAATACCTCCCGGCTTTGTATCCTCTGCAAACTTTATTAGCACACTCCCACTTTTTGTGCCAAGGTCAATAATAAAAAGATTAAATAAGATTGGTCCCAAAACTGATCCCTGAGGAACTCCACTGGTAACCTCCCTCCAACCTGACAGTTTGCTTTTCAGTAGGACCCGTTGCAGTCTCCCCTTTAACCAATTCCTTATCCACCTTTTGATGTTCATATTGATCCCCATCTTTTCCAATTTAACTAATAATTCCCCATGTTGCACGCCTTACTGAAATCTAGGTAAATTAGATCTACTGCATTTCCTTTATCTAAAAAATCTGTTACTTTCTCAAAGAAGGAGATCAGGTTGGTTTGGCACAATCTACCTTTTGTTAAACCATGTTGTATTTTGTCCCATTTACCATTGACTTCAATGTCCTTAACTAATTTCTCCTTTAAAATTTTTTTCAGGACCTTGCATACTACAGATGTCAAACTAACTGGCCTGTAGTTACCGGATCACTTTTTTTTCTTTCTTAAAAATAGGAACTATATTAGCAATTCTCCAATCATTTGGTACAACTCCTGAGTTTACAGATTCATTAAAAATTCTTGCTAATGGGCTTGCAATTTCATGTGCTAATTCCTTTAATATTCTTGGATGAAGATTATCTGGGCCCCCCGATTTATTCCCATTAAGATGTTTGAGTTTTGCTTCTACCTCAGATATGGTAATATCTGCCTCCATATCCTCATTCCCATTTGTCATGCTACCATTATCCCTAAGATCCTCTTTAGCCTTATTAAAGACTGAGGCAAAGTATTTGTTTAGATATTGGGCCATGCCTAGATTATCCTTAACCTCCACTCCATCCTCAGTGTTTAGCGGCCCCACTTCTTCTTTCTTAGTTTTCTTCTTATTTATATGGCTATAGAACCTTTTACTATTGGTTTTAATTCCCTTTGCAAGGTCCAACTCTACTCGACTTTTAGCCTGTCTCACTTTATCCCTACATGTTCTGACCTCAATAAGGTAGCTTTCCTTGCTGATCCCACCCATCTTCCACTCCCTGTATGCTTTCTGCTTCTTCTTAATCACCTCTCTAAGATGCTTGCTCATCCAGCTTGGTCTACAACTCATGCCTATGAATTTTTTCCCCTTTCTTGGGATACAGGCTTCCGATCGCTTCTGCAGCTTTGATTTAAAATAATCCCAGGCCTCCTCTACCTTTAGATCCATAAATTCTTCAGTCCAATCCACTTCCCTAACTAATTTCCTTAATTTTTGAAAGTCAGCCCTTTTGAAATCAAAAACTCTAGTTGCAGATTTATTTTTGTTAATCCTTCCGTTCAGTTTGAACTGAATTAGCTCATGATCACTTGAACCAAGATTATCCCCTACAGCCATTTCTTCTATTAGGTCCTCGCTACTCACCAAAATTAAATCTAAAATGGCATCTCCTCTAGTCAGTTCAGCAACTACTTGTTGAAGGAATCCATCAGCTATTGCATCTAGGAAAATCTGAGCCCTATTCATTCAAAACAATGTAAAATGTTAGAGCCTGCAAGTCCATTCAGTCCTACTTCTTGTTCAGCCAATCAGAAAAGCAAGTTTGTTTACATTTGTAGGAAATAATGCTGCCTGCTTCTTGTTTACAGTGTTACCTGAAAGTGAGAACAGGTGTTCTCATGGCACTATTGTAGCCGGCATCACAAGATATTTACATGCAAGGTGCACTAAAGATTCACATGTCCCTTCATGCTTCAACCACCATACCAGGGGATGTGTGTCCATGCTCATGATGGGTTCTGCATGATAACAATCCAAAGCAGTGTGGACCAACGCATGCTCATTTTCATTATATGAGTCAGATGCCACCCACAAAAGGTTGATTTTCTTTTTTGGTGGTTCAGGTTCTGTATTTTCTGCATCGGAGTATTGCTTTTTTAAGACTTCTGAAAACATGCTGAACACCTTGCCCCTCTCAGATTTTGGAAGGCACTTCATATTCTTAAACCTTGGGTCGAGTGCTGTAGCTTTCTTTAGAAATCTCACATTGGTACCTTCTTTGCGTTTTGTCAAATCTGCAGTGAAAGTGTTCTTAAAATGAACAACATGTGCTGGGTCATCATCTGAGACTGCTATAACATGAAATATATGGCAGAATGCAAGTAAAATAGAGCAGGGGACATGCAATTCTTTGCCAAGAAGTTCAGTCGCAAATTTAATTAACGCATTATTTTTTTAACGAGTGTCATCAGCATGGAAGCATGTCCAGAATGGTGGCTGAAGCATGAAGGGGTGTACAAATGTTTAGCATATGTGGCATGTAAATACCTTACAATGGCAGCTACCAAAGTGCCATGCAAATACCTCTTTTCACATTCTGGTGACATTATAAATAAGAAGAGGGCAGCATTATCTCCTGTAAATGTAAACAAACTTGTTTGTCTTAGCTATTGGCTGAACAAAAAGTAGAACTGAGTAGACTTGTAGGCTCTGAAGTTTTATATTGTTTTGTTTTTAAGTGCAGTTATGTAACAAAAAAATCTGCATTTGTAAGTTGCACTTTCATGATAAAGAGATTGCACTATGGTAGTTGTATGAGGTGAATTGAAAATACAATTTCTTTTGTTTTTCATTTTTTACAGAGCAAATATTTGGAATAAAAAATAATATACACTTTGATTTCAATTACAACACAGAAGACAATACAATCGTAGAATATCAGGGTTGGAAGGGACCTCAGGAGGTCATCTAGTCCAACCCCTTGCTCAAAGCAGGACCAATCCCCAACTACATATCCCCAACTTCATACATATATGTAAATGTAGAAGAACAGCCAAAATATTAAATGAATTTCAGTTGGTATTCTATTGTTTAACTGTGTGATTAAAACTGTGATTAATCGCAATTAATTTTTTAAATCACAATTAATTGTTTTGAGTTAATCATGAGTTAACTGCGATTAATTGACAGCCCTAATAAATATTGTAAAAATAAAAGCAATTTCAAGTAAAAGGTATTTAGCAAGCATATTAAAATATTATTTGATAAAATAACTCTATGTCCCATTCTCATACAAACAGCAGCAAAATGAACAACCTCCCTCTTCCGATGCATAGCTCTTAGGGACAATTATGGACCCCTTACTCACATGAGTAGAAATGATAGAATACTAATATAGGCCTCAGCTCAATTAAGCTTTCGTGAGCTACGGCTCACGAAAGCTTATGCTCAAATAAATTTGTTAGTCTCTAAGGTGCCACAAGTACTCCTTTTCTTTTTTGCGAATACAGACTAACACGGCTGCTACTCTGAAAACAGCTCAATTAAGCATTCCCATTCAGTACAGCATTTAAGCATAAGATTCAGTCTCAGTGAAGTTAGTGGGATGTAAGTATACACTTAAGTGCTGTCCTGAATAGATATGGAATTAAGCATGTGTTTAAGTGCCATTTTGAATTAGGGCCATAATGTATTATTCTGTTGAAGTCACTGGGTGTATTTGTGCAGATAACTGCTTGTCAGTGTGAGTAAGTGGCTCACATCTGGCCCTGCAAAACCTGCAGCTTCCCCTCAGAGTTGTAGGTTCTCAGCACTTCTGAAAATGAGGCTCTGATTTAGGAGTTGTGTTTTTTAAACAGGCCATACTTACACACAATCAAAACTACTAGACAGGATGAACCACATGTAATTGTATAATAACTGCTAGAAGAGTCAGATGTGAATCAGAAACAGATGAGAGAGACCAAGACACATGTTAACTGTAAGAGACATCAGACAGATGGAAATTTAATTTTTAAAATTCCAGAGAAGTAGCATTAATCCCAAAACAGTGTATTGAGGATTCCCATACGACTACTCTGCATTCAGCTCATCAAGCATAAGCCATAACGTTTCATAAAGTGATAGTTTGTTCAGCCTCATGTGATTTTTCTTTCAGCTGTGTCCAACAAGCTATGACTTAATACATATAAGCTATAATGATTTCCATGAGGGAGAGGGAGCAGTTTTTTTAATCATTAGAGGAAGTGTGTTCTCAAGAACTAAAGCTTATTGAAATGGTGAAATAATTCTGGGGATGTATTTAGTAAATATTCCTTAATCTGTCTTTGAAATAGCCATCATCAGTGATGGAGGCATTTGGTATATGTGATTCCACTGCTTGGGCTGATCATGTTAAAGCAGCAGCAAATGCTTTTCTATACAAAAACAAAGGCAGTTTTGCATTATTTTCTCAGTAAGTAGATGGCAAAAGGCAACAAAGGAGAATTTTGGGAACTAGTATGTTCTAATAATGAGTGTTCTTATTTTCAAGTGAGCACAATGTAGTAATTTAAAGCAACATACTTCTCTCTATAATTTTCAGATGGGGAAACCAAGAAACCAAAAGGTTGAATCACTTGCACAAGGTCAAACAGCAAGTCAGTAGAAGAGGTATGAACAGTACCCAGTAGACCTACTTGTAGTTCCTCGCTATAACCAGTAGATGTTACCCCATTTTTACACAGTGGCACTTGCTGAATTATTAACATGGCAGGTATTTCCCTTCTTTGCATCTATTTATTTTTCTTTTGTTCTGTAAACATCCTTTTGTAAATGAAGGGGAAAGGCCTTTTCATTAAAGTCTCACCTTAAATGGAGGTAGAAATAAGATTATTCATACAAAGGAAAGATTATAAGAGGACAATTTGGAAGTGTGTATTTTCAAAACAATATTGACAGGGTAGCTGGCCCTTGAAGGAGGTCAGGCAGCCAGCTTACCTGTGACAGACTCTGCTAAGGAGAATGAGCCATCCCAGATCCACCTGTGAGTAATTACCTAGGAATATCTAGGCCAAATCCTAAGGAACCCCAGTCACAGCAAAATGATGTTATCAGCTCCTGAGTAAGGTCTCATGGGTATTCCCTACTGTTCCAGTGGAATGAAGATGTATTGAGAGAGGCAATCTCTCATGGAAGGCTTTGAATATCAGATCAGACACACTGAAGTGGACTTGGTATTCAATGGAGATACAGCACAGGAAGCAGGAGGCAAAACAAGCTAATCTGAGTCATTCTGCCCTTACCTGAGTCCCTCCTTTTCCTCCATCCAGGCTCTTCACCACTAAGGCCCTCTTAACCCTTGATCCTCCTCTGGAGTCATGCATCCTATCATCACCTAGGTAGGAGTTCCTTCTCTAGACTCAGGGCCCCTTAAGAGGTCACACTGCTGCAGCTCTTCCCTGGAGCAGCTTGTAGTTCTCCAATGACCTGGAGTTCTTGCCTGATAACATCATTTTGTTGGGACTGGGGCTCCCTAGGACTTGGCCCCTTATAGCCCTTTCAGAACCTGCTCTCTCCAGGAGCACCTTTCCTAGTTCTCCATTTCTGGTAAGCTTTCTAACCAGTTCCCCTGAGAAGTCCCTCTCCTCAGGAGCTTCCTCTCTGTGTTCCGGGGCCTCCTGACTGAGCCCCCCCATAACCTCTTTATTAGGTCTAGATATTCCTTAAGTAATTAACTGCCACCCAGCCACCTAGGTAATTACTCACAGGTGGATCTGTGTTGGCTCATTCTCCTTAGTGGAGGCAATATAAGAAACTGTTTGTAGATAAAATGTGTCTAACAAAAACAAAACAGGAAACAGTAATCTCTTGCCTATTGCAGTGAACCATGATTTTGTATATCCTTTCCAAAGCCTCTTCTGATTTCAAGTGATTTAGTGAAATCAAGTTTCCTCTACGGACTGAAAAGTCAGTTTGATCACACTTAAGCTTTGAAGGAATCAGCACATGGATTGGATCAGTGACTCATTCTGTGGCCAAAAATACTAACAATGCAAGTTGTGGGTCATAAAGCTGATCAGAGGAGTAAGAAACAAAGTATAGGAAGGTTTTTTCTTTTTGCCAGCTTATCTGTTTGTCCAGAAATCTCCAGTGGTAGGCTCAAACTCAAGGAATCTTCAGATTCACACTTTTGATGTAGCAAAGTAAATAAGCATAGGTCACTGCTTAGCAGAAAATAGACTGTCAACTTCAAAAAATAAATGGATAAAGAACGAATTAAGTTACTGGAATAAAAAGGATATAGAGCATGCTGATATGGGAAGAGTCATGAAAAAGACCCTCATAACTTATACTTGTGGCACCTGAGATATGGATTTTTAACTTTGGAGAGGGAAACATAATAGTCACCCCTTGGGTGAAATGTGCTTACTTAATATCTGTTGTGTGAAGAAAAAGAGAGAGAACTGAATAGAATAACCTTTAGGTGTAGTTTTCTTCAGTGTTTTTGTTGTATGTTTTGTGGCATGTGTCAATACTATGAAACTCTGAGTGGAATGTAGCAAAGAGATCTCTGAGCTTCAAGAGTAATTTCTGGGTGATCTGAACTGATACGCATATGGCAACATGAACCAGTGACCTTGTGCATGCTGTTTGTCCTCTGAAATACATTAATTGAATTGACTCAGAGCCTGATTTTCAATTAGTGCCCTTAGAGTAGCAACAGAGGGTGTAGGAGGTTGAAAGTCATGCCTCCCTCGAATTCTGGAGCCATGCAAGGCCTATCCTGCCCCCAGTATAATTTGGAGCAGTTTTGAAGCATCTCAAATTTCAGTTCTGCTTCTCAGGGATCCTTGTGAGTTCAAGAAGAAGAAAATAGCTGTAGAGCAGTGCACTCTGGATACTCCCAGCCGCATCCTTGATCCATTTCTAGCACCCCCAACACTGGAGGCTAAAAGCAGAGCAAATGTAGACCCTTCACACCAGCCCTACTCTGGCTGGGGCAGAAGGGGTATGGCTGCCTGCAAAGGGGTTATTCTCAGGGGGACATTTCCATCCACTATAAGGCCACTTTAATCTGCCCAAGAGCTGTAAAAGTTACTTAGTGTAACAGATTTCAGAGTAGCAGCCGTGTTAGTCTGTATTCGCAAAAAGAAAAGGAGTACTTGTGGCACCTTAGAGACTAACAAATTTATTAGAGCATAAGCTTTCATGAGCTACAGCTCACTTAAGCTTATGCTCTAATAAATTTGTTAGTCTCTAAGGTGCCACAAGTACTCCTTTTCTTTTAGTGTAACAGAGAATCAAGTCTTCAAGGGTTAGTAACTAAATTCTCAGAGCTAGTCCTCAGGGGACTAAATTTGTTAATGGTTTAAACTCTGGCTATGAATGTGGCAATTTTGCGTCCACAGCTAATTAAAGGTGCAAGTGATGGCATTTGTACATATATATACCCAATGTGAAACTACAGTTAGGTAGTTACACCTAGATGTGCTCACGATTGCATCTGTGATTGACTGCAGCTGCAAAGTAGAAAAAAAGGTTTACAACGTTTCTCAATATATTCTCATTAACATCAATAAAAGACCTTGGTGCTCTACTCATGCCAGAAGATGAGTTTAGTAGTCTTGAGAAAAAAGTCTTTCCACCCTTTTCCAACTGCATGTAGCAGGATTGCTAAATCCTGCAATCTATGGACAACTACACAAGGCAAAAAAAAAAAATTGCATTGCGTGTTAGATTCCCATCCATGGGAGAGGAACTTCATTTCTCCCACATGCTGTCGTGCATAGTGTTAAGAATTCAGAATAAAAATAAGGTAAAAATTATTGTTAAATGTGAAATTTTTTAAAAAGAAAATCCCTGTCTCTTTGCAGTCAGGGAAAAGAGATATTGAACTGGCATCAGGTTAGCATCTATTGCCAAAGACAGAGTGTCTAAAAAGAAGTGAATTAAACCAAAGGATTTCAGACAAGAAGGATAAAGTCTTCTATAGGTATGGTGAAGAACTAACAGGATCATACAGATGGTTGCGTGAGCACATGTACTGAGATCCCAAGCACAATAGAATAAGATGGAAAGTACAATTAGCAGTAATTTTAAAGTGGTATTTGAAAACCACCTGGGAGATGGCTTGATGTCTTTCATGGGAAAAAGGAATACTTTGATAAGTAGCATTTCCATCTGGACTATCGGAGACTTCAGTCCTCTTTTTTCAAGATTCATTAGGTTTGGATAGCTTAAAGAAATGTTTATACCCTTGCGTAATTGTTTGTACTTGATCTCCAGGCCTGTTGAGATTTACAAAAACTTACCCATCAACAGACCAACATTTACCAGTAGTTAACATGCCACTCATTACTGCTCCTGGTTGTCTAAGAATTACACACACACACCTAATCTGTACAAAAATATTCTGTTAATTTTCTTACCTATCCTCTTCCTTTCATCACTTCCTCCCATGCACTGCACTTGTTTATCTCATTCATGTTGCCTTGCCATTTAGAGTGTAGCTTTATAAAGTGACTAGTCCTGACTTTTGGAGGGATTCTAGGCACTATTGAAATATAAAGGGTAAATAATAATAAAACTATTTCCATGGCATCTGAGATACAAAGAAACAGTACAGTTTCTGAGTTACCACAATGTGGGAACAGTTGGTAAATGCTGAGTTTTTAATGCCGACCACTGTCAGAGGTAAAGTCTCTCCAGCACATGAATCTTTAACATAAATGAATACGTCAGAAGTTTTCCATATTACTTTCTGTGGTTTAGGTTAAGTGTCAAAATGCTTGTTAACTCTTGTAAACATCAAGCTTTCAATATTGCTATTTTATAGCAATTAGATGTGTGGTATACTTACTTACCATAGAATTACTTGAATTCGCAACTTCCACTTAATGAGTCAGCTATTCTGTCACCCTTTGTCAGAACAGGTATGATTTTTTGTTATCCCAGAAACCATCCTTAGATATTACTTATCCATCCTTAACCACCCTTTGGTATTTCAGATTAGTATTAATATACTTTTGGATACTTTCTTCAGTACTTATTCCACTGTCTTGGCTTTGCATATAAAAATTTCCGAATATTTAACCATCCTATGTTCTGTTCTCATTGACTTAATGAGAATAATTGCTCCCTGTCCTCTCTGTCTGCCAATCCTTTACGTATATGTAGATGATTATCCTGTCTTCCCCAAATTTTCTTTTCTCTAGACTGAACATGCCCAAACTCCTTTCTCTCAACATTTACTTCATTTTCCAGTTAAATTCCTATTATATTTCAATACATTCTTTTTTTTCCAAAGGCTAGATCTTTAAATGACTTTAATGATTAAATCAATGTAATCTAATTGCATAAAGTACCTAAATTGTTAGAGGGAAATTAACACTATGGAATATTTTCTATTATATCTGATTAAAAAGTAAAAGCATCTGAAATGTAAATTGATTTCATAATTTGTATTTATAAATGATCACTTATTGTGAAAACACTGTGTGTTTAAAACCAGGCTTTGGTTTCTCTCAGTGGAGGAAAATATGTATATACTAGAGGGATATGCACTTTAATGATGAATAGTAAAAAAACCCTTCTATAACTATCAGGGTATATGCAGGTCAGTAATCATGTACATGCCAAACCTCAAAATGAGCATAAATTGCACACCTTCTGAACCTAAGCAGGCTATGAAAACATAAAAAAGCTTTAAATACACTTTATTTTATTTATTATATTTCAAACTGAAATGGACTCAGAGTTGTTGTTGCATTCCTTCCAGGGGTATGTAAGTGATTTGGTTTAATACTCATTTTGTTTATGCCTAATCCCAACCTCCTCCCACTTTATCCTGCCCTGAAGCCATCGTGTTGCATGCTAAAGCTTGCCAGGAAATTTTCAATAAAATTTTTACATTGGAAAATGTTGATTCATCTAAAACAAAAGTTTTCACAACAATGAAAATGTATCAGAAATAGTTCCAGGTCAAAATAAGGGGGAGTGAGAGCATGCAAGACCAGTAGTTAGGACACTCACTTGATATCTGGGAGATCCAAGTTCAAGTTCCTGCTCTGAATGAGGCAGTTCAAGAACTTCTACCTAGGTCTCCACCAACCCAGTGGATGCCCTAACCACGAGGCTATTGGTCATTCTGGGATGAGTATTTGACTCTGTTTTCATGGGGAAAAATACAAAAGGTATAGATTTTTGTTTCATTGTGGAATAAAAACAAATGTGAAATGGAATGTTTGTTCTCCAGCCAGCCCTACTGAATGCTCAGTTCCAGAGCCCCTCCATGTGTGGCTTTCAGTGGAAGGTTTGTGTATGTTGCAGCACTTTTAGTCCTGAATAAAGATTTGTTCTGTGTTTTTACTTTTTAGCAACCTCTAAGAAATAACCATCTAGAATCCGGTTATACCAAAAAAAAGGGAGATTGAAAAAGCTAGGAGAGGTCTTCACAACACCACAGCATCTTGGGCAGCATTTGAAGCTGATATTGTTTTGAAAGAACATATTTTTTTTCAGAAACACAGTTTACTGGACTAAACAAAAGCTAGGGCAAAAATGAATGAATAATATCTAAGGGCTATATTGTGGCCTAACACCCCACCCGGCAGAGGAAAGGGCAGGTGCCTCTTTACTGCCTTACAGTGACTACCCTCCTCATGGGTGGAGAGTAGCCCCTGCAGAGCTTCTACATCCTCTCCTGGGAAGATGAGCAGGGAGTGGGTAGGTAAGTGCAGAGAGTGGCCAAAGTCTTGGTTCAGTCCACAACTCATTGGCTAGAGCATCTGAGCTAATGAGCCAGGGGAACTAATCTGCATCAGCTATGGTGCAGATTATGTACATCTCCGGAGCAGAGGAGTGAACCATGAAATAGACTCTGACTTTCTGAAGCAGAATCTGATTTCTGGACTGTTTATCTAGGCAGTTCAGCAACATGCTTCCCTTTACTCAGGGCTTGTGGCCAAGTCACATTGAGCCCTAAATTCTCTGCTTAAATATAGGTCTTAATTCTTCACATCTTGCTCATGTAATTTGTACATTTGACTTCAATTTACGTTAGTAGGGTAGCAAGATTTTACCCATTATTCTATTGGGAGATGGCAAATAAGATTGTTAGCTGTCTTCTCTTTTAACTCTGCAAATTTTAACTCTGTGGTGCTAGAACTAAAAAAAAAATCAATCTTCCATATGTCTTGCCACTCCTCCTCCATTTAGTGTCTGTCTTTTCTAAGGCTTAGAAATTCACCTGAGGATCTGGGTATTTTGTTCCCTTGGAAATAGTCCATTTATTTTATTGATGAGTCCACAGCAGGCAAGAAAACTGAACTCAGCAATCCATCCCACATATTCCATTGCTTCTGGCTTGGGAGAAGAGCTTTTATTCGAATCCAAGTGAAATCCAATGGAAAGTCTTTTCTCCCTTGTTAAATATTGGGCTACAAAAGGGAGGGCAATTCAGCTGGGGGAGTTTGTAACTCTGATAGTAAAATCAGAAGTTAATTCCAGATTAGCTGTAAAGCTATGAATAAAAAATATTACATTCTGTATTGATAGCCTCTCAAGAACTGGAAAGCATTATCAGTAGAATACTCAGATTAAATAAATAAATCATGTCCTTGGCTGTTAAGCAGAAAATGTCCTCAGTGCCCGGAACAGTGTCCTAAGGAAATGAATTCAAATAATGCTAGGAAAAGAAACCATATGCTTGCAAGCACCGTTACAGTGTGAAATTCATTTTTACAATAGTTTTCTGATAAGTATATTTTCTTTTAATATGATTATTAAACTCTTAATTGCTTTCAACAATCAATGGATGTTTAATATGTAAAAGACATCATACTAAACCAAAATGAAATGTTTACTCAGTCACTTATGGTAGGACTTGATTTGTCAATATTTCACATGCACATACATTTTCATTGTTTTACAAGAAGCCTGGAGATAACTAAGGGGCCAATGTAGTTTGCCAAAAGGAATTGCATAGCAGTGGCATTTAGATAGGATCTTCTGCATAAATCCTTACTGGAAAGGGCCTCATCCATTTACCCTTGGGTATTATCTAAATGTCTTATTTATTTGCCTAGTTCTTGTTTACACAAGGAGTGTATGTTATATTATATTATTATATATTACCTTGGGAGTGCCCATATATTGCCCAACCCACAATTTGCAAAGAGCCTTAGGCACTCATAGTATAATGATGGATGCGGTACAAGAACTTAAATAGAATTTTAGAATCTTCATCTTATTATGGAGTTGCAGCCTACAGAAGCTACACATCCCAGCTTGCAATCGTCCATCTTGATGTAAGCGTGTCAGCCACTCAGGCCAAGATGGAGCATTGTACACTCAAACCTGTTCTCTCTGTGAGCCAGCTCACTGCACTGAAGGAAAGACATGAGCATTCACTTCCCACATTGCAAAACCCTGTGTTTGACTCACAGTTGCTATTTAGGCTCCTCCTATTGACATATTTACAAAGCTCTTAATGTAGAGAGCATAGTGGGCTTCAACGATGGAAGTTCAATAATGCATTTTTGAAGCGTTCTCTTTATCAGCTACTTAGAAATCCATCTAGATGTCTTACATACAAAATATTTTTCCTGCACCTCATTGAAGTTGTGAGGTAAACACATTAGTTGGCAAGAGTTCAGCCTGTTCCTTGAATCCTGCTATCAGTTTAGGCCTGTAAAAAAAGGAGAGAAAATCCCTATCTGGCTGAACGCCATACTTGTGATGCCTGATATTAGTAGGCTCTTAAAGGAGTTGTAACTTTATCCAGATTTATTGCTTTCCCCTCTTGCATTTATCTAGAAGTGACTAGATTTCCTATTGATGTGCTGTGAGCAATTGTGCAAGAGAACATGATAAAACATATTGCTCCATGTATCAGAAATATATGCTGGTTTAATATTTCAGAGTGTGTGCACCTCAGAATTCCAAAATCATAATTTGTCCCGGCTATCAAAGTCTTCCAACAACCACAATAAAACACTTCAGATATAACACACTGAACACAGCACTTTGTCATTATTTCCTTTTCCTTTTGATTTTCTCTGTTTTACAAACTTGAGTCTGTTGGTTGATAACAGTTATTATCTGGCCAGTTGTGTACACGGTTCCCCTTGTCTTACTAACGTGAGCTGCATGCATGCCCCCTTCTCACCATGCAAAACATAGCATTCGCCTCCTGAAGTTCACAAGCTGTCACATGTAATTTTCATCCTCTCGTCTCTATTTTTATTTAGAACATACCTCTCCTAGGTTTTGAAACTAATTACTAAAGAGGGAGCTGAATGGGACTCATGCCTTTCTCTAAGACATGTAACTCTAAATGCTTGTCTTCAATGATGCGTGCAAAGATTATGTGACTGGTGTATCTATTCGATAGAAAAAGGTATTCTCAATCATTTTAAAGTTGTGATATACACCAACAAAAGACAGAAAATTCAGAGTTGGGAATGTGGCCCTCTTTGTGACTCAGCCTATACTGAGAAATATGTACAGAAAGGAATGCTCAGGATGGACCAACAGCCTTAGGGTATGTCAGCACTAGAGCTGGAAGGTGCAGTTTTCAGCTAGATGAGACATACATGCGCTAGCTCCCATAGGACTAGCACAGTAAAAACAGCAGCGTAGTTGTGAGTGGGAGGGGTTAGCCACTCCAAGTACATACCTATGGTCTAGGTTGGGATTGTATACATGGTAGTTAGCTACTTCCACCACTCACACTGTGAGTACCCTGCTGTTTTTAGCACACTAGGTTGATCAGAGATCGTATGCGTAAGTCTATTTGAGATGAGATTACATCGTCCAGCTCCAGTGTAGACATATCTTTAGTGTTTTGACTTACTGACTTTTGTGGCAGGTTGTCACATGCTAAACATTATTGGAAAATTGTGTATATTGAATTTCCAATTACTGCTTTCATCAAAGGAGATAAAATATTGTGGTTTTAAGGGGGAGGGAGCAAACAGCACATGCCTACCAGATCTATATCTATATAGTTTGCCCATAACTATAGTGCAAATGCTCACCTTCCTCTTCCTCTCTCTTTTATGGACTTGCAAAGCTCACAAAACATTGCTGTAGTTGTGCTTTGAATGCACATGGGGCAGGTGGCAAGCTGTAGAGAAGATTGTGTATTGGGACAGACCACCATTCAGCAGCAGCTGTAGACATGGCAGTGAAGATATGGGGCTTGCAGCAGGTGTGAAGAGGGTGGTTTGGCCATTAGGACTTGAAACTGCACAGATCAGATCCCCAAAACCATTATTCAAGGGATAGATGGAAGGCTTCTGCAGCATGGAGATTACTCCATGCCCTGGCTCCAGGTAGAAGGGAGGATCCTATGCCTTCAACGTCCATGTAAGCTCCAAAGCACATGGCCTCTCCAGTCAGGCTTCATGCGTAGAAGGAGAATTTATCCCTAAAGGATTCTAAAAAGAAAATCCACTTAACTAGGCCAACTAAAAATATTGTATACAATTTTCCTGAGTGTTACTGTATATCTTAGTCTGGTCTCCTGGTAAAGAGACAGAGGCATTTTTCCATAGTGTACGTAACCTTGTCACGTCTCTACTGACTTTCTCAGTCGTGGAACCTGTAGGGAACTGTCACACCTCCTCTGTTAGGTGCTGCACTGGAAGATTGTATTGTCCTTCACAGTGGCTAAGAAGATCGGACAGTGATTGAATGTCATCTAGTGCTTATTAATATTCATGTAGTCATTTGTCATCTCAGTCATCACTGTCACTTTGTCATTTCTGTTACTGTAAGTGCTATATTCACTCTCAATGTTGCTTTATTTCTGTCCCCTGTCTTTCAGGTAGACTCATCAAAAATATAAGTTAACGTCTTTGAAGAATGTTGCTAATAAAAAAAAGGTGTGGGAGGCATTTTCTTCAACAATTGCTATTTTAAAAACTCAGAGGAGTGATTTTTAAAGGAGCTAACAAAAAAAATCCAGTGTATGCCCTATTGCAAAAATGTTTGTCTCATTGACCATTTACTGTGCATATCAGTAGTAATTCTTCTATTTTAAAATAAAAGGAATCTCTTGTAAAAGAATATCTTCTATTTCTATTTCTCCATGTGTGCAATTCAAGAAGAAAAGTCCTACAATCCTATTGAATTAGCAAGAATAATTCTTCATTGCTTCTATTTAATCAAGGTCTGTTGTTACAGTTCTCAGAAAAGTTTTAAATATCGTGTTTCAGAGGGGCTGGTTTTCCTATTTTTAGAAGGCTAAAGGGAAACACTAATGAGAAAAAAAATCTCAGGCTCCTATTATCTAGAATTAAGTTAAATTAGGCTCAGAGTAACTGTGGATTTTAATCCCCTGGTTGAAATGAAAACAAATATTTAAGTATGGGAGGGCTGGAGGAGAAAGGAATAATCATTGGAGAAAATAAACATTTCCAAAATAGGAAACTTTCTCCTGCTTTTTTACACATTTCTCAGTAATATCAGAGGGCACATAGAGTGGAGACACCCTGATATTTGTTAAAATATTTTTAAATTAATGTTTTGATATTAGTATTCAGTTTATATCTATAGAGATCTTAAGTGAATTGAGTATATTCCAAATGAATATTAGACAAACCTTTTTAGTGAGGAATAACAGCTACATTGTTCTAGGGATCTTCCTGATTGCTGTAAGTAGGTGGGATTTTTGCCCTGCTCTAAACAGAGCATACGTATACTATGTATATTTGAAATGTACCCCCTTTCTGGGCTTTGACTTCTTTGTACTTAAATAATGAAGTCTAAGCCTTCTCTCCAATGTCCTTTCTTTTTCACTCAGCTATTCCAACAACTATTAAACTACTTCTCTAGAAATCCAAATCTCAAGATTTTCCATAAAGATGCTAAACTGATATATAGATTATCGGCACAATGAAATAATCAATACTATCAGAAATATACAAAAAATGTTCAGTCCTGCATTCCCTGAACCCTCAAAAATTCCCATAGAGTTCATTAGGAGTTTGGGGGAAGAAGATTTGGGTCCAAAGAATAACCCAAAGTCATTTAGACAGCAGGTTTAGAGTCTGATCCTGGAAGGGACCCCAATGTCTGTTGACGTAGTAATGGGCAAGACAAGTATATACGAAGAGGGATATAGTGAGAATTCATAGTACAAAGTACAAGAGTCTAGAAAGAAATGTGATGGTTCTGAATGGTATAATTCTTAATTCTAAGCAATCTTTGGAAAGGCAAGACATCCTTTGGAAAATGGAATATAAAAAAATACAGGGACCTGAGTCTGATTAATATTTTTAACAGAAGGACTGTGAATTTGAAATAACATATTGCCTGTATATTGATTGAAAATTAATAAACATTTGTTATTTAGGTTAGTATTTCTAGGTTATGTACATTATATGTGATTTTCTTTTTTGCAAGGGTCTTGTTTGTCTGCTAAACAAAAGCTTTAAAAAACTGTTGGTGACAAAGGAGTAATGTGGAATGCTAGATATCATTTTCTTCCTGGAACTGTCTGACAATAGCTAAATGATCTGTATTCATTTTGGTGAGAAGGAGAAAAGGCACTCATTACTTTCCTGTCTTTTTTGCTACTGAATCAAAAATGACTAAAATTTTTTAGACACATCTGCTGCTTTCCATCGCACTGGAGGAAGGTCTTTGCTGCACTAAAACTTTAGTGTCTTTAGTGTCTTCAGAAAATAACTTTCCATAATTTAATTAAAATCCTGGGAATTGCTTTGTTGCTAAATCACCTTAATTTTATTGCTTTAGTTTTCCAATTTGCTACATTGTTTACCAAATAACTTAATAGAGCAGTGGAAGTTTGTCACAGCATCCAATAAATAATAAGATGAAATGGAGCAATAAAAATGATCAATGGAAAAATAATGTAATTATGCATGCAAGTATGCAGTTTTAACTATTTACACTTCCTTTCTTGGGAGACTAAACAGATAGGTAACTGGAAGGAGCAAAACTCCATATTTACAAGCATATACGGACCTATTTCCAGAAGAGAGGGGAAATCAAACATTCAGGAAAACTTACCATATAGTTCCTCAAAGACTCTGAGGTGTTTGAAGAGGTTATTGTTCTATCAGACGTGTTTGTCTTTAGTTTTGATTTGAGGCCTGATCCAAACCTCGCTGATTACAATCTGTCCATTCGTGTCAGTGGGCTTTGGATCAGTCTGTTTGTGTATTTCCAAATGCTGAGCATATGGAAACATTTTGAATACACTCAGAACCTAGTAAGATTTATATTTATTTATGATTTGTGGGGTTGTCTCCCACGTCTCATCATCCCTCTCAGCTACAATAATTGAGGATAACTCACCTTCATTTTTGTTCTGTAATAATCTTCTTTCAGCAACCCTTCCTTTAATTGGGGGGGAGGAGGACACACAGCATCATCAATGCTGAATTGCCTCAGGAGGGATCACTACAGGCATCTTTCTTCTCACTGGAGAACGCAGAGTGAGATTCTCAGATTGCTACCAAAGTAGAGCTGGTTGAATATAAAGAATGACCTACATTTTCAAACCTGAGTCCTTTAACATTAGGACCCCAAGCCCATTTTGAAGCACCTGAAGAAAGCTGGCTTGATTTTTCACTTGAAGCTCCGTTTGGGCCTGATCCAGTCCCACTGAAATCAAGGGGAAAATTTTAATTGACTTCAGTGGACTCTGGATCTGGCCCAGTGATTTCAGCCAAATGTGGCAGTGCTCACTTTTTGAAAATCAAAAATGTGCCTTTAGGAAACTAACTTTAGGCAGCCAGTATTGAACATTTTGGCCAATATGTTAACCATAAGCATTTTAAAGGAGAGATAATCTGTGTGTGTGAGAAAGCAAGATAGAATATTTAACCCTGTTACATTCCATATACCTTCATTTGGGTTATACAGTACAACTGACAATGGTGGATGATGGCTTAATCTGTAGCTTGATAGGTTTGCTGGAGAGAAGGAAGAAGGAGACAGAACCTTGCTGAGAAGTGGATCATGACTCTTCTACGGAAAGATGTAAAAGATGAATGATGCTGTATACCCGATCACTTGAAGAGGACCAAACACATCCTTCTGCAGTAGTATGGATGCTGATTTTGCTGACACAAGTGATAAGGGCATTAGGATCTAACACTGACACAGAGAAGTAAAGAAATGCAACATAATGGGGAAAAAATCCCATCTGCCTAGAGCTGGGTTGTACTACAGATGCTAAATGCAGAAATCTTATTTTAAAATTAATATTTAGGGCCTGATCCAACTCCCGCTGAAGTCTTTGGGAGTCTTTCCATTGACTTTTATGTATTTGGACCAGGCACTTTGACTTTCTGTGTCTTCTGAAAGAGTTAATCTTTAAGGAAGGTTGGAGCAGCAACAGTGCTTGGGGTCTAGATAGAGCAGAGGACTGAGGCACTTGGCTTTATACCTAATCATAACTTTGTACTAAATTGCAGTCTTCTGTGAAATGGAGACCATAAGACTTCCCATTCTCCAAGGGATGTTGTGAGGACTAATTAACTGTTTGTAAAGAATTTTGAGATCCAGGAGTGAAATGTGCTGTTTACTGAAAGGGCAGGCTGTCAGCATTATTCAGAGACTTTTCTATATAAGACAGAAAAAGAGAGGATGATCTGGACTACACAGTCAGTCTGGTATAAGGAGGGTCACAAAATCTGAGTGGTGAGTAGTTTGACCATAGTTTTGACTGCTTGTATATTTCATTTTGATTTTCTTGTTTCCATCTTTCCCTTGCTATATTCAGGAAGAGATAAAATTGAAATGTTGACAACTAACTTTCTAATCTCACGTTTGGTTTCCAGTTAGGCTTCAAGAATAAGAAACTTGTTTTACCATTCTGGGACAATGATTTACTTGGCTTTGGGTGGTAAATTGAGCATTTTAATATTTTGAGAGAACTTTGATTTTGTGAATGGACACACACAAACCGTTTCTTTGGCACTCCTACAAATCTTAACAAATGTGTGTGCACAAGCATACACACACACACTCCTCATCTTCCCCCCACCCCCATGAGCTGTTGACATATTTATGTTAGGCTTTTCCTTTATTCATTTAAGAACTGAATTCTGGTGACTTTGGTACTAGCAGACAGGGCTAGATTATAGCTAGGTTTTTCTACACTTTGTCTTCATGGGCTGAGACAGAGATATATAAATATTCTCAGATTGTAAATATCTTGGGGCGGAGCAGGGCTCCCAGATATTTTTTTTATGGATGTGATTTTATCTAGCCAGTGAAATCTAAGGGGTTTATACCACAGTCAGTTACTCAGTAACTGGACATCAAGTACATTACATTAATTTGTATATCTGTCTACTACAAAAGTTAAGTAATGGAATGTGAGTGGAGGCTTTTTATCAGCTTATGTTGCAATATAGTTCATTTTCCTCGACTGCATTAATTTCTACTGGCAGATTAAAAGCCACAGCTAGAACTCTCCATATCTTAGTTTGATATGTGAATAGGTTTGCAACTCAATGCTGCAGTTTGGGTCATGGGTGGAATTAAAACATTCCCTGTTGTGAATCTGAATATCAAATCACACATTTCTGAGTTTCAAATATCCCCCCCCCACCTATCCAATTGGATGCTTCTGACTTATTTATTAAGTCATACAACTCCCTTGAGTAACCTTACTAACTCCAATGGAGTTATACCAGGGATGAGTCTGCATGATGAGTGAGCATGTATATCTTTCGGTAGTTACCATTATATTCTTTACAATTTTCCCTTACTTCCTGTAGGGACTACTGCGGTAAAGTTAACTACATTTATAAATATTTTAGTTGTGGTAATTGTATGTAATTTTGAATGTACTGTTGTCCCAAACTGATACTAGTATATACTGTATGGTTTTAAGACTTACCATTTGTCTAAAACTCTGTATTATAGTTTTTAATGTATTTGCATTCTATTCAGCCAAAAATTGGCCTTGATATGGAATTTGCCAATTTTTCTTTCTGGTTTACTAAGCGGCCTACAACACTTAGTAGATCAAGTGCAAAACTCCTTAAGTAACAGCAGAATGAAATGTTCAGTTTAGGTGACTTTTACTAAATATAACTGTCAGTGTTTCACAAAGTAAATATAGCGAACTGTCTTGGATGGCCTCCACATGCACGAATGCCTTTAGCTAGACAAGGAAGTTAAAAATGCTGTAACGCTTTAAATATAACCCTTTTTGGAACTGAGTGGTGAAGTGGACTGGTACGCTTGTTTCTGTTTCCCTTTGGGACATGTGTTAAACCCAAGTAACAGTAATGTACAAATCCTAGATGTGTTAAACCAGTAGTCTTGAAAGTAGAGTTGACTCACCATTTTGTGTTGCAGAGAAGAATAGTGCAGTAGAATATTATTCATTTTCCTCATTTATATTATTTTCTTATTTATTTCATATATGTAAAATTGTATTACACGTTGGCTTAGATATTCATATTAGTCTAAGCAAGCCCACAACATCCAAAAGATTCAGCAGTGACCGCTGCTTTCAAAAACCAAGTTGGAGCCCAGACAACATTTGCATTATATGAAATAAATTTCATTTAGATGATATTGCTGATGTACAAGAGAAACAATCAATAAAAATTTGCTTTGATGTATTTAAATGTTCAAGTAGGTACAGTACCTGGAGTGTTCATTTTAGTGGAAGCAATGTTCACCAAGACAGTAAATTAGAAGTGAATATTACAGAAGAGGGAACTGAACTTCTGAATTGAAAATGAAAGTACTTCAATAGAAAACTGATTCTGAGTGTTACATTTGTCTGGTCAGGGAACAGAAATATACCATGTGATTTGTGAATTAATAGGTCAGGTCTTGAATATTGAAGACACAAGCTCTCTACTTTTCTGTTAGCTACAGACAAAGAAACATGCAGAAATTATTCTGTGAATAATTTCAAATAACATAAATTTGAGAAGATTGTGGTTTGTTTTATGGACAATTTGTAAGCAGAAAAAGTAGTTAAATTTATTTAAGAAATTATTCATTAAAATTATTCATATGGCACTAGTGATTTCTAGCCTTTTGGATCATATAATATTCTGTATAGCCACACTGGAATCTAGAGTAAGCTAGAGCTCTGAGCTAAAGTGCTTGTAGAGAAAACACTTTTCTATCCCAAACAGAAGAATGAACAAATTATGAACATTTTGCAGCTGAGCAAAACTTAAATGCATTAGTCTAAGATACACGAATGAAAGTCCAAATGATGTCCTGAGGACCTCATTCTGTGAGAGCTAAATGCCTTCCATTGACTAACTGAAAACTGAAGTTGGAAGTGCTCAAATCCTCAAATTTAGATGTACAGGAGCTCAGAGCTGTGAGTGACTCTATTAAAGATTTCAGTTTCATGTGCTGTTAATGGTTTGACTCTTATTAGCATGTGATTTGCTCAAAAAGGGAAGAAAATCAATTTCATTAAATTAACACACACACTATAATGGTAAAGAACTTAAACAGGAAAGAACAGAATTTTGAAACTAGAAATGAAACTGAAGTATAGAGAATATAAATTTGAATTTTATGGACAAAAACTTCTGCTGGTATAAGTCAACCAAGTTGCACCAAGCAACCAGAGAGAGAAAAGTAGCTCACTAGCTGCTCAACAGGAGACACAGTGCAATCAAAAAATGGCATGTAGAAAAGGAAGATTTGAACTTCCTCCACCATTTCAGAATTCCTTCTGAATGCATTTAGAAAATAATTGGGGGATTTGAATGGAAGGACAGAGAAGGTAAATGTTTTCATCTTTATCATTTTTTAAATAAAGTTCAGGTGCATTTCCCACCCTTTTCCTATTATTAATTATATATACTTTCATAAATGACCCCTGAAACATCCAACTGAAATATCAGTTAATGATTCTAAAAAAATCTAACACAATGTAGGACTGATTAATTATGGCTGGAAAATCAAGTGCTGAAAATACTAGCTCAGTCTATCTAAACCTGATTCTTTTCTGTGGTGGATCTGGGAGCATTTCCAACATTTTATAGTCCCCAGTAAGTTAAAATTTGTTGATCACTGTTTAGCTATAAACTTATGTGAGTTCAAGCACTGAGCAATAACAAACATTTGTAGTTCATTTGAAAATATATGAAAAATATGGTAACTAGTATTTCAGGTCTGCGTGTTCTTTAATAAATTCTAAAAGGCGTACTTTATAGAAAATAAAAAGTAATCTATCTTACTAAGACGCTTACCCAATTTAAGGAGAAATGTTTGTCACTATTCTGTGCTTGAAAGCAATTTATAATATTTTAATTAGTTCATTTGTCTTTTATGGTTTCTAGGCTATTTTTCTTCTTAAACGTGATATTAGATAACATTTGTAAAAAACTCTCTTTCCCTTTCACACTCCCGTAATTCCTTCTTGTTTTATGGGCTACTCAAGGCAGAATAAACCCTTGTTGTCTATTGGAGCACTACATCCACCATCCATGCCAATTAGGGTCATGTGAATAATTTTGGTGGATTAACAAAGCATGTTCAGAGTCACCCAGTATACTAATACAGGGAAACGTACTTCCCTGAATGTCTGAACATTGGTTCTTCACAGAATAATGTTCAGTTATTAATAATAATAATAATAATAATTAATAATAGTGTTGCTATGGCCCAAATTGCTGAGCTCTCACCTTGATTTAGAGAACCATTCCTAGGGTGTGTCATACAGAGGAAGAAGGTAACTAATTGGGCTCAACCCTAATCCCAGCCTCTGAAAAACAAGTGGCATTTCGGGTGGTGAGAAGCAGTCTTCATAAGATTCCATAATCTGGGGCAGGCTCCCTTAAATATGTTAGTGAGTGAGGCAAGAATCGTCCATCCACAGCTCACCAAGGTGTTCATGGGTTAGAGATGGAATGTCTCAGTTCCAAGTATTTTTCAGGTTTATAAACATTTAGTCTAATGTTTGGTCAGGCTCTCTGCTTTTGACTTAAGAGGATAGTAGTTACTTCTGCAGGCTGGAGTGAAGAGCATGCCTGTCACAAGAAATTTACTACTGAAGCTAGATGGTAGGGGAGAGTCCTTGTCTGTGCTTTCCTTTTTAGAATCATAGAATATCAGGGTTGAAAGGGACCTCAGGAGATCATCTAGTCCAAACCCCTGCTCAAAGCAGGACCAATCCCCAACTAAATCATCCCAGCCAGGACTTTGTCAAACCTAACCTTAAAAACCTCTATGGAAGGAGATTCCACCACCTCCTTAGGTAACCCATTTCAGTGCTTCACCATGCTACTAGTGAATTTTTTTTCCTAATATCCAACCAAAACTTCCCCCACTGCAACTTGAGATCATTACTCGTTGTTCTGTCATCTGGTACTACTGAGAACAGTCTCGATCCATCCTCTTTGGAACCCCCTTTTAGATAGTTGAAAGCAGCTATCACATCCCCCCTTATTCTTCTCTTCTGCAGACTAAATAGTCCCAGGTCCTTCAGCCTCTCCTCATAAGGCATGTGCTCCAGCCCCCTAATCATTTTTGTTGCCCTCTGCTGGACTCTTTCCAATTTTTCCACATCCTTCTTGTAGTGAGAACTCGAAGTTTATGGAGGAGATGGTATGATAGGATAACATGATTTTGGCAATTGATCTTTAATTATTCATGGTAAATAGGCCCAATGGCCTGTGATGGGATGTTAGATGGGGTGGGATCTGAGTTACTACAGAGAATTCTTTCCTGGGTATCTGGCTGGTGAATCTTGTCCTCATGCTCAGGGTTCAGCTGATTGCCATATTTGGGGTCGGGAAGGAATTTTGCTCCAGGGCAGATTGGAAGAGGCCCTGGGGGGTTTTCGCCTTCCTCTGCAGCATGGGGCACAGGTCAGTTGCTGGAGGATTCTCTGCACCTTGAAGTCTTTAAACCATGATTTGAGGACTTCAGTAGCTCAACATAGGTGAGAGGTTTATTGCAGGAGTGAGTGGATTAGATTCTGTGACCTGCATTGTGCAGGAGGTCAGACTAGATGATCATAATGGTCCCTTCTGACCATAATATCTATGAATCTATGAGTAAGGGGCCCAAAACTGGACACAGTATTCCAGATGAGGCCTCACCAATGCTGAATAGAGGGGAATGATCATGTCCCTCGATCTGCTGGCAGTGCTCCTACTTATACAGCCCAAAATGCCATTAGCCTTCTTGGCAACAAGGGCACTGTTGACTCATATCCAGCTTCTCGTCCACTGTAACCCCTAGGTCCTTTTCTGCAGAACTTTTGCCTAGCCACACAGTCCCTAATCTGTAGCAGTGCATGGAATTCTTCCGTCCTAAGTGCAGGACTCTGCACTTGTTCTTGTTGAAGCTCATCAGATTTCTTTTGGCTCAATCTTCTAATTTGTCTAGGTCCCTCTGTATCCCATTCCTACCCCTCAGAGTATCCACCACTCCTCCCAGTTTAGTATCATCTGCAAACTTGCTGAGGGTGCAGTCCACCCCATCCTCCAGATGATTAATGAAGATTTTGAACAAAACTGGCCCCAGGACCGATCCTTGGAGCACTCCTCTTGATACCGGCTGCCAACTAGAAATGGAGCCATTGATCAATACCCTTTGAGCCCAATGATCTAGCCAGCTTTCTATCCACCTTATGGTCCATTCATCCAGCCCATATTTCTTTAACTTGCTGGCAAGAATACTGTGGGAAACCATATCAAAAGCTTTGCTAAAGTCAAGGAATAATAATACATCCACTGCTTTCCCCTCATCCACAGAGCCAGTTATCTCATCATAGAAGGCAAACAGGTTGGTCAGGCATGTCTTGCCCTTGGTGAATCCATGCTGACTGTTCCTGATCACTTTCCTCTCCTCTAAGTGCTTCAAAATGGATTCCTTGAGGATCTGCTCCATGATATTTCCAGGGACTGAGGTGAGGCTGACTGGCCTGTAGTTCCCCGGATCCTTCTCCTTCCCTTTTTTAAAGATGGGCACTACATTAGCCTTTTCCCAGTCATCCGGGACCTCCCCCAATTGCCATGAGTTTTGAAAGATAATGGCCAGCTAAGAAACTTGACAATGTACTTCTAAGTAATGTTTTTATCATGAAGGTTTTGCCTTCTTGCCAATCTTTCACTTAAATGATGTCTGGGAAGAACACCGAGTCCCTCCATGGTGTGTGAGATCATGGAGGCTAGAGTATTGTTTGTTGGATCAAGCCCTTTTTGTTGAACAATTGCCTACCACAGTATCATCCATTATTATTTCTGTAGTAATATATTATTGAGGCCTTTTATGAATAATAGGGAGATCAGAAAGTAGGAGAGAAAGAAAGAGAGGGCAGATTAGTAGTAGTAGTAGTAGCAGCAGTAGTAGTATTTGATGTTTATAAATTACTAACTGTGTGCTTAGAACTTTATAAAACATGGGAAAAGATGTGATCATTCCCTAAGATGTCTATAGTCGAAGCAGAGATCCAAAGCCCATTAAAGTCAGTAAAAGTCTTTCCACTGACTTCAAAGGATTTGGATCTCAGCCTAAAGCAGCTGACTTCATTGGAACTTAGCATGGGAGTATTGGTCCAGGCGTGCAGATTCCTTCAAAGTATTGGGCCCTAAATTAGACATCAGTAGTGCAGTCCTAAACATACTAAACAGTCTTACTCCCATAGGAACAGATAAAAAGTATGTTTTAAGGCAGAGTGGTCTAGTGGTTTGACCACCAGCCTACTAGTTGGTGACCCTGGGCAAGACACTTTACCTCTCCATGCCACTGCTTCCCCCTCCCACCCTTTGTCTGTCTTTACATGGGAAGCTATTTGATAAAGTCTCTTGCTTTCACAGAAATGGCAGCTGGACTGAGCCCATTCAAAATAGTTATCAAGGTTCTTCTTGCCTGTTATTGGTTAACTGAATCAGATCAACACCTCCTGACTCAGTACATGAGTACATTTTAATATTACAAACTGCAAGCCAGAATTTGCACCCTTAACCCGTGCTGAGTGATACCTCTCACTGCAAGTAGCCCCATTGACTTGCTAAGTGAAGTTAACAAATTCTGGCCTAGAGTGAGTGAAAATCATGACAAATGAATTGAATAACAAATAAGTTTGAAAGAATCATTATATGTTTATGGACATTCCAAGAACAGAAAAAGAAGCAACATTTGTTGAATTATTAGTGACAATTATTCCCTTAGTTCTAACTAGTACATTGACACCTATACTGGTAACATATCAGTCCTCACAGATACTTGGCATATAGCTTGCTCTCTCCTTTTCTCCCCCACTCAAAACACTGCACACATACTAATATATTGTACATATAGAACAATGCTACAGTTTAAGGAAAATGGACTGATTGCATGAATTAATGGTCTTTCCATTGCTAATGGTCCAGATCTTGTTACCCTCACTTACATTGAGTAGAACCTTGCTCTGCCGCAAGTCCCATTGATTTTAATGGGACTATTGGTGGTTTTAGAAAAGATATCAGGATCTGACCCTATGACTGTACAAAACCTAAAATCAAGTGAATCATTACCTAGCAAGACAAGAGTGGTCTGAAAATTGGCACAGTTAGATAAAAATAGTAACTGCTATACACACTCTAACTATTGTTGTCATTTCCACATAGACAATTGTCATAAATATAAAGGAGTAGTAAACACCTTTAAAATCCCTTCTGGCCAGAGGAAAAATCCTTTCACCTGTAAAGCGTTAAGAAGCTAGGATAACCTCGCTGGCACCTGACCACAATGACCAGTGAGGTACCATTGACCAAGGTACCAATGACCAAGATACTTTCAAAGCTGGAGGGAGGGAGAAACAAAGGGTCTGTCTGTGTGATGCTTTTGCCAGGGACAGAACAGGAATGGAGTCTTAGAACTTAGTAAATAATCTAGCTAGATATGTGTTTGATTATGATTTCTTTAAATGGCTGAGAAATTAGACTGTGCTGAATAGAATGAATATTCTTGTCTTTGTGTCTTTTTGTAACTTAAGGTTTTGCCTAGAGGGATTCTCTATGTTTTGAATCTAATTACCCTGCAAGGTATTTACCATCCTGATTTTACAGAGGTGATTCCTTTTACCTTTTCTTATATTAAAATTCTTCTTGTAAGAAATTGAATGAATGATTTTTTTCATTGTTCTTAAGATCCACGGGTTTGGGTCTGTAGTCACCTATGCAAATTGGTGAGGATTTTTATCAAGCCTTCCCCAGGCAGGGGGTGCAAGATTTTGGTGAGGATTTTGGGGGGAAAGATGTTTCCAAACAACGCTTTCTCAAAAATAAACCCAGACGTTTGGTGGTGGCAGTGGAAGTCCAAGGGCAAAAGGTAAAATAGTTTGTACCTTGGGGAAGTTTTAATCTAAGCTGGTAAAAGTAAGCTTAGGAAGTTTTCATGCAGGTCCCCACATCTGTACCCTAGAGTTCAGAGTGGGGAAGGCTTGACAACAATGTTGAAGGCTTTTGGGGAAGTGTTTGATGTGCTCCATACAAAAATCTCATGGGTTTTCCCAGAGAGTTTTTGGAGGTGGAGGGAGTGAGTGTTTTTTTTTCTTAAAACTGACGTTTCTCTCACCATGTCTCATCACATTTCCCTAGGCTAATGTAAAAGGTTGTAATGCATCATGTTCACTTGCATCAGTCATGTTATGTTATATATTTGTCTTCTATTCCAAAGTGAATTTATACAATGAGATCGATGCAGGGCAAGACACTAGACCATCCTGGGAAATTTAAATTGTTCCTCTGAATGTGATGCAATACATTACAGAATCTGTGGCCTTTTGAAACACTGCTGACATAATCATGTTTTTATGAGACTCTCCTGATTTCAGGTCAGAATCCTCAGCTGGTGTAAATCAAGCATAGCTCCTCAGACTTGAATGGAGCTATATCAATGTACACCAATTGAGAACCTGGCCCCATGTATGTTGAATCCTTACACAATTTGGGTATTAAAATAACCACAAAACACTAAGACAGATTGTCTGGGTCAATTGTGTTCACGGTGGCAAACAAAGCAGCTGTCTCTTCAGCATGCTTCCAATTCCATTGATTCAAAGTAAATCCAGGTACAAGAACAAATAGCTTGAGAAGAAATCTTTTCGGTTCCCCTCTATGGTTAGCAGCTGTCTGTAAAGGCTTGCTGTACTCATGCTGATAACACTGAGCCAGACTATCCACTTCTTCATCAAAACCTTCCTCAAGGGACTTCCTACAAGAAAATTCCTGCCAAGATTCCCTCCTGGAGATTATTCCCACTGCCCCTTTGGAGATGGGGGATGGGTTTGCACACACACCTCCTTTCCTTCTCCCCCAGTCAAGGAAAAACAGCATCTAATCCACTGAAAGTAGGGGGTGGGAGCATCCGTGCAGAGGCCCAGTGCCCAGATCTAGCTATGAACTCTGGGAATTCCAGAGGAATCTCACATAGTGGCTCCCAGGGATCCCATGAAAATGGGCACCTCCATGGACAAGGTAAATACAGCTTGGAAGTATATTACTTCTTTCTGGCAAATTTTCACAAGGCCAGAGGGGATCATTTTGCCTCCCCACCAGGACCCAGCCTGGCCTCCTTCCCCTTAATCTATATAGTTTGCCCAGAATGGTCCCTCACCTCTATGGAGAGAACTCTGTCAAGGGGACAACACTGGCATAGGGACATCCCTCTGGTAAAAATCAAGGATGATGATCTGGGCCACTAGGATTAGTATTGAAAATGCACAGATAAAATTAGATTTGAGTCCACAAAAATGTCCCTGAATTGTCAAATGTTACGAGCTAGGAGGAAATGATTGAAATAATGGCTCCTTTTACCTGTGGGTACAATTTATGCATATTAAATATAAATATAATGCCATATATCAATGCCCTATGCACTGGAGTGGGGGGATTATATGAAAGATGGCTTCAGTTGTATAAAATATTGTTAATCAAATGTGCAGAAGGAAAATGGACTGAGCTTACTTTTATTTTGAGCAACTTGAAACTAAATTTAGAGCATCACAAATTATTTTGATGTTTCCATGTATCAAATAAACAAATGAGTCCCTTCCAGCCACTGTGATTCAGAACACAGATTTGCACAGTTTGTCACCCCTACTCACTCAGTGGAATCCTCTGTTCCCAGGGGGAACAAAGAAAAGCAGAGGCAGCTATTTATGTACTATAACCAGAATGTGATTGGCTTATTCTCTGACAATGCAGAAGGAGTTCTGTTTGTCATTACCACTTACATCATCACTAATTATCAAAAAGTTGGTCTAAGAAATGGATTAAAGCCAGCAAATGCTTTTGGATGTTTTGCTGCTTCCTGTGGATTGAAGTAATTAGTAAAACTGTTAGTATCAGCAAATGGTTTCCATCATTATTTCCCATGTGTGTCTCTTGCAATTGCACGAGTCTTTCCAATGATAAATCAAAATAAATCCTGTAAATTTTCCATTTGAAAGAGAAATGAAAACTGTCCCACTGATACCAATGTGAGCAATTTCATTTTGTCATGAAAAACTAAAGTTTTTTTATTTACTGTGACAAGATTAATTTTTTAAATCAAAGCTGTTCTGACTCAACTTTGTGTGGGAAATCAGCAAAAGCTTCCAGTGCCCCAATCTAGGAAACCCAAGTTTAGGGCCATATTCATTATTGTCTTGAATCAGACTCGTGGTCCATCTAATCCAATATTTTGTCTCTGATGCTGACCAGGATAAAGATGTTCAGAGGCAAGTGCAAGAAACATTGCAGTGGGCAATTATAGAATAACCTGCTTATAAAGGAAGCTCCTTCCGAATCTGATCATTTAGTGGGTAGCTGATGCGTATATTTTTCACTTCCAATAAATAAGTAAATAGCAGTGGTGGTCTCAAACTAGTAAACTTTTGCCATGTTATGCATTATCATTTAAAACATTTAATATTAATATTACAGCAGTGCTCAAAAACTCTAGTTAAGATTGAGCCCTCTTGTGCTAGGTGCTGTTCAAAGACACTTTACTGTCTATAAAATTAACCATTGATTCCTGCTTTTTGTTTTCTGACTCTTCGCCATTTCAGTGCATGACTGTGTATGGCCTCTCAGCGCACGGATAGTCAGTTTCCTTAATAGCTTTTTGTGAGGCATTTTGTCATAGTCTGAATAAATTATGTCAGCTTGTTCTCCTATGTTGTCTTTTGGTGACACACTGAAGGAAATCTAGTTAACAGGAGAGGGGCAATTTTCCTTTACAGAAGCACTTGCTAGTTTTTCCGTGTCTTATCAGGCTCATAGAGGTGTTTTATGATAACATATGTCAGTCAGTGTTTTGTAGTGTTGTTGTAGCCATGTTCATCCCAGGATATTAGAGAGGCAGGTAGGTGAGGTCATATCTTTTTATTTTATTCAAGAAGAAGAGTTCTAGGTAACTTGAAAGCTTGTCTCTTTCATCAGTGGAATTGGGTCCAATAAGAAATATTGCCTCACCCACCTAACCTGTGTTTTGGCCTGTTACGATTGTGTCCAGGATGCTAATGTCATGAATGCCAGCATCAGTAGTGTATGGAGTCTAGGCCATTTCAAAATGCGACATTGAGTAAATTTGTATTGGGGTCTGTTTGTTTAACTATATTAAGAAAGTTAATCTATATTAACTTTCCTAATATAAAATTCTTGGAGGAATATGGGGGAATGTGAAGGCTTCAGTATTGGCTAGCACACTGACACAAACACTAGCTAGAGTCTTACTTGCCTGTCTTAGATATCCACATTTCCTGGGATAATGTGGCACACCCCACTCAATAGTGCAGGACATGTGCAACATATTGAAGTTACTGTACACATACAAAAGGGCAAAAGAAAATAATGGAAATGATCCAGCTGCATTAAATTCACTGGCAAAACTTCTATTGACATCAGTGATACAGAATCAGGCTCAATTTGAAGAACAGACTTAGTAGAAAAGAAGTAATTTGTAATCTCATCAAAAATATATTGCTAGTTTGACAGGATCTATTTTCCGTAAATATATGTTGATTGCCTCTAAATTGTATTATCCTCCATTAATTCTTGATTGAGTCCTGTATCAGTCTCTCCATTACCTTGCTCACGATGAGTGTCAGACTGACAGTTACGTGGATCATCCTGTTTATCTTTTTAAATATTGCCCCATTAGCTTTCCTCCAGTCATTTGGGACTTCCCCAGTGTTCCAAGATTTACTGAAAATCTACATTAGTGGTCCAGGGAGCTCCTCAGCCAGCTCTTTTAATAGGCTTGGGTGTAAGTTATCTAGATCTGCTGATTTAAAAATGTCTAACCTTAGTAACTGCTATTTAACATCCTTCTGAGATACTAATGGAGTGTAAATAATATTATTGTATGATATGAGTACATCACCTATTTTCCCTCCCAATATGTCCCTCCCAGAACAGAAATATTGGTTGAACCCTTCCCCCCTTTCTGTATTATTATTGATAATTCTACCATTTCTGTCTAGTAATGGACCAGTACCATTGCTAGGATTCTTTAAAAACTTCTAATTGTCCTTAACCCTGCTGTCCATAGGTTTCTGCGTGTGTCTCTTCACTTCCCTTATCAATTTCTACAACTCCTAGCTTCTGATTTGTATTCATTACTATCAACTTCCCCTTTCTTCCTGTTGTTAACAGGCACATTTTTATATAGCTGTCCCTCCTCATTCCTGGCTCTGAGGGTTTAATTCTACTGATTTCTCTCACTGATAATGAAGGTTGGAGTGGCTGAAGAACAGCAGGCTCCAAATCGTAAAGGTATTTGGCCAATCTTTGAAAATGCCTGTCATAAAAGGAGAGGGATGGTCTAGTGATTTGAACATGGAGCTAGTAGCCAGGAACTCATTAGTTCAAACCCTGGCTCTGACACTGACTCTCCCTATTCCTATCTTAATTACAGATGACCAGATTGTGAAGCTCTTACTAATACTGATGACCAGTTACACTCACAAATAATCCCACTGAAGTTAGTAATGGGGATTCACAATTCGGTTCAGACATATTACTTTTGTCTAATTTTGACAGGTGCTAAAATGTCTATTTAATATTGTATGATTATATGAGATAAATACTGCAAGCACAAGTGACACCTAATTCAAGTTTTACTCATATTCCTCTACTTTGGTTTCTACAATTTTCATCCTAACAAGGACAATATAATGATCCACTGAATGCTCAGGAAATACGATATACATTTGTACTTGTTTACACAAACATCATTATGTGGTGCTCCTGAATGATAGATAGGCATGGTGATTGCTGTTTGTTAGGAATATGAAAAGGATGTTTGGCTAGATGACATTTGTGCACTATAGAAGAAAGACAACTAACACAATGACTGTGAAATAAAAGATGACATGAACCAGCCAATTATAAAATCCATGTGGTGCCTAAACTTTATAGGAGGAAAAATAAGATACTTATAATAGTACAATTTGCTTTGAATTTCCTTACTTCCAGCTTATCTTTGTTTCAGGGAAAAAAGAAGCCACCATGCTTACAATAAAAGTAGCATCGCTATATTATGACAGCTGCCTTAAATGAATATATAGACTTTATTAAATACTTTTCTCTAATGCTTGTGACCTACCCTTGCCTGTCATTTATATTTTAGAGGTTTTATGTTCTATCATGCCGATGATATGGATTTTGCAATTCCATGAAAAATAGATTTATACAACAGACCTTGATGACTTTCAAGAAATTATTAGGAATCTATCAGGGCATTGATTAGTCATGGGCAAACCTGGGAAGGTTTAAAGACTTGGCTAAGTTTGGATAAACACTCAAAATAGTGATGCTTGTCTGTGAATCTCTTTTGCACTATCCAACTTTGTTTAATCTTAATAGTTACTCTGGAAATCTCACAGGATTCCAGTGAGATTTCCTGGATTTACTATTTCTAGAATCCAAAATTTGTCAAGAAAAGCAGTCCAGTTTGTGTGCTAGACAAGTGCAGAGATTAACTATACATAAGGGAAAAGTTAATGGAAAGCCTCTTTTCACAATATATAATGGAACCTCTCTTTTCACAAAATATCTATTGAATTTGTTCAGTCTAGGTTTAGAGGAGCATTTGAATTTTTCACCCTTGCAGAGATATGCCCAAAACATGGAATACAGTTTAATTTTTGTAATTAACATGCACTGGCAATGTAAATCTTAATCTGAGTTACTGAATTTTGTACAAATATTCCTCTACTATGGAGTTAAGAATGAACAATAGTTTGGTCATAAAGTAAATGAACACAAATTAATTAAAATGAACACTAAATATAGCATGTGACATCAGGTTTGATTTATTTGTGAATTATACAGAAATATTTTACCAGGGAGAGTGTTACAAATCAGACAGAAATGTGAATTTTAAAATTGTGTACCATTCTAGAATTCTATGCAAATGTATACAGCATGTTAGAAACAAACTTGGAATATGAGTTATAAGAGTGGCATGACTGACTGCATTTACATTAGGTCTGTCTGACCTGCTGAATCCCTTTATGTGCTTTACTTCTTGGCCTTCTCAAGGTTTTTAATCATTTAATTGATTGATGCTTGAAATGGAACAGGTGGTTCAATTACTTATTCATTCAAATTATTCAGTCAGTTGGAATTTTGATATATGCAATTTGCTACATCTCCTCCTATATCAGCCTCAAATTATGCTGGTGTGAAGATTCATCTCTATGTCAGTTTAATATCAGGATGAAAACTTTTAATGTGTCTGTGTGCAATAAGTTGGAGAGGTAAATTATCTCATACCTACTCTGGAATATAATAATGCACAAATCCATTATCACTGTTACTAACTATACACATTATTTTGATGCATTTAAGAAAATCTGTTGAATGCCAATTATTTAAGGTTTGTATAAACCATGTTTTAAATACAGCATAGTTTAGGAAGGACTTACAAATTAGTGTCTTTTTAAGATGATGCTGCCCTGAATGGTTCCAGCTTGGCTACTAATAATGTAAAAATTAAAATTAGGTAGTTATGTATCCTGTAGTGTATCAAAAAAGAGATGGATTCAAAATATAAAGATTATGAATGCCTAATCTGCTCCATAAGACATCTTTATATATGAAAACATCTTTAGCTTAGATGATCAGCATAACTGGAAGGTGTATGGAGCAGATTTTATATATATATAAAATTTCAGATCGGATGCAATATTTAGAATACAATTCTGTTTTGGTTTGCTATACTCTTCTCGCCAATTTCTTTCAGTGTTTTGTTGAGACAGAAGTCCCTCACTGATTGCTTCTCATTTTCATTACTGATGGCCCCCATTAGACAGTTAGGCTCTAAGCTAATTAGCAAAGCTTTGTTCGTTAATGCTTGTTTCCTCCAAAAACTCTGCAGGAAGGAAACTCATGAACACAGTACGCAGGCTGCAATTGCACATATGATAATGGTAACAGTAATATGGTACAATGTTTAAATTAAAATGTCCCGCATTAGAAATGACTAATAATTCATATTCATGTGCTATATAGCTTCAATAATATCCAAATAAGATGATACACTTTCATTCAAGACAAATCAAAACCTGCTATGATAACAAAAATTCAAAATCAGAACCATTTTGCTAAATCCCTCTGAAATTTTGTGGTTTAGGTAGGTTGGCCCATTTTCCAGTTTTGGCTTTACAGATTCAAAACCTAGTCATTTTTGAATTTTGAGTAAACCAAAATTATTTTGTATGTTGTCATATTTAGCAGCAGTGGAATATTGACAGCCCTGTGGACTGAAGTACTCTGTATATCTACAGTGACGTAGCACAGGGAGTGGCAGTGACTCCTTAAGCAGCACTACCAGTGTATGAATATAGATCTCAAGGGACCTTCTCTTGTCCACATTAGGCTTTTTGCCAAAATGTCTGCCAGTGGTGTATCAGTGGTGACATTGGTGTGGGCAACAGGGGAGACATTTCCATGAGCAGAGTTAAACAATGGTGGTAGTGTAGACATCCTAGGGGATGAGAGAGTAATTGAGTTTTTATTTGCAATCATTCTCTTATTTCTCTTCTGGCAGTGCTAGTTAGTGTCATTTGAGATTTTATAAATAGGGACACATGTCCTATACTTTTCAGGTACAGAGGCCATAGAATAGCAATCAGCTAGGTACGATGTCTGGTCACTACTAGTTTTGTGAGAAAATACTCTCTCTAGCCCTTGAGCAGGTTACTATGCCAATGGAAAGTGCCCAAACTTTTCCAAATAGTGTAATCATATTTCTAGTCATTATGGCTGAGGCAATATAGAAATCAGACCAGTTAATATTTAACTGACTCAAGTGAGATCATGCTTTCTGAACTCAGTTTGCCAACCCCTCTGTAGTGGTTGTACAATGAAAGTTCTTACCAAAATAAAATGCTGGGAGACATGGAAATATGAAAATCAGTGCATCAGAAAGTCCAGTTTTAGAGTCAAGATGGCCTCAGCTGAACAAATTCCACATGCAGTCCCCCTAATGGCAACTCTGTTAGATGCCCATATTAGGATGCCCTCTGACTACTATCTAAATGCAGTAATGCTTATCTTGCATCTTCGATATCAATTAGTACTGAAGAGAAATATGCGGTGTTCTGTAAACATGGCTCCTTCTAACTGAAATATAGATAGTCTCTTGATTTCTTTGACAAGTATCAGAGAATTGTTGATCCATTGCTTCCCCCGCAGCATTGCATATTGCTAATTTTATAATTTTAGTGGAATGAGTGTTGATTCTTCTTGTAATTGTAATTTAACAGCCTTTTTATTCCTCTGGTGGTTACATGGAAAGTGATATATTTCCCAAGAGCTGATGAAATTTAGGTATCAAACACCAGACACTAGAACATTCATAACCCTGTGCAGGTATTTTACCAAACTGTGTGTGATTTACTGTAGGAAATTAATTGATGGGTTTCTCATGTTCTTTTCCTACCTCATGAAGTGGGGTCAAAGATGCTGCATGATTTGTGCAATGTGCACTCCAGGATTTGTGGCACAACCATCAATATGGTCCATAAAAATGGGAAATCTCATTCTCCATTAATGTTTACTTTCCGTGTTCTCTTGAGAGCGATCTCAGTGTGCAGCTGTTAATTTTTGGTGGTATCTTGTTTTTCTTTAAGAAGATTCTGCTTCTAGCATCCCTCGTTCATTTTGAGATAGGAGGAGGCAACAGGGCACAGTAGGGGCTCTGTCTAGTACTCAAGAGCCTTCTAGGAATGAAGGCTAGCTACCACTCCTACTCACACACCACATGCATTGACTGGGGGGTGATCCATCATCTCAGCTAGTTGGAATTATTTTGCAGTCTGCAGTGAGCACTAGATTGGACTGTTTCAGACTAGCAGCAAGGTTTTCTTGGTGATTTGTCCAATTCATTATGCCATCATAGGTCTTGGCAGGATTTGGCAATAAGACTTTGTTGTCTTGAAATAAGAATTGTATTTCAACAGGGCATTGTTCTGGCTATGAAAGGTTTGAGGTCGATTATGTTTCAGCTATGCAATATAGGGCAATCATTTGTGTCACCTCCTCTGTGATGACTGGCACCAGTGATTGAGAACTGGGGTGGTTCAGGTTGGCCCCCAAAGTTGAAGCTGAAGGAAAGCCCAATATTGGGAGGGACAGCTGGCAACATTATGATGAGGTTTATTGAACATGGTCCATGAGTGTGGGCTGCTGCATCTAGAAGGTCTCTGCTCTCGTTGGGGCACGTTGCAGTTTGTTTTCTGTTTAACGTGAGAAAATTTCATCAACATATCCCACTGATCAGCCTTCCCTGCCCCCATCTTCAGAGGTAAGTGTATGCTGCAACCACATCAGAGGTTTTGGCTGTGGTGAGTATGTTCTCCTTGCATATAGAAGAGCTCCTTGATGGATAATACTTACTGGAGCTTCCCTCAACAAAGGTAATTGTGCCACAATGTTTACAGTACAGTGAAAAAATGCATATGACCTGTAAAATTAATGCGGTCAGATTCTACTCATAATTCCAGCCTTTTAGTAACTGCTTAAATCTGTGTTTTGGAAGATCTTTCTTGATGCTCTCCTGAGATCCCCAAATGAGGGTTTGAATAAAGCCATCTAGTATATTAATTAATCAATAATCTATGGGGAAAAGGCCCTTATGCTGCTAGAACCAAAAGTACCCAGAACATTGATTAAAGAGCAGGTCTTGCAGACGCACATTAATCCTTCCATATTCATATAGTTCAATTTTGAAATGAACCTGCACTCGAGGAAGTTTCTGGAGAACTTGGCCATAAATTGACACTGCTTTAAGCAATAAGTAGAACACATATTTCCTCAAGGAGCTGTGTAGTATATTGGGTCTATTAAAATATGAAGACATATTTTGTTAGCCTATCATATAACTATATAATACATTATAATTACTATAATAGCTTAAATTTATCATGAGTGTGCATCACAATGTGCTAATACTTGAAAATATTGTCTTAGCATAGATTAAAAGCTCTGTGTATGATGGGTTTGATCAGATGTGACATATTGAATGACAGTTACTGAAATTCAGATGAGAACTAGTAAGATGAATTAATAAAGGAAATTGGTAATGGAATGGCCATAATATTGTTTTAAGTAGATTCATAAAAAAAATTCTAATTCTGAATCAACAGCTGATAAAAATTCAATAGTAATGAGTTTATTTGTGTGTAAATGAATGCCATATCATCCTGGGCTATTCATGTTTTATGGCTTCCTGCTCAATGTCACTAAATGTGGTCATGAAGATAGGCCCTTTTCAGGAAATAATCCCTTTAAAAAAATCAATTTAAATACAAAGACTTTGGTTGGCTTTTAAGTTTTCTAAAAGTCATTCAGAGTTTATGATTTATACTGTTTTATCACAGTTTTTAAAGATTTGTAAAAATATTGCTTGAAGCCAAGTAGAACACACAATTAATAGAAGAATTTCTTAACAATCGTAACCAAATTTAGAGACTTTCAGACAATTTTGACATATCAAAAGACTGTTAAAATACATTTTCCATTTTCAAGTTCAGTTTGAAAGAACTTGAGAAACTAGAATGCAATAATACTAATGTGTGTATATGTATAAAATAAAACCTTTCCCCTTTTAGTATAGATTGGAGTGAAACCCACTTTGCACAAGTCCCTACGTATCAATTAAATTGACTGTTCATTAATGTTGAAATTTTTAAGTGACTATATTGGAATATTAACAAAACATGATCTGCATCGAACTGTCAGCAAAAACCTGACCCAAGTGTTTTGCTCATCAGTCAGTGTACTGAAATATACCATGTGACTTGAGCCCAATGACAATAGCTTGAATTTTGAATATTGAATACTCACAATGAACTGCTTGAGAACAAGCTACAGACCAATAAATTATTCAGCCAGTAAATTTTCAAATAACTAAATTTGAGAAAAATCACAAATTGGTTTTGAACAGAGACAAATGCAGCTAATTATTCCCTCTGTTCTAATTGAATCCGATCATGCAGTCACATAGAAGATTTGTCTGAGTAAAGTCTGTAGGATCAGGCTGCACGTTGATAACAATCTCAGTTTACCTTCTTTCCTTTCTATGTTGCACCACTTTTCTCTACCCTACCCACCTCTGAAGCATTCCACAGAGCTCCTTTGTTATACCTTGCATTCTGGAAATGTACACTAATAATATTAACTATTCTCAAATACACTATGATCTACTGCACTAGAATTTTGATTATAGCAGGTAGAGGTTGTGTAAACAGGCTTGATAGAAAACCAAGTGTTGTGCAATTAGGAGCACTTTGAAATCTTCCAGAAAGTGTGGGATATCCCTAGAAATGCCTCAAATGTCATCAAATCTATATATATGCAGTGTTGTAGGTGTGTTGATCCCAGCATGTTAGAGAGACAAGGTGGATGAGGTAATATCTTTTATTGGACCAACTTCTTTGGTGAGAGAGACAAGCTTCCTCAGATCTGAGGAGGAGCTCTGTGTAGCTTGAAAGCTTGTTTTCTGATTAAAATATTAGAATTTGGAAAATAAAAAAGTGGTTATTCATGTACTGAAATATGCAGAATACTACTGAGCTGAAATATACTGCACTACTGTCTCTTTGAGAAGTGAATTTTCAGAACGTTTATATTTTTCAGACCTTAAGGCCAATTCTGTTCTTAGTAGGGCCTCAGTTCAGCAAAGCACTTAAGAAAATGCTGAACTTCAAGCATGTGCTTAATTTAAACCATACACTTCCATCACATAAATTCAATGGGACTTATGCGTGTGCTGAAAAGCATTGATGAATCGGAGTAAGTGCATAAGGTATAGGAAATTAGAACTGGGTATTAAAATGAAAACAAAAGATGATTAATTTGATTGATAGCTGAGTAGGAAAAGCCATTGATAAATACTGTTGATTACAACCATAGTTGTGGGCAAGTGGTAAACAGTTGCTAATCTAAATAAACAAGACTGTCAGATATTTCAACTATTCACTTTTCCACTTGTCTTTGAGTTGCCTTTCCCAATCCCATTTATGAACAGGTTGTATGTATTTGTAATGCTGCTAGTACATTTCAAACACCCTTTGAGATTCTTACAAAGAACTAGATTTTTAAATTAAAATGAATAATAATGACTCCGGGGAAAAATCTTTTCCATTGACCTTTGAGAAAAATCAGCCTTGGGTACTATCAGCAAAAATAGAGGATCTAAGAGATGAATGAGAAGTTATCTACCTCACACAAATTTGTCCTGGGTCAAATCTACATTAGACATTTTTTCCCCATATAGCAATGTCAGATGGAATGTGATTTTTCCCCCAGCAGTCTCTTACCTCAAAACCCCTAGTGTAAGATTTAGTTATATTAACAAAAAGAAAAGAAAAGAAAAGAGCTTTTGCCAGGATGGCTTATTTTATTCACTGGAGTGATACTGGGAAAATTACCCTTTTCCAGTATAACATGTGTCTACACTAGAAGGATTTTCTGGTATAGCTAAAGAGGCAACCCTTTCCTAGTGTAGACCTGGCCTTGGCAGTTGCATGCATTTTAGATGCAATGGGGCAAAGATTCAGTTAGTATAAATTGGCTTCAGTGTTTTACACCAGCTGAAGATGTGGCCTAATATTCAGTGAGAAATGATTTCCACATTGACATTACCCAGAGTACAATATGGACTGTTGAACATCTATGTCCACTCAATTCTCCAACATAGGGTGCCTTTTACATAGCTTTGCCATGAGACCAGTCACTCCTGACCAACTATAACAGGGTTCAAAAAAGAGCTAGATAAGTTCATGGAGGATAGGTCCATCAATGGCTATTAGCCAGGATGGACAGGGATGGTGTCCCTAGCCTCTCTTTCCAGAAGCTGGGAATGGATGACAGGGGATGGATCACTTGATGATTACCTAGTCTGTTCATTCCCTCTGGGGCACCTGGCATTGGCCACAGTCGGAAAACAGGATACTGGGCTAGATGGATCTTTGGTCTGACCCAGTATGGCCATTTTTATGTTCTTATGCTCACACACAGCCTCTAGCATGTAAATTATTCCCAGCTATGTTAGGTGAGTGCTATAGCTAGCCACTCCTGAATTATACTATAGAGAAAAAACAGCAAATTCCCAGTCCCAAATCTGTTCCCAGAAATGTACATCTTGTACTGCCTCTCCCACTGGACAATACAAGCTCATAGAAAGTCTGTCATTTCATTAATAGAAAATTATATGTGCAAACCCCGGTATCTCAAAGGAAGTTTCCTAAACACTTCAATCCAAACATACTGATTTATATAAAACAATAAAACAAGTATATTAACTACAGAAAGAAAGATTTTAAATGACTACAAGTAATGAGGCATAAAAGTCAGAATTGGTTAAAGAGAAATAAAAAGTAAAAAGGCAATTAACATCTACCTTAAATGTTAAATAAATTCAGAGCTAAAGTTCCTCTTACCATATGCTTTTGCTGGCTGGATGCCTTTAAGTCAAGACCCCTCCCACAGTTTAGTGTTAATTTCCTTGTCCGTCAGGTGCTGTTGATGCTGTGGGCGGAGAGAAAGGGAAAAATAAATAATTTGTGTCTGTTCTCACTTCTTATTGTTATTTTCCTCTTTGAAAATCATCTCCAGCTGAGATTCAAAAGACAGAAAGTCTATTCGCACTGGAACTATCTGCTATTCTTTTACCAAAATGTAGATTTTTCCCTCACACACTTCTTGCTGCCGAAGCATGGCCACTTAAGCATGTGATAATCTATTTGATTATGTTGACAGCAGGCTGAGGTGTCAGTTTGCCTTTTGTGTCCAAGGAACTGGTTTTTGCCTACTAGGGTGACCAGATGTCCTGACTTTATAGGGACAGTCCCAATTTTTGGGTCTTTTTCTTATATAGGCTCCTATTACCCACTACTCCCATCCCGATTTTTCACGTTTGCTGTCTGGTCACCCTAGTGCCTGCTAAACTTGGAGCCACGTCTCAGTGAAGTCAGAGAATAGAATCTTATAACTTTACCAATGTTTTCCACACATATTATACAAGGCAGTAATGATCAGCAGATACTGAGTTTTCAAATGATACCTCATAGGACATACTTTGTACAAAATTTATCATAGCCTTGTAAAATGGTCAAACATTAGGGATACAGTCACCCACATGCAATTCATTTTATTAAATGCAAAATTCTCTTTTTCACATGAGAGACCATTATTTAGCATTAGTATATATTGCCAGCTGTATGCTTTGCATTACTTGCAGTTTGAAGATGTAGACATTTAATCTTTTGGGTATTGCATGCATTATGTTTGGCATGTATAAGTCAGGTTGCAGCTATTCACAGCTTAATATTTCTGGAATTGCTATATAGCTGGCCTATATGAAACTTTGAGTTTTATATATTTATATAAATTACTACTATGAACCATAAGCACTCTAGCAACTCCAGAGAGCAGCTGCTGTGGTGATCTTTGAGAATGGAAAATGTTAAACAGGAGAGAAAAGGTTGCTAGTGACACCCAAAATTTCATTTACATGTGGGAAGTTTCTGTTAGAGACACAGCCAAATGGTAAGTCTTGACCAATCTAAAGTTCACCTAGATTCTTCCCCTATTCAGTCCTTGATTAGGTTCATATCTCAGATAGCGTAGTTGGCTTGACCTGGGCAAGATGACCCAAGATGCACTTGTGACTGCATAAGGGTGCAGCTTCAGGCTGTTTTGATGAACGTGCAGGCCTCTTCATTGCCGTACTATGAATTAAGTATTTAGCATGTTTTAAAAACATATTTTTCTTGACAGTTCACTGCAGCTGTTTTGAAGGTTCTCTCAGACTATTCTTTAAATATCTAATTATGGAATTTGTGAAACACTCATTACTTATTCTGTAATATGGCATGGCTATTTCATTTAGATCTAATTAGCAGAGCTGGAAGAAGACTTCCCCAAAAGAATCTGTGAATAATTATTCAAATAAAAAACCACAAAGTTCCTCTTTTTGTTTACTTTCTACAAATACTGGCTCGGAAAAAAGCAGCAAATTTTAGGTGAACTTTTAAGAAAGTAAATTTTGATTTCTTAAACATGATTATTTGCACCAAAACTTGAATGTGAAATTACATTTATCCAATCAGGGAACAGAAACAATATCATGTGAACAAATGAGCACAGCTTACATTGTGAATTCTTGAAACGAACTGCTAAAGAATAATCTACAGACCAAGAATAATAAGCAGTAAATAATTATGCATAATGAATACATTCAAGAAAACCATAAATTGCATATAGACAATTTGTCAACAGAGAGAGACAAAAGACATCAGATTATTCATTATGAAGTGTTTGCTCAGCTCTGAAAATTGGGTATTCTTTGTTATTTTGTAGCTTGTCAATGTACATCATAAAGGCACAGTTAGAATTTGAAACTGAAACACAAGTGGTACAAGCCACCCAGAAACCAAAACAACAATGAAAGTTCATCAACTCACCCTGCAAATCGAAACTTGCCTCATTTCACACAGCTCTAGTAACTCAGGAGTTTAAAAAAAAACAAAAAAACCCTTCAATTTCACAGACTGTCATAAAGAATTAACAACAAACCCTTTTAAAATGCACATTACTGTACTTCAGAGTCTCCGAAGACTCCTTTGTCAAGGCTGGTTTATAGTCTATATAGTTTGTTAAAAAAGCTTTTAGAATCATCATGGTCGATTGGATCAGTGTGGCTATCGTGAATTTGCAGTATGCCCACATTAAAGTGCTTATGAAATTTTAACGTAGAAAGAATTAAAAGCACATGTTCTGTAACCAGTTTATAAAACCAAATATTTTAAATCTTCAACCCCAACCTACAAAGTGGAGACCATTGTATAGGGTTTTTTTTTTTTTTCCAGAGTATACATGTACTCATCAGTGATTTTCAATACAGTTCAGTGACCTGTTTGCCATGTCCAGCCTTGATATTTTCTACTGCTTAGGTCAAGCCTTGATATTTTTCACCCAAGCTCATCTCATTCTGCATGTAACAAATGAAACATTGTGGTTAGCTTTGTGGTTTTGATGATGCAATCTATAGGTGTCTGCAGCAGTGGACTCTTCTGAACATCTGTTGGTATGTTCAAATACCAACCTCAGAGTAGGAGTACTTGTGGCACTTTAGAGACTAACAAATTTATTTGAGCATAAGCTTTCGTGAGCTACAGCTCACTTCATCGGGTGAAGTGAGCTGTAGCTCACGAAAGCTTATGCTCAAATAAATTTTTGTTAGTCTCTAAGGTGCCACAAGTACTCCTTTTCTTTTTGCGAATACAGACTAACACGGCTGCTACTCTGAAACCAACCTCATAGTGTGTATTTGTGCACCTACTGTTACAGATCTGTGTCCATAGGTGACTGAACTATGTTTAAAGTGACTTTTATGTTTGTGTAATGGTCCCTCGCTCTCCCACTCAGAGGGAGGCCACTCAGGCTGGTTCTGTCTGGCCAGGACCAGAGTCTGCGAGATAGAAAAGAGGCCACAATAGGGCTGGGCGATTAATAGTCCCTGTCAGGCTTTAGCCTGGGTTTGGGTAGCTGAAGTAGTCAGCCATTAAACAGTGTCTATCTGGGCTGGCTGTGGCCTGGGTGGAGCTCAGGCAACCAGCAAACAAAACAGTCTATCGGGGCTGGGGCCTTGGTTTGAAGAACCTCAGGCAGCCAGTAACAAAACAGTCTCTCAGGGCTGGGTTTGGCCTGGGAGGAGCTCAGGCCGCCAGCAAACAGTCTACATGTGAGCTGGGCCTGGGCTTGAGGGGGCTCAAGCAGCTGGCTTCAGCCAATAAACAAACGGTCTTTCAGGGCTGGCTTGGGTCTCGGTGGAGCTCAAGCAGCCAGCGAAGAAACTGTCTGGGTAAACTAGTAAGGGAAACTCCTTCCTTCGGGCTAGAGATTCCCTGCGCAGTGTAGGGAGTCAGCCATCCTGGGTGGGGTGGTAGGGGGATGCGGGCCCACCCTACTCCACCGCATCCCAGCCCAGGGCCCTGGCAGGGGCAGGATTGGCTGCCCCTGCATTGGCGGGGATCCAGCTGCACCATGCTGATGGAGCCACGCCTAGCTCTGCCACCAGCTGCTCCGTGGTTGCCCCTGGGCTACTTTCTGCCTCCCCGGGGTTCGGTACCTGTGGTCTCCAGGCCTTTTCTGGTTCCTTGGGGTACACAGTGGCAGGCACTCCGGGCCAGTCCTTGTCAGCATCTGGGGATCGGGAACTGCCAGGTGTAGGTTCCTCCCAGGGATGCGGCAGAACCGGCAAAGTGTCCTTCTCCTCCACAAGCTCTCCTCCAACTGAGCTGCAGGGCCGGCCTTTTATACTTCTGGCCACCCCCTGGTACTTCTGGCCAGAGGGGTGGGGCGATCTAGGCTCCGCCCTCCAAGGGTAGTGTAACGGTCCCTCCCTCTCCCACTCGGAGGGAGGCGCCTTAGCCTCACTCCAGTTTTCCAAATAGTAAGTTGATTTCTAAATTGTCTGCAAAATGTTCTGTCCAGGGGCTGGTAGGTTTGGACTTGGCTTCAGGCTCTGCCTTATGAGGTCTTGACCAGGGCCACCCTTATAGGTGGGCAACATCGGCGACTGACCAGGGCAGCATGGTCATTGGGGGTGCCATCCAAGTGCTGCAAGCTGGCGGGCCTGGGCTGCTGGAGTGGGGGTGAGTGCAGTCCAGCCTGGGACTGGAGTGTCTGGCCAGCTGGGCGGGGGATGGGCGATGCTGCCCGGAGCTGCCAGCCTGGTGGGGAGGCACAGGCAGCAGGGCTCACCCCTGCCAACCCAGTAGGCCAGCCTTTTGGTCCCCCCTTCCCATGGGCATGGGTGGTGGCCACACACCTGTTCTCCTGCTAGGTGGTCGGGGTGTATGGTCTCTTTGCAGCCCAACTTGGGTCTAGGGCCAGGAGGTCATCCTTGTGCCCTGCACCCCATGCTGCTGTTCTCAACTCAAAGAAAGGGTATGAAAATATAAATTCACTTGGCACCATTTTCCATAAAGCGGACCCTGGTCTTGACTTCTGGAAGATTAAGGTTTTACAGTGCCACTGTTTTGAGGTCATTCATCCCCTCTGTTCATTTTCCCTCTGTGTCTTGGGGAATATCAATCTCTCTTGTGTATGACAAGCAGTGGGTGGGTTATGCTGTAGCTTTGCAGTTTTCCTGAAAATATTGATAGACATAATCCTGATCTGAATGACACCAGCCTAGGGCAGATTGGTTTTACACTAGCTATCAGACACTGCTCCGTCATCTTACACAAACACAGAATTGCCATATCTGTGTACTACACAGCCTTAACATAACCCCTTTCCTCCCCTATCTGTTTCCAATTACAGCCATGCCAACTCTTAGGAATATTTTATAGGACCATTTTATACTTCATCTCCCTCTATTGGACACCTTTTTCAACACTGTAATACTCCCTTTGAGTTTGGCTCCATGTTCAGAAGTACAAAAGTGATTGGGTTAATGGTGAAATATATCAGTATAAATCAAAAGAGATGGGGGGGGGAAGATCGAGCACCAGTTTTAAATCCTGCTCGCTTTCATCTCTTATATTCTGAATTGAAGCAATACATTTTTCTTAAACCAGATCCACCAAGTCACCTGACATACAAATAGATTAAACAGAACATGTTAACACCCCACATGGTAGTTTAGCCTAAAGCACATGTTTACAGCTTCTACTTAAACTTAGAGGTAAAAAAAGATTTTACTTGTAGGCACACTAGATGGTGTACTGCTTCAATGCAAAATAGAACTAGTTATGCTAAAAGGCTAAATTAATCTAGAAATATAATTAGTTCTGCATCAAAATAAAAACATCCATATAAAAATAGGTTGAGTTTTCTATGCCACTATGCCTTGTAAATGGCATAGAAACCAAGGTTACAGGCAATTATTTTGCCAGAAGGTATTAGAAAAATTTTAAATTCTGAAAATACTGTGGAGAAAACAAAGGCAGTTGTGAAGTAACACATCTTAAAGTAATAGTGGCATTTAATTTTGGGGTTTTTTTTAACCTTGATTAGGGACTGATGATTTACTGCAGCAGGAGTTTGTGTAAGCTACACATGAAGCAGGCATTAACTTCTGTTGAGGGGACTAGTAAGATTTATTGACAGGAGAGGTTAATACATCCTGAGGCCAACTGATTCCAATATTTACTTTGAATGACAATAATTGTTGATATTCACTGAAACAGTGCATGTATTGTTATGTACATCCTGAGGGTCCAATCCTGCAGTCTTTCCTCAGGAAAATTCCCACTGAAGTCTTAATGTCAATAGGTCTCCATTATGGACAACTATTTCAGGAGTTCAGCAGTTTTTCCTTTAAAATTAACATTCTGGAGGGAGGTTAAATCAGAGGTGTATAGCAGTTGTGAACGAACGCAGTGCAGCAACTCAGGATGTATCTCTTTTACATTTAATCTGATTGGTTAATAAATCAGGAACCTTTGATCAATCCTGCTTGGAACATTTTTAATCCTGGTTAATGAAACAGTACTAAAATCTATCTATTTTAGGTATTTATATGATACCTATTCCTGTAATATCTAAGCACCTCACAATCTTTAATCTAGTCCTCCTCACCACACCCCTGTCAGCTAGGGAAGTGCTAACAACTGCCGTGGGATACAGAGGCACTGAATAGCTAAGTGACTTGGCCCAAGGAAGTCTGTGGCTGAGCAGGGAATTGAAATTGGGTGTCTCAACTCTCAAGCTAGCTCTGACCACTGGACATTTTGTCCTTGATTATGCTTGCAGTTAAACTGTGGTCTGCACTGATTTACCCGCATCCATTTATGGTACAAGTTGTTAGCAGTGGGTAAGTTTTCCTAGCGAAGATCATGATGTCTTCGTAAATCTAACTGGGGACAGGAAACTGAAGCTATTTCATCATCAGGTAAAATAGCCATTAGATTAGAGAGATGTTACAAAGGAATCAAACTAAACTCCTTTCCCCCTCTGTGAGGAACAGTAGTCTTTCATCTTGACCTGAGCAGAGCTGCAGCTACAATGTATCACTCAACTCACAGGAGCCCTTTTAATAAGAGCAAAGGACAACACTAAAGAAAGAAAGAAGAAAATGGTTTCCTCTCTATGCCTCAGAAAAGGCTGAAAAGACAAAATTCTATAGTGAGTTTGAAAGGAAAAAAAACGAGGGGGGGGAGCGGGAAAGGATAGCTAAATATAATACAAGGCTCTCTTTTAAACACTTACACACATACTTTAAAGATTCTCAAGGGCAGCTGAGATAGAAAAGGTTCCAATTTTATTTTTCCATTTCTTCCCTCCCCCCAGAGCTTCTATTTTACATATCAGAGACTCCACTCAGGAACTTCTTAATGAAAGCAAGCAAACCAGAGGATGACAACAATCACTGTTCTTTGCCTAAACTTTAAAACATAAAATTTTATCTATGTTTGTCTTAATTTAGACTCGGGCATCTACAGAAAGATATTTTCCAGCCAATGTATTGATTTTTTTTGATAAATTTTATGTTCAGACACCCTAATTATTAAATTATCTGAAATAAGTTGATTGAAGATGTGAAAAATATAACAAAATGTGCCTTTTAACAGTACACTTACTGCATATTTTAAAATACACGTGACACAAAATATCTGTCCCAATGCGACTGAGCTGCTCCCACTAAAAGCGCCCAAAATTCCTACTGGCTTCAATGAAAGCAGGTTTGGGCCTATTATCTGAAGGTAAAAATTAAATATGTTGTGGTGTCTGTTGCACAATAAATTGTATTGCAACAGTCATCATCTTTGTAAAATGGTTCATTTTGGATTTCCAAATAGATGCTAGGGCCAAAAGGGATCATTATGCTCATCAAGCCTGATCTCCTGCATATCACAGGTTAAAGAACCTCATCCAATGATTTCTGCATTAAGCCCATAACTTCTGTTTGAGCTACTGTGTATCTTTTAAAAATATACCCCGCCTTGACTTAACGATTGAAAATTGTTCCAATGATTAATTACCTTCTGTGAAAAATTTGCATCTAATTTCTAGTCTAATTTTGTCTAGCTTCAATTTCCTACCATTGGATCTCCTTGTGACAGAGTGGGATATTCCTGTGAACTCCATTTTGTATTTTATCCTCCATTTTGTATTATGAGCTGAACACATCTAACCTTGCCCCAAACAAAATTATTTAATTGCTTTCAAAATAGCCAACCTGCCCAGGAAAGGCAAGTGACATCTCTTTGAAAGACCATCACTGAGAAGGAATCACAGAGCAATCTGAAGCCATCAACTTTAATTGTCTCTCAACAGCTGGCACAAAACCACTGAAAAAAGGATTCTCTACATGGCTGCTGGATCTGGAGCTTCTCATCTGAGCATATAGCAAAAGGAGAAAGACTGTTGGGAGGGGGGGGGCTTCTGTGAGTGAGAGGACAGACCATCACATCATGTAAGCAGGACAGGCTGGAAGGGGAGAAGGCAGTAGGTACATTGCCCAGACTTATCACTGACCAACCTCAGGCTCACAGAAGGGGTAAGATCAGATGGTGGGGGGCAGGAGAGGGTGCATTTCTATAACTCTGTAGTGCTTTTTAAAGAGTAAAGAGAGTGTGGTTAAAAACTTCCTTTCCTAAGCCTAATGACAGGTTTCAGAGTAGCAGCCGTGTTAGTCTGTATTCGCAAAAAGAAAAGCAGTACTTGTGGCACCTTAGAGACTAACAAATTTATTAGAGCATAAGCTTTCGTGAGCTACAGCTCCGATGAAGTGAGCTGTAGCTCACGAAAGCTTATGCTCTAATAAATTTGTTAGTCTCTAAGGTGCCACAAGTACTGCTTTTCTTTTTCCTAAGCCTGTGTTCCTTATTTTCCTGATATGTTGTCCCTGGGGGGTTAAACTAGAAGCCCACAGAGTGCCCACACCTAGATGAAGCTCAGTGGGAGCATGTATAAGAGACTGGGTGACTTGGGAGATCTGGGGAAGCTGGACTGCAAAGTCCCATATCCCAAAGAAGAGCTCTCAAGATATCTGAGCCTTGGCATATGCCCAAGAAACCCAAAGCTTGAAACAGTGACTTGATTCTACCTAGACCTAGTGGGCCCAGCAATTTGCATAGACTCACAACAGACTAGTGTCCATACAGTGCAGTACTGAACCAGGTTGTGACACTCATTATGCCTTTTTATGCCAGATTAAATAGCTACCTATTGTCAGAAATCTCTTCCCCAGATAGATATTTACTATACTTGTATGATCTTGCCAACCTATTCAAATCATAGTAGAGAATTTTAAAATATGAAGCATAATTAAAGCACAACAATGCAAAAAATAAACTCACCAAAAATTGCCTTTAGCCCCATCCCTTGAACAATAAAATCTTAGATACTGTTGAGACTATATAAGATAATCAATGTAAAATACTATTTGAAAAATTATATAAGAAATCAATACAAAATAATCAGGTATTTTAAGGGTACAGTATAATTGTCCCATGTGTGAATAACTTTGAGTGTTAAATGTTTTACTGTTAATCTAAACTACCTAATGGTACAAAGGTGAGTGTGACTTTAAAAGTGTTGAAAGCTTGTGAGCCTTCCAAGTAAGCCATTAGAAGTGTGATGTAATAAAGTGAGTGGGTCCCACTTTTTATACTTATACTTATAACAAAAGTACAGTTTTAGCAGGTTGAAGCTTAAAAGCCTTCTTTAAAAATATCTGAGGTTAAATACCTTATAGTTGAGAAATGTTTCTCAGCACAGAAGTGTTTCTGAAATTTATGCACACAGCAAGTTGTGTGAGGAAAAAGACTCTACATTTTATTTCAAAAGTCTTAATGTATTGTGCTGGTTTAAAGTAATAGTTGTTCAGGCTTCATTTCCCCTCAGGCAACTGCCATAATTTAAAGGCTAATCGAGTTCTTGGGAATCTTCTGGGATGATGTCATTCTTTCACTATGTCAAGGCTCCTGTTGCTTATTTATGTCAGTACAGTTTTTCAGATTAGCTTTATTAACTTTCCCTACCCCGGTGAGAGATGGACCCAAACAAAACACTTTCATGCAAATCCCCCTGATATCTGGTAGTTTGTAAAATATGCTTCGCAGTTCTCAGCCTCAGTTTGGTTTGCAAAAATAAAGTCTGGCTGATAATATTTTGCAAAAAATTGATTTTTCAATTATAGAAATGGAACAAATCCAAAATCTTTTATTCAGTCCTGCCCTCAACTTTATTTCTGATCAAATGAAATAAAAATCTAAGCCACCCATGATTTTGGATTTAGTTCTGCAAAAATAAGATAAATGTGAGATTTCATATCCCTTTTCTGGATTTATCCCGTCTTCCATCAATTAAATATGTTCAAAATAATCTATTTGAGAACCAGGCACCTACAAACACTGCTTTATCAAGTAAGAAGGCTTCCTGTTACCCATCTTTTTCATTTTAATGACTCTCTGGCTGAGAAACTTTGAGAACCTGCTTTTGCCAAAAATGCAGTTTTTTTAGGGAAAAAATCTATTGTACAAATGTCTTGACTCCTGAGAAACTCTAAAAAGGCACATCTGGTTGCGTTTGTGATACTGTATTAATCTATATTCAATATATACATCAACCTTTATACTGTATTCACTGTTAACACGGTGAATCTTAGGATGACATTCAAACTGGATATATAAGTAGATACAACTCCATTGAGTCAAAAGAGTGGCACACATTTACATCAGGTCTGAAGTTGATCCTATGAATAAAATTTGTTGTTTGAGCTTGTCACAGACCTAGATGAATTCTCCCTTTTGCTGCAGTCTTGGGGCCTCTTAGCTCGCACTCAGGGTGCAGCAGATCCTCTGTCTAGTACCCCTGTCTGAAATCCCGTGTTCCACCTGCCTAGTCTCTGGAACCAGTGCTGACCCCTCAGACTCTTCTTTGTGGTCAGGTACAAAACCTGCATGTGATAGGTACAAAACACAGACTTTAGAAATGATTATAAAACGCCATTGATCTTTACTTTAGCATGAAAAATACACAGATCTGTACAAAAATAATAAACCCTACATGCATTTCTATGCCTGAGTTTCCTAGGCAAACCAGAGCATGCTTTGGGTCATGGTCCTCTGGGGATGTCCCAGACCTTTCTGCTGCAGATCATGGCTTTCCTTCTGAGCCATTCTCTCTCTGGGTCAACTTGATTGGAATTTGGCCAGTCCTGCAGTTAAACCAGACCCCACCTTCTTCCCTCTCCTGCTATGAAAGTATGTCTGTCCTTTCTCCCATCCTGTGTCCCTCTGCCCAACCTCCCCCCATCAAGCCTTTTTAAACCCTTGCTTTGTCATCTACATCTCATTTTGTGTAGTCAGAGTACAGTTGTTAAGGTTACTTACATTCCATTGTCCCTAGTCTGGGGAGTAGATGGTATAGGTCTTGCAAGCCATGGTGGATACATTTATGCAGAGGCATTCAATGATACAGCAATTTTCATCATAATAATTTCATAGTATCAATATAGAATTAATAAATTAAACAGATTCCCAAAAAGTCTCAGTGACTCTCTTTTCTGTATTAAAATTCTTCCATTTTATTTTTATCATTATCTCTTTTCCTAAAAATTAGGATGATCACTTTTTTATTATGTATCATACTAAGCCAGGGATCAGCAACCTTTGGCCTGGTGGGCCAGGCTGGTTTGTTTACCTGCCACATCTGCAGGTTTGGCCAATCATGGCTCCCACTGGCCGCAGTTTGCCATTCCAGGTCAATGGGGGCTGCGGGAAGCAGTGCGGACCGAGGGATGTGCTGGCCACCACTTCCCACAGCATTCCATCTGTCTTGGAATTTGTTGCGTATCTTGGGAAATGTACCAGAAAGAAAAGCACAAACATGTCTTACAAAAGGTGTAGTATGCCAAAAAAAAAAAATGGGGGGGGGACAAACTCTTCCAAACAAGCAGCTAATGTGTACAGTGTTGTGTTCTCACTTTAAATTAAAGTTGTTCCTGGGCCGATGAAACATTAAGGTATTTAAAGACACAGCATTAATGAGGTCATATTTTCACATGGAACAAACTACTCCTGAACAATTATTTAAATGTATTAGACATAAACATGCCTTTCTTCCTCATCAGGCATCAAGCTCTTACTACCTTTTTGATCTTCAACAAACATTTAATGTGGCAATTGCAAGAGAAACCTCAGCCTCCATTAACATCTGTGTTCCCCTTGGTGACTCTTGCAATCTCTATTCCTTGGAGTAGAGGGTAATTTTTTCTTAATGGTAAGGGTTATAGACTGTGGAATAGTCCCCTAAAGTGGTGGAATAAAGCATTGCAGAATATAATGCATGAAACCCTGGCTTCACTGAGGTCAGTGGCAAAACTTCCAATGGCTTCAATGGAGCCAGGATTTCACCCACTAATTATAGGGAAAAATCTCCTGTTGGCTCACAGGTGAATGGATTACTAACAAAATTCCATCTATGATTTTAGCACAACAAGATTAGTAAGTATTACTATAATTTATTTATGGTGTGTTAACACTCAAATGTCTCTATCAGGACCTGACGTCTGTTGTGTTGAATGCTGTACAAATTGACAGAATGAGACAATTTCTGCCCCCAAAGAGTTTATAATTGAAAATATGTAGGAGAGAGAAAGCAGAAAGATGAACAACTAAACAAAATGGTTATGTCTTGCTAGTGTATCTTTGTTTTCTTTCCCACCTCTGTTTCCTCCTCCCCTCTCCTTTCACATTAGCCCAGGTGCTCCTGTCAACTTGCTCTGCCACTGCTGCCTAATGCATGTGTGTATGATGATGAAGGAAATTTCCAAGGCCAACCAGATGATGCCTGAGCCTCCTGACTTTTTAAAATGAGTTCTCTCATCAGATCAGCTTGTTCTAACCTATATTTCAATTCTGATGGGGGAATTGAAATAGTTCTTCTTCAAAATAGCTCAGTATAGAAGCCTCCGTGGACAAATTTACCATCAGGTCCAAATATCTTCAGACTTTTGAGGATTCAGAATGAGGGCTTTCATTTGAGCCAAGGTGTAACCTATAGTTATTGTGTCATGGCATTGGAATTGTGCCAAGTCATGTGTTGACCCTACTTCTAACACCAAATGCCCTGTTCTGACACCAATTTCATCCCTCTGCCACATAGCAGATGACATCTAGTACCCTGCAGGTTGGCTTCCAATTCAGAGGCTAGGTATATTCAGAGTGTAATTCATTTTATTTACACATGCACACCAGACTGACAACGGTGGAAATCAAACAGCATGCAGGGCAATCCTGTCTTTTAGAAATTTCACCCCAGCACCAATTCCTAGTTTACAGAGAGCTCCTCTGCCACAAAAATTGAGACTCTCGGAGATCAAGGCAGAAAAATATCCTCTTGCTGTTATTACAACCTCCTCTACAAAAGATGCTTTCTACACAGTATTTTGCATAACCCAGAACCAACCCAACATACCATGTCTTCCCAAAACTCAACATTTGCTTGTATGCTAAGAACAAAACCTGGGAAGACTGTGTGTAACAGTGCCATCTGATTATACCTGCCAAACATGGTAGGTGTCCATTGTATTAGTCCATGCTTTGAAAAAATTATAATCTCATTTTAAGGAAAGAGAAAATAACTGTCCACTGTGCTCAACAAAAGATTAGGCTTAAAATCATGTGGAGAATGTGTGATGCTTCATTTACATTTGTTAGTTTTTATTTTGTCTTTTTAAGACAATGTCATTTGCTGAAAAGTTTAGTGACATGGCAAAACTATTTGAATACAAGGGAGCCAGTACTGCTTAAAAATACATTGTTTAGTGATGCTGTGTCCCTAGAAGATATTTTGGGAAGCAAATATGTGTATTTGGTGGAAATAATAATCTAGCCATATTTATCAACAGGGCGCAGATATGATTTTCAGCCAGAACAGCTTTGAGAGTACATTGTTTCAGGCTATTTATTCAAGAAGTGAGAATAGAAGAAAATTCTCCAATGGGATTGAAAAAGTCACATAATAGTGTCATAAAGCATTAACTTAGCAGTAGAAAAAACACTTTTGAACCATTTTAAGTTGGATTCTCATGGGTTTAATTTTTTTATAGCCTTCATAAATCCAATAGATACATAATTCCTTTATTAAGTCAGAAATTGTATTTGCTTTCAGAAGCTACCAACCATTTCATCCTGGAAAAATATGAGTTCTTCATTGTAAACAAATTGGCACATAGGAGATATTATTATAGTTAGATAATCTTCTATGGGTAAATGATTAAATATTTAATCTCTTTTTGAAATTCAGGATGAAAGGTAGCAAATATAAATTTAGAATAAATAAAAATGTCTATATTAATAGTATATCTTAATTGACTTGCATCTAGGGATTTGAGAAATGAGAACGGTTTTTTACTCCAGCAGAGAGCTTTTCAAAATGGGATGGGATGGGGACAGACCCATCTCATCTCAGCTCTCTCCATTTCTCATTTGTGTCTATGTATTGCTGTTCATTGGCCCAATCCTGACATGAGCCCTGCTTGGGAAGAACCCTGTGACCGAGTTCTAAAAAAATTAACGGTGCTCTGCATCTGCACAAAGGTTTGTCCACATGTAACCATTTGGAGGATTGGGGCTATAGTTGGTTCAGATAAGAGAGCTGATTATGTTCTGGTTCCCTACCTCATAGAAGATCATTTAATGTTTACACCTTACTTCCTTGCTCTTATGGATTTAGCAGACTTTTACTCAACCAGGCAGAGTTGTTAAGAGATTTTAAATGTTTAAGACTTTAACAAGAAAGCACTTATTTTGCTGACCAAAAAGAACAACATGATCTAATCACAAATTAGGACTGTACTGGACTTTGATACCAGAGGGAAGGGTTGGCTTTAGACATTGGTACTCTTGGAGAGAAGAATCCTTTTTCAAACAGTAAAAAAAAAAAAAAAAAAGATTTTTTTTTATACAAAGAAATGTGACCAGCTTGGGATGACGGGGCAACATTAACCAATTTCTTGCCACTCCCCTGCAAATGTGATGCTATGTCTTTCTAGTATGTATCTAACCTATTCAGAAAAGGTTTGAGCATGTGGTAGGCTGCATTATATGTCTGAAGGGTCATTGAGTATATCTTTGAAGGGTCAATACTGTTGGTCAATAGGCACTCACATAAATCATGTTTTATTTAAAAAAATTTCAATAATATTTCTCACTGTATCTTAGAATATTGGAGTATTAAAGATCATATTGATCACCTAGTCTCACTCTCTGCATTTTTCAGGACTTTGTAAATTCATTGGTTCTTATTTTATGTTTTGTAAAATGCTTGGCACCTTTAATAGTACAGTATAAAAGTTTAAATATTATAACCATTCCAATGTCCTATCTGATTGCCTTTTAAACAATACATAAAACTTGAAGTACTAACCTCTTCAGGTTACTAAAGATCTTATGGTATTTGTTGCAAAATCATTGTTAATTATTATTAATTAATGTGATTTGGGGAATCTATCTGAACAACTTATGAAGTCTCGTCAATGTTATGAAGTTATTATACCATTTGTTGTATCAGGCATTGCTTTTATTTAGATGTGGAACCCACCATTTGCTAACACTGGCTGCAGAATGTACCAGACCAGGAACAATGGAGAGTTGTTAAATTTAACTCCTTTGATCTGACTGAACAATTGGTATGCTGAAATTGGGAGAAGCTGATTCTTCCACCTTGTCTGCAGGAAGGGGAAAGTATTATACCAATAAAATAAAAACCAGCAGGATCTTATTAAAGGGAATAAGGCAAAATGCCACATTTATTGTGAATACAGAAAGAATCATAGTACGCAGTTTGTTATAGCTATAACATTCCATTCAATTTCATATTTATTCACACATTCATTCATACACACACTCACACAGGTTCTGCAAGGTTGTTATATAGTTATCAGCCTTAGAGTTGCTTCTGCCAAGCCACTGGCCAGGTGGCCTGGACACGAGGAGGGAGCAGGGCCTTGTCAGATGCTCATCTGATGCTTCTGGAAGTTGATTTGCAGAATCAGACCCCAAAGTTCTCACTTTCTAGAGTCCATTTTTATAGGAATTTATTCCTATGCCAGTCTATGTGAATTGCTTCATCATGCTATTGCTGAATCAATCAGCAGATGGCACATTCCTGACGGCTCCGTGCTGCCAGATATTATCTTGTTCTTCGGTTCTTCCATCCTGGAGGCTGTTGGGAGGATTCCAGTCTGCTCTCCGGTGGTTCTCTGGGTGTTTCCACTTGATGCCTTCTTTGGCCGATCAACACTGGATTCTTAGGCTGACATCTCCCTGATCATTCATTTATTATCCACACCAAGCATCCATCCACATATTTTAATCACAATTGTTAACAAAGCAAGATGAATACAACAAAAGGGTGGGGAGTGTCTGTGTGCTGTTTCTGTTGTTACAAAGTATCACTTTGAATCTGTCTCTGTGTGAGTAGTTGTTGTTGCAAAGTATCGCTTTGAGAACAGACTCTGTTTTAGGATGTACTAACACAGTTAGCAGCTTGCAAGTTTCACACAGAGAGGGAGAGAAACAGTAAAAATAACAGAACAAAAACCAAGAGATCTCTTAATTAGTAATACCCTGGAATTTAAACTATAGAGAATCAAACTCATTTGTGATTTTAATACAGAACTTCTTTAATATGATCCAACAAAAGTGGAGATCTGTGTATTACTCATGCTGCTAAATAAAGAAGAGTGGTGTTGTAGAATCCTATGCAAAGTGCATGTATGGGCTTTCACTGTCACTTACCCCTGAAGAGGCAAACTGTAAACCACACCTTTGGTGGGATTCTAGGGAATATGTAGGAGCTGCTAGGGAGGCTTGAGGGAGACAACATTAGTTTTAAGACCTGGGCAATTGGACCATGAAATCCCCACTGCCAAGGTCAGCACCTGGAGGATGTGGGAGTTATACTAGGTCCTAGGTCTGCGACAGTTAGGTATTGTGAGGTGGCTGTGCTGAGCATTGTACAAATATAAAGTTAGACACAGTTTCTGCTATCGAGGACTCCTCTTTGTCTGGATGGAACATATACTAATGTTAATTCCCATTCACAGAGAATACACTTCAGACAATAAAAGGTAAGGATCGTGGCATGATGTCATCGTGGTGGAAGATATGGTTTTCTTTTAATAACTATTTGGATTATAGATGCCAGAATACAGTTGAAAGGTTTCATGGATGAAGCTTTTTTCAAGCAGAATATAAATGTAACAAGGGAGGTAATTTACAGCAAAATGAGAATAAACTGTGGCATAGATGCAGACCTACCAAGTCTCCAGCATTTTGCTGCAGACACAGGCAATTGGGGATTTTTGTCCATCTGTCTTGTAGGAAGTGTTGAATATCTAGCATTTGAGAACCTCTTCTGTTTGCTCTATGTGTCAGCCATCTTTTTAAAGGACAATGATCTTTTTGTTATGACACCATATCTGTGAGGGGTGCATCTTTTCTCAGCAAATGGAAGACCTGGATGAAGGGTTTAAGAGGTTCAAAGTACAAAGAGTTGTGAAATGGCCAGCTGGAGTGGGCATAATGATATCTCTCCCCACATCCAATACAGCTCTTCAGGCATCGACAACATCTTTCCAGTAGCTCCTTTGCCTCTGCACCCCTATACCTGTAGAATACAAAGGAAATATTTAGTGCGGAGGCTTGGGATGAGAGACCATGCAGTGAAAAGGGAAAATATGTGGAAATCACTTCTGAGCTTTCGGCAGGTGTAATTTTATGCAGGGAAGAATGAGAGTTTTTTGAGAATTTTACTTTAAACTGAATTTCCTGAAGGAAGTGTTGGGGAAAAACAGATGCAGCACTGAACAGAGTGAGAAGTCAGGAGTAGAAAGACAGATTCTGGAGTTGTTATTGTAGAGATCATAACAGATAGTAGATATGATGAAACAGGGATAGACTAGAGAGGGAGAAGGGATCAAGGATAGAAACTTGAGGGCTAGTGACAGCAAGTGGGATAGGAAACAGAAGTAGAGTAATTGAAGTAAATTGAAGAAAAGTATTTGAAGAAGTAGGTGAAGGCTAAGTGAGCTACAAAAAAGCCACAGGTAGAGGGTGAGTATGATTATTTGTGTTGAAAGAGGTAGAGATCACAAAGGAGAACTACAGAAGAGGCGAATGCAACTTCTCCTTTAATCTGATGGATTATTCCTGTCATCCTAAACTGTTCTAGTATTACCAATGGTGTTACAATGGCTGCCATGCTCCACCCCAGAAATTACTGCCCCTCAGTGGTAGGTGAAGTGATCTCTACAAGAATATTGCTAGTAAAGTCATTTGGGGGTTGGGAATCAATTCATAATCATCTCACCTGCTTTTGCACATTGGCAGTTTATTGGAATTTTGCTGGTTAGTGAAGCTGTAATTAAGGTTGGGAAGAACACTCTGTTCTAAATTGCTGATAACACTTACTGCCACGGGTTGGGAAAACAGCTCGGATAGGGGAGAAAGGTTGGTTTTTATTTCTTCTGTCACTTTTGAAACCTCTTTCTTTAGCTCAAACAATAGCGGTGAATCAGCTTGAGAGTCCTGCCAGCCTAGTGAGACTAGTAAGCGGCTTTAATAGATTTCCTGCCAATTTTCTGAGCCTGAGGTGAATGTAAGTAGTCCAGGGTTTATGCTGTATTTCAGGCTTCTCTTCAGAGAAGCAGATAGGTTACCAGGAAGCAATTTGTGAATTTAGCAAATAGGATACTTGTCATGTAGTTAGGTGGCTTGCAGGCATTTGGAGGGGGGAAATAATTTTCTTTCTTTAACAGGGAATAGTTTACTTTACATTTTTTATGACTGATTGAGACAACCATATTCAGAAGGGTTGTCATTATCCATTGACAGATTGCCATTTCACAATAAAATAAATCAATCCAACCGTATTAGAATATTAGGTAAAGGGTCAAATCTGGCAGTGCTAAGGGGCACTCATGCTGCCTGGAGAGGAAAGATGAGAATTCCCTCTGCATGGGCTACTGAACATTCCTTTGCTGGCTGTATACCAACAGCTTTTATAGTTGGTGAAACAAACTCCAGGGGCCCACAAGAGTCTGCCCATTAGATCAGCATTGACATTATGGAACCTTCCGTGGTGACGTGTGCTTGAGTTGAGGGTTGAATCCAAACTAAAACCTGTAAACAATGCAGAGGGCTATGGTGCAGACTGCCTTCAGACTGTGTTCCTGCCCTATCTTTAAGATGTATTGTCACTGCACTTGTTGTGTGCCCCCACTGGGTGTGGTTTTGTGTTACTGGCATGGCTCAAGTGGCCCCTCTTCTCACCCCTTCCCCCCCCCCAACAGCTGCTTCCATGTAGGCTTATTTGGAGCTGGCCTGAGTACTTCCCCTGGTGCACAAGGAGCTCTGGGGTACCATTGCCACCTGCCCTTCATTCAAGCTCCCTTCCCCACTGTGTGCCTCACCACCTGGCTTAAATAGCCCAGAGGATTAATTTCATCCACACCAGAATATAAATGGAATCACGAATAATGAAAAAAATCAATTGGAGGATTCATTTTATCTGGGAAATTGAGACTTTGCCTTTATGAACCTGACTCAACACTAAGCTAAGTCAGGTTAGGGGCTTGTTTACCAGTAACAAATATTGCAGATATAAATAAAATCTAAAACAGTTTCCCATAGTTCAAGTGTGATGAGCCTCCTCTACAGCTAAAAGAAATGGGAGGCAATGTTCTGTCCTTCTAAGCATTTGTGAGCAACATCTATTATATCAAGAGGCAGCCCTACACAACTGCTGATTCTGGTCCTTAAGGTCCAGCCAAATAGTTTTCAGGGATCAGTTCTGTTTTTTTGAAATCAGTAGCAAAACTCTCATTAACTTCACTAAGTTCTGGCCCTAAGTTCTGGCCCTATGTGGTGGTTAATCAAATGGAATTAGATATATGCAATTGCAATTCAAGGCTACTGTTAAGGTAGGTTTAATGTCTTTCTTCTTTGTCCATTACAGCAAGTCAAGCTGGGGAAGTGGTTATCCTAACACCCATTCCAGGTCTCCTGGGACTCTGTAATGAAATGGAGCTACAACACTTATGGCTCTAAACTAACATATGGACTCCAGTGAAAAATAACCTTTTGTTTACTTAGAAAAGCTGACATTTTTCAATAGAAAAAATACATGAAAGAAAGACAGATAGCAGGGGATAAACTTGAGGAGTGGTGGTATATCGGGAATTGTATGTGTAACTTCCATTAATGATAAGTGGCCATGTAGAATAGTAAATTCCATACACACACCAATGAACAAATTCCCCATTAGTGTCACTTAGCTAAATTAGACTCTACAAAAGGTTATGTGAATAAAGCAAAACAAGTCTCTTCACTAAACATCACATTTGTTTGTAAAAACTGATTTTCAAATGTTTTATAAAGCCTCTTTCATTTTAAAAATGAAATTTTATGTAATTTACTACTTTATGTGTAGTTCAGCGAGTAGCTTTTCTTTAAAAGGGTGTGTCAGTCATTTTAATTGTTTACTTGTATAAACTGTGCCCAGTAACCAGCCCTACAATTTATAGTGTGCTAGTACCATTTAAGTTCATTATTGTAGAATATTGTAATACAGCATTGAAGAGATTCTGTCACTGGGTTCTCTCTTTCTTTTATAACAACGTAAAATTGTGGCTTTCCTTGAGGATAGTGACAATAGGATAGTTCCTTAGCTAATGTAAATTGGCAAAGCTGCATTAACTTCAACTGTGGGTCTGGTCACATAGTTTTTAGATAAATGTCTCGTTACTAAAATGAATGAATTGAGGACAGAAGGTGGAACACTGGCATTGTCTGTGTAATCCAGTAGAGTATTTAATGAACTCTTTTTAATATGCGACATTTTCTGTTATGGGAGTCACAGCTCAGAAAAGTTAAAATATTAATTTTGTGGCATTTTCTCTTGTGGCTGGGGATAAGTATTTTGCTTATGTGAATGTAGCTTTGCAGCTCTGCACAATGTTTTAGATATCATAGGCTGCCATTTTAGTCATTTCAGCTTGATTTGATACCATGTTGCTTGAGATCTGCTTCTAAATGGGCTGTGTGTTGAAATAACTCACACACTAATGAGGATAAATGATAATGCTGCCTGTACAAGAGGGTAGGATTTTTAGAAATATTTGTGTTCAAACTTGAAAACTCTCTGTCCCTCTTCATTTGCTGTAGGCTAGGAATTTTGCTAATTTAGGGCCCCATACCTATAAATTACACTGTGCTTAGTTGACAAGATGAATACTGCAACTTTCACAAGATACAACCAATAAATACTATACAAAATGCAGCAAGCAGTATTCTACTTTGATAAAGAAAGGATATTTTGAGGTCAGCAGAAGTTGAGGGTACTCAGCACCTTGCAGGAGATTCTCAGAACCTTGGAATACCTGGCCCATATTTAGCATTGTAATGTATCACTGAACCGTTAGTCATGTGTTAATGAAATTAATAGCGCTGTCTCTAAGCTTGTGAGCTTTATGAAACAGAAGATACATTTACTAGCAAATCATCGCCTTTAAACATTATTACAAGTAGGGCTGTCGATTAATCGCAGTTAACTCACATGATTAACTCAAAAAAATTAATTGTGATTAATAGCAGTTTTAATTGCACTGTTAAATAATAGAATACCAGTTGAAATGTATTACATTTTTTGGATATTTTTCTACATTTTCATATATATTGTATTCTGTGTTGTAATTGAAATCAAAGTGTATATTATTTTGGCTTACAAATATTTGCACTGTAAAAATGATAAACAAAAGAAATAGTATTTTTCAATTCACTTCATACAAGTACTATAGTGCAATCTCTTTGTCTTGAAAGTGCAATTTACAAATGTAGATTTTTTTTTGTTAAATGACTTCACTCAAAAACAAAACAATGTAAAACTTCAGACCCTACGAGTCCACTCAGTCCTACTTCTTGTTCATCCAATCGCCAAGAGAAACAAGTTTTTTTACATTTAAGGGAGATAGTGCTGCCCTCTTCTTATTTAGAATGTTACCAGAAAGTGAGAACAGGCATTTGCATGGCACTTTGGTAGCCAGCATTGCAAGGCATTTATGTGCCAGATATACTAAACATTTGTATGCCCTTTCATGCTTTGGCCACCATTCCAGAGGACATGCTTCCATGCTGATGATGCTCATTTAAAAAAAAGCATTAATTAAATTTCTGACTGAATACCTTGGGGGAGAATTGTATGTCCCCTGCTCTGTTTTACCTGCATTCTGCCATATATTTCCTGTTATAGCAGTCTTGGATGATGACCCAGGACATGTTGTTCATTTTAAGAACACTTTCACTGCAGATTTCACAAAACACAAAGAAGGTACCAATGTGAGATTTTTAAAGATAGCTACAGCACTCAAACCAAAGTTTAAGAATCTGAAGTGCTTTCCAAAATCTGAAAGGGACGAGTTGTGGAGCTTGCTTTCAGAAGTCTGATGCGGAAAATGCAGAACCCGATCTTCCAAAAAGAAAATCAACCTTCTGCTGGTAATATCTGACTCAGATGATGAAAATGAACATGCATCAGTCCACACTGCTTTGGATTGTTATCAAGCAGAACCCGTCATCAGCATGGACACATGTCTTCTGGAATGGTGGATAAAGCATGAAGAGACATGTGAATCTTTAGCGCATCTTGCACATAAATATTTTGCAACGCCGGCTATAAAAGTGCCATGAGAACACCTGTTCTCACTTTCAGGTGACATTGTAAACAAGAAATGGGAAGCATTATCTCCTGCAAATGTAAACAAACCTGTTTGAGCCATTGGCTGAACAAAAACTAGGACTGAGTGGACTTCCAGGCTTTAAAATTTTACATTGTTTTATTTTTGAATTCAAGTTTGGGGTTTTTTTGTAAGTTCAACTTTCATGATAAAGAGATTGCACTACAGTACTCATATTAGGTGAATTGAAATATACTATTTCCTTATTTTTTTATAGTGCAAATACTTGTAACCAAAAATAAATATTAAGTGGTCACCATACACTTTGTAGTCTGTGTTGTAATTGAAATCAGTATATTTGAAAATGTAGAAAATGTCAAAAAATATTTAAATAAATGGTATTCTATTGTTGTTTAACAGTGCGATTAGTCGTGATTAATTTTTTAATCGCTTGCAGCCTTAATTATAAGAAATTCAGGTTAGGGTAGTTATGCATGAGCATAAATATCTCTAAATTACAATTAAAAGTTAAGACCATACATTATGAACTTTCAGTAAGAAATCCTGCTTCTGTCAATTTTTTATAGTTAAATAACACCTCCACATTCATTCTTTACTTTGTGTGAAAAGAGGGACAATTGCTTATACAGAATGCAAGGGAGGGAGCAAATGTACAATGTGGTGAAGGAGATGCATAAGGAACAGCTAATGTGCATAACCTGGGTTAGGCATTTTAGAGCCAGCAGTACCGGAGTTCTGCTTGAAATATGGTGGTGTGGCCAGCCAGAGGGGGAAGCACCTGCTCCCATGAGATAGCAGAGCTGTGTCATGTTGCTGTGGAGCGTTTTGCTGTATGAACTGGCATTAACTGCTGATGGTGGTGCAAGTATTGGGGAGAGCTGGTCATGCTGTCCCAAGACTGGGTGGAGTAGATGATAAGCACAGGGTCTTCTGCACTACAAATCTTACTGGGGCTTCATAATATAACATATAGAGCTTTTAGTCTTTGGATTGGGTCACAAGATAATATCCTTCCAAGGCCTGGCTCCTACCCCTTTTATTAGGCTACTGTCCCCAGTTCACTAGAGGGATAATGCAACAACAGAATCTTGCCTAGAATGTTGTGGCCTTTTCCCCATGTCTTTCTTAAATCAACCTGCCAGAGAAGAGTTCCTTCTCTCTTTCCCCCTTCATATGTGAAATTATCCCTCCAAAATTACACTGTCCTGATGTTCAAGACAGGTGAAAATTTAGTCCCATGCTAGTGACAACTTTAAGGTTCAAGTCAATGAGACTTAAAGTTAAGCATGTGCATGTTTGCAAGACTTGAGTCATAACTGGCACGTTCTTCAGGAAAAAGAAACACCGTCCCCATGTTTAGTCTGATATTTAATGTGCAATCTTTCCTTAACCAATAATGCACAACAGGGTATAAATGATAGGTTGTTCATTCATACCTATTCTATTGTTAGGTAGGAAGCCAAACTCAATGACACTGAAGATGCTACATATGACTGGTTTGTACCCTATGACCAGTTTATACCCAAATGTAATTATAATATGTGTGTGTATATGAGGTAGTTGGTAGAAATGGAAATCATTACAATTATTTTCAAGCATTTATCCTTTGTTCAGGAAAGTTGTTCACTGGAGAAAGGCATAATTCACTAGATCATAAAAAATCCTCCATATTTTGTCCCTCACATTTTTAGATGTTCTTGTGTTGCTGTGGTTCACATAGATTCACAAACGAAAGGGAATACTAAGCTGTAAGGGTCATTGTTTTGTACACAATAATCCCCAGAGCAATCCTGCATTTGAAGTTTCTTCAGCATTCCCCATTTCATTAAATTGCCCATCTAGCATTCACTATGGCTGATGTCTGCACAGTGTTTATCTCACTGAAAAGATGTTGAACAAAGTAAAATATGCTGTCATTTTAGAAGGGGTTGGTAATAAGTGTTCATAATGTAGTCCAGTTGGTCCATTGTTGAGTGAAGCTAGGAGGCTTCACAGGTCATAGGTCACATCAAACTGGTAACTAGAGCTCAGATGTCTGGTTACATTTCTGTAAGTCTCCCAATTTCTTATAACCTCAACCATCAATGTCAGCCTCCAACAAGAGCTGTAAACAATAATAGAAACATGGGGCGGGGGTGGGGGAATTTGATTCTTTCTGTTTTGAAAAGCTGTACATGTCTTTTTATTTAAGGAGTTTGTGTTCTCAAAGTAATGTTGGAATTCTCTCACAGCATCCCAAACCTTCAGAATGTCATGCAATGATAGATGTAATATGATCCCATTAATAGCGCTAGTAAGTACTGGTCAGGTTGTTCCTGAAGTGGATCTCTTCTGTAAGTTACAGCTGTAATGAAAGTCAATAGCTTGTCTTAGGGCCTGATTTACAAAAGGCATTTAGGTCCTAAGGATGCAGCTAGGTGCTTAGTAAGATTTGCAAAAGCACCTAAATAATTTGGGTGCCTAATGCCCATAATTTGAGATTTCAGAATGTCCTATGCCTGCACTGCTGAAAAAATGCATACTACCAATGCACAGTGGAATTTTGCTGGCTACTTAATGCCTCAAGAGTAGTAATGCACTACAGAGCCTTTCACCTCTAATTCATTCGTTTCAGCCCAGCTTGGTCGGTATGTAGTGACTTTCACTGTCATCTTAATTGAAAAACACAAGGAACCTTTAGAATGGGCTTTATTCTTAAACTTCAGTGCTCTCAGCAGCTCTGGCTGAGGAGACCATGTATAAAGCATCATTTTTAATAACAATCACCCTGACAAGCTTTGTACTCCACTTACTGATTAGTTCCACTTTTTTAACGACAGAAAACAGCTCCTCAATCTGTGTGAATTAGCTCCATTGATTGCAAAAGAGCTATGCCAATATATACCAGCAGAGGACTTGGCCCAGACTTTTTTAATCATTGAAAGCTGAGATGAGCATTGCAATATAAAGGATCTCAATAAAGTGGAGAACTGTTCACTCACTGACATCTCAAGTGCCAAACACCAGCCTTGTTAGGCAAAAAAGGCACAGAACGAGTGGGCATGGAGACACTGCCTCTCTCCTTAACTGAGGTATGGCAGATTCTGCTTGGGGTTAGTCATGTTTTTACTTTTCATTTTTAAGGACTCGCATAGACCTGTAGCCTGACTTAAAAGATTGAACATGGCCCAGTTAAAAAATAGAGCACTTAGTGTCCCATCTTCTATGTTTAAATGACTGTCACCTAGCCAGTGTGGTTACATAGCAACTGATAGCTTTGAGAGTGACTGCGTGAAAGACCTAAGATAAATTTATGTAAAGCTGTTTCAAGGAATGTGTTTATGTGAACTGTTGGCTAGAAACTAACAAGCTAGGGATTTAGCTTGTTTTTCAGGGTGGGATATTGGTAAAGGACTTGTGCTCTTTGTTAATATTGTATATGTGTGTGGGGACTATGTAAGAGGAACATATTTATAAATAACATAAAAGAAACAAATCTGAGAAGAGAAACATGTTAAAACATTTGGGTCATGGTAGTCAATACATTTTAGAGGCAGTGGAACATACAGGCATTAAATCACCTGGAGATGGACTTGTTTTCTGCTGAAAACCAGATTTAAAGCTTCACTTGTTTAATATGTAGAAAAGGTGTCTCCAAAATCTTCAAAAGGATGATATTTTGTTTTAAGGGGCCTGCATGATTGTTTTACAAATAGACACACAGGGTATAACTGGGCCCTCCCTGCACAAAACTTGAGCAGATAGTTTTGGTGTAGGAAGCTAAAGAGAATTTTGAGTGGTGGAATCATTAAAAGAATGAGAAGGCGGGTTGAGGGGCTGGCTGTAGCACAGTCTCTGTAGCCTCTATCCTAGTCTGAGCCTCCTATGCATCTTCAATGTTCCATCCCCATCCAACTGCCTAAACTTCCTTGAGTCTCTCTCCACTCCATCTGTATACACCCATGTGCATCCACGAGTTGGAAGCTTTGCTCGAGCTCGTTGTAAGGAGATGAGTTTCCCACATTATAAATGATGCTAATAGTCCACTATCCCATTTCTTATATTTACAGAAGACTGACACATATTCCTGATAGACCAATTCTCCATTGATAAATTACAGACTTTCTCTAACTAACTACCAACGTTTCATGCCCTTTCTTGTCTTAATGCATTTTTCTATGCTGAACTGCATAAATTGTCAAAGATCAATCAGAGATCTTCACTTATACTGCATGTCAAGCACCAAGACCTCATTACAAACCAACTAGAGCAGCCGGCGTATTTCAAGGTCTAATGTTCTGTCTCCAGCAATGAAGGCAGTTACGTCTCAGTAGCCTACGCTGGGGAAAATGGGCAAATACTATAATAATCTCATCTACATAATGTTTCTTTATGTGGAGCAGAGAGGAGAAAAAAGTGTCTTGGGCTACATTATCAGGTAGTATTCTCTGCTAGTAAAGGGTGGTAAGTTGTTATGCAGTGTATCTTTAAAAGTCAGAGAAAGAGACAGGCAGGAAGTTAGTAAGCAGTGCTTCTGTTGTTGTTATCTGTCTCTGTACACCATTTCATAGAATATCAGGGTTGGAAGGGACCTCAGGAGGTCATCTACTCCCACCCCCTGGTCAAAGCAGGACCAATTTCCCTCCCTAACTGGAAGAATCAGTTACATTTTTTTAAACTTTATATTTAACATCTTGAGTGCTGAATCAAATACGGACCTGGCTTAGTTACACTATGTGCCATTGATTTCAATTGTTGCTATATTTATTATTAAGAGAGGAGCCTAAAGCAAACCCCCCGCATCCAAATATCCTCACACTTCAGAGGGAATCAGACATAGCACACAGATATGGATTTTGCTGTTGGCTCATATCTCTATAGTGCATTTGAACACCAGACCCAAACATCCTTGAACTTTGAGATGGGGGTTCAAAATCTGGACTTAGATTTTACAGCTCAGGCTCATCTCCAACTATTATTATTTTTGTTTAATTATTATTCACTTAATGTTTTTGGTGCATTAAATGTGAGTGAGGTGCAAGGTCATCTCCCTGAGGTGCTTACAGTCTGAATGAAATGGATGTATAATGAGAAATGACAACAGATCATGGGTTGGAAGAGGGCAACAAAAACAAGGGAAAAAGGGACAAGAATTGACACATTGTTTTCCAGAAATAATAATAATAATAATAATTGAAAAATGCAAAACACTTCATTATTGCTTTTTTTCTGTCTTTTGAGTGCATATATTTTCCGTTTATTCTAAGACCTTTCAGCAGATGTACACTTGTCTGTATTGCATACACATGCACAAAAGTTAAGATTACCAGTTGGATTGTCATTTTTACATAGCAATGCAAATGAAATCAGAATACAACATTGGAACTTGGATGATTTCTCCGTCTGCCTCATGCTCTCTCTTGATAGTTGCACTATTTGTATTCTGATTTGCCTTTCTCCTCTTCAGTATGCTCCATGGTTGCACCTAACACTTGTGACCTCTCTCTGGTTGTGCTTTGACAGCTGCAAGCCTCGGATGCCAATATCTTGAATGTATTTTTTCCATCAATGTCATCTGAGTCAGTGGCTATCTTCCAGGCAGACTTCTCCACCATGCCATGTGCATTACTAGTTGTTGGGGGAATACTTGCAGAGTTGGTGGTGGGTCACAGTGCCACTGGGCTAGTTTGCTCTTTGCAATCTCATTTATTTTAGACTCAAAACCAGCAAAGAATTTGTTTTCTAATATCTTCCTTTCTAGGGTACACGATTCTGCTCTAATATCTAAAGTGTTTAAAGATGTTTTTAGATCATCTGCTCTGGGCAGGAACCATGTCTTCTTCTGTGTCTTGTACAGTGTCAAGTACTGCCTTATGAACAGTCATAGTCATACAATAGCTGTGCTGTCTTGGCTACTACAGTTAAAGGTGTGTCAGCACATCCCTTTTTATCTCCTATTTTCAGACCTCTGAAACTTGCTTATTCTGTGTAAGTGGTTTGTAATTTCTCATCAAAGCAGTGTTTGCATATGTGAAAATAGCACGTATTGGGCTAGATTGTCAGTTTGTGATCTACTAAGCGGAAAGGGACAGTTCTGCTTCCCAAGAGTTAGATCGGGGTGGGCAAACTTTTGGGCCTGAGGGCTTCATCGGGGTTTCAAAACTGTATGGAGGGCCGGGTAGGGAAGGCTGTGCCTCCCCAAACAGCCTGGCCCCTGCCCCCTATTCGCCCCTTCTCACTTCCCGCCCCCTTCAGAACCCCTGTCCCATCGAAGCACCCTGCTTATCCCCTGACCCGCCACTCCCGGGACCTCCCACCCCTAACTACCCCCCCAGGACCCCACCCCCTATCCAACCCCCCCACTCCCTGACAGGCCCCCCCGAGACTCCCATGCCTATCCAACCACCCCCTGCTCCATGTCGCTTGACTGCCCCCCGGTACCCTCTGCTCCTTATCCAACCCACCCACTCCCCGCCCCCTTACCATGCCTCTCAGAGCACCAGGACTGGCAGCCGCACTATCCGGTTGGAGCCAGCCACGCCGCCGGGCTGCCTTGCAGGAGCTCACAGCCGCACCGCCCAGAGCGCTGGTGGCAAGGCGAGCTGAGTCTACGGGGGAGGAGCCGGGCCTCCTCAGCTGGGAGGTCAAGGGCTGGGCAGGATGGTTCCACGGACCAGATGTGGCCCACAGAGGTTCATGAAACACAAAATCATTTGCAATAAATTATAATTATGCCTGTAGGAATGTGCTCTGCATACCATTCCTCTCTTGAGCTCTGAAGGCTGCATACAGAGTTGGCAATTGCAATTTTCACATGATGCTATCCTCTGAAGACAATTCAATTCTTCTTTTTATTTCCACAGACAAAGCCCTCGGGTATGGAAAACTTTGTGGGGGGGGACAGAGAGAGATATGCACAAATTAATTGGAATCAAGCAATTTATTGAGGCAACGTTGTGGAAAATGCTTTCTATTTTCTGTTGTAAGCAAAATGTTTTAGAACAAAAAGATAACCTTCAGAGATAAGGCTGAAATGAAACAAAACTTCTTTCACTTCTTTTTTCACATTGAGGGCTGATTTTTATCAGAACACTCAGATGCATTTGGAAATGAAATCTAAGGGCAGGAATGGACCTTCAGTGTGCTTATGTGACTCTGCACATTAACTGGCCAATTATTTTTCCTATGCTTGTCAGCTACTGCTCTCGGAGGTTAAAATTCAGCACGGTAGATTTATTTAGACAGACTTGTGTGTTTACAGTATGCAATATGTATGTATATAAGTGTGTGTGAATGTCTATATATACATATATAAAATACAGAGCACTTTGTAGAACACTGAATTTTTTTCCACGTGTTTTTAATATATGGAATATTAAGAGAACACATTAATCTATATGAATTATATCTCAAATTTTCTCTTTCAGGAATTTGCATGTTGTTTGTATAGTTATATGTTCAAGTTCTGTCTGTCCTCTGAAAAATCCCATCTATAATCCCACAAAGTTGGTTCAAGGATGTGCACCTTCAGTCATACTGATATATGGCCAATTCTGATTAATATGAGGCCACTTACATTGTTATTAATGAACCAAAACTGATCTGTACGTCTGAACAAACCCCAAAACCGATCAACAGAGAAGTTATGTCATCTTACTAGTTTATAGTCTTATTAGGTGGGGAGATGAACCCACACATTCCCCTCAGTCAGGCCATTAACATAAACCAATCAAAGATGGTACAATATTTTGTACAGAGTAAACTATAGGATTGATCAGCAGGGATTTGTATGCTGGCTTTAATGTACACCATACCCAATTTTCTTCTTTTGTGCCCATGCATGCAGATCATCTAGTTTCCCTCTAACCATAACATAGGCAGATGTCAGCCACAAGGCTTTTTTGGTGTTTAACAATATTCTAACCTCTTCTCTTAACACAGTCTCTTTATATTTTCCCTGTATACACCTGCCATATTTTAGCCCATGGCCGTGTTTAATTACATTTAATTTCACCAACAACATTCTGCTGTATACTCAATCTGCATTGGGCCGATTTCACAGTGAAGAGTCAGTCTGCGACAGGGTCCACTCGCTCCTGCCTCTGCTCAAGTCCACAAACAGCTTGGACACCTTTATGCTAGTAAAACACCCAGTGAAGTTTATTTCCAATGTTGGTTCCCACCACCCTTGTACAAGCATGGCCAAGCCACATGTGGTTCTTTAGGGGGTTAACTGTGGCTCGTGAAGCTCAGGGCTTCACCCCGCAGAGGCAAGGGGCAGAGCCGGTACTCCCGCTCCAGCCCCGCAGCAGGGATGCTGAGACTTAGGGTTCACTCTGCAGCAGGGCGAGCAGCGCTCATGGCTTCAGCCCCGCAGGAGGGGCGCTGAGGCTCGGGGCTTCACCTCACAGTGAGACGAGCCAGCACTTGCACCTTCAGCTGTGTGGTGGGGCACCAAGGCTTGGGGCTTCACTCCTGCTGGGAGGCAAGTCGAAGCTCAGGGCTTCAGCCCCGCATGGGTGAGCTGGTAGTCTTGGCTTCAACCCTGCAGTGGGGTGGCAAAACTGGGGCTTCAGTCTTGAAAGAGGAGGCAAGGCAATGCTCAGGGCTTCAGCCCCACAGGAGGAGGCAAGCTGGTGCTGGGGCTTCAGCCCTGCAGATGGCACCTTGGCTCCGACTTCGGCCAAACATGCTCATTATAACAGGAAATTGTGTCACTGTAGTGCTGTGCAGACCTTATGTGCTGTGATCTCCTTGCATGCTGCACATTACAGGATGCCAACATTTTTATGGCTGACTTAGAACAACACTTCCTCAGCTCTTGTCCCCTAATGCCCCTACTCTACTTGTGCTACTTTGATGACATCTTCATCATCTGGACCCATGGAAGAAAAGCCCTTGAGGAATTCCACCAGGATTTCAACAATTTCCATCCCACCATCAGCCTCAGCCTGGACCAGTCCACACAAGAGATCCACTTCCTGGACACTACAGTGCTTACAAGCGATGGTCACATAAACACCACCCTATACCGGAAACCTACTGACCGCTATATTTACCTACATACCCCTCCAGCTTTCATCCATACCATACCACACGATCCATTGTCTACAGCCAAGCTCTACGATACAACCACATTTGCTCCAACCCCTCAGACAAAGAGAAACACCTACAAGATCTCTATCAAGCATTATTACGCTACAATACTACAATACTCACCTGCTGAAGTAAAGAAACAGATTGACAGAGCCAGAAGAGTACCCATAAGTTACCTACTACAGGAAAGGCCCAACAAAGAAAGAAACAGAATGCCACTAGCCGTCACCTTCAGCCCCCAGCTAAAACCTCTCCAGCGCATCATCAAGGATCTACAACCTATGCTGAAGGATGATCCCTCACTCTAACAGATCTTGGGAGATAGGCCAGTCCTTGCTTACAGACAGCCCCCCAACCTGAAGAAAATACTCACCAGCAACCACACACCACACAACAAAAACACTAACCCAGGAACCTATCCTTGCAACAAAGCCCATTGCCAATTCTGTCCACATATCTATTCAAGGGACACCATCATAGGACCTAATCACATCCGCCAGACTACCAGAGGCTCATTCACCTGCACATCTACCAATGTGATATATGCCATCATGTGCCAGCAATGCTCTCTGCCATGTACATTGGCCAAACCAGACAGTCTCTAAATAAAAGAATAAATGGACACAAATCAGATGTCAAGAATTATAACATTCAAAAACCCATTGGAGAACACTTCAGCCTCTCTGGACACTCAATTACAGACCTAAAAGTTGCAATTATTCAACAAAAAAACTTCAAAAACGACTCCAACAAGAAACTGCAGAATTGGAATTAATTTGCAAACTGGACACCATTAAATTAGGCTTTAATAAAGACTGGGAGTGGATGAGTCATTACACAAACTAAAAACTATTTCCCCATGCTAATTTCCCCCCTACTGTTACTCACATCTTCTTGTCAACTGTTTGAAATGGTCCATCCTGATTATCACTACAAAAGTTTTTTTTCTCCTGCTGATAATAGCCCACCTTAATCAATTAGTCTTGTTAGAGTTGGTATGGCAACCCCCATTTTTTCATGTTCTCTGTGTGTGTGTATCTAGATAGATAGATAGATAGATAGATATTTTCCACTATATTTTCCACTGCATGCATCTGATGAAGTGGGCTTTAGCCCACGAAAGCTTATGCTCAAATAAATTTTTGTTAGTCTCTAAGGTTCCACAAGTACTCCGTTCTTCTTACTACAGGCTGTGTTTACTGTTCATAAGCTGCAGTTCAGTAGTTTTAGATTTAAGTGTTAACCCTATGTTAATTTCATGGATGACAATGACATCTTCAAGTATGAAGAAGAAAACCGAAGTTTTCAGCTAGAAGGGAGGAAGATTTTGCATTCACTAGTAAATGTGGCAAACCCTTCTTCCTTCTCTGCAATGCGAGCAACTTGAAACGTCACTACAAAATGAATCACAATAACTTTTCCTCTAAATACCCTCCTGGATTAGAATTCAGGAAAAACAAGCCAGCCACATTAAAATTACACCTCAACAGTCAACAGACACTACTTTCGGCATTCAGTAAGGAAGCTGACACAATGACTGAAGCTAATTTTGTTATGGCATGAAATATCACTTGTGCAAAACATCCATTTTGTGATGGAGAATTTGGTAAGAAGAATATTGCAGAAGTGGTTGCAATTTTAGAGCCAAGTAACACAAAACTTCAATGACTAATAGAGCTAATTCCAATTTTGTGCCACACTATGGAGAGGCAGATCTCTCAGATCAGTGCTGATGTTGCGAGCAAGATGCATAACGATCTAAAGAATTCTCTAGCATTCAGCCTAGCTGTCAACGAATCCACAGGTATTCAAGATAAACCACAATTAGCGATATTTGTTTGTTACGTTTCTGTGGATGTAATTGTGAAAGAAGAAATGTTGGACTTAGTGGTGCTAACAGAAACAACCCACGGTGTTGATATAAAGAATGTACTTGACAAAGCTGTACTGCTGGATAAACTTGTCAGTGTTTCAATGGATGGAGCACTTGCAATGGTGGGGGGAAAAGTAGGCCTTATTAGACTTTTGAAAGTGATCCCAAATTTCCAGGGTTTCTCCTGGTTCATTGCATCATCCATTGTGAACATCTCACCGTCATACTTCAGATACTCATGAAAATGTTACAAAAACAGTTCTGGAAATTGTCAGTTTCATCCATTTGAATGAGAAGACTCATCAACAGTTCAAAAATGTCCTTGAAGAGCTGGAACTTGAAGACAAACCTAATGACGTCTGTTTCTATGGTATTGTGAGGTAGTTATCAATCAGCAATGTCTTAAATAGGTTTTTGGAACTGTTGAAGCCTATCAATGCTTTCTTTGAAGAAAAGAAAAAGTCATATCCACAACTGAAAGATGAGCAATGGATGCAGGATTTGATGTTTTTCACTGATGTTATGCAGCATCTGCAAACTCTCAACTTGGCACTCAAGGGAAGGATAAGATTATTTCTAACCTTACCCAGACAGTCTTCAGCTTCCAGAACAAGTTAAAACTTCTGCAAAGAGACACAGCGTCGAGAGACTTCAACCACTTTCCCCATCTGAAGAGTAGGGTAAACATATTCCCTGAAATCAAAGTAGAAGATCACATACTCAAGAAATACATCGGTAAATTATAAGGACTGCTTCATGACTTTCAGACCAGATTTGAAGACTTTCAGAAGCTGAGATCCTGCTTCGCCTTTCTTGTAAACCAATTCATGACTGATGTGATCAATGATGGCTGTCTAATTCCAAAAACCATGGTGACAGAAACAGCTACTGTAGAAATAAAGATACTCTTTCCCCTGAGCATTATGGTCCATAAAAAAAATCACATTTCATGCACCGTTGTCATTGGATAATATATGATGGCCTTTGCTAATCCCGTCAGCAGTATGGAGCTAGACAGTTAATGCTCACTATCATGTGTTGTATGTTGACTCATAAAATTCGAAAAAAAGTTATTTTCAGTGCAGTTTCTAGGTGTCCATGGCATGAAACCAAAACAATTTATCTACAGTTTCAGCACTGAGACCAGGGATGGAATCTGCATAGATACTGAACTATCTTTTCACTCAAAGAGCTGGTTGCTCCAATTTGGGGTAGAGGCTATGTGAGGGAGATTGCACTGATGCTGCTCAGAATGCCCCTCTTCTGTGTGTAAATAGGTGTTGGTCACCAGAACTGTCAGCTGGCAATTTACAGTATGATTTTTTTAAATCACTGGGGGTAGGGAGTCATAGTGGGAAAAGAAATAGATAAAGGGTTCTCTTGTGCTTGCCACAACACAGTTTCTGTGCCTTTGTGTTCATATGGGATTTTAGGAAGTGATCTGCCTTGAATGAAGCTGATTTTCTCTGCTGTGTTCCATATAAAACATTTTAGCAGTTTTCCAGCTTTTGATTTGTTGGAGATTATGATGCCTGTCTTAATTTTTGAGGGTTAGGGGGATATAGGGACACCCCTGAAGTCAGCCCTAAATCTCAACTGCAAGACTGCAGTAGCACTGAAAGACTGAAGCTTTCAGATGTCTTCTGCTGCCAGGTTTCCTGACCTCTATTGTATAGACTTGGAATATTCAGATGCATAATCTGCTATCAATCACTATGAGAGAAAAAAGTATCTTTGAAAGTCCTGAACCAATACCAAAAGATACAGGTGGCTGCAGGAGGAGACCTTAGAAACTCACTAGGGACTGGCTAGTTAACAACCCCCAGATACCTAACCACCTAATGGCAACTCCAAACCTGTGGGATCTATCACATTTTGATGCTGTTCCAGGTAATATCACCTCAGAACAGAGCTCTTTTCCTGAAAAGATGTCCAAATGTTAGACAATGGGCTCAGTTTCCATTCTATCCCATTTAAATATATTCCCATGTAGAGAAATATTGGATTAAAAAAAAAGAACCACAATTCTGGAAATCATATTACAGTGCTGGTCAGGCAACAGTGAGACTGTCCCCAGAAGTGCTACTTTCCAAACAGAACAATATTTCCCAGACATATAAAATGGCAGCCACTCAGCAGTTTGCATAGATTTGGCTGGGAAAACTGCCCGCTGTAAGACATGTATCTTAACACCTGCAGTTGGGAGGTACCCCACATCTCAGCCAAATCCATTCAATTCATCTCCAATGTAAAGAAATATTTTCAATTCACATTGGATTCAGTGATAACTCGGTTTCAGAGTAGCAGCTGTGTTAGTCTGTATTCGCAAAAAGAAAAGGAGTACTTGTGGCACCTTAGAGACTAACAAATTTATTAGAGCATAACCTTTCGTGAGCTACAGCTCACTTCATCGGATGCATCCGATGAAGTGAGCTGTAGCTCACGAAAGCTTATGCTCTAATAAATTTGTTAGTCTCTAAGGTGCCACAAGTACTCCTTTTCTTTTAGTGATAACTCGGTACATCCAAATAGATTTGCTTTCATCATCTTTTTCTCTATATATCTGAGAGTGATGTGAATTCAACAAATTGAAGCAATTCTTTAGTAAAATCTACTGGGAGAACATCAGGGTACTTCTGACACAGATGTTTGATACCTTCACTGACTTTGATACCTGACTGACATATTCACCGAAATGTTAGGTGAATAAACTGTCAGTACACTAAAGGTTTTGTCAATATTCAGAAGCCTCAATCTGATGTTCCAATGAACTCTTCAGTTTGACAATGGTTGTGGTGAAGGTATTATCTCTGAAGGCCTCCTTGTCACTGAATGAGTGAGCAGTTGCATCATCACATGTCTTCTGTCTTTTGCAGCATTTACTTGACTTATACTCATGGTTTGCAGTCCCCTGAATTTCATACTCATCAGAACAATCCCACATTTGTGGAAGAACAGTTCCATGACTCCTCATTAGATTTACAGCAGTGAAAAGGTCAATTTGAGCACTTTGCAAGCTTAGACTGCACCTGCTGAATGACTGAAGTATATCATTCCAGACCTGTCACAAAATAACAGTTTCCAAAGTGTGCATTGCATCACTCAGGATCTTCGCATCTTTTCTTGTTGCTGATTTTTGAGATTCATCATCCTTGATGCTCTCTAGTGCTTCAAGGATGGTGGGGTATCCCAGAACAACTGCCTTCACAGCTTCAGCATTGGCACTCCACTGTGCCCCTGAGAGTGATTTGGTCAATGTGCATCCCTTTGATAGTGAATCGCTAAGAATCATCCAATGACTAGTTGATGCAGAGAAATTTTTTAAAAATTCTTGGACAAATCCAAAATAATAATAATAATAATGCTTCAACACAACAGTCCATGGCAGACTGGGCAATAACGTTGAGTGAGCGTGCAGCACCTGGTATGTAATCAACCAAAGCATTGTGCTCTTTTAGCTGTGCCTGCATCCCTGCATATTTGCTACTTATATTGCTTGCATTGGCATAGCTTTGGCCACAACAAAGGCTAATATCAATCCCATTTTCGGTGAGGAAATCGAGTAGGTACAAGACAAGTTTCTCCCCTGAGGGGCTGGTGATGTTTATGAAGGTCATGAAATGCTCAACTGGTCTGCTGGGTAGCACATAACGCAAGATGACAGTCAGCTAATCTACATGTGACACATCCGGTGTTGAGTCGATGGACACTGAAAAAAAATCCCACATCTTTGATCTCATCTACAATGGCTGATAGCGTCTTCTTTGCCAGCAGTGCAATTAATTAATCACAAATCATCTTCGATAGATATAATTGTATGGCCTTTTCCACAATTTGCATGTTTATTGATGTGCTGAGCTAAGAAAGGATCGAATTTAACGATTAGCTCTAGATGCCAAGGTAATTGCCATCGTGTTTCAATCCAACAGTCTCATCTGAGCCATGGAATGGCAGACCACACTCAGCAAGAAAAACTATGGTTTCAACTATATGCCAGGGAACATTCTTCCAATAAGCACAAGCTTCCAAAAACTGGTTTTCCATTTGCATATCTTTCGGGCATGGTAGCTGTTAACGGACAATGTATGCTGCTGCTCACTCATTGCATGATTGGTAATGTATGTAGTATTCTTCAAATTACTGAAGGCTTTGCAGAACATTTCCCATTTTTTGGTATCAGAAAACAGGCAGCAATAAAAACAATACACTATCTTCTTAGAAGGTGAATAGATGAGCCATTGTCACTTGCCAATCTGTTTGTTAGGCTTCACATATTCAAACATTGATTTGGTCAGATAACGATTCTGATTGGTGTACTCTTGCTTTGTCAATGAAAAGTCAGCATCTAGATTCTGGCATTTCTGTGGGCCCTTCTCAATCCGATATGCAATGAGATCTTGAGAAGTCATATCCCATTCGCTTGAATTGCTGGAGAAGGATATTTTTGTATTACTATCACTGGGAAAATCTTCAGAGGAGTGAGGTGAGACTGCAGCTAGAGAAGTCACAGGTGCAGGCTCAGCAGGTTCACTTGAGCTGGTATTCGCCTGGACTTCCTCACCACCAGACTTAGTAGGAGGAAAAAACATTAGGAGAGAAGGAGTACCTTTTAGCACTACATCTTATCTTTGCTGCCTTTCTTTGGCCTCCTTCAATTTCTGCCATCCTCCTTTCTTCGACATGGTTTCTATTGTCCAGTGTAGGTCTACTGTGTACAAAGTTCAACATTGCTTGGGCCCACAAACACTTATTTAGCCCACAAGGACAAAATCATAACCACCATAAATTGAATTCACAATCCTGATGGATTCATTTGTGCAAAGCAATATCTGATGAGATAAAACATTTCCGTCTGTCGCTCAGCTGTCACTTCAATATGGAATGGAGGGCCTACAGTAAGGCTTAAAGATAGGAATGCCTAAGGCTATAGCCTTATTAGCCTGTGGGTTAATCTGGCCCTGATTAGACATAGCATCTGGGCTAACTGTGAAGCATGTTCTGCCTGTGAAAACCACCTTTTGTTTATCACCTAGCATTTCAAGTAAGAACTGAAATTTTTCCTCTTAAAAAACCAACCAAACAAACAAAAAACAACAACCAAAACAGTCACAGTAACTACCCAAATCATGAAGAAAGTAAGAGGAAAAGACAAGGAGCACAGATCAGTTGGCAGTGTAATCTCCCTGTATGTACGACTTAGTTATCTCCTGGTGAGTTTAGTGATTTCAATGTCATATTCAGATGTGGTTAGATGAAAGGAGGGGCAGAGGCCATCTTTTTGTTATGATTGTAGCGTGCCCAGTACAGTGGGGTCCTGGCCCAGAGCTGGGGCTCCTAAGTGCCACAGCAGTACAAATCATAAATAAGAACTTAATTTAGGTTCCTAAGAAAGTTATAGCTAGGCTTGGCAGAATTCAATTTCTTTTTATAGCTTTGACGGATAATATCGAGGTTTATTTTAAGCTTTTTAAAATTTGTATCAATTACATTTTTATAGTTGTGGGAAATTTGTGGGGGTAAGACAATAAATGGGATTAGACAATTATTTAATGACAGTGGAAGTTGAGATTCAAATAGTTAAAGCTTTATAACCATTAAAACACAAATTGTCAATGTCGTGTCAAAATATACAAAGTAAATATCCTTAAATCATCTTCTAATAAGTTGTTAAGAAACATTTTTCTTACCTTGCCTATTTGGAATTTTTTATTATAATCGATAGAAATATTTTAAAATCAGTTTATATGTATATGGTGAAATTGACATTTGCCAATTACAGCTAAAAATCAAATCCTTCCAAGCCTAGTAATAGCATAGACATCACTACGATCATGAGCAAAGGTATAACTGTAACAGAGCCTTAGGTTGGCAGATAGGATACTATATATAACTCTTTTGTATAAAAATGGTTTAAAAATGAATTCCCATATGCACTTTTGGTTCCTACTCCTAGAATATCATTTCATTTTGCATTTTTTGCTTCTAAATCCTCTTCGAGGTGAGAAATTTTTCTCTAAATGGAAATTAAAGGAAATAATTTGATGTTTTTTTTAAAAACAACACAAATGTGTCTCTGTGCATGTCTGTCATCATCATTTTAATGATCATTTCAAAACATTGTTGTCTCTGAAGTTAGCTCCATTTCAGCCACCCCAGGCTAATTATTATGCAGTTTTAGGGAGTATAATTTTTTAGGTAGAAATAAAGGAGTTTTTCTATAGTATCTCTGCAAAATGTAAGAACATCAGACATTTAATGGCAAATTAAAAAGAATCCACTGATACCCCGCAGCAAAAATATTAACATTCTGTATAAATACCTTTCTGTGTAGTACATACAGCAGGTGTTGCTGTTTATTCCTCAACTGAAGATATCATCCCATGTGTGACAGTGAGAGGTTCAGTCTGGAAAATCTGGGTTCAGATTGAGGGCTACTTGGCTTCAAGGCTGATGATTTGTTAAAACTGTGCCTAAAACTGGGATTGGATTTCAAATCTGTCCCTTCCCATCCCCTGTCATATATTCAGAGTTCAAGGGTGCTCACATCCAGACCATTACTTTCAACCCATCACCCGTTTTTGACATCACATCCGGCTACCGAAGTGATAATGATGAGATCATAAAGGCAGGAATAAGTTGGCAATCTCTTGAGGTTGCAAAGCTCCTGGATTTTGCTAAAGTGTCCTTAATAAATAAAAGGCGAGGAGGGAAAGAAAAATTACATGGTATAGGGCAGAATTGTTTCAAAATAGAGTAGGGCAGATTCTCAGACTGGCCCTTTTACGTCTAGGAATGCTGAACTGTAACCCCATCACAGTGGCTGGGAATTAGCCAGACATAGAGATTCCCCAGCCAAACCACCTTTTTCCTGACCACATCCCCAAATGTGGGGGTATAGGAACTGCTAGTCTGGCCCTGCACTAGCTGTTGATTAGCACACCGCAGAAGGCTCCTCAGGTAGCCAGTGGAAGCTAGATTTGGCAGTTGGTTTGGACCAAGAATCTGGGCTCGAATGTGTTTAGAGAGTTTGATGACAGAAATGGCAGCAGTTTCTCTTTCAAGAAAATTATATTTCAGAAATGTGACTGTAAAAATGACACCTCCTTACTCAGCAGATTGGTTTTTAGAATATTCTTAAGATTTATCTGCTTAATCTATTGATAAAACCAGGTTTTATTAGCATTTTATTGATGTGGAACCCATGCGGCTATGAAAGAGTGAGCTAGATTGTATTCTGCCTTGTGTTTTATCAGATAAATTGTAATTATTGAGTAATCTTTGTTATTGGTGATGATAAGGAAGGTAAAGGAACAAATTGTTTTTAGCTCCTAGGCTGATTTTGCAGTGTCAGCTGTTAGAAATATCTTATTTTGACTTGTAAAGTGAGCAAATTTTATACGAAAGTTAAAGTGAATACATGTGGAACGCAGAAGTGTCATTTGTATACAGTCATTTTTTTGTGTATAACTACACTTTTTAAGAGGACAGTTTCACCTCAGCTTCCTCAAGGTATGATAAAACAAGTTAATTCAAACAAGAATGTGATATTTCACCTACTTGTCAATTTTCCCTCAAGAGTTGGCAGTTATACCACACCACACTTTCCATTACTATCAGTTGCCGGGGGGAAAAAATTAAAATTGAGGGACAAAAGTTGGAAAAAAGTTTGAGCAAAGACAATCACCATTTACCCAATACAATCACTGCCAACTTTTGATTGAAAAACAATATCTGAACTAGGGCTGTTGATTAATCGTAGTTAACTCACACGATTAACTGAAAAAAATTAATCGCGATTAAAAAAATAATCATGATTAATCACAGTTTTAATTGTACTGTTAAACAATAGACTATGAATTGAAATGTATTAAATATTTTGGGTGTTCTACATTTTCATATACATTGTATTCTGTGTTGTAATTGAAATCAAAGTGTATATTATTTTTTATTACAAATATTTGCACTATAAAAATGATAAACAAAAGAAATAGTATTTTTTCAATTCACCTCATACAAGTACTGGAGTGCGATCTCTTTTTATTGTGAAAGTGCAACTTACAATTGTAGACTTTTTTGTTACATAACTGCACCCAAAAACAAAACAATGTACAACTTCAGAGCCTACAAGTCCACTCAGTCAACCTTCTTGTTCAGCCAATCGCTAAGATAAACAAGTTTGTTTACATTTACAGGAGATAGTGCTGCCCTCTTCTTATTTACAATGTCACCAGAAAGTGAGAACAGGCATCTGCATGGCACTTCTGTAGCTGGCATTGCAAGGTATTTACGTGCCAGATATGCTAAAGAATCATATGGCCCTTCATGCTTCAGCCACCATTACAGAGGACATGCTTCCATGCTGATGACTCTCGTTAAAAAAAAAAAGCGTTAATTAAATTGTGAACTCCTGAACTCCTTGGGGGGAGAATTGTATGTCCCCTGGTCTGTTTTACCCGCATTCTGCCATATATTTCATGTTATAGCAGTCTTGGATGATGACCCAGCACATGTTCATTTTAAGAACACTTTCAATGTAGATTTCACAAAACGCAAAGAAGGTACCAATGTGAGATTTCTAACTGACCCAAGATTTAAGAATTTAAAGTGCCTTCCAAAATCTGAGAGGGACGAGGTGTGAAGCATGCTTTCAGAAGTCTTAAAAGAACACCACTCTCTGATGCAGAAACTACAGAACCCAAACCAACAAAAAAGAAAATCAGCCTTCACCGGTGGGATCTGACTCAGATGATGAAAATGAAGATGCATTGGTCTGCGCTGCTTTGGATTGTTATTGAGTAGAACCCATCATTAGCATGGACACATGTCCACTGGAATGGTGGTTGAAGCAAGAAGGGACATATGAATGTTTAGCACATCTAGCACCTAAATATCTTGTGATGTGCCATGTGAACACCCATCCTCACTTTGAGGTGACATTGTAAACAAGAATGGGCAGCATTATCTCCTGCAAATGTAAACAAACATATTTGTCTTAGCAATGGGCTGAATAAGAAGTAGGACTGCGCGGACTTGAATGCGCTAAAGTTTTACATTTTTTTATGCAGTTTTTTTGTACATAATTCTACATTTGTAAGTTCAACTTTCATGATAAAGAGATTGCACAACTGTACTCGCATTAGGTGAATTGAAAAATACTCTTTTTTTTGTTTTTTTACAGGGCAAATACTTGTAATCAAAAATAAATATCTGAGCACTGTACACTTTTTATTCTGTGTTGTAATTGAAATCAATATATTTGAAAATATAGAAAACATCCAAAATATTTAAATTAATGGTGTTCTATTATTGTTTAACAGTGCGATTAATCACAATTAATTTTTCTAATCACTTTATAGCCCTAATCTGAACCGATTCATTCCATTCCTCTTTCTGATGGCATGTATTAATTTGTAAATAATGAACAAATCTGGTACTGAAGGAATAGTTAGAATTACCTGTATAAAAGAGAGGTCCAGAGCATTTTAGTTGATCACACATCACTACAGTGGGAGAATGTAATAATAATGCACATCACTGTAAGTAGCTGAGCTACTATGGTAAGTTATTGAGTGTGACTGGGATTTGGATTCTCCTTATGGATCCTGTCTATAACTTTTTGAGAAATAAAGTGATTGGGACAAACAAAGCCAGTTTCTCTGTTAATGTATTAAGTTGTGGTTGGGCAAAGAGCATAAAAGAATAATCTCAATGTGGCTAATCTTAACTTGTTAAAGTTCCTTTGTGGTTTCATTGACATAAATGTTTTATAGATGTAGTAATTGACAAGACAGTGGATATAATCAACATACATTGGGAACAAGCCAAAAACAGTATGAAAGAGAATCATGTAATAATAGAACAGATCTAAAGACATGATACACAGCTTAGCCTTTCCTTCCAGACAAGTTTTGAGCTCTGAGGCTGGAGTTTCACACAGCTCTACATTCTCTAAGTTTGCTTCTGAATCCTCCCGTACAGTTTGTTCAGGTTAGAGCAGACAGACTGATAATAAGTCATGCTATCTAGCTACTTTGTTGTTGTGTGCACCTGTGCACTATCAACAGCATGTGGTAGCGCACACACTGGCCATTCTGTGAAGCTGGAATTCAGGTCAATGGGCATGTGCTCCAAATGTTGTTACAAAGCATTTGAAAGAGAAAGAGATGTTGTTTGGTGCAGGGTGGGAAAGAGAGAGAATATGTCAATGGCTTTGTTGTTGTTTCAGCTGTCTTAAAAAACATGGCTTTCTCCCCTTAAATTCTAGCTGTTGCAAAGCTGCTTTCAGTATCTAGTACTAAACCACCCACCCACATGCTCAGCCAGGATTCTAATGCCGGTAATAATGACAGCCTTTTTGTGAAGTTCTTTATGCATCTGTATCAAGATCACATATGATTTTGCAACTTGAACCTTATATTTGAGGTTTGTTGTGATCAAAAAGCTTGCTAAAATGGAGAGGGAGGAAACCCACAATAGCTAGGTTTTTTTCAGTGACTCCTGGAGAAGTCCTTTTTTCATCATCTTAGATTGCATTGGTAGTTCCTTCCAGGACCCCGTTGTCTTAAATGTTGTCCAGCAAAGCCTTGCTCTCAGACTTATTTGGTGTCTGTTAGCACACCCAATGTATGGGATGTATAGGGATGTTCCCAACGGCCCACCTTATCCTTGCCTGCCTTTGCCTCGTATGGACAAGACATTTAGGAGGCATAATTTTAATTCTTTAAAGAGGTATAACATAAATAACACTTTTACTAAATTTATTTCATTGTTTCCTAGCCTTTTCCTTTAAGTTGTGTTCATATTTTATACTGTTCTTTTTATTCCATCTTTAAAAGCATTCATTTATTTTCCCCTGTGAAGTTTTTCTTACTAATTTTTCAGAGCCTGCTTGCCTGGTAATGCATGCATTTGATATCTCAGTCTTTTCTTCTTGACTACTGTGATAGGCTAGGCTTGCCTGTTGCTACTAGAGGCTGTCTCTCCAGATTCTCCCTGGCATGTTGTACTGATCTCTGCACCTTTTCAGAGACTGCTTTGTGAAGTAGGGAACAGAATGGGGAGGCGCTTTGATTTCAGCCATAACATCAGTGCTGCTCCTCTAATGGTGCTTTAGAAGACTGCAGGTTTCTTCTTCTATGGTAGCAAGTACAAACCTGAGCAGAGACTTGATGTACAGTCTGGCTTCCAGGGCTGGCCCTACTATGAGGTAAACTGGTGGGGGAGGGGGTGCCACTAGGACCCAGAATTTCAAAGTTTTGGCCCAAGCGAGGGGGCATCTATGTCATGCAGTTTAGCTGGTTCTGAGTCTCTTCAGAACAGGTCAGTGGTGTGCATACATTCTGACCAACCTGTGACCGTATAATACAGTCTAATAGAAGGGCAATATCAATGGAGTTGAGGCAGGAGGGAAACCCACTTTACTGCTTTCTTTGAACAAAATCATGGTTTCCATCTATTGTTTTCCAGTCTTAGAGGCAAATAATCAATTTAAAATCACAGTTTCTGAATATATTTTACCTCCTATTCCTACAAGTGCTATCTAGCATTACTGTAAGTGAGAGTGATTAGAAGGGGTGGGCGGGACTAGTTATTTTTGTTCAGTTAGCTGAATAGTTGTATTTTGTATATTGACAGCTTTTTGTGTATAGCCAGTCTCACTGTTGCATTACATTGAGTTTCCTCTGGGTGTGTGGTTCTTCACGCAGAAACAGGGAGAGAAAACATTTTAACAGATAGGAAAATATGACTGTAAAACCACAGCAACTGGCAAGGAGACCCCAAGGAAAGTGTACTACCTGGAACCGCTCTAAGCTGCTGCTTTTTTTTTAATTGTCTAGGTTTCAACTTGATAGTGTCCCTTTAAGCTTGCTGCTGTTTCTTTAGAGCAGACATGGTCTTGTATATAATGTGTGTGTATGCCCAGTTGGTGACCAGGAGGAAGAAGGTAGTCTGACAAAAAAGCAATTGATTTGTAACACTATGCACTTCATATGGAAGTGGTAAGTTAATGTAGCATTTCTCCTGCACAAAGCAGATATTCACTTGTATCCCTTCAAATTTGTATTAGACAGTATTTTATCATTTAGAAGCGTCATATTGTTTCACTGAATAATGCAACATATGCTGACCCACTTTAATGTTGAAACACTGATTCACCTGTCAACATTTTGGAGCAAATTGAAATATTTGTTCTTGTCTTCAACTAGACTACAGAACAAGAGCAGATGTTTACAAACATGGATAACTCTCAATGGACTAAGATTCCCTTTCAGCATATATTGTAACTATCTAGTTTAATCTAATCGATCATATTTCTAACTACAGTGTATCAAGTCTCTTATCTATCCCATACAAATATTAATATATTGTGTGTGACATTAGCATAATAGTTAATACTTACTATATGTTGGCATTGTTAAGTTCACAGGTTTGTGTGATACATTAAAGTGCAAAGCCCAAATATTAGATAGGTGTAGGTATTGAAACTTGTCCCTGTAATATGAACTAAAGGGAATAAAGGGTTCATCAGGTGAGCTATAGGGCACATCTTCGAATACTCTATAAAGGAAAACAACATGTCCCAGCATTTTTTATATAGGTCTCTTTTCAGGTTAGGCAATTTCTCCATTGAGAGAATGCCCCAAACTTTTATTAGCCATCTATTTGTCGTCAGTGTGTACTGGTCTTTCTATCCCACAGCAGTTAATGCTCTGGCAGCAAGGAGAGGTTGAAACCATGGCTTGGTTCCTGAAGAATCTGCTTGTGTTACAAATGGTTCTCCCAGCTAAAGCACAGACTAGCTGGTTGAGGAACCTTAAGCAGAGTATTTTTAGCCTGCTGCTCCAGTAATTAGGCGTGCAGGCACATTAACAGCAGCAGAAAATGTACTCAATTGCCTGCATTGTTTGCTGGCTGGAGCACTAACTGTGTTTATAAATTTTCAAATTATGGTACTGGCTACAATTCATTGCTAGCAAACAGTCACTATCTCTTTATTTCCGTAGAAGATGAAATGTTGTTTTGTAGGGAACTATTTATATTGATTTTAGATTAAGGGTTGTAATTATTAACACAATATCTTTTCATATTGTTGTGTAGAATCATAAGACATAATTATTTTCTGGACAATTTGTGTGTGTTTGTAGCAAGAGGTATTAGTTACCCTGACTCTTAAGTAGAACATGTGACTGATCATATTTAAAGGGCCAGATTGTGCTTGACCATTGTATGGGTAGAGGATGGGCACAAGGAGCCCATTGCACAAGGCCAGGCAGAATTGTTGTCCCTGGACTATCCTACACCATGCTAGTGACCGTGGGTGTCAGCTACAATAACGAAGGGTGGACTGTGGTCCCATGCACCAACCAGTGGAGCTGAGTGGCTACAGAAGCGAGTGTACCATGCACTTTCCTAAAAGGCATATTCCCCACTGTGTAAAGGGAGCTCTGGGACCCATTGTGCCTTCTTTATTATTATAATTATTTATTATTTGTATTACTGTAGCACCTAGGAACCCTAGTCATGGATCAGGACCCCATTGTGCGAGGCACCAGGCAAACACAGAACAAAAAGATGGTCTGGGCCCCAAGGGGCATACAATCTAAGTATAACAAAAGAGAGAACAGACAGATGAAAGACAGACAGGAGTACAAGGAAACAATGAGACAGTATTGGTCAGCATGACCAGCTGTGGTCTCTGCAAACTAGCAGCCTAGTTGTTGTCAAGTTTTATATAGAAATCACAGCACTGAGGAGGGATACCTGAGGTAGTCCTGCAGATGTTTATGAAGAGTCCCTCCCAAGCCTGTGGGTCAGCATGAGAGAAAGCACGGAAGTGTTTGCTTGAAAGCTGAACAAGTGGCAATGGAGGCATGGCATCCAGTCAGAGCTGAGCTTCAACAGCACAATAGGAAATGATAGAAGATATGTAGGGTGTGGATTGACTATGTTGGGCTTGAAAACGAATACAAGCAGCTCATGTTTGAGACATAATGGCTCTTGGAGCTGCCATTTCTACCCTTACACTCTTCCCAGTGTGATGCAGCCCTACTCAGGGCTAGGATAGATGAGCACTATCACACCCTGAATACTCCAATCTTTACTTTCTATTTTTGTTTGAGTTAAGAGATTACACAGAATGAGAGAGGCTATTCCCTTAATGAAGGGGGAAATAGGAAATATCACAATGCTCAAAAGTGCCCCTTCCTGACAGATTTCCACTTCAATTTTACAGGCCCACATATTTGAGCTATTGTTCAGAGAAGCAGTTGGATTTTTTGGCACATATGCAGACTGAATCGCTGTGCTTTTGAGGTTTGTCCATCACTTGTTCCAGCTATTTGCCACCATGCTAATTATTACCCATCTAAAATCTTGCATAGCTGAGATAATTGTGCTGCCATCTCTTTCTTTCTCTCTCACACACTGACATTTAGACTACTTATATTTCTACAACTTTAAGGTAGTTAAACTGTAGTATCAAGTGTGTATTCTGAATTATCTGTCAGAATTAATGGGTTGGTTTACCCACAAGTGAGTCATTTTTCAGTATGTAGAATCTAAGCAGGAAGGGCATATTTTAGTACCTACACACTGCTCTAGGCATAATATTATATTGATGTGCAGCACAGCTTCTTTAATAAGATCATTGTGGGAGTAGCTTGCATGTGGTAGGTGAATAATATGCAGATGATATTTGCAGTTGACAGTAGCCATCACACAGATTCATACTGCACTTGTGCTTAAATTTTTTTTCTAGGACAGCACACACACAAGCAGCATTTCATATGCTCTTAATCAGGATACAGTGTGCATTCTCCCCCATGAGAAAACAATGCTATGGTCCAATCATCACACACTTCTTCTCTGATTCCTTGGCAGTTTCTTTATAATGCTACTCTTGGAGCTAGAGTTCCCTAGTCTTTGTGCAACGGGAATACAGAGATTGTGTTAGTTCCAGGCATAGGGAGGAAGAAGGTGGAGGGGTGAGACTGCTCCTTAGCACCCTCCTGCCAGCACTCTTATGCTCTTGCAGAGCTACCCACAAGGTATCTTAAAATAATAAGAACTAGCAACATTTGGAATGAAGTTTAAATGCACTTCCTAGTTTAATGTAGTGCACACATCCAGATTGACCAATTTAATGTTAGTATTTCCTGCTTATAGTTAGACATTTAGGACAAACATTTTTTTAAAAAAGACTGATCGATGAGTGCCCAACTAAAAGATATCTTATAGAGGCCTGATTTGCATAGGGTTGGGTGCTTCCCTGCACTTTCCGAACATTAGACTTTTTTAAGGAATCACAAGTTTGGCAAACAAAATCACTATTCGTCGCCTCTAAAAATCTTGGACTGAAGTCTGACATGGCTCAAGTTATTGACCGTAATTTCCCTCTTAGCCAGAACTGTTTGAAAAAATTGTTTTGAATAATAGCATTTTGTTTGCATTTTTTACTCCGTTTATCTACAACTCCCCCTTTCCTCACCCCATTTTTTATCTGCCTTGTTCTTATCTATGGTGTATGATTGGACTGGGATAAAATAAAAATTGACTTGATTCTTGATCTAAAATTTGAATCAAATCTAAATCAAATCTTTGATGTCAGAAAAACTTGGGTGAGCTTTTGAAATATTATTTTTTCCCTGGTCTGCCATCCTGAGTTCCAATCAGGAGGGAATGTGCCAAAGCATCATGAAAGAGGCTGATCTTGTTATAGTTAATTTTCTGGCCCATGAAGTCCTGGAAATATCATAAGAGCCTATTCTTGTGAGAGTTCTAACTCAATTATGAAAACTCATGACATTCACATAAACACCCAGACTTTGTGGTATATATCTAACCCTAACTTCCTGGGGTTTTAGTCTCATCTACCTATATTCCTCTTAGAATACAGACAAGAGCTTTAGGAGTATCTTTTAGGTGGGACTGATGAGATCTGTTTTTTAGGTAATTGTGTGAACAATCAGCCAGTCCAAGAGGAAAAATTCATCAACCTGCACCTTTGAAAAAAGTTTGCTTTATGACTACATAGAAATTGCTTGTTGTGGCTGCAAACACATTTAGTTTGGCCTATCTGCTTCCTTTCTTGGAATAAAGAAAAGGAGTACTTGTGGCACCTTAGAGACTAACAAATTTATTTAAGCATAAGTTTTTGTGAGCTACAGCATCCGATGAAGTGAGCTGTAGCTCATGAAAGCTTATGCTCAAATAAATTTGTTAGTCTTTAAGGTGCCACAAGTACTCCTTTTCTTTTTGCGAATACAAACTAACATGGCTGCTACTCTGAAACCTTTCTTGGCATGAGCAGTGTGGCTGAGATTTGAATGATTTTTCCATGATGAGTTTGGGGACTTTATATGCAGAAAAAGCATGCAAGAAAAAACAAAATCCTGTAATTCCATTATAAGACTAATTCAGTATAGAATCTCTGTTTTTTGCACATAATGGAGTCACATTTAAGTATAGTTGCAGTTGCCAAATTCACACTGAAGAAATTTCCTCCCTGGCTTCTGGTCTTTTTTAGGAATCCCATAGGACACTTTGTTTCTCTGAAACTCAGCCCTAGTATAATAAGAATACATATATATTTATTTGTTAATAGACATCTTATTTGTCCCTAATTAAATAAAACTACAAAGAAACTGGATTAAAAAAGAAAGTATGGCCTTCTGAAACCATTGAAGGGAGTGTCACAGTTTCAGGGTAACTGCACCTGTGTCCACCTGCCATCCCCAGTGGTCCACCCCAGGAGTGGCCTCTCAGGTCTCCTGCCATCATCTGTCTGTCAGCTGAGACCTTGTCTCACTCCCTTCTGACTGGGAGTTTTAAGGCTGAACAGCTCCCTGCATTACACTGCGATGTCCTCAGCAAGCCTAATGGCCAGTGTCTGTGCATTTCTTTTTCCTTCCAAAGGCTATAAACAGTGTATTGGCAGCAGTTACAGGTTACTGCACAGATCTTTCTCAGCAAGCACATTAATTCTTAAGATAAAAGCATTATAGAAAAAAGACAAACAACAATAGAAGTCCCTATACACTTGCTAAAAACTTACTGAGGTCACCCATCAGTCTTACAGGGCCCTAGTTAACCAAAGTCTTTCCATCCCTTATTCCAGTGTTGGGGCCCAAAGTGGACAGAAGGTCCTATCCGTTTGATGAACTAAAGGCCCTGAGGTAGTTTAAACATTGTCTTTTTCTTCCAAAAGCTGTTTCTTTCTCTGTTGGTCTAAGGAAACCTATTTGATTCAATATATGCAAGCCTGACCAGGGAGTGGTACCCCCCTGGAGGTGTTTACAACGTAGGTGATTCACCTTAATCACTGCCTGCTGGTTTTGGTCCCTGGAGGATTGTGGTAACCCTCCCTTATGGAGTTGCATACAATCCCTGGTTTACAGTGATTTATAAACTTTATACAATATGATAATCCCAAAATATTGCATAGGATTGCAGTATCTGTCATGTACATGGAAGATAAAATGCATCCAATAATTCCCCTTTCATACTGTAAATAAAATCACCCCTTAACCACCTAACAAAAATGAAAACAGGAGAATCTTGAGCTTCAGTTGGGAGGACACCACATGATGGAGAGAGTAATCCAGACACCTTTAATGGAAAGGATCCTATTTCTCTTTTGATTATAATTTATAGCACAAGACAGCCAGCAATTTTAGTTTTGTTGTATCATTGGCCCCAGTGATACATAAGGCAACTGACTATCCCTTACACTGTTCTTATATTCTTCAGGGCACAAACTTTGATTATCTTAACATGGCCAGGATTTCACCTGAAAGCTGAAATTAATAATATTAATCCGGATTACCAACCTTACTAATATGTATTCAAAGTTGCATGGGCGATGTACATCTAATGAAGATAGTGAGATGAAGGAATGATCTTCAGAGCTTTCAAAAAATGACCACAGGGGGACTCTGAAACAGAAATTGGTGAAAGAAACTGACCTCCATGGACACTCCACAAACACCACACATGATACTCGCAGACTGGAGGATTTCTTCCATTTTTCTTTACATTTTAGTTAAGTACATGCATATCAGCCCCAACCTGGCTGGTTGTGTGTGTGTGTGTGTGTGTGTGTGTGTATATATATTATACACCTTCACCACAAAACACCTCAGGGTATTTTGACTGCTTCACTATATATAGTGAAGCAGTCAAAATACCCTGAGGATTGTGGATTCATTTTAGCAATTACCATAGTATCTAGGCACCAGTAGACTGATTTTCAGATGCACTGAATATTAGCTTCAGTGGGAGATGCAGGTGCTCAGCACCCCTGAAAATCAAACTACACATTTTTAGAATGATTATATGCTAGCCTTCCTATTTGATCTTCACTGTCTTTCTGTAATATCTTCCTCCTGCCCTGTAAATGAAAAGCTGCTGATGTGATAAGTTAGTGAAGATGGACAACATTTCTTTGGCTTGTGATCAGGTTTCTGTCTGAGGGCTAATAGGATCAAGAAGACGGTCATGTCTACGAACACATCAGCAAGTATCCCAGCTGAGATAACTGAAGTTGTACTCTTTCGTTCTATGGGCTGTGAATGGAAATTTTCAGGAGAGCAGACACTAATCTATATATCATTTGCACTTTTATTCTCTCAGCCTGTGGTATTTGCAGAGGGAGCATATCTAATTTTTAGGCCTGCATAGGGGAGAAAGTAGAAATATCCTCGGGTAATGCCAGACAGAATTTGTTAAAAAAATATATATATTTGGAAGATAAGGTGCACATGGTATCCTGGTCTTAAACAATGTTAATTATTTATTTGTATGGTCTTTTTTTCTTTTAAATAAATACTTCAGAGCTCATAAAAATGTCACCACCTTGAAAAAGACACTAGTACAGATTTCCCATTCCATCCAAACTATGTGCACAGTAGGAAGGAAGGGTGTATGTACAAGATGTTGTCAGAGGATGTGACTACACTGTAGTGCCCCTGCTAGCTGAATGTGGTACTGCAGGCATTCCCTGCCACAGTTTTCTCATGGCTTAGTCCTCAAGATAGGTCTCAGAGTTCAATTCCCTTTTGCTGTAACAAGAGCAAACAAAAGTCCCAAATAAACAAAATATTCTTCTTGCCTTCAGGGCTTTGCCAAAGTCCACCCTCTGGCCATGTTCCCATCCCTTTTGGGTTACCTTTCAGTCTGTCTGCCTTTCCTTAAATACGAGCCACAGGCCTCCTCCTAGAGGTGGGTAATTCAGGCAGGTATTACTACTCTTCTTAAATCAAGAGTGCCCAGCTCTCCTCCTCAGAGCTGGGGTCTAATTTTACCGTAGAGCCTTAGCTCACTTCTCTTTTATCTGGTCCCTTTCTCCCTCCTGTTAGTCCTCAGGCTCAGAGTTCAGCAGACCAGCCTTTGACTGATGGAGTCTGTCTTAGGGAGGAGGCAGGCAGCATTTTTGAGGGTGCCCTTCTCATAGTTCATCCCCAGCTGGTTGGGTGAGAGGAGAGCCTTGACCATCCTCTCTGCCTGTCTCTGAAAGACACTGGCAAGTTTCCTCACAATCACTACTTATTCCTGGGACCATTTCCTCTCTCTCTCTCTCTCTTTCTCTCAGACCTTTCAAAATCTTAATAGGGCTACACCACATGATGGCTTTACACCACCTTAGCACCTTCCTGCCTTCTTGGGCTTTCCAAGTATTCACATAAGTTAGAGTAATCACAGGGCTGCTCTATCTTACACTTGAATGCCATGCCCTTCATGGGACCTGGCTGGCAGTCGAGAATACCTGGAGCACAGCAGTTCTCTGGCCATAACCCTAACATGCCCACTCCACCAGGGCCTGCTGGTGTAGGAGAAGTGTAGAGGAAAAGTGTAGGGCCATTCTTCCAGCTCTGCACTAACCAGAGAACCCTCTAGAGCTGGGAATATTCCTCAGGGGCCCTTTACACTGTTTTGCAGAGCCTTTACATACAGGAACAGAACATGTAATTGGACTCATCTTCTTAAGGATGAATAAGCATGAATAAATGATTCCAGGTAGCATTGTGTCAGCAAGACTCTGTAGGACCTTTTTCAGTCTCCTAAATAAATAAATGCATTGAATGTAGCCAAGACCTTTTGGCTGCAGAGTGGGTTCCAACCCCCACTCCACTGATTGCGCTAACTGATGTGAGCACCTGTCAGTCTCAAGAATGCACTGAAGTGCTAAGGTGGTGTAACCTGCGATGGAGTAATCTGCCTCCTTCAGGGCAATGGTGCCCACTATTCTGCCTCTACCCCTTCATGACTCAAACCAGGGGCTCTCAACCTTTCCAGACTATTGTACCCCTTTCAGGAGTCTGATTTATCTTGCGTGCCCCAAAGTAGCACCTCACTTAAAAACTGCTTGTTTACAAAATCAGGCATAAAAATACGGAAGTGTCACAGCACACTATTACTGAACAATTGCTTACTTTCTTATTTTTACCATATAGTTATGAAACAAATCAATTGGAATATAAGTATTGTATTTACATTTCAACGTATAGTATATAGAGCAGTATATAAACAAGCTATTGTCTGTATGAAATGTTAGTTTGTACTGACTTTACAAGAACTTTTTATGTAGCCTGTTGTAAAATTAGGCAAATATCTAGATGAGTTGATGTACCCTTGGAAGGCCTCTGCGTATCCCCAGGAGTACACGTATCCCCAGGGGTACACGTACCCCAGGTTGAGAACCAATGCCTTAAACTATCAAAATACAATATGTTTCACTCTGGACAATAATCTTGCAGCAGAGTGTCAACAAATATTGTTTGGCAATGTCCGCACAACTCTGTTGTCATGGCAACCGAATCCCTACTCACAAGAAAGGAAGGTAGAAATAGCATGCTACTCCAAGAACATTTCCAGGATCACAATTCTCTTTAAAAACAAAACAAGCAAAAGAAAACTTAAATCAAAGAGAAGTCAACTGTACAGTCTTACATTTTCATTTTTAAATTGATATAAAAGGTAAATTTTCACACTTTGGGTATCAGCTTCAGTTATTTCCAGCACCACGGAATTGAGAAGCATGGGCTGCGGTGAGGCTGAAGAGGGGGGCAGCTGGGACCAGTCTTCTGTGTTTGTCCAAACTGATTTGAACCTTTTCCCAAGGTTTGGGTATGATCACTCAGCTATTTATACAGGCAACAATTTAGACTTGCATCTGATTCAAAATAATTAGGACCTGGATTGCTCGTGCTTAAACATATGAATGAAGTCTGAGAGATGTACAAGAAACTAAAGGTGGGGAACACTTGAATATTTAGAAACTTACATGAATAAGGGCAGTGGGTGAGACTGGGTGTGTTTGTATATATTGTGGGTATGAAAGATCGACATATTATACATATGATATTCCATCCACACCATACTCACTATTGAAAACAGGTCATAAGACCTTCAAATATTTTGGAAGTGCGTGTTTAAAAACTTGGAGATTCTGGGTGGATGAAAGATGGTATGAAGTCCATTTACAATTATTTTTCCTTAAAATCCATCACAGGACTTATGGTAGAAGGGCATTGCCCTGGCACCGCTGACCTTATTCGGTACAGAATAGCAGCTATTGGAGTTGGAGCAGTTGTAGAATTAGAGCTTTTCAAATCGCTCATAAGAAAACCCCAAACCACAGGGAATTTGACTAGTTTGGGTGAAAAGTAAAAACTCAGATTTGATTAGTTGATAAGATCTTCATGAATCATTCAAGGAACCTCGCCCATGAGAAATTCACTTTTACATGGTTTCCACATAAACCCAACCTTTCCATTCGGGTTTTATTTTGAGATTTTGGACTCATTCTAACTTGTGTGAGTATGAACCCACACACTGAATCAGAAGAAAGTGTCCTCAGAAGGGATGGTCAAAATTTTTCCATTAAAACTTTTTTGACAAAAAAATGGGTTTTGACTAACTAAGGGGAAAGTGACCATTTTCTGCAGAAAATTTCTGCTTTTCATAAAAGCCCAAAAAACGGAGAACAGAAAAGTTTTCAGTTTTTGCCTGAAAACCTTTTGATTTTTGAGTTCTCAATTTTTTGCCAAAAAGTATAATTTTCCACAAGGAGTTAAAAAAACAAAACATTTTCTGAGTAGGTCTATTTCTCAGAAACTCTTGGAAAACAAGGCCACTTTGCTTCACAGATCTAGTACCTGTCCTCTGCTTTTGACACATCCAGAGGATTCCTTCATGTACAGGAGTGGCTTGACTTGAGATAGAACCATGGCTGGACTTCTTACTTAAAATGGGATAGCAGGGCTCTCTTGAGAGGGTTGAGCTTGAATGGCACTATTGTTTTTTTTCACTTTTGCTTGAGCGTGTTTTGCTACTGGAAAGAACTGATAGTTTCAATGGGATATTAACCTCAATCAGAGCAAGGCTGTTCTATGGGAATGCCAGAATGTTGCAAATCATTTTATTTACAGGATTTTGTCTTGTGAACTGGAGGTTAAGCGGCCGCTTTTGATTTCAAGCATTATGTTAATCTGAGTTGAGATCATGAGGGGGCAACATCTTGCTAGTTTTGTAAGACATATCACTGTCCTTTGTTTGTGTGTGGTTTACTTTCTCACTTGACTAGTGCTTACAGTTGATTTTTAACCTAATCAACCTACAAGCTTTACATTCATTTTAATTTGTAACCCTTATTAGCCCAGGGCTATTTTCAGTCTTTCTCTCTCCCCTTCTCTCTGGCATCTGTTCGGAGATGCAGGAGTATCAATCTGCTCCTGCTGTTTCTAAGCTTTCATCTTAGTGTGGTTTCAGAGTAGCAGCCGTGTTAGTCTGTATTCGCAAAAAGAAAAGGAGTACCCGTAGCACCTTAGAGACTAACAAATTTATTACAGCATAAGCTTTCGTGAGCTACAGCTCACTTCATCGGATGCATTTGGTGGAAAAAGCAGAGGAGAGATTTATATACACACACACATACACAGAGAACATGAAACAATGGGTTTATCACACTGTAAGGAGAGTGATCACTTAAGATAAGCCATCACCAGCAGCAGGGTGGGGAAAGGAGGAAAACCTTTCATGATGACAAGCAAGGTAGGCTAATTCCAGCAGTTAACAAGAATATCAGAGGAACAGTGGGGGGGAGGGGGGGGGAGGGAGAAATACCATGAGGAAATAGTTTTACTTTGTGTAATGACTCATCCATTCCCAGTCTCTATTCAAGCCTAAGTTAATTGTATCCAGTTTGCAAATTAATTCCAATTCAGCAGTCTCTCGTTGGAGTCTGTTTTTGAAGCTTTTTTGTTGAAGGATAGCCACTCTTAGGTCTGTGATCGAGTGACCAGAGAGATTGAAGTGTTCTCCGACTGGTTTTTGAATGTTATAATTCTTGACGTCTGATTTGTGTCCATTCATTCTTTTACGTAGAGACTGTCCAGTTTGGCCAATGTACATGGCAGAGGGGCATTGCTGGCACATGATGGCATATATCACATTGGTAGATGCGCAGGTGAACGAGCCTCTGATAGTGTGGCTGATGTGATTAGGCCCTATGATGGTATCCCCTGAATAGATATGTGGACAGAGTTGGCAACGGGCTTTGTTGCAAGGATAGGTTCCTGGGTTAGTGGTTCTGTTGTGTGGTGTGTGGTTGCTGGTGAGTATTTGCTTCAGATTGGGGGGCTGTCTGTAAGCAAGGACTGGTCTGTCTCCCAAGATCTGTGAGAGTGTGTTCCATGATGTTTCATCATTCCCAATTTGTATGTTTATGAGATTAGACTCAACTAAAATAGATCATTAGTACAATATGATAAAGGTGATAATAAAATAGAAGTATTAGGTTTATGTATTACCTAAATTACTGTATTAAAGCCTTTTGCATTGCAAACTGATTTAATATTCCTACTTTGTGGCAGATTTTTTTAATAAAGCAAGAAATATGTAGTTTATTTGCAAAAAGAGCATTATGTTGCATATTTTATAACTCTGAAATTCTAAAATTGATATCATAGTTGCAACGTTTTATTTACACTGATAAAGACAGTTCCATTGTAATTGAAAGCACTTTAATTTTCCCAGTAAAAAAAGGTTTTTGCTCTAGGAGGGAATTCTATTCCAAAATTTCTAAAAATCACTTTTTTGAGACCTGCAACTGTGATTTTTCAAATACATAATACAAAAGTTTGATATTTTGGAGGATATTTTAAAAACTTAACAATTTTCAAAACAAATATTGGCAAGTACAGCAATCAATTCATAATATAAACCACTTGCTTGCCTTTTAAAAATAATTTCTTTTTCATAAATGCCATCTTTGTCATTCAGAATATCTAACAACTAAACTAAACTATCACATGTAAAAATACATCCTCGGGTGAGGTTCTCTGTCCTATTGTCCTTGAGGAGAAAAGAACAATATTATTATAGGTCCTCTCCACCTTTAAAAAGATGGTGAACAGATGGCATATACTTCCAGCTGAAGTGGAGAACTCAAGTAGTAAAAAACCAGCTGACTGTGAATTTGAACCTGCAATGCCCAATTTGTGAATGGCTCAGTTTAGTCACTAGTGTGTTCCCCTGTAGAGAAAGCTTACAGAATGTTTTTTTTTATAGGGCTAAACAAATTAATGCCCTGATCTTTCATTTATAAATACTGGCACAGTGGTCTACCCATATGGATCATAATGCAGGAATCAGGCAAAAAGAAGTATATTAGTTAGACTACCATTCTAGTCGTGTGGATGAACATGTTGGGTGAACATGTCTTTCCTCCCCGATTAGCTGTGTTATACTTGAATGGGAATGTTTTTACCCAATACTAACACAAAATATAAAATTATTAAAATGATCTTTTCTACAAAAGTTTTAGATAGTTAACCCATATGGAAAAATAATGCCAGAATTCTTAGCAAGCAGCTCCAGACATGAAGCTCAATCTCTGTGTCTGCTCTTTCATGTTGTGTGTAAAATTCTAATTATTCCAATGATGCTAAAATTCACTGCAGGATTGCAAAGCATGTACCACACCCAGCATTAGCCCTTGGGTATGCTGTTTCAAATCCATTACCAAATCTAACAATAGAGCTGATGATATTATTGCAGAATTGAACTTCATCAGTTTGCATTTCAAAAGAATTCAGCTAAAGGTCTGATAAAAATTGTTAAATATCTAGAGAGCAGTTTAATGAGAATAGTCCAACTATGTGGTTAAATAGAACAATGAAATGGATGGAGGACTGCAAGGTCAATTGTTAGGAGAAATTATTAGCTCCAGTGGCTGTTCTGTCTCCTGTAGTTCGTTCCCCAGATCAAATTAACATATAGACTATATATGACCTCTATTAAACTGCATTGTAAGCTAAAACCAAATTTTCTTCCAGAGGGATTTGTCCCCTAATGATGATTTGGACATTCCATGAGGCAATGCCAGCTGCCCTGATCAGTTCTCAGCAGCTGGGGGAATGTTTCTCAGTATAGAGGGAGTGCTTATGGGAGATGATGCTTCATAAACAGCATTTTCTTCTGTGAGAAAATCCTTGTGTGGTTGAGCAGACATCATCCTGGTCCTATGCTCTGCACAACCACATACTCGAGGCCTCATGCAGTGGAGGAAGAAGAGTTTTTCTTTTCCAGGGATTGATGGAAAGGCCCTCGCTCTCCCCTTTTCCTCTGTCTTTGACTCCTCTCCACTTATGCTAGCAGATGAGAGATTTATGTCCCTTTTTCATCTGATTTTTGGCATAAATATGGAAATGGCCCTTCTTTTCATGTATGGTAAAAATGGTCACGCATTGTGAAAGTGTAGAAATCAGAAAGAGATTTAATATAGTGGACCCAAGTAGCTTTCAAATGGCAGGAGACAGCCACTGGAAAATTCCCTTTTCATGGCTGAACTCTCCACCCACAGAAAGGTGGCCTCCTGCCACCTCAATCCAGGCTTAAAAGGAGAGAGGGGACATGGGAGGGAGCATGGAGGAGCAGAGATCCATTACATCTGATCCGGACCTTACATCGGTCATGGAAGTGAGAATAGGTTGTGTGCTTCTCTAGCTTCCACCAGGGTGACTGAAGTTCAGGGAGATGTAACTGGATCCTAATGCCCTCCCTATCACCATCATCTCCACTCTGTCTGAGTAAAGCTCAGATGGATGGCAGCATTGAGCCTAGTATGTTTAATTGGGAAAAAAAACCTGATACCTGACCCAAAGTTTCTATTGTTATCAGCACTTATGAAAGTGGCTCCAAGGATCATGAGAGAGGCAGTCTGCTCTGGCTGACTGAACAAGTGTAGGAAGCAGGTGGGGAGAATGATATCTCAATTAATCACTGATGGCGGGAAGACAAGTATCATTTGGCAAGACAAGTACAAAATATTTTTGTCTTTTCGTCCTCATATTTGTTGGATTGACAGGAACTGAGTATGGGAAAAAGCCAACTCATATTCTGTTTTATTCCAGCAGTCACTAGCAGAACTCATATCACAACTGACAGCCTTTACTGAAAGTTCCCTATTCTTCTGAATGAAAAGCAAGTTGAAAATCCAAGTGAAATGTACACAATTTGAGTAGTTTCTGATTTCTCATTTGAAACTAATTTTCTCTATTGATCATTGTTTCTGAAATGTGTGACTTGGTTCGGTGAATATATTATATTGTTTTCTTTCCAAAAGTGCTGAATTTTTTTTTAAAAACAGCATATTTGGAAAATTTAACTTTGGGCTTTTTCCTAGTCCCTTATGTATGTCTATATATAGGTGACGAATAAAAATTTTCTGCATGCTTGAAAGCAGTGCCAGATTTAATGCATCATTCTTTGCAACATTTTGCAGACGTCCTGAGCTACCTATTTTTCACTGGCATTCAAACAGTTTCTAAGAACAGTAGGAAAAATATACTTTTCTGATGTCTGTGGAAGAGCAAACTGCCATCCCAATGAGAGTGGCATGGTATGCCATTTTTTTTTCACAAGCAGAAAGAATTCACAGAGTAGCAGGATCTAACTCATAATTCACAAACAAGCAGAATGTGTTCAGCTAACTATCTTTAATGATGGCTGAATAGTCCAAATAAATAAAGTCTACGTACAGTAGGGTGCATGTGGTCATGCCTCTGGCCACTGGGGAACTGAACCCAGGCCATGAACATGATATTCTGTTGCTTGAGTCAAAGGTCTAGATCTGTTAGCTAGGGGTCAGCAGCGGAGAAGATTCAGAAACATTATTATATGATCCAGTAGAGAGAAGGAAAAAAAGACACCTTCAGCCAGTGTGTTACTTGCAGACATAATTCATATACCTTTGTAGATTGTCTGTCTGTATTGTGTATGTATATCTGACTCAAAGAGGCTAGCTACCTCAGACTCCTTTCTAGTCTCTGAGTGCAAACTTTCAGGTGTTTGTCCTCTTGCCATTACCTGTCACAGAGTAGAATATCATGATTCGTCCTCTCTTAGACCAGCAGCTGGCTCTGATACCATGCATTTACCAACTGTGTATCATCCTGCAGTTCCAAACTCAGTTTCAGACACCTGCGTTTCCTTCTTTTGGAAGCCAGTGACACTGATATTTGCCAACAGCCTTTTAAAATCAAATTTAGCATCTCACAGTTACAGGGCTAGCTGCACCTCTGTCCCCTTACTGGTCTCTCTGAGCATACCCTGTCAGGCCTTGTGACTTTATCTCTCCTAGAATGGAATTCCATGATTCTCCCACTGTTAGACCAGGCCCTGGGATACAGTATGTAGCGTATTGACAGTTCTTACCCTGCAGGTCTGATTGGTTTTGGGCATCTGTGGTTCTCCCCTTCTGGACTATATGATCAGTGGTCCATATAGTGACCAAGCAGTCTTCGTAAAATGAAATGATTGTTTATTTTAGCAAAAAGAAAAGGAGTACTTGTGGCACCTTAGAGACTAACAATAAATTTGTTAGTCTCTAAGGTGCCACAAGTACTCCTTTTCTTTTTGCGAATACAGACTAACACGGCTGCTACTCTGAAACCTTTATTTTAGCAGTAAGACAAAGGCTTTAGAGAAAAAATGGATTTTAAAATAATCTGTACACACGTCTATCTTACTTAATGTACTAACATCCCATAATGGTGGCAACCTAGGGAGGCTTATCACTTTCAGATACTGGTGGTGCCTGAGTGTGTCTCCTAGTATGGTTCTCTCTGATAACCTTTTTATGAGAGCTTGTGTCCTTGTGTCAACAACCCCCTGCCTTTTGCTCTCTTGGGTTCTTTACCAAATGGGTCATGCTTCCTCCACTGTTCAAAATAGTTTGGTGGCTGCCCAGGAGATTGTAAGTGCTATGCCACTGTAAGTGCTGTAGTGTAGGTATAGCCTGAGTGTGTGCATGATTGACAGGATGTGGAAAAGATGGAGAGTTACTACCCACTTCATAGTGACTAAACCATGTGTGTGTCAGTTCTATCCATTTTCTTTGTAAATTTTCACTGATTTTAATTTCTATTCAAAGTACCTCATTTTGGCTGATTAACTTCTTATTTATCAGTGGTACCGACTCAGTACAGTTACTGAACTAAAGGAAAACAGTTTGACGTTATGTATCCAGTTAATTACATGCCAGGTTGAGAACGGCCCTCCATAGGTGCATAACAGGGGGTGTGATGTGACAAGGAGAGGGCATAAGCGTCCCTTTCTCCTCCCACTTTGATCCTGTTTAGTGGTTAGCCTCAGTGTGGCAGGGTAGTATAATATCTGTACACTGTAAATAGCAGCATCCCCTGAAAGGGCAGCTACAGAGAGTTTGAGGGCAAAGCCATGACCTCACCCCTCTCTACACTGTGTTGTCCAGTGAACAGCGCACTGGATGTGGGACCCTGAAAACCATGATTCTGTTTCAAGCTCGGCCACTACAGTTACATCAGTGATTGTAAAATGAAAGTATTGAATGTTTAGTGATACCCACTGTATCTCTCATTTAATCCCTATTTGCTAGATATGAAATTCATCCAATAAGCTACGTGCTTCACTTGGATATTAGCCACCTTGGGTTACCTTCTGCTTACATGGCCATAGATATAGTGTTTTCACCCTCTTCAGGGTTTCTCATTCTGGTACCTTGATTGTCTTCTTGTTTATTGTTTTAGCAGTGCCATATAAGACGTTGGGAGGCAACTTTCTCTTCTTCGTTGTTTCCCTAGTCTGAATTGTTGCTTTATGAAAAGATGTCATACCAGATGAAGATTATTTGTGAGTGGTGAAAAAATCAGTCAGGAGAAAGATGTTTAATCAGACTGAGTAACCCATGCTCAATTAAATATCAGGCATATAACTGACTCTTTTCATTGTATAACTGGAGAAAAGACAGTGGTTGCCCTTAATCTCTGGAGTTGCCTTTTTAAATAAAAAACATTGTCTCCATATTCCGTATACTAAGTACTAGGAAGTTCAAAGAATATCTTGGTATATTAACTAGCTCCAAATGTACAAGTCATTATTATTTGTTTATATTATAATGCCCAGAGGCCCAAACAAGAGTGGAGCCTCATTGCACTAGATGCTGTACGTACTCCTAGTAAGAAACAGTTCCTACCGTTTCCTGAAGAGCTTACAATTTAAAGGAACAGGACTGACAGAGTAGGAGAAAGAAAGTGCTATTATCCACATTTTACAGATAGCAAACTGAGGTAAGGAAAGAGATTAAGTGACTTGCGCGAGATCATACAGGATGTCTGTGGCAGAGCTGGGAATTGTACCCAGAACTTTCAACTCCAGTCCTATAATCACAAAACCATCCTTAATCTATAACATTTCTGAAGAGTGACTTTTATAATTCTTTTAATTTTACATACATGTTCACAGCTCAAGTTAAAATCTACTTGTTAAGATATTCCCAAACAAAGATTTCTGAAGCGAGGTTGTATGTATTACTTTGTGTTTATTCGCAAAAAGAAAAGGAGTACTTGTGGCACCTTAGAGACTAACAAATTTATTAGAGCATAAGCTTTCGTGAGCTACAGCTCACTTCATCGGATGCATCTGATGAAGTGAGCTGTAGCTCACGAAAGCTTATGCTCTAATAAATTTGTTAGTTTCTAAGGTGCCACAAGTACTCCTTTTCTTTTTGCTAATACAGACTAACACGGCTGCTACTCTGAAACCTTTGTGTTTATTATTCTTCCAATACCCAGAATGCTTCCTTATCTCACTCGTCACAGACACACAGGGATTCATATTTGAGAAAACCAAGGAATGATTATGAAACACTTGAGTGCACACTGAAGTCTTTTTTCAGAGCGTTGAGCATTAGAATTTTGGGATGCTTTTCTAAGTTTGTATTTCACTGGTTTCAGAGTAGCAGCCGTGTTAGTCTGTATTCGCAAAAAGAAAAGGAGTACTTGTGGCACCTTAGAGACTAACAAATTTATTAGAGCATAAGCTTTCGTGAGCTACAGCTCACTTCATCGGATGCATTTCCTGTATATTTTATAATGTCTCAACTGTTGCACTTAACTTATGAGCTAAAGAAAGTAAAACTCTTCATTCTTATACCTGGGGAGACTTATTCTGATCACAATTACATTGCTGTAAACCAAGAGTTACTCCAAGGACTCTGATGCAATTGTTGTAATTTACACTGATGTAACTATGATGATATTATGTGCTCTAGCCTAACCCATTGCAAGAGTATTAAGCAGGAGGATTTCTGAGGCAAACAGAAGGCTTGGTGGGCTCCTTTAGGTGGCAAGATGAGAATATTATTTTAGCTCAACAATCCTATTTACAGTGCTCAGCCCTGTTTTTACTGTTCCTCTGTTTTTTTTAAATTTCCCAGTTATAAATCTTCTGATGTATTTTTTAAATGTGACAGTCTCAGAGGTGAGAGCTAATGTTGAATGAGAGCTACATTAGTATCGTTAATTGCCTGCTTAAACAATGCTCTTCTTTAATCTTAAAATTACTACAGATAGCAGAAAGAATTTGCATTAGTTATCAAGATGGTTTGTTTTTTGGCAGATCTGTAAACTGTGTTTTAGACCAGCTGCTCAAGTCAACCTTTATTTTTCAGATCTGGATGGAGTGTTTCCTCATCTGCATGATGCTGTCTGGGACTACAGCTCTGTGACACTCCTCAGTTGTGCTTGCAGAAGAGGCAGAGAGGCTTCTAAGAAGCTCTGAAAAGGAGAAAAGTCTGGAGCTTCTAATTAGGTTAGTTTAAAAGAGGTGATTAGCAGCAATGGATGGCTATAATTCCCTTGTTTCTTTACTGCAAGGAAGATACAATATAATAAGCTATCTGACTTAACATTAATAAGTAGTTATACAACATGTGCCTCTTTGAGCAGTTACAAGACAGAGCAAGCTATTCACCCAACACTGCCCTTCATCAAGTATATTGATTATATTATTAAACAAAATGCATACAGAGACATCAGGAGTGGAGATTTCATAGATCACTTACGTTCCATCAGAATGATCAGTTTGTGATCACAGCTTTTTCATAACTTTGTTAAATATGGAGTGGATCTCAATTATGGCTAACGAGCTACAGAAGTTTGTATATATGTTTAGATTGGCAAAGCTAGCTCACTTCCTAAAGACCATCCTATATGTTCCACTATTTTAAAATGATATTCTTTAATGTGACACATGATTTGGATAAAGAACTTTGACTAATATATAGGGTTTACTGTATTGATTGATTTCTAATTTTTCTATCCTGGCACAATCTATAGGGAAACTAGAATTTGTTTTTCTTCAGCTTGGTGCCTAAAAAAGAGCAAAGTGGCAAAAAACAAGGCGTTGCTCCTTCCAGAGGAAAAAAACACAGTGTTATATATCTGGCCACGTTGACATCAGTAGCAAAACTTCAGCTGATTCAGTGGGGCTGAGATTTCACCCACTATCTGTAACTTAAAGTGTGTTTAGTCAACAATATAGTTCTTCAGTTTCCTAGTTTTTAAGGCTATCTGTGCAAAATCTCCCTCTTCCCCTCATGACCCTTCCCTAAGCTTTCCGCTGCCTCCTCTTTATATCTCTGTTTTAATTAATCCCTTTGTTAACCCCTTCAGTACTTATTTCAGAGTGTGGCATATGTACATTACATCATAAATAGTTTTTTAAAATATATTTTTGTAATTGCTTCATTACAAAACGACCCACCACCAAACAACCAAACAAAAGACCCACACATATATGGAGTTTATAAGGAGAGTTTATAACAAAAGTTGCTACAGACAAAAAAGAATCACCCAGCGCCCACAGATGAGATGTGGCTCATGAGATTTCAGGGTAGTTAATTTCGTTTGGAGAAGAAGGGAGTTTGGAAATAAGGCAGAAACTAATGTCTCTCTGTAAACCTGAATTATGAGGAGATCCCTCAACTCCCAGATAAAATTCTTCCATTCCCAAAATACTTATATTTGTGATAGGTCACATTTGGTTAAGGCACTGAACTTCTCAGCAAAATTTGCATAATATCAGTATTCCACTAGCTCCCAACATTCTTGTGACATGATGTTTCTAAAATAGAAAATATTAATATAAATATTAGTATTATCATAAGGCATCTGCACAATTGTATTCAGTTAACACAAACTAAATGGTATAAACATAATGACATTGTGATACATGAAGGCAAAATCATTGTGTATCATAGGAATCAATTCAGTTGTTCACATAATAGTTTACCATGTTGTTCAGTCTAAAATATTCAGTCTTTACAACATCCTTTTTTCTAGATCAGCATTATTTTCTCCTTCCACACATCATAATGTCCGCTCCATTGACTTGTATTGATCTCATTTTGTCTTTCTTTAGATTATAATGTTGTTGCCTTAGACTTCCATTGACACAGCTTTGTCATTTCCCACCAGTCTCCATTGATTAGCATTGATATTGTTTCCACCTAATTATGATGCTGTCTTAAAAACTTTGTGACAAAGCTTATTCTCAGTAGTGCGGCTATAAATATAAACAGTAGCTGCAACTCTGTATCTCAGCCGTTTCCAAGGTGTTCCTCCATTTCTTTCAGGAACAGGGGGGGAAGTGTGTTTTAAAGTATTGTAATATTAACTTGGTTCATCAGCTCTGCAAAATATGGGATGAAATATTATTGGAATCCAACTTCTCTGAAGGTGACATCCTCAATTCACCCATGGCACAGAGCTTTATGTGAGCACATTGTGTTCTCCATTCAGTTTGTCTCCTTGCTTCATACTTGTATTGAAGCACTGTAGACAATAATCCTACAACTGGAATCCCTGGAGATCACATGAGTTGTTATTTCACTAACCTGCCTACTCCCCAAAACACCTCAAACCAGGCAGAGGCACCCCCACACCACCATCATCAGACACCCATGGACAAAATAAAAGTTGGTAGACTTAGTTTCTAGTGCTGCACTGAATGAGACATCTCGCTCTTGCTTCAGTTGTGCCCTATGGCTTTATTCATGCTGGGGACTACACATGTGCAGTCATGTTCCATCTTCTGAATGTTTTCTTTTGACAAGTAAGAAGGCAGGTTTTGAGTCTGAAATTCAAGAGTAAGGCTGGTGGCATCAAATTATAGCAAAAATGGACTTCCTGAAAAAGAGACCGACCTCGCTGTGCAGGTGGAGACTGCTTCTCTAAACTCATTTTAGAAACTTCTGCCATGGTATTTTGAGAGCCTTGTGAGCAAACGTAATGCTATCTCAACACAAAGGTGCATGAATGAGAGGTTCAAGCTAATCAGTTGAGAGGAATTAAGGGCTGGATTCACAAAGTACTCAATGAGTAGTCGGTTGCTATAGTGATAGCTGCTTATTATACCAATCTGTACTTGGGCATAGTTTCACTGTTATCTTTTCCTACTCCCTTCCCCATGTATGCTGATTTGTATCCATTTGTTGTTTGATGTCATATAATAATATTGTAAGCTCTTGAAGGAAAGGACTACTTTTTATATTATATGTTGTATATTACATGCATAATGCCTATATCACAGGAAGTACTGAGCTTATAAGAGGATTTAAGGCCTCCACTGCTCTTTCCTGTGCCTGGTTTCCTCTTAGAGCAGGGATCAAGATGAGCATATTCTTCCACAGAACCCACTAGGAAGGGAGAAACAGGAAGTAAAAAGCTCTGCCACCCCCACATCCCTCCCCCTGTGAGGGGAGAGACCAGGGGATGAGAAGGAGTGAGTGGAGGCTGCTGGGGTTCTCCTGAAACTGGGAATCTGGACCGAGACCAGGGGGCTGTCTCTGCTCAGAAAGGCACCTGAAGATATCTGGGAAATGGCTAAGGAGAAGGCCTAAAAGGAGACAGGCAATCAGAGGAAGTGGCTGAAAAGTGAAGCAGGATGATTTTGCCTCTTGGATGGACAGTGGCTTTATGATCTGGCATCCTAAGCCTGGAGGATGCATATGTGGCATTGTGATGTCAATGCATCCCGGAGCAAAGGTCTGTTGTGCTGCAAGGTGGCACAGACACTGGCACAGTCCCAAGGAGGGTGTAAGGCTTTATGGAAAAGCCTTTTGGTTTTCGACTTTCCTTACCATGGAAAGGAAGGACTTTTGATGTGACCAGATATCCAGATCATCCAACCAGCTGGAGACAGAGAGATTCTTCAGTGGGAAAACTGAAGCAGCAGCTGTGATCAGTCCACAAGGGAAAGCTACTGTTCTACACCTTAGCACAACTGGCCTTGATCCTGATTGGAATCTCTAGGGGTTACCACAACAGAAATAATAACAATTAATAATGTTTCCAAGACAAGAATATCAGCTTCAAATCATTGTTCCTTCTGAAGTTTTGCTCTAGTACTTCACACTTTTGCCATTCCAGTTACATAGATGACTTACAGCTCCCCATTGTCAATTACGGATGCCTAAAGTTAGACACCAATATTCATATGTAGGCATGTGACAGGTTGTACCAGGCCTTTGTGGACCCCTGCTGGAATTCCTGTGGTCTTACCATACCCTGCCCCAGGTAAGGAGCAATGAAGGTCTGTCCAGACCTGTCTAGAGAGGGTGCACGGAAGCAGCCAATCATATCCCAGCAGGTTCAGATCAAAAGGAGCTGCAGGGCAATTCCCGGCTGGGGACAGAGGGACAAGGGCCTCCACTCTGACCCAAAGAGCTTGAGGGACAGCCAGAGTTTGGTTCTAGTTGAATTTGCTTAAGCTGGGAGAGAGAGAGGTGAAGACAAGAAACCAAGCATGGAAAAGCCCAGGGAAATAGCAACAATGAATAGAAGTGAGCGGCATGTGGCTGCTGTGTATAGTATCCCAGGGTTGGTACCTGGAAGGGTGGGCATGACTGGGTTTCCCCCCCACCTGCAGAGTGGTGTAAGCTCCAAGAAGGGAACAAGGCTCATTTAGAAACCCAAGCGAAGCGCTGAATTTAAAGGGCCCAGAGACAGGCTGAAGACCCTGGTGAGGGCAGATAGAAGTTTTTGTTGGACTCTTTGTTACCCCGGAAGGAGTTCATTTTAACTGTGTGACCTGGCCAGAGCCAATGAAGACCCACCAAATGAGATTGACAACCTAGAGGGAGTGCCAAGAGTAGGAAAAGGCCTGCAGTACTAGACATAGCAGCTGGAGGTGCTCAAGAGCTGAGTTTCCCCCCTTTACAAAGCACTTAAAGTCTGATTTTTCAGAAGGTGCTCAGTACCTCTGAAAATCAGGACACCTATTTAACTGCCTGACTATGGAATTAAAGGCCCAACTTTTGGCATCCAGGTGTAAATATTTTGGCCCAAATCTTCAGAAGTGTTTTTTCAGCACCTTTTATGACTACTTAATTCACTTAATGTTTAAAACGGGTGCGGGGGGGGGGGAGAGTGAGATGTAATAATTTTTAAAATGGGTTTGGTTTAATGAAGCAGGATCCATATTTGAGCTGGCTTCAGGTGCAGCATTACCAAAACTGCTTGCAGACCTATAAATATTGTGATACAGGAGGGCCAAGGGAGCAGTGGTAGAGTGGTCGAGGGGAAATATATAAGCCCTAGGCTAATTAAGGCGTGGTTCCCTGTAGACTAGGGAGGGTTGCTACAGGTTAATTGGAGCACCTGTAGGCAATTAAGGTCCTGTCAGGAACCTAATAAACCCCCCTGCTTCAAGCAGTCAGGGGAGGAGGAGGAAGGAGAGAGGACTGGAGCTTGGAGGTGTGTTGTGAGAGCTGAAAGACCAGAGATCCGAAGTAAGGGAGACCCTGCCCTGGCAGGGTGGGGAGACTCCCTCCCCCAGCGTCTAAGGACTGAGGGTAACACCACCCAAAGGGGAAGAGGGTAAAAAACCTGCAGGGCTTGAGAGGGGCTGGGACTCAGAGCGAGGAGCAAACCCAGACCCCTCCCCAGCTTCCCTCCTCTACCACCTTCTCGGGCCACTAGCGGGGCCTTCAGCGCCCAAGAGCAGAGGAAAGGGTGTTGTCTTAGCCCCCCCCCAAAGAAAAGCGCAGGACTCCCATATGAACATCGGCTATCTTGTCACAGTATAACCAGCAGGTGCTTGATCCTGACAAAGTTTACAAATGCAGAGTAATCCTTACCTATGTAAATTGACTCATTGACTTCAAAGTGAATGGCACCTAGATACCTAGGCAATGGGCATATTAGAAATGCTATAGATAGTAGGATCAGTAATGCTACTGATTGATCCGTGATTGATAGAAGACCTGTATTACCATGAGCTCAGAAATGGTTTTCCAGAAAGCTAAATAGGTCAGAAGGATTAAATACATCCACTGATCTCTCCATACCAAGCTTTTTGTTATAAGTCTTCTGCTCTAGCTCTCTATACTATTTACTTCTATTATAGAGTCCTGCTAATAGGCTGCACCTAACACACAAAATCTTGCTGCTAATGAAAATTGTTGAGAGAAGGGACTGCCTCTGGTTTGTACACTTCCCAGAATAATGGAGGCCCCAATCCTGATTAAAGCCTTTGAGGGCGGGTATTAATTAATAATATTGACTCAAAGCAACGATGTTTAAAAGAGACAGAAGCATCCCAAAAATAGATGGAAAGTACCATAGCACCTTTGATGCTGTACTTCCTGCTTTAGGCACATCACTTACGTTGAAAGAAAAAATACATAGAAAAGAGAAATAATGCTTGTTAATTTAAATACCAGGGGAAAAAAGATCAGATTTGCAAAACATCAAGTTGCCAATTTTGAATATTGAATATTGAACATCTAATTTATCAGCAGAGGTAATTTAACAGTAGGTTCATACTGCTGTGTTAAAGAGAGACTCAAGCATGTTGGAAATTGAAGAATACTAACTAGTATTATAATTATAACAGCAGGACTTCTTATAATTTGTAATTATCTGAAAAACCGATGCACCTGGAACATTGCTTAATGTATAAAATCCTCTTTATTTTTAAACAATTTTCAATTTTCTGCAGCACAGAATTGTGTATCTTTAATTAGCACCCTAAATTGTGATTATTTGCTTTGGAATTTAAACTGCAAAAAGGCTAGCTATAATTTTAGTGATGATTTCTTTCTCCCAGGAGGTATTTATAACTCAGAAATAAGATTTATTTTAAATTGTGACTGATTACTTACCTGTCAGAGTTTTGTAGCAAAAACAGTTTTTCCAGTAGATGTTTTAAGCTAAAACTCCTTCACCCCTTTCACACATTGTCAGATCCTTTAGTTCTGTGAAAAACTAACAAGATGAGGGCCATACTAAATTATTATGTCAATGCCTGGAAGAGAGAACTTTAAGGCATGATTTTATCCCTCTTTCCTGATGCCCAAAAAATTCCTTCTAGCTCTTTCTTCAGTAGAGAAATATTGGTAACCAGACACCTAAATTATAGAACACAATATAGAACTCCCACGTCATGATAATAAATACCATCTGTTTTGTCCTTCAACAGGTTAATTTCTTTAGCAAAAATTACTGTACTGAAGAAGGGTTACATGACAGATACAATTAATGATAATTTTGTGCAGAGCAGGTTCATTAATTTTAGGTGCAGACACAGGATTCTGACCTACCTCAGCTTTCACAGGCTTGCATAGAGCAGAATGCCTGTGACTCCCATTGCTGGATGGATAGTAAGTACTTTGTGTCTGTACCACGTTCTTTCCAAACCAATCCGTATGATTCAAAAGACAGTCAATCGCCTGCTTACAAATTACAGTGCTGTTTTATATAGGCTCCTATACTACACTCATCACTGTAGTGTCTGTGGCTCCCACTAGGACATTAGATAGTCCTAGTCACACAGCAGGTCATGTGTTCTTTGTTCTCTCTGACTCTCCCCAGGGGAAGCAGTGTGTGCAATGGAGTGTCTTATTTAGGTAGGATTTTAGTAATATTTTTAATATACTTGTTGCTATCTATTTATGTTAGAGAAGGGAAGGTCAAAGAAATGTGCCTCGCACTTGGTGCTAGAGGAGTGGATTTGTCTTCGTCCTGAATCTGGTGATTTTAGATCACTCACTTAGCTCAGGCTGGATTTCTGGGCCCTTTTGATAAGATTAGTTGTGGGTGACAGTTTCAGTGATGGTTCTCTAAATGCTGTTCATTTTTCAAATCATACCCTGGAGAAGGAATAATTCCATCAATGGTGATGGATGGTAGGGGATATGTTGGCTCCATTGCAGCAAAGAACATAATCTCATGCTAAATTTTCAGAATGTGAGTCATCTTGTTGACTTCAGTGTCATTACTTATAGTATTTTTTTCTGTACTGTGGTATCTGAAATACCTCAATATTTCCCTGTATCTTAGGGTGACTATAGTCCCATTTTGGCTGGGAAAATCCCTTTTTTAAGCCCTGTCCCGGCCGTCACGACTTTTTTGGTAAAAGTGGGCATTTGTCACATTTGATCTTTCCAACTTGATCAGTGAGCAAGAGCAAACAGGACAAATGCCCTCTTTTGTCAAAAAAGTTGGGTGCGGAGGAACATGGAGGAGGCAGGCAGGACTCGGACAAGCAACAACGCCAGCCCCGCGAGGGGAGGGGAGGCAGGGCTTGGACAAGCAGCTGGGGTCAGGCCTATGCAGAGGAGGGGAGGCTCGGGCTAGAAAAAATTGGGACAAAATACAACATGGTTTTACAAAAGGTAGATCGTGCCAAACCAACCTGATCTCCTTCTTTGAAAAAGTAACAAATTTTTTTAGACAAAGGAAACACAATACAGACTAACACGGCTGCTACTCTGAAACAGTGGATCTAATTTACCTAGATTTCAGTAAGGCATTTGATACCGTGCCACATGGGGAATTATTAGTTAAATTGGAAAAGATGGGGATCAATATGAACATTGAAAGGTAGATAAGGAATTGGTTAAAGGGGAGACTACAACGGGTCCTACTGAAAGGTGAACTGTCAGGCTGGAGGGAGGCTACCAATGGAGTTCCTCAGAGATCAGTTTTGGGACCAATCTTATTTAATCTTTTTATTACTGACCGCGGCACAAAAAATGGGAGTGTGCTAATAAAGTCTGCAGGTGATACAAAGCTGGGAGGTATTGCCAATTTAGAGAAGAACCGGGATATCATACAGGAGGATCTGGATGACCTTGTAAACTGGAGTAATAGTAATAGGATGAAATTTAATAGTGAGAAGTGTAAGGTTATGCATTTAGGAATTAATAACAAGAATTTTAGTTATAAGCTGGGGATGCATCAATTAGAAGTAACGGAGGAGGAGAAGGACCTTGGAGTATTGGTTGATCATAGGATGACTTTGAGCTGCCAATGTGATATAGCTGTGAAAAAAGCTAATGCGGTTTTGGGATGCATCAGGAGAGGTATTTCCAGTAGGGATAAGGAGGTTTTAGTACCATTATTCAAGGCACTGGTGAGACCTCACCTAGAAAACTGTGTGCAGTTCTGGTCTCCCATGTTTAGGAAGGATGAATTCAAACTGGAACAGGTACAGAGAAGGGCTACTAAGATGATCCGAGGAAAACTTGTCTTATGAAAGGAGACTCAAGGAGCTTGGCTTGTTTAGCCTAAGTAAAAGAAGGTTGAGGGGAGATATGATTGCTCTCTATAAATATATCAGAGGGATAAATACCAGAGAGGGAGAGGAATTATTTAAACTCAGTACCAATGTGGACACAAGAACAAATGGATATAAACTGGCCACCAGGAAGTTTAGACTTGAAATTAGACAAAGGTTTCTAACCATCAGAGGAGTGAAGTTTTGGAATAGTCTTCCAAGGGAAGCAGTGGGGGCAAAAGATCTATCTGGCTTTAAGATTAAACTCGATAAGTTTATGGAGGAGATGGTATGATGGGATAACGTGATTTTGGTAATTAATTGATCTTTAAATATTCATGGTAAATAGGCCTAATCCCCTGAGATGGGATATTCGATGGGTGGGATCTGAGTTACCCAAGAAAGAATTTTCTGTAGTATCTGGCTGGTGAATCTTGCCCATATGCTCAGGGCTTAGCTGATCGTCATATTTGGGGTCGGGAAGGAATTTTCCTCCAGGGCAGATTGGAAGATGCCCTGGAGGTTTTTTGCCTTCCTCTGTAGCATGGGGCACAGGTCACTTGAGGGAGGATTCTCTGCTCCTTGAAGTCTTTAAACCATGATTTGAGGACTTCAATAGCTCAGACATAGGTGAGGTTTTTCGCAGGAGTGGGTGGGTGAGATTCTGTGGCCTGCGTTGTGCAGGAGGTCAGACTAGATGATCATAATGGTCCCTTCTGACCTTAGTATTTATGAATCTATGATGTTCCATTTTGCCTTTGGAAAATATTGTCACACTACTACAGAAAATAACTGCAGTATCTAAGATGCTGTGCTTTTGTACTAGATGGTAAATGTTGACTTTAATGGCAACCATTGCATAAACGGACTCTGAGAGAGAATTTCTAACCAGGCGTTGGGGTACCATCATTGTGCTGATGATTCACTTCTGTGTGTTGATTGCACTATATATCCTAATGAGTTAGACTCTTGAGCTTTAAATATATTAACACAACTGAATCAGGACTTGACCCCATTAAAATGATTTACTAAATGTTGCATCAGTTTAAGAAAAATGACAGTGTTTTACAGAACTATAATATATACACAGGAAGGAAGGATTAATATTTGAAATTCGCCAGTGGCTAGCTTGTTTTCTCTGTTAGTTTCTGAAATGTATGTCAGAGTGAATACTTACCTCTCAGCGAACCATTTAACGCTATATAATATAATCAAAAATCTCCGGTAAGATAGGTCTTGAAAAGATGCCTTCATAAGCTTCAAGTTATTTATCAGTGACAGCATCATTTTACCCACAAACAAATCCATTAGTATATTTGTAAAACAAGCTCTTGGAGGAATCATTAGGTAGAGGGGGCTCCATGTGAACTAGGATTCTGTAATATTAGCCTGAGGACAGCTATCCCAATACTTCTGTAGAGTTAATTGTATTCATGGAATTCTATCCATGTTGAAAACTTAATTTTACAAGCTCACTGACTAAGCCAGAACTGCTGGACTAAATAATCAACTTCATTTTCACCCATGCACCAATAGAACCTGGACACTACTGAAAAAAAAACTTTTCAGTGATTTAATGCAGCATATGCAGGTACAGATAAGAGATATTGTTTCGTTAACACTTTATCATATTATGACATTTTAATTTTCTAGTGAGCATGTAATAACACTTGGAAATAATTTATTTCCAATACTAATTCAAACGGCGGATGATCTCTAAAATTAGCTGGCAATATTACTGATATTTTGCAGATACTTTCTTAGTTTGATAAATTGACATCCACTCATTAATACCACATTAATTCTCATTGTTGAGGTAACTATCACATTCCTTAGCTTGAAAAGAGTGTCCCCTATAGTTCAAAGACATTTTGGTCTCTAGGAAACTAAATTATGCTAAAGCAGAATAAAATTGTCAAGCTGATTCCTGCCCACATAGGAAAAGCTCTCTGAAAGTTGAAGTTGTAGTGCTTATTCTGCTATATAAAGCAGACTATAAGGAGGCATGTGGCATTGGTACCAGGCAACAGAAGACAACTTTGGGATTTATTTCATATTAAATTTATCATGCAACTTCAATGACAGCAAACACAGTTTAAGCATATGTGTTAAAAAGGGAACAGCTATTGCTTGCTTAAAAAAAAAAATTCAGGCTATGGACATGGTATTAAAGATGCACACCTGCTTGTCCTGTAGAAAAGGACTTTACAGTTACTTGCCGCAACTTAGCTATTTTCATATTAAATTATTTATCCTTGATATGGTGCTTCCTCACGGTACTGACACATAAGTTTTAGTTATAAGTACTTCTAGAATTCATTGGGCAACTTACCATGCGTGGTATAAAAATATCTGCAGAAGAAAATACAATCTCCTGTACAGAAAACCACCTTGAAATCATGTTGCACTAAAGTACAACTACTGTTACACAGTTCAGATACTACCACATTTCCCACCCATCTCTGAAAACACAAATTTCTATATATGGTATCTTTGAATTGTACTATTTATGTTTGCATCCCAAAAGGTTAAGCTGTATTCATTATAAACCACTGTTTTCAGGGGGTTGAAATAGGCCATGAAAAGTCTTAATCCTGTAACCTGATTCACATAAGTAAGGGTAAGGTATCCTACTGAAAGCAATGGAATCTTTCAATGACTAATGAGTCTAGTCAAGTAGATCAATTCACGGGATCTGGACCAAAATTTGTTCCAAGTGAATAATCAGAACTTCCCTTTTAGTAATTTATTAATATTACATGGTGTTACGTTTGTGGAACAGCTATAGAGAATATCCTATAATGAGGAAAATAACATATATTAAAGAAACCTTTAGAATTATTTTTAACATCAGGAGGTGGACGGGAAAGATAAAACATATTTTGAATGATGTTTTGCATCCATACACATTTTTAACAGTGTAATTTGGATTAGCTGAGTGCCGTTTGAGGTACTACATTGAACTGTGATTCTATGTTTTATCTCTTAACTGACTTTATAGTTTGGGAATCTTGTAACTATTATTTTTCCTTTTGTAACAATACATTTTAGAAAAATTCTTACTGCTTGAATGGAATGTGCACATGTGGCAACCAGACCAAAGGACTGACACTGCACCAAAAGAGAAACAGTGGTGAGAAATAATGAGAGAGCTGAGGATAGGCCTTAATCAATGTGGTGGCAGCACACTGAAGTGTAGCAGTACATAGGTAAGCAGATGGAAAATATAGGCCCAAATTGAAATGTCACATTTTCCAGGAGGAATGGGTTGCCAAAGAATGACCTGGGAGCCTGATTCTCCACTGCCTTGCTCCTTGTGTAGTACAAAGTGAGTGGCAATCAGAGCAGTAATGTCTTACATCCACTTTGTACAAGTGTTAATGACTACAGCTGTTTAAGGCAGCGGAGAAGAAGGCAGTGGGTTAGCTAGACAGAAATGTGGAGACTTCCCTCAGATGTACCAGTCTTTCTCATGCCCTTGTCCTTTCTATGTTGTCTCTTTGTTGCATATCCCCCTTGTACTTGCTATGTAACACGGCTTTTTGAGATAGATCTGGTGGTTGCACCCAGGAGGATTCTACATAGGTCAGTCCTTCAGGAAGGAAGGATTATGTGCACACCCTCCACCTTCAAACACACTCCATTTCCTAAGATCTTCTGCTGCCACTGGGAGGGTGCTTGTGGAGATGTCAGAAGGCAGCAATTGCAGCTATATGCATAGGTGGGGCATACAAACACGCAAGGAAGATGAGCTATATCGCTTTGCACTGTGTAGAACACTGCCAGATTCTGTTGTCTCTTAGAACCTGTGCATCCTTGCTGACTTCTTTCCTGAGCAATTCTTATTCCATCTTCATCCTCCTATCACACACACACTCCCTTTCCCTCCCACGTATGCAATGAGAAATGTACTGCAGGCAGAGGAAGGACCACGGGATGTGTTCAGTAAAGGTTAATCCTGACTCCCTGTGACCATGCTTTACTAAGTCGGCTCTGAATGGCTTTTTTCCCATCGCTCTGCATGCACTATGAACTTTATTTCACATGCCTAGATGCTTTGTTAGAATTTTTTGAAGGGAGATTGATGCTGTTAACAGAGCACGCCATAGGAAGTGACTGTAACACATTTTAGGCAGGTGGGATTGCTGTCATTGATTTCAATCTGTCTGTGGTAGCATTCTCAGTGTGTGGGGTTTGAGGAGAAAAGAAGGATGTAGTTTAGAGAACTGCAAATAAAGATCATTGGAAAATAGCCTGAATTTTGAAGATTGAGATGAGTGAGACAGTTTAATGTACTTTTAATGTACCACCTTTTCCTCATATTATACTTGGGGCTGATAGCGCCAAGTATTATTAATGTTGCATGACACTTCCCAGTATAAGTCTCATTTGCAGATGCTTATAACTTTGCCAGACTAACTGTTTGGGCTGAAATTTTCCCTGCTGTATGTCTGCCTTAAGCTTAGCCTTTTTTGGAAGTTGTCAGCCAACTGTCCAGCCATTCCTGAGAATGGAGGTAGGTGTGCCTATGTTTAAAAAAATAAAAAAGTTCTGGTGACCTTTTTTTTTAAAAGCTCTAGCACCTCTGTGCTTTGACAGGTACTTGAAATTTGGCATGGGGTGGTATCTTTTTTGTCAGGGGTGTGCTTTTTGCCATCACCATGAAAATCCACCCAAATGTAGCTAAATGAAAGAAGCCTTTGGGGAAAAATAATCACCGTTTGCACATCTCAGGAGAGACTTCTTAGATTTTAAGCAGCTAAAATATCCAGAGTCCATCTTCACTGAATGTGCTCAAGCCTCTCTCAGCTTCTAGTACTGAGCACATAGCACTCCAAAGAGGGACTAAGCATACTCCAGTTCAGAGACAAAGCTGGTTGCTTCCAGGGCTGGGCACTGAAACTCAGAGTTGGGAAGTCTCTCTCTCCTGGTCCCTCAGTGAAAGAGTAAAATGGGACACGGTGCTGGGAAGAGAAACTGACTGGCTGGGAAGGGAGGCTGGGAGTTGGGGGGAGGAGGGGGAGCAGGGACTGGTTGAGTAGCAAAGCTTTGATAAGGAAGTGGTGGGGAGGGGAGACTGGGACCAGGAAATAGTGAGAGAAAGAGGAGGCACTGGGAGCCAGTTGGCTTGAGGGTGACATGAGAATTCATGAGGAGCTGCAGAGAAGGAGAAACTGGGAATGGCTGGACAAGGACACTGTGGAGAGAACCTGGGGACACAGGTGCTGGGACTAGGGGTTCTGGGGGTGCTGCTATACCCCTGGCTTGAAGTGGTTTCCATCATATACAGAGTGTACAGTTTGGTTCAAAGGCTCTCAGCACCCCCACTATACAAATTGTTCCAGCACCTTTGCATGGGGCTGGAAGAGGAGCAACAGCTATGACAAGAAGCTGAGGTTATTACAAACAATAGGATAACTACTGCCTGGAGCCTAGAGACATGAATCTATATGTTAAATTATGTGTCACAGGTTGAGTTACCATTTATAGACTGGAGGAGATTTTATTTATTACTGTGCTGGAATTTTTTAGTCCCTTTTAAAATAATTTTTGTTAAAGCAAAGGGCAAAGACACTATCATCTTTCATCAGGAAGCCCTATGTTTTATTTAAGGTATGATTGTGTTTATTTTATCACATGACAGAAGACAAGAACTTAGTGGATAAGAATTTTTTTATTCTCTGAAGGCAGAGCTGCCGCCAGCAGCAGCGCAGAAGCAAAGATGGCATGGTATGGTTTTGCCACCCTTATTTCTGTGCTGTTGTCTGCAGAGCTGGGCCCTCAGTCAGCAGCCGACACTTTCCGGCCACCCAGCTCTTACTTCTCTTGCTAGCAGGGCGTCTCCTTCAGAGCTAGGTGCCTGGCCAACAACAACCCAGCTCTGAAGACATCAGAGAAGTAAGGGTGGAAATAGCATGACCCCTTTAATAACCCTGCAAGTTCCTTTTGAATCAGGAACCCAAATTTGAGAAATGTTGGTCTCCCCTGTGAAATCTGTATACTATAGGGTAAAAACACACAAAAGACCAGATTTCATGGGGGGAGACCAGAATTCACAGTCTGTGACATGTTTTTCTTGGCTGTGAATTTGGTAGGACCCGGCTTATATATATAATTTAAAACACATGAATAAATCCCTTCATTGTAAAAGGGAGACACTGGTAAAACTATCTTAAAATGTATCCAAGATCAAGAAGTGTCCCTTCGGATGAGCGAGACGTGGTGTTTACTGATTGATTGTCTGTCAGTTGTTGCAGGTCACTAGAGACTGAAAGGGGTCCTGTGCTGCATGGCTGCTCTTGGATATTGCAGATGTCTGAATGTTGTGGGCAACCTGAAATTAAGGCCCTGACACTGCTCTGTCTGTGCAGGTGGACCCTGGCACTCACATGCAGCAGCGTTGGTATTAATAAGATTCACACCAGGGTCCTTCTGCGTGCATCTAGTTGCAGGATTAGGGCCCAAGAGTACAAATTCTTAATAGGTGAAATTTGTAACACATATATACGTAGAATAATCCCAGTTAAGAATTTTGCAGTACTTATTCAACAGTCAGAAGCAAGCACAATGAGGTCACAGCTCACGGCTGCATGGCTCTTACATTAACAGATAGCACAGACAGGTATTCTAAACTGAAATGGAGAAGGTTTGAGATTACAAGGAATTTACAATATTCTGGGCTCTTTCTATCTTCTTGTAATACTGGTTTATTGAATCAAATTTGATGCCAGTTTTAGGCTTTGATCATGGTAAATTTTATGTTCAAAAGTCTAACGTTTCTCTTGTATTCTGTATAAACCTTGGAATGACAATTAGATCAAAACTGCAAAATTCAGTAACACCTCTAAAGTGTCTATCACAGAAAGTAAGAATTACAAAAAGCAAAACCAAAAATTAATTTGAACTTTCTGTGTATAAAAGAAATGTTTTTGAAAAATTGCTAGGAAATAATCATAATTCCCACATAAGAATGCTATTGTCTAGAGATACTTAAGAGCTTAGAAAACCATAAAGAATAAATATACTCTGTAAAGAGACTTCTATTTAAATTACATTTGTGCAGAGTTTCCATAATGGTTTATTATTAGGAGGAACAGACTGAAATGCGAGAGAATTAAACATTGTATATACAAATATGTGCAAAGTTTATCCCTGGAGTTTTTAATGAACTACTTGCATCTATTTCAAATCAAATAAATTAGTAACTTTGCAGAGAAAGCTACCTCAGAGGCAACACCACTAAGGGCAGCACACAAAAGAATAGTGCTTTTGAAAAGCACATTGAATAGTAATTATTGCAGAGGACAAAGGAGCTGAAAAGTGAATAAATAATTGCTCTTGTTAAAACCATAAACTGTGATGTTTTAAGTCTTGCGTGTTCTACACATTGATCTTTGTTCACTTGGGTAATCAGAATAAGTTTCCAAGTGCAATTATAGAACAAAAGGTCTTGAACTAAAATTCATTACAGGATTGGAATACTCAAGACCACCCACTTACTGAATTGATTATGATTTGCCCATAGATTGATTTTCTTTTTTCCTCTTTTTTTACTTAAAGCTAAGCCTAAAGCAGGAAAAAAAACCACTTTTGAAAATAGAATACTCTTAAAAGGTATGAATTATAAGGTAAGGAAAGTAATTGCTGAGCAAGTACTGTAGCAGCAACATCTTGGAACAAGAGACCCTACTAGTGAAATGCCCTGAAAAGCATAATCTGTTTTATTTCTGGCACGTGCTTAAGTTCTTGCAAAATTGCAACTTCTAGTCACTCTGCAGAATGGCAGTGGCATGACCAAATATTTTGTACCATTAACAAACATTTTAAAACTCATGTAACTATTAGCTTCATGTCAAGTGGAGAATTGAGATTTTTGTCTTCTGTTTAATGTTTTTCTCAAAACTAAGGAAATTTTTCAGAGCCCCCTGCTCCAAAAGAACCCCCAACAAACCCACCAGATACAGTTGCCAGTTACACCACAGTAAATACAGAATAACTCTGTTGACTTCCCTATAAATTATTCAGATTTTCATTGGTATAACAGCAGAAATTTCCCCCATTCGTCTCTAAACTAAGTAAACATTGAATGTTAGCCTTCAGTCAAAACAATTGTCATGAACATAGACCAGTCCATTGAGTGTCGACTTTTCTACGTTGCAAATCTACAGAACCATAATTTGTTTTCCTGCTGAGAGAGCACATATAAAATATAGAGCAAGTCATCATCTCTTGGAATCAGTTGACCATGACATATGATAAACGGTGTGTTTGTGTGTCTCTCTGTGTGTGTATGCATGTATGTATAAACCTGTGTGTGTATTTGTGAAAACATTTAGCTCTAGTAAAATAATGAATCTTGTCCAGTTAAGCCATCTTTGTTCCGTTATTCTTTCTGGGAAAATATGTGATTCATTTGCAAATACTGTGAGCCAACTTTAGTTCCCAATACAGCCCCCTTGTGTTGCTGTCATGACCTAAATGGGCTGGTGAGTAGTCTACCAATGTGAGATAAAGCTGGTGTAGCTATAGAGTCTATGGACGAGGTGGGAGGATGTTAGGGCAGCAACAGGGCTGATCTAGTCTGTTGGAGACTGGGATGTGGCTATCATGTCCAGTGGTTGGAGCAGAAGCCAGCAGTCAGGCCTCAGAGCCTAGAGTAAGAGCTGGATGTGCAGGAAGTTGGGAATCAGAGTTGAGCATCAAAACTGGGTTACCTGAAGTGGGGCAAGGCTGAAGCAGGGCTGAGAACAAGCAGACACAGGAGATATTGTAGCCACCAAACTGCAGCTGGGCCTAAGAGCTGGTCTGCTGACTCTTCCCACCAATCTGATAAATTAGACAACCTATTACAGGCCAGCTGCACTCATTAGATTGTGTGGAGACTGGCTGTACTACCGACCCTGATTCCAGTAGAATAGGAATAGATGCAAACAGCTTCACTGCTATCCCTATGCCTGCCCTACTGATGGCACAGGGGTGAATCTAGCCCATAGTCCTCTAAGGTTAAGATTAATGATGTTATTGCCATGAAAATGATTTTTAATTTTGTTGGATCTATGTTGTTATCCTCAAACAACTGGTAGATGCTGTAAAGTGAGGAATGACGTTAGATTAATTTGGCATCTTGCACATAGGTATGTATTAGGGTTCCAGGAAGTAGATGAGGACTGTGTATTAAATACATCTTGGTAATTACTGGCTTTACTACTCTTAAAGCTATTTTCTTTTCCATGTTTTATTATTCATCTCACCGTACATAAAAAATAACACTTTGGACTTCTGCAGGGTGAAGGATCTAAGTTTTTATACTGGCATCCATCCCTGTACTATCTCAGCTCTGTAGGTAACAGACTCTCAAACAATTTCCAAACATTAATGGGTTTTGTCTTAAAACATCCCTGCAAGGTAGGTAAATAGTTTTATTCCCATTTCCCAAATGGGTACACTGATACATACAGCAATTAGATACTTAGTTTCTCCTGCGAGGGGCTGAGCAAACTCATCTGACATTGATTTTAGCCAAGGACTGGTTCAAGCGTTTTCACAGTGTGGACCACAACTTAGCAGAGAGTGTGTGCCAAATGCAAAACTGGCATAAATAGAGGTAGCTCCATTGCGGTCCCTGGACTGATGTTGATTTATACTAGTTGAGGATTTGGCTGTTGTCTTGGAGGTAGTTCTCCTCCCATTCATTGTTGCACAGACCACTTCTCCCATCACAATTACAGACCATCGGAAAGTGTTAAATTTTTATGTGTTTAATTAGAATAAAATTGGAGAGATGGAGAAAAAACTTACTAGTCACTGAGGGCTTATCTACATGGTGGGGTTATGTGCTACATGGGGTTGTCATTTCTAAAGCGCATCACTTGGTGTGCTTAGATCCTGTTGGTGCTATATTTGGGGGGGGGCAGCTCCAGTCAGGCCAAGAGGACCACACATAGGGGGGTAAATTCTGTGCTTGCCAAGGCTTGCAGTTTGAGGTGGGGGGCAATGCCACCTACTTCCCCAAACTATGCCCATGACAATATCCCACCATGTAGGCAAACCCTGAAAGAACTTAGAGAGACGAACATCTTTAAATGGCAACTTCCTTCAACAAAATCTCCAACAGAATTTTCTAAAATACACAAATTTCTCCTCCTTTAATGTAGAAGGCATTCATTAATCCTAAAGTAATAACAAGAAATCCTTTGAAATTATAATTTACAGCCATTTTCAATTAAGAAGAGTTGACCATCATTAGTGATGGTACAATGAATATCTAAGAAATTCAAAGTGAAACATGTGTTTGCAAAATGAGTAGTACTTTGCAACTATGGCATAGTAAGGGTGGAGCTGGGTGAAAACAGAAGTCAAAAACATTGCGAATAATGCCCACAAATAAATATCTACAATGTGTATGTACTAGAAGTGCCCTCATAATTCAACCAGCTCTAGCAAAGGACAGGATATTGCACTCATGAAAATGGATGGTTTAAAAAAAAAAAAGTCCACCTCTTCCAAACATGTAATACAATTATCTGTTTAAATTGAAAGGGTGATAACAGCAAATAGAATTTCCAATTCCAGACAAGCCTAGACCAGATTTTTAAGCTCTTATAATAAATAAAATAAAATAAAATAAAGGTTGTGCTACCATAACAAATGCTAATCTCCCTCCAGATATTTAGGAGTTAACTAATTTTCTCTCCAAAACTAGTTCACTTTCTCTTCCTAAAGAGTCTTTTTGTTTTGTTTTGCATTCTTTATTTCTTCAGAACTACGGAATAGTGCCAATGAGTGCCTTAAAGAGGTGTTTTGTTTTGTTTTGTTTTTTTAAAGACACTCCTCATAGCTGACAGACTGAGTTTTTTAAACAATGGAAAGGATCAACTAAATTGGATTTGAGATGTTTAATTAAGTCAGTTCACAGACAAATGGACTTGATGAGTGACAGCTTAATGTGGTGCAGTCCACCAGGAACAACTGCAATTAGAATGAACCTGTGGACATTCTATTAAGATCTTTTCAAGGTCAAGCCATGGAACTAATCTGGAAAAGAACTAACAGGATGCTGACAAAGAATCAATAATAAACCCGTCCACAGGACATACAAATAATATGAAGCTGCAGTAACCCCTCCTTCCAACTCAAAACCTATTGCCTTTTTATCTGCGTGGTAAATTGTTGCATTAAACCATTCTGGAACTACACATACAGGTTTGTTTGTTTCTCAGTATTAAGTCATGAGGACATGCAGCTAGCTATGAAAACATGTCTGTCCATTATTGCATCAAGGAACCTTGGTCCTTATTTAAAGCAATGAATGTGTTTTATATGTATGTAAATATATTGGGTGAAATCATGGCCCCACTGAAGTCCATGGCAAAACTGCCATGGACTTCAGTAGAGGCAGGATTTCACCCAGTATATTTATTGGTGCACATTACAGACCAATGCTTGTTAAATGTAGATATTTATTAGGAGGATTATAATAGGCACTTACTTTGACCCATCCCCTTAACAAGAGTTAGACCCTTTCTACAGCTGCTTAGTAAGTTCTGCTACCCTATTGTGACAGGTTAACTCCACTGGGATATGACTTTCTGGTTAGAGTAAACTAGGAGAAAGACAGGGAGGTTCTGCAGAAAACCCTAAGAACAGCCAGGCTTTGAGCTGCGGATTTTATGATGTTTACATTTGCTGATAGGCCCAAGCAAGGGATAACTGCCTCTCTCTAGTTATTTAGGTTCTCTTACTGTGCACATTACCATGGTGTATAGGCACCTCAGATTGACCTTATACAGTGTGAGTAAACTATATTTGAGCAAGATTAGATGGCACCTGCTCACAAAACTTTTTCACAATGGAAATGACCAAATATTAAATTGGTCCAGATTCTGATTTCAGTTACTTCTTCCTCTCATGGATATGGTTGCCACCTGGTTCCATCACGAATAATATTTTTCTTCCATCTTTCTCTTGTATCCCACTCCTGCCCTCCTCCTCATTCAATAGTTTAGTTTGGAAAAATTGGTTTGGCCTGAAACTTATGTTACTTTGAAAACAGGGAGTGTTTATCAAAGAAAACTATTTTTGACCTATAAATCAATCTAGACCAGGGGTTCTTACAACAAAATTGTTAATGGTGTCAGAGTATAGCCATCAACTTTTGCTAGTGGCTATTCTTACAAATTTTCCTAATATACTTCTTTAACTTTAGGAAACACAAATAAATATGCACATACACAAGTCCAAATTGTTGTAATTTATTTTATGTAGGCTTTTCTTAAGACTCAATAATAAAAATGTAAAGTTGTATTTCGGTGCCCTCTCCACCACCAGCTCCCCATCACCCTCTGGGCCACCGTACTTCCCCCCTCATTGCCCCGAGCTCCCTTCCAGGCCCTCCCCCCCAGGCTCACCCTGTTCCTTTCCTAGTAAGGCCGGCCCTCCTGAAACCTCCTGTCTGGGGGCGGGGGAGGTAGACTCATAGATTTAAGGTCAGAAAGGACCATTATAATCATCTAGTCTGACCTCCTGCACAACACAGGCCACAGAATCTCACCCACCCACTCCTGCAATAAACCTCTCACCTATGTTGAGCTATTGAAGTCCTCAAATCATGGTTTAAAGACCTCAAGGTGCAGAGAATCCGCCAGCAAGTGACCTGTGTCCCATGCTGCAGGGGAAGGCGAAAAACCCCCAGGCCCTCTCCCAATCTGCCCTGGAGGAAAATTCCTTCCCAACCCCAAATACGGCGATCAGCTGAACCCTGAGCATGTGGGCAAGACTCACCATCCAGATACCCAGGAAAGAATTATCTGTAGTAACTCAGATCCCACGCCATTTAACATCCCATCACAGGCCATTGGGCCTATTTACCACTAATAGTCAAAGATCAATTAATTGCCAAAATCATGTTATCCCATCATACCATCTCCTCCATAAATTTATCGAGCTTAGTCTTGAAGCAGATAGGTCTTTTGCCACCACTGCTTCCCTTGGAAGGGTGTTCCAGAACTTCACTCCTCTGGTGGTTAGAAACCTTCATCAAATTTCAAGTCTAAACTTCCTGGTGGCCAGTATATATCCATTTGTTCTTGTATTCTCATTGGTATTGAGCTTAAATAACTCATCTCTCTCCCTGGTATTTAACCCTGTGATATATTTATAGAGAGCAATCATATCTCCCCTCAGCCTTCTTTTGGTTAGGCTAAACAAGCCAAGCTCCTTGAGTCTCCATGAGAAGGCTGAAGTTGGAAGGGGCCACTGAAGCACAGCGCCTGCCAGCAGAGTCCCAAGGCTGAAGGGAGGGAGCAGGGTGAAGCCCACCCCTGGAGCCCTGTAGCTCTATAGCTGATGTGGGGGGGGAGACTGAAGCCCTCCCCCAGAGTCTCTGGGCACTGTAGGGAGAGGCCACTGCTGTGCCCAGAAGGCTGACGTGGCTGCAGGAAAACCCCTTGGTGGCTGCATGCAGCCATGGTGGCCGCATTTGAGAAACGCTGATCAAGACATAGCCCTGCAGAGAGAAAGGAAAAGGAATCGATGTGGGAGGATAAGCAGGAGCTTCAGCAAGGTTCAGGGGGATGGTGATGGGATACATTTCCAGGTATCCTGAAGATACCTTTGAATACAGGGCTTGTCTAAACACCGAGTTAGTAAAAGGCAAGTCAGAGTGATTATGCAGTGCACCAGCTGCCTCACAATAACACCCATGTGGACTCTGCTACAGTACAATCAAAATCCTGGATTGTGGCTGAGTGTGCTACTGCTTTAAAGTGTAGTAGTCCTGTGAGATGCTATGTGCCAGGAACAGGTCTGGCATGAATGTTTAAAAATATCTGAAAAGTGCCAAACATCTTCACAAGTGAAAAGGAATCAGGCTTTGGATGGGAGGCAGATTGCATCAGAAAAATACTACCTGTTTGAAAGTCGGGAGACATCTTGCATAGAGGAGACCTGAGGGTGCAGAGAGGAACTGAAGGTCAAAGGACACATTTCTCTTATGACAATAGCACTTTGAATATGATTAGCAGCATTCACATTCCCAGTGGGATTAGGTATAATTAGGAGAGGAAATAGTGGCATGTTCTGTGGAAAATCTTTGTTAGTAGAAAACCTGCAAGTTCATCACAGTACCCACCTTTTTCAGCTTGTTAAAATTAATTTAACATCCATGAGGAAAAAAGAACTAGTTGAAAGTTAGCTTTGCTGCTGTGCTTTAAACAGGACACACCTTTGGATTTCACAGTCATTTCCAAAATTCGGAACTACTAATAGGACAAATTTAAAGTTCTCTCTCCCTATGCAGAAGGTCTTCTGATGTCAGCTGAAAGGCAAGCATCTGAAGAATGCAGACCCTGCACATAATGTGTATGCTCTATGGGACAGTGTATCATTACATTATTTCCACTCTTAATTGGCACCTCATTTACTTCTAAACTGTCATTGTAAAGTAGTTTCTGTCTAGATGAGTCTAAAGGAGAGCAAACATAGAATTCTGCGCACTGCGGCATATTACATTCACTTTCATTAGATGTTTGTTAAATCTCTGTGATACAGAAATAAGTAACTGTTTCACAGGATTAATGGTTGGAGGTGATTTCAATTAAATACTTGCTAAGTGCTTTAAAAGTCCTCTTCTATAGAATGCCAGGTAACGCTTTAGATTAATTAGTTCATCATGTTTGCACAGTGTTTTGGAAATGTAGAGCACTAAATAAATAGGGAGAGAGATTATTTTACTATCTGTTAGGTTTTGTCAGTATCATAGATAACTTTCTACTAGTGGAAACTTACTGGATGCTTAAAATAATGAAGTACTCATAAGTGCCAGTTAAGGTACTGTATTACTTCAATGGTATTAACAGTTAAACTGAATTATATTTGATTGTTATTTAACATTAAAGTGGGAATATGCCCATACCAAAGAACTCTGTGCAAAGAGAAAATTGTTAAGCTATTAAAATAATGGAAAGGAACAACTAAGGGAATGTAGGTAAATATCCAAATCCTCAAAGTTTTTACAAGCTCTCAAATAAATATAAATAAGTAAATTATCACAGTGCAGATTCTGAAACCAACCTTAACTCTACCTTCTCACTCTGCCCACCTGAGCATAAGGCCAGAACCCCACTTACACCCACACACCCTACATTTCTAAGGTGCACTGCAAATCACCACAGGCTCACTGCATTTGGCCCACAAACAATCATTCCATTCACCTGTCCATTATGGGCCAGAGGCACCACTATCTTGCCCCTTATTTTCCATATACAAATTCACAGACTCAACCATAGGCTCCCACTTTTAGTTTTCCCTGGGGGTGCTCCATCCCTGCTCTACTCAGGGCCCTGCTCCCACTCGACCCTTCCACAATGGCTCGTCCTCACTCTGCCTCTTCCCTCCATGCCCCACCCCCGCCCCCGGGGCCCCTACCCACTCACTGCTCTCCGCCCTCCCCAAGTCCCTCCCTGAGCTGCCGATCAACTGTTTGGCGGTGTTGCTGAACAGCTGTGGCCACTATTTATTTTCTCTGGGTGCTCCAGCACCTATGGACTCAACCCTCCCTCCCTGTTATCAAGAGACTACAGCCACCCAGCCTCCGGCTGAAAATTCCACCATGTTCTCCCTATACATCTTCCTACTTTAACTCAGAGACTACCACCATAAAGATGAAGACCAACAGCCCGCTTCTCCTCCGCCTTGTATCTTTTATAATTTACACAGGGGGAAGTAAGTGTAAAATGTTTCCATACCCACTTTACGGTCACAGGTGATTACACAAATGCAGACCCCATGTCACCATTTTTACCCAAATCACTAAGAGGGAACTAATTCTGGTGAAGAAGTCCTGCAAAAAACCTATGCAGCACTTGAATTTTCTCAATAGGGATGAGTAAAAGGTAAGCGGTGCATAGGCCTCGTGCTGGACCTCTGCACCTCTGCCCTAGTTACTGGACAACACTACTCTTGGCTTGCTTTAATGATCTCTAGCCTGAACACAGACTAAGCCCAATGGAAAAATAACTTGGGGGGGGGGGAAAGACCACATGCTACAAAATAAATGTTTTTCACCTTGGCCATGTTTGGACTCTGGTCATTAACAAGTCTCATGTTCAGGTCTACATTTTTTTAACCAGTAGGTGGCATTAGCAATTTTCACATTTGCTGCAGTGTTTATCAGAATTTTTTTTATTCAGAATACAGTATGATTCAAAACCATTTTTATCCAAAATGCCACATTATCAAAATCCTTTCCTTTTCCCCTACGCTGAAGGACAATGGGAGGGATTCAGATAATGAAGAGGTTCAGATAATAGAGCAGAGGTCCCTGGCCACGACTGCAAGGAGCCCCCAGCTGTGCTGGAGGCCACCCTGCTGCTGAATGACATCTGCAGCAGTGCATGGATCCCTCTGGAACTCTGCTGGGGGAAAGGGAGCAGGGCCCTGACGGTGGAGTTGCAGAAGGCTCCCTTTGCTACAGCAGAGCTGGTAATGCCCAATCCCTGCAGGTGCAAGGTGCGGAGAAGGCTGTAATCCTGAAGGAGCAGAGCAGAGACTCCTCTTCCCAGAACTGCAAGGAGGAGGAGCCGCCCCGCGGCTGCAGGGAAGGCTACCCGCTGCTGAATGGCTTTTCCCCTCTCTATTATACAAATAACATCTAGGTCCCCATGCTATTTGGATAATTGGGGGTATGCTGTAAATATTGATTTTTTTTTCATTTTTCTTATACCTCTAAATTGTATTCATAGGCACTGTATTTGCTGCATTCATCTAGATAGATATATCTCAAAAAGGCAATGAAAATGTACTTAAGACAACGTTATTTTTAGATGCATTTGGTCCAAACTTTCAAACCTTTTCTGTAACCATGAAGTTCAGATGTGGATTCAGACTTTCTTAGAGTTCAGGTTTGTTCAGATTCTGGGTTTTGGCTCAGTCTTTATAACAGTAAGAGTTAGTAATGAAGCTCAGGTCTGCATTTGAACTTTCCTGCATCTGGAGGGGTGTTTGAATGCAGGGCCTTCATTAAACCTCGCTCTACTTTCTAGAAAGAAAAAAAATGTATTTTACCATCCCACCCCCACCCCCATGTTCTCTCCACCTCCTCCTTAAGGACTCCTGCATATTCTGGATGGGATGTATATATATATTATAAGTTATAAGTGACATTTTTAGAGTTACAGGTGACCTTTAAGCTTTTGTGGTGTCTCCTGCGAACTGTTTTTTGTTTCCTCCTTATTTCTGTCACAAAGAATTCACCCAGCATCTGTCATCTGTAGATTTATAACGAACCCAGCATGCTATTTGCTGTGTCAAATCAGTTATTAGCAGTTTCACCAATTGCTTCTTTTTTCAGTGTTTCTTTCCATCACTGCTGCCAGCTGTGTCCTGTTTCCAAAGCTTCATATAACAGCATAAAACAGCTTGGAACAGTGAGGTAGATTTTAGCAGATTAAAGATTGCACTGTAATACTTTAGACTTAATCCTAATGCCATGTAAACTCTTTATATGCTATCTTTCCCTCAAGATTACAAAGATTTATGTAACCTTATTTTTTCACATCCAAAGGAGCTTAAAAGAATAGACATAGATTGTTCTGGGTGTTGAATAAAAGCAGTAAACCCAGATAAAGTACTTGTTCCTGAGATACTGTATTAGAACATAGCATTTTTGACTGCATGGTCATCAGATACATGAATGAATGGGGGGGGGGGGGAGGTGGAAAAGCAAGCATAATTATTCCTTGAGGGGATATTATAAATTGTACTTCATGTGCTATAATAGCTTATAATGTTATAATACATTTGCTACATAAGGAACATTAGTTTAAAAATCCTGATTTTAATGAAGCTATACAGCTTATTTAAATAAATCTTTATTCTCCCCATCTAATATTCTCATTTCCTTGTAGAATCACTGTATAAATTGAAACTGTAAGTGGAACGTAGTAGTTTGAATTAAGTAGGGCTGTTTATAACCATATGCTAAATGTAGCAGCTTCTGTAGCAGGAGTGTAAACAGAGTTATCTTCTTTAAAAGTCTTTTTTTAAAGTTTGTTATTTAAGGGTAAGAGAGTAGAGGATTTTTTTTAAAAAAAGTAAGTATTCATACAGGGTCACACGGCTCAGATTCACCATAATTTTTTCAGTGAGGTCCTATTTTTACCCAATTTTATAGATGAATTGTTTGAAAACGCAGAGATCAAATGATTTGCAATGAGCTAGTGACTTATGGCCTTTGCTCTAACCACTGCATCTCTGAGTTTGTACTCATTTACTCCCTAATATAACCTTATAGACAGTATCCATGTTTGCTAGAGCTGAAAGAAGTTACAGCAACAATGATCTTACAAATCAGTGATGCACAGAAGAGAATATTTTTCACCTTCTGGGATGAACTCTTAAAAAGTGTAATGGACAAATCATTTTCACTGTATGAATTTTACTGAATGATTATCATTATTGTCTAATCTGAATGTATACTTTGTGAGTGTTCTCCATTCAGTCTACTTTTGATGATAGGGAGAAAATTGTGATATTATTACTATCTCAGAGCATAAGATAATTGTGGTATTATTACTATCTCAGCTCCCTCCCTGTCATTCTTCAAATTTCTCTTGAAAACCCACCTCTCCTATCAGGCCATAGATTATTAGATTGAACATGAGTGAGGAGCTGTGCTCTGTGGGTTGTGATCCGATGCTTCAAGGTTTTGGCTGGACTGAACCCAGAGTTTCATGGCAAAACACCCTAGCTTTATACTTGTAAATTCCCATTTGAGTCCATGCATTTTGCGATGTCATCCTGTAATCATTATACCTTAAGTGGTGGTAATCCTTGGGTTTTCCGCTGTTATCATTTGATGGTTATTGTCGGGCTTCCCATCATTATCTCCTATTTGTTGTCTTGCCTTCCGGGGTGGTTGCCTCTCCTCTGAGGCCCTCAATGCTGCTAACATGTTTAGCATTGGATACAATGGATGTTTTCTGATTGTCCTGGTATTTACAAGTCTCTCACTGTTTCTTGACCATCTGGACATTTGTAATGGCTTTCACACCTTATCTTTTCCTGATGCATGCATTCCTCATTCACACAAACAATCTCTCACAGAGAAGACAGCAATATTTTATATTCAGCAGAATACATTGTAAATTAAACTTCACTAAATCTTGTGGTCAAAACAGTTTACATTGTGGCTCAGGCCTTTAACATTCCTTTAATCTAATTAACAAAGACACAATACAAGATCGTGTCTTTTACTCACTAAACCTTAAACCAAAGAAATGACTAGAGGGAAGTTTATAATGCATATAGGAAACAAGATCCCAGTCTCAGAGGGTCAATCCTTTCTGTTGTTCAAAAAGGGTGGCTGGCAGAATTAATTCAAAGTTTACATCAATTTTTATAGTACAACTATAAAATCCTGTCCCTATACATGTTCTATATAGTCCTGTAGAAGCAAGTGGTATTACATAGTTTATTATGATGTAGCCTTTTTGTGATCATGATCATATACTTTTTGGGAAATGGCACATGTAAAAATACACAACCACAATAGATACATGTGTATCATTGTCTGCTATTGTGTATTACCCAATGTATGCCAGACAGATTCCATGAAAGTCATTCAAGATACATCTTGAATATGGCTTCTTCAGAGCCCTGGCATTCACTGAATCCCTTACATAGCTCCGATAAATCAGGTCCAGTAGAGCCCTGTCTCTACTCATGCATCACTTTATGAGGATGTTAAAAAATGTCTGACACCATATTGCGCTATTTGAGAAGTATGATTGTAATGCATATGTGTAAAGGGGTGAAATATAAGTTCTGCAAGCAACCTCATTTTTACATTGCATGTATTTTGTGTGCTTAATCATGCAAATCATAATCAGTTTTTTAATGGGATTTCCTACATTTCTTAAAATAAAAAATAAATCATTCCGCATCATGTAATTAGATAGCTAAACAACATCAAAACACTCTCGCCAGTGAAAAGTGTGCATTGACTGCTTCATTCAGGGCCCAGTCCTGGGAGGTGTTGATCACCTCTAAGTCCTTTACAAGTTCAGGCACTCAATACAGCTTAGAAAATCACCTGACATAAAACTGAGCTATTATTCAATGTGCTGCTACTATACTTTGTAAATGTCTGAGACAGATTTTTTCACACTGTGACATTAAGTTAACCATGTGCACGTGCAGTGGATTCTTCTTGTGCTTAGAACACTGGTAAGAGTGCTAAAAATCTCACCCTCAAAATATTGCATATTCACGAAGAGTGATTTTAAAACCCTTACAGTTAATCCAGACCACAACCAGAACACTCGATATGGGCTATTACATTTCACCTATCTAGTTCCATTTTAGCATTAAAGCTTGTTCAAAAAGGATTGTAAGAATTTTTGTAATTCATGTTTTAAATGAATTTTGTTCAAAGTTCTGCTCTATTCCCTTCTCCCCACAGTCACATCTAAGCAGAGACCATGGATGAAAAACTTCAGCTTGATGAGTTAAAAGTTTCATAAAATTACAAGCGACTAAAAAGAGGGGTTATAATGGTGACACTTAAGCAACTTTATCTATGGCTAACATTTAAGTAGGACTCCATTTATAATAATAATAATAAAAATAAAATAATAATAATAAGAAGAAACATTGTAGATAGGAAAGATCTAATTAGGTAATCTAAAATCCTGGTCCATGCCTTAGTCAATTATCACCTGGAATACTATAAACACCTCCTCTTTAGACCTTGCTCCATTCTATCCAACATACAGTTCCCAAAATCATCTTCTGTTCCACCTGTTCTCAGCATGCATCTCCCTTCACTCTCCTTCTGCATCCAATTCTAACTATACAACCTCACATTCAAGAGCTCTACAGAACTCTGCCTCCACTTACCACACATCCCAGTTCTCAACACCTACCGCATCCGTCTTGATCCCTATGCCCTGCCCAAGTTTCTCTTGATAGCTTCCTTTGTCTGTCTTATCTATTGAATTCTCAGTTTCTTTCCTGCAGCCCTTGACACTTGGAACAGGTGCCCAATATAATATTTTCCAATTGCATTCCCTTTCTGCCCTGAAAACACATCTGGGGACTGGCCCCATCCCACTCAGAATTTTGATTGCTCTCTCTGGTAACATTTTATGACAAATGAGTCCAATTCTATTCCCATTCAAGTGAATGGGAACTTAACTATTGATTTGACAGGATCAGGCTCTTAGGAGGCAATCCCTTTGAAGCAGAGACTTTGCTAGTTATTCTGAACTCTTAAATATTGTACATAATGTATATTTTGTATAGCTATGGAAATAGTATTTTAGAATAGATCATTCCATGCCTATTGCAGATTTGTTCACAGCAAAGTGTATTTTCCAAAACTTTGTTCAATCTAGTTACAGTGCCAGATACTCAGCTGGTGTAATTCAAAATAGCTCCATTTACTTCAATGGAACTATGCTGATGTAACCTGGTCATGATTTGGCCCATAACCACTAATCAATGGGTTTTCCACTTCTGTTATTGAGACTAATCCGAAATAAATCTCCCCATATGGGAGCTTCTCCAACATTCTATAAACAAGATAGTATTTTATTATTAACAACAATGTCAAAGTCCCATTTGAGAGTGAAAATTATCCAACTGGCTATTTTCTTTATGATTCTGATTGTTCTCTGAAGAGACAGAAAAAATCTAAATACAACAACTTAAAATGCATCTTGCATTTCAGAAGAGGCCTAGAAGACAGTGAGTTGTGATTTTTTTTTCCCTTGGAAGTTAGCCAAAATTATTGTGTAGAGAGAACAACCCTAGACTCTGAGTCCCAAAGCCATGTTCAAGTTGTTCGGTCTAAATTCCACATCTAGAATCAATGTTCAAAACAACCAGGGCAGCCAACAGCATTGTGAATAACTCGTGACACTTTTGAGTTTTTAAAATATTTTTGTTGCACTGGAGATGTGTAAAGCACATATTTACATACCGCTCTGCTCTCTCGTATGTCAGTGTCTGCTCGTTCAAGGTTCTAAAATGTCTGTATTTGCCAATATTTTCTAAGTGAAATCAGAACTGAAGTATTACGTGGGTGGGCAGTCGCTCTATTAGAAAAAGGAAATGCTTCAAGTTGTAACATGTCTGACAAACTCAGAGTTACAGTTTAGTTGCTGCAAAGAGTCCTGTGGCACCTTATAGACTAACAGACATATTGGAGCATAAGCTTTCGTGGGTGAATACCCACTTCGTCAGATGCATGTAGTGGAAATTTCAAGAGGCGGGTATAAATAGGCAAGCAAGTTTATTTGCTGAGTTTACAGTCTGAAGGCCAGATCCTAATCTGTTGTAACTCAGCATAACTCTATTGTATTCAATGGAACTACCCTGATTTACACCATCTGAGCCCCAAGACATCTAATAAAAAACTCTGACAGGTGTTTAAAGCTATTAGCAGCATAATCCTGAAAGTAGCTGTGTTTATCTAAAATTGTGTACGCCAAATTCTGTTCTTTGTTATACCTATAAACCCTTGCTGAGGTAGGAACAGAAAGCTTAACTCGGTCCTTCAGTAACCCTTTTAATATTCTTTATTGCTGCAAAAGTATATCTTTTAACAACAAAATGTAATAGAATAGAACCGTGGGAGCTTAGACCCTTAATCTTAACTATGGGTAGAAATGTGCTGGGAACAGGGAATTCACTGCTCACAAGTTGGAGTGATATCAGCCATTGAATGCAATTACCCATGTTGAATAGAGGTGAAAATAATGGGAAGGATTTTATTTCAGATAAAATTTTACAAAATTTATAATTGTTATTTCTGTTTGTTTTCTTTTCTTTTCACATACACCCCTCTTATTTCCTGATGATCACCACCTTAAATTATAGGTACATCAGAATTTTTAATATATTCAAACTGTGGTAGTATGTCTTTAGTTATCACATTAATCCAAGTTGCATAGCTAGAAAAGCAAAATCTTTCCCCAAGATTCACAAATTCTTCTCTAAGACGGAAATCACTAAATTTCATCTGAATTTGTTACCCAAGTTTTGGGCTCTGCTCTAATTTGTAATATTAAATCTTTGAAAACCATTATGTTCCTATTGTAAAATGTATATTGAATTCTGTCTGCTTCCCAATTCACATCATGTGCAAAGCATATGGAGGATTTTAATCTAAATTGCTTTATACCCTGAATTACAGCAGAAACCACCAGACCCATTGTATGTGTAGTGATGGCGCTTTAAAAAGAAAAAGTTAATAAACATGCAATCTTATCTTAGTATCTGCAGTGTTGCCTTCTGCTTCCCTATACTTACTAAAGGAAATACTTTGAATATGGCAAATACCAAGGTTATCTTGCTGCAAATATCTCAGGCATTTAAACTTTTTAAGGCCCACCCGCATTTGAGTGTGTGTGAGATAGTGATATGCTATTCCGCAGTGTTGATTTCCTGTATTTGCTAGTCTTTGGCTTAAAGGAGGGCTGTGCTGTTCAGCATATCTCTAGCTTGGTTACTGATGTGTAATATTTTGAGTGTGAATGGGAGCTCTTGGAAACTGTTCCCTTCTGCCCTGGCTTACCCCTTTCCTCCATGTTTTGGTGTTGCCTTGTTTGCAGATTGTTCTCTCTCCCTTTGGTTAAGGAGAGATTTAAGAATCAGATGTGATCTCAAGGGAGCCTGAGCCTTTCTTTTGGACTGAAAAGCTCTTCAAACAGGACTCAGTCCATGAAGATGACATTTATCACTGTCTGAATTTCCACTGAGTTTTTTCTATACAGATGTAAATTTAACATTATCTGGCCTTTAAAGGGAGACCTCTTGATAGCAAAACAAAAATAGAAAGGAACCAATGGGTTATAGCAACACAAACCATTTGAACACATTCTGCTGGTTTACTATTGTATATGAAAACACATAAAAAGATTACAGCTGGTCCTCATTATTTTCCAAGAGAAGTGGGCGACAGGTGGGAATGTTTGATTTCTCTGTACTTCTTGAATTGCTTCAGCACGGTGCTTACTGGGTGGGCAAAATCACAGAGAAGCAGAACAGGAGAGAGAAAAGCATCTGGCACACAAAGCATTGTCTCTTAATATCCAGTATCTCAAAAATGATTTTTATAGAGAGAAAAAGAAAATGTTGAAGTATTTTTTACGACAAACAGGCTCATTTCAAAAAGTGGAATTTCATTATCTTTTCACAAGTGTCTGGAAGCCTTTGACAACAGTTCCATAACTACACGCAGAGAGATATATGAAATGAAACACTTAACATTTTATCAACCAGTACAAGAAAAATAAAAGTCTAGTTTGCTATTTTTAAAAATGAGTGAATACTGAAAAATGCCTCCAACTCTAGTTGGCAATGTTTGGCAATTTATTCAAAATATCTAAGAGATGGAATGTGGTGCTATTCTGCCTCCTTTGTCCCTGTGAGCTGGTGTGACAGATGGGGTGTTGGACCAAGTTCACTGGATCTGGCAGGATGGTGAGCCAGCTCCTCTTGCCTGAGTCTCTATGGCACTTACATTCTGGGCTATGAAGGGTGTTAGTTTCAGTCCCACTGGGGTATGCAGGTTTTGCCCTTAAACTTAGTGGGGTCAGCTAGTCCTGGCCAGTGGTGGATTAGCCACTGGGCCAACGGGGCCTGTGCTCAGGGGTCCCGGCCAATTGGAGGGTTCCAGAAATAGGGCATCCCCACGCCCTGATCCGCTCCACCCGCATGCACCCTGACCCCGTAGGTGCGTCAAGCAGGCAGAGCTGGGCAAGCCCCCACACCCCGCCACCATTTCCCCAGCAGGAGCGCCATGGGGGGGCAAGAAGAGGGGACCCCATTTGCTCTGGCCCAGGGCCCCACAAAACAGTAATCTGCCTCTGGTCCTGGCACTCAGGGGATCTGGAAACCCCTTTAGTTCTAAAGTCTCTCAGGGGTTAGTAGGGGTACTCAGGCCCACTCAGGCCACTGGGTTCCAGCGCAGGGCCCTTAAACCAGGCCGGTAGAATCGGGCCTCAGCAATTCCTCCTGCTGTGCTCTGAGCTCCTTTCTAGTTCCCTTGGTTTCTGTAGGATTCTCCAGCCTGTAAATCGAGTCATTATCCCTTCTCTAGTTCTGTGACTTCTCACCAGCTTGCTGGCCGGAGTTTTCTTCTCCAGCCTGCTTGCTCCTCTGGCAGCCACCCCAGCTCTCTGCCTCTCAGCTCTTCTGTTTCCCCAGCAGTTGTGAGGCTGCCAATCTGCGCTGGCCAATAGTTCCTGCATTAACCCCTTGGTTGCCCGTCCAGCATGGGATATATACATCCCATCACAGTCCCCTAAATATAAAGAAAAATACATTCTTCTTCTTCAAGTGATTTGCACGTGTGCATCATACTCTTGAAGACTGGAGAGTACAATGAAAATAATCTGGTCAAGTGACAGTAACTCTATTATAACTTAAAACAACACAACAAGATATGTATGCCGATAGGAAATGCTGGGAGCATTGAATGCAGGGGGGCCAATAGCTGCTGCCCTGAGCTGTCATCAGACTGGCCCTTCTTTTAGTGTTTGGATCATGAGTAACCCCCATTGGCTCTTATAGTATAGGATCAGGGCCTAACTGCTTAAGGCCTAACTACCCAAGGCACTGATGGTAGATTTGCATGATTTCAGGGACTGTATCCCTGTGCAGGCTACTATATGAGGAAACCCTGAACCTTGCCACAAGAGTCTGAGCATCTTTGAAAATCCAGTCCCTTATGGCGCACAAAATGGATTGATGCCTAATTTGCAGGAAAGCATATTAACTCATCTCCCAATTTCTGTGACATTGGGAGGTCCCGTGCCCCTAGTCAACCCCTTCCAAAAATCATTCTAAAATCCCCAGGGGGAATCATACTTGCTTTCAGGAGAAGTCACCCAAAGTTGTGATTCAGAGAGCGAGAGAGAAGAGGGGAGGATGGTGAAAAACATTTAATTAATTTTACCCATAACATATGCTGATTTGTTCATGCACTTAATCCTGCCATCTGCAAAACACCCTGATTACCTGATGCCAACACATAACTCAATGTACCTTCTTGTAAAGTGCTTTGAGATGAAAGGGGAAATTTAAGAGTTAAGTATTAATATTATTATTGTATACACACACAAAACCACAGCTGAATTTAACACTATTCATCCATCGCATAGTTCATATGGGAAGGAAGTCTTGATATAGCAATGCTAGCTCTTCCAGGAAGTTCCACATCACAATCTTTTGGAGGTGCAAAGATTGACCTTGTAAAGGTACCATAGTTGTGCTTTTGGGGTTGATGATCAACATTCCTTAGCACAAGGTGTTTAATAGAGTCTTTGTACTTCTGTATCTTCCAACCACTGATTTAAAAGCATTTTACAGTAATTGATTAATCAATCTCACAACATCCCTTTGAGGTAGGTAGGTAAATATTATTAACCCCAATTTACAAGTGTGGAAACTGAGATTCAGAGAGGATACTTGGTGAAGTCACTGATCAAGTCAATAGTACAGCCAGGAACCGAACCCAGATGTTTTTACTCCTTGTCCTGTGTTCTAAGAGCTAGACAATTTTCCTATTGTATTCTTCACTAAAAAATACCAATAGTCAAGGTGTCAAAAGAGTTAAGACATCCTACATGGCCAGCAAGCAAACAGATTATATTATTATTAATTCTGAATCACAAAGGCACAATTTTTCTACCCAATAAGGAAGATCATCTACAAATGTGAACCCAAGGTGCACAGCATGCAGTATCCCTTATTGGTATAAAATGATTCAGCTCACATTTTCATATTTTTCAAAAAGAGGCAGCATAAAGTGTAAACTTAATCTGCCTTCAACAGGGTTTATGAATTGTATCAGCTTCTCAACTCCACTCCTTCTGCTGTTGATCACCTCCTAGGGAGGTTCTCATTCACCAGACAATAATTATATCAGAATCTGCTGATATTTAATTCAGAATAGCATTGTCATCATTTGTCCTGATATCACATATTGGAAATTTTTCTCTATATATTATATATAAATGTAAATAGAATCCTTTTCTACAAATAGAATGCCATCCCATAATTCGAAAGTAGACTGTTGAGGGGGACTGTTCCTTCCGTGTGAAGCAGCACAGAACACACGTGATGTCCCTATGCCTCATACCCAGGCTCATTTATAGATAAAGAAAAAGACCAGTCTCAGAGAGAACTTTTAAAGCCTGATGGATTCTAGCATTATGTTCTCTTTCTATATATTCCCTAATCCCAATTAGGATTCACACCTCAGACTCCTATGCCCATGCAGATTCCAGTTAGTTCGGCCAGACCCACAGGGGCTTAGGGGCCCAAGCAAGTGGGTCCTGATGTAGAATTTGGGCATGTGTGTGTGTGAGAGAGAGAATCACCTGAGCAGTGATGGATGAGTAGAGGGTAGTGTATTGAGAGTAGTGTCTGCTGGGGGTGCTTCTGCTGCTTCTTGTTTCCTTAAACTCAGGTTTGTGAGGGGGAGGGAGCAGGGGAAGATTCCGGGGCAATGAGGGGGACAGCTGGGAGGAGAGGGAGACAGACCAGGGGCTCTGGCACCCTGAGAGGTCTTGGTCTTGCAGCCAAGGGCATATTGGAACCTGTCCAGTGTGGGGTTCAAGAAAGCCTTAGCAGCTGAAGGAACTGGAGTGCCTGCCTCAGCCACAGGATATGAGGCGCTACCAGGTATTATTTCAAGACTAGGGATGGTACCACAGTGCTCCTGCACCTCATGAGGGGGTGGCATTTTCAATGCGTTTCCTATGGCTCCATGGGCTTGCTACATTTTCACTCAGAGGAATGCCTGCTGTACAACAGTAGAGAGATGGAAGAAAACTTCACACTAAACTATTACTCAGGTAAGTTCCAGATATACTTTGATAGAGAGGCACGATCAAGGATTTTTAAACCCATAGTTTGACCTCACTTTAAATTATTATTACTGGTAGGAAATATTTTCTGAATTCTAAATGTCTCTGAATGTTTTCAATACACCCCACTACCGATGAAACAGTAAGGATTTACTAGCTTTTATTCACGTGGAAGCAACAAAAACACCAATTTGTACCTTGAAATTCTTTTCCCTGGTTCTGCTGCAGCAGAAACAAATGAAGAAAACAGGAAACCCATTGATTGTTTTGCTTGTATTCTTGACGATGCTGGGTCGCTCAAGAACATCAGTCAGAACTAGAACTTATTGGAGGGGAAAACATTTTTACAAAAATGTGATATCCCCTCCTTCCCCACTTTTATTTCCATTGGAATTTTCCAGGCAGCTCTTGTTAGACCTCACTGTGAAAGCAATGACTACAGAGTTAAGAAAAGAGGGAGACTATGATCTGAAAGTCTCATCTGTAAGTAGCTCAGAAACATCAAGAGAAGCAGGAATTGCACATTGAACTCTAGCATAGTAAAAACAAAATCCTAACTTGTGGAGAGTATGTCTTGTGTACTGTTTTAAAATAAGAACAAAATCACTCTGTGGAATTTTTGGGAGCTTCCAGATTAAATCTGTGCCTAATGGTCAAAGAGAGCTGTTTAGTCATATATATTCATTAGTTGTAATATCCCTTTGAAAATAAAATTCCTTTCTCTCTTCCATTTTGTAAACATTGATTTTTTCCCTTATTTTTTATATAGAACTGAAATTATTACAGCTGATTTTGTTTACTTCCATGAGTTCAGGGTTCAGCTGATCGCCATATTTGGGATCAGGAAGGAATTTTCCTCCAGGGTATATTGGAAGAGGCCCTGGAGGTTTTTCACCTTCCTCTATAGCATGGGGCACGGGTCACTTGCTGGAGGATTCTCTTCTCCTTGAAGTCTTTAAACCACGATTTGAGGACTTCAATAACTCAGACATAGGTGAGAGGTTTTTCACAGGAGTGGATGGATGAGATTCTGTGGCCTGCGTTGTGCAGGAGGTCAGACTAGATGATCATAATGGTCCCTTCTGACCTTAATATCTATGAATCTATGAGTGAACCAACAACAGCACTATTTTTGGTCTTTGATATTGTTTTCCCTTATCTTGACATCTAAGCGTGAGGAATGTGCTGCTTGACCCTGCCATTGACACTGTGATGGTGGCAGCAGCCCAGAATGCAATTCTAAAGGGTCTCAGAATAGAAGTGTCACTTATATAAGAGAATATGCAGGCTGTATTTGAGGCACTCCTCTAGTTTATGCTATGAGACCTAGCCTGGTTTCTACCTGCGGTGTCACATACTGGTGGCAGCTGTCTCCATAACGATGAATGTAAACTACTGACTTTGTATGAATTTGTGTATGTCACGTTAAACCAGGAACATAGAGCATAACCTGTATTTCTTGCCCTGGATGGCTTCTATTGCACAATAAAGGCAACAGCCAAAGGAAGGAATAAAAAAAGTCCAAGTGAGAAGCTCGCTCTGTAACATTGTGCAGCTGAACTGAAACACAAGTTGACATCTATCCCCTAAGCAAGACAGGGAGTCCTCCTCTAAATTTAACCGTACAGTTCACACAAAGCAGAATAACTGCCTCTCTCTTCAGTTACATAGCTGCACACACCACAGTGCAGCTATCTGCACATTATATCATCACAGGATAGGAAAAGTTTCTTTCCAGTATCCAGGCTAGAAATGCAAATTAAGAAGACTGCCACTTAAGCTTTCTATTACTCCTTGAGGGGATATTATAAATTGTGCTTCATGTACTATAACAGTTTATAATATTACATACATTTTGCTACTTGAAAAGCATTAAGCCCAAAATCTTCTCATTTTAATGAAGTTGCAGGGCTAGTTGAAATAAAGTATTTCCCAATCACTTCAGATCCTCACTTCATTTAGTTATACATACTTTTATTTCCTCCTGCCTAAATAGACTACAGAAAGTCTATTTACCTGGGCTCATGCTGACAACCATTAGGAAATTCCAACTTGCACAGAATTCAGCAGTCCGTCTCTTCAGCAACACTGGTTGCCCCAAACGCATCAAATCTGTCCTCCATGCTCTACATTATTTCCCATTGAACATAGTGTCAAATCTGAGTCTCTGATCTTATTTTTAAGGTACTCAGCCATTTGAGGGCCAGGATACCGAATAGATTGCCTAAAGCTCCAAGATGAGGAGACTATGGCTCTACTGCAAAGGCACACTGGAATTCTCCATAGCATGGAAAGCTCATTTGCACAGGAACCAGCTTTCTTTCTCTTAACTCCCCTAGGAATTAGAAGCCACTTCCAACCTTCCACTCCAAGTGCAAAGCACACTTCTTCATCCTTGCTTTTGCTAACATAGCACAATATGCCTATCATATATTATTTTTTTTAATTGAAATATAACCCCATGCCCACACAATGTTTCCGTGGAGAGGGAAAGAAAGAACATCATCTAACAGATGTTAGTCATGCTGTTTACTGCAGTTCTAGAAGGTACTTAGATACTACTGTGATGAGGGCTAAAAAGAGCCTAAGAAAAACAGAATCTGTAGTTTGAATTAAGTAGGGCTGTTTTCAATCAGACACCAAATGTGGCAGTTTCAACTATTATCTGTCTCCTTTCTCAAAAATTCTGAGTGGAATTAAAAAATGTGGCAGTTTCATCACGCTTGTTGACTTACATAGTAGCTTCCACAAACACTCAACAGCACAGAGGTACGGTCTGGGAGCTGTAAAAATCTACTTGTTTTGCTGCAGATTATTGTGTCAGAAAAGTTATTTCTATTGAACTGCACTGAATTCTTATTTAGATATAGATAGATACAGATACAGACAGGTAGAATTTTAAGGCTTGATGACTACATTTGAGATGATACAACAATTCCAGATATTTAGAATAAGAAATAACTGCAGTATCTCAAATATGGTAAACACAGAGGGCCAGACTCACCAGTATGTCCCAGCTGTTTTGCACGACACTGTGACAAAAGGTAGCCATAAACCTAGTTTACCCAGAGTGCACAAAGCAGCTGAAATGTATGGGTGAATCTGGCCTTGACTTTTTAATGGCACCTACTATAATGTGGAGGGGAGGGAGGTAAGGGCTCCGGCTGGGGGTGCAGACTTTGGGGTGGGGCTGGGGATGAAGGGTTTGGGGTGTAGGAGGGTGCTCTGGGCTGGGACTGAGGAATTCGGAGGGCAGGAGGGGGATCAGGACTGATGGGGTTGGGGAATGGGAGGGGGTCAGGGATGAGGCTCTGGGCTGCGTTTACCTCAGGCAGCTCCCGGAGGAAGCGGCATGTCCTCTCTCCGTCTCCTAAGCGGAGGTACTGTCAGGCGGCTCTGTGCACTGCCTTGTCTGCAAGTGCTGCCCCCACAGCTCCCATTGGCTCTGGTTCCCAGGCAATGGAAGCTGCAGAGCTGGCGCTTGGGGTGGGGGAAGCATGTGGAGCCCTCTGGCTGCCCCTATGCATAGAAGCATGAGGGGAGATATGCTGCTGTTTCTGGGAGCCACAGAATGCAGGGAGCCTGCCTTAGCCCCACTGCATTGCTGATTTAATGACCCAGTCAGCGATGCTGACCGGAGCTGCCAGAGTCCCTTTCCAAACGGGCATTCCAGTCAAAAACTGGACCCTTGGCAACCCTAATCAGGAGCAACTCCACTGAACTCAGTTGAGATCCATTGGAGTCAAAAAAGGCATAAGTGAGATCAAAATCAGTCCCAAATATCTTGAACCTATTATTTTGACTGTGTTGATTTCCTTATAATTCTGTGTCCTATGCATACACAAAAGTTTTAAACCATATTCTGGCAAGTGGGCAGTGGTTGTACAAATATGACTCAAATTTTTTTAAATGCCAATCAGTGTTTTTTCCTAGCTCCCTGTGAAAAATACATTTATCAAGCTTTCAAATCAACAGTCATAACAGATGCACTAGAATCTGACTTATTTAGAAATCCATTTAATATGGGTGTATATTCTCGGTACTTAGATTAACAGATGTTATTAAAAGGCTTCAGAATGTGGATGTCCAAATATCTCATGAGATGGCAAGAAAATTCTATCTGCCTGTAGGTGCCAAAATAGGAAAACTTGGATGAGGATGCTTACCTCTAAGTTCATTATCCTCTGTAATACAAATGCTTATATATCCTGATGTTGCCTGGATGTTAGTGATAGCCTTATTAACAAGCACTGCACTGACTGTGTAATTTATGAATTATAGTTGCAGAGCGAATTCCTAATTGGAAATTATGATGATCGTACAACAACACAGCAATTCCATATAACTTGTATGGTACATGCATGCCATGAGTTACAAACTGTTGTCGTCTTGAGTGGAATTAAAGTAATATCTCACAGACGATTAGATGACCCTTTGCTACCTTGAACTACAGTGAAAATGAATGGGAGCAATTTCACTTCTACAGACAATGGTAGAAAACCTAGCAAATATCAGAACTTGGCTGCATATAAAGGTCAGCCACAATCAGTTGCCTCCATCTTTTGCAGATACTTTGAAATGTTTGGGAGATCCCCCAATATCTTGTTTATAAGAATGACAGGTCTTTCTTCTTCTTCTTATTATTATTATTGTATATTATTATTATTATTTATTAAATATTGTAGACCAGAAAAGTTTGCTGTAAATGTGGTATTGTTTTTGTTTTGTTTCGTGTGTGGTTTTGGAAGAATATGATCAATAATTAATGAATAGTGATTGTTTTCAGCAACTGGCAAGCCATCCAGGAGTCTGAAAATAATGTAATGTGAATATGTAGATTGCCTCTCTTCTGCTTAAATAAACAGCTCTATAGTATTTTTTTTCGTGTTGCCGGTGATTACTGCAATGCTTGCACAGAATTGGAATGTGTGTAAACTGGCTTGCAAGGATATGCAATCAAAATAGTTGATTAGATGAAAAACAAATTTCATATTACTAGATGAAAATTCTCACAGGTCTCTGTTTTCCTTATCAAGTAATTAATAAATCCAGTGTTCATTCTTTCCATTGCCCTAACTGAATTCACAATACTGTAGGCCAGATCTAGCGGTGAATATAAGGGCTTGTCTACATGGGGAAGTTAATGCACAATGAGCTAGGGTGTGAATTTAAAGCACAATAAGTACTCTGCACTAACTCCCTAGCTCCCTCAGACTTAAGACACTTCCAAGTGCACTAAGCTTTCAGTGCAGTCAGAGAGTCCACATCAGGAATTAGTATGGAATAGCGAGTGCACACTAGCTACTTTAGGCTTTTTCCCTGTGTAAACAAGCACTAAGAGAAACTATTGTAAGGAATGCCTTCCAGATCGCTTAGTACAAATGTTTCATGAGCTCAGACTGACTCAGATTTACACCCACTAATTGATGTGTAATTTACAGTTCCTTTCAGATAGCATCTGAAGTTAGCCTACTGAATCTAAAAGAGTTTAAACTGGTATAATTTGCATGCCAAGAGTTAGAAGCATGGGTGTAGTAGGAAAACAACTAAGAGTAAAGGCTAATTCAAGTACCCTCTTAACTTAAACACCTTCTTCCAGCACCTAGATTAGAGTATGTCTACACTGCATTTCAAGGTGTGACTGCAACACATGTACACATACCAGAGTTAGCTTTAACCTAGCTAACCTGGAGTACCAATAGCAGTGAAGCTACAGCAGTATGGAGTTCAGCATAGGCTAACCGCCTAAGTAAGTACCCAGTGTCCTGAGAGGGCTTATACAACCTGCACTGAAGTCCAGGTTGACAAGGGTTCACTGCTATTGGTATTTGAGCTAATTAGATTAAAACTATACCTACAGGTGTTGCAGTCACACACACTGATTGCAGTTTAGACATACTGACAACTGGCTCCTTTAGAGGGAGACTTCCTTGCATCTGTTTACATTCAGTCACTAATGTGTAACTTTCATTGCCTTACACATCACCTTGCAGTTTGTCCCCATGTTTAATCAGAGTGAATCAATCAGAAGTATTTTTTCCCCTGATGCATAAGTCACCAAGATGCGACTTCAGTGGGCTTTGTACAGCTCAAAATAAAGAATGGGGTTTCGTCCATAATGAGCCTTGCTTGAGTTATTATTATTGCTATCTTAGAGTGCTGTGTTAAATGAGAGGGAGAGAAAATGTGAACGTGAAAAAGCATACTTTATTGCTGTCTCATTTTTGTTTCCCAACCTTTGAAAACAAAGTGTTCCTCACTCAAAACAACCCCGGGATATTTTTGACCACATTCAGAATAACAAAAGCTTACCCTGCAGCCTTGCTGTTTGGAATCTTCCCTTGTTTCTGTGCCTGAAAGAGTAAAAATAATATTTAAGGATGTCAATCATTCTAAAGCTTTGGTACAGATCGCCTTCCCTTGGTGGTAATGCTCTGCACTCAGATTGTTATTTCACTGTAGGCAGAAGGCTGTTCATACACTTTTGAATTAGATTATGCTCTTTGAAAAATATTAATCTACCTGGATTAATGGTACATTTGTGTACATTGTCTTTGCCCATGTAGTTCAATGGGGCATCTGTCTTTAATCTGGCAGAACTTTGAAAAGGTGTCTCAGAAGCATACAAGTTGAGCAAGTTTCTGTTGAAATCTAATCAAGCTCCTGTGATGACAATCTGAGCCATCTTTCTATTTTAGGTGTGATGACATATTCATCCTCCTCTATAAAATCATGAGAATGTTAACATCTTTCATCTGTTATATCTTTCCTGAGATAATCCAAGGAAAATAGAAAATATAGTGTTCAGAGGTGGAACCTGTTATGTACATTCATTAAAAAATCAAAGGGAGCAGAGAACACATGGAATGTGTTAAAATTTACCTTCCCCTGCAAAGCTAATATGCCTTCTGTGAACTTTTCAGCATCTCAATAATTCATTTCACTAGCCATCACCTTCAGCCCCCAACTAAAACCTCTCCAACGCATCATCAAGGAACTACAACCTATCCTGAAGGAGGACCCATCACTCTCACAGATCTTGGGAGACAGGCCAGTCCTTGCTTACAGACAGCCCCCCAACCTGAAGCAAATACTCACCAGCAACCACACACCACATAACAGAACCACTAACCCAGGAACCTATCCTTGCAACAAAGCCCGTTGCCAACTCTGTCCACATATCTATTCAGGGGACACCATCATAGGGCCTAATCACATCAGCCACACTATCAGAGGCTCGTTCCCCTGCGCATCTACCAATGTGATATATGCCATCATGTGCCAGCAATGCCCCTCTGCCATGTACATTGGTCAAACTGGACAGTCTCTACGTAAAAGAATAAATGGACACAAATCAGACGTCAAGAATTATAACATTCAAAAACCAGTCGGAGAACACTTCAATCTCTCCGGTCACTCGACTACAGACCTGAGAGTGACTATCCTTCGACAAAAAAACTTCAAAAACAGACTCCAATGACAGACTGCGGAATTGGAATTAATTTGCAAACTGGATACAATTAACATAGGCTTGAATAAAGACTGGGAGTGGATGGGTCATTACATAAAGTAAAACTATTTCCCCGTGTTATTTCTCCCCCCCCCCCACCACACCCCCCACTGTCCTCAGATGTTCTTGTTAACTGCTGGAAATGGCCCACCTTGATTATCACCACAAAAGGTTTTCCTCCTCCCCCCCCTTCCTGCTGGTAATAGCTCATCTTAAGTGATCACTCTCCTTATAGTGTGTATGATAAAACCCATTGTTTCATGTTCTCTGTGTGTGTGTATATAAATCTCCCCACTGTATTTTCCACCGAATGCATCCGATGAAGTGAGCTGTAGCTCACGAAAGCTTATGCTCAAATAAATTTGTTAGTCTCTAAGGTGCCACAAGTACTCCTTTTCTTTTTGCGAATACAGACTAACACGGCTGCTACTCTGAATTCTATAGGCTGTTGACTAAATAGTTGATATTTCTATTAAAATTAGTACCAATATTTGATGGTTTTATCCCCTTAGCCATTAGAGCTCTGTTCACTAAAGAAATGTTTGATCTGATTTATAAAGATAATTTGGCATGCAAGAGCAATGAAAGCCTAGAGAACATGAATTGATCCATTGTTGACAGATACTACCTATCTGTATGAGAAATATAAGACTCTTAAAATTCCACTCTTTAACCTACACAAGCACCATGTTTGTGGTCTCATCCTGAATGCAAATAAGACTTCATTTTCAACATAATAATCTTGATTCTCCCTGACAGTGGGAAAGCTGAGCTAGACTGACAAGGACTTTATCTCTGAACTACCTGAATGTAGTTCTCTTTCATTATGTCAGGCACATGATCAAATGAAAAAGTTCAAGAAGTTACTGACCACATTCTACATGACATTAGCTCCCAGAATAAGAGGATGTTACCTTTGGAATATCGCTTTGTATTGCTGCTGCATTGTTGGCTGAAAGAAAAAGAGTATTTGTGGCACCTTGGAGACTAAAAAATTAATCTGAGCATAAGCTTTCGTGAGCTACAGCTCACTTCATCAGATGCATTCGGTGGAAAATACAGTGGGGAGATTTATATACACACACAGAGAACATGAAACAATGGGTTTTATCATACACACTGTAAGGAGAGTTATCACTTAAGATGAGCTATTACCAGCAGGAAGGCGAGGGGGGGGGGGAATAGGAAAACCTTTTGTGGTAATAATCAAGGTGGGCCATTTCCAGCAGTTAACAAGAACGTCCGATTAAGTGAGCTGTAGCTCACGAAAGCTTATGCTCAAATAAATTTGTTAGCCTCTAAGGTGCCACAAGTACTCCTTTTCTTTTTGTTCCTCAGATGTTCTTGTCAACTGCTGGAAATGGCCCACCTTGATTATCACTACAAAAGGTTCCCCCCTCCACCTCCCCCCACCCCCGCTCTCCTTCTGGTAATAGCTCACCTTACCTGATCATTCTCCTTACAGTATGTATGGTAACACCCATTGATTCATGTTCTCTATGTATATAAATCTCCCCACTGTATTTTCCACTGAATGAATCCGATGAAATGAGCTGTAGCTCATGAAAGCTTATGCGCAAATAAATTTGTAAGTCTCTAAGGTGCCACAAGTACTCCTCTTCTTTTTGCGAATACAGACTAACACGGCTGCTACTCTGAAACCTGTCATTGTTGGCTGAATTTTTCTTAATCTTTTTTAAAGTTATCCTTATTATCTACCCTCAGGCTGCTCAAAATCAGAAAAGAGGTGACTGGGCCATTAAATGAAGAGTTTAGCAAATATAAGTATTTAAGAATTTAAGGTGATCCCCCAATCTGTTTCTAAAAGGGACCCCCACCCCCAAAATGGTCAGAGGCTAGTAAGGCCCTAATCCTGCAACTGGCCCTGCACGGGCCAACCCCTATTCCAATGCAGAGCTCCTTTAGCTTCAAAGGGTGGAGGGGCAGAGGTCCATCCATGTGCTTCCAGTTTCAAGATCAGAGCCTAAGTGACTTCACGTATGACTTAAATGTACCCAGTTAAATCAATGGGAGTTTTTGGCACTGGTTTCAATGGGTTCAGGATGAAGACAAGAGACAGGAGGCAATTGACAGGATTTGTGTGTTGTGGATGTATCTGACTAAGAATACTAAGAATAGGAATAGTGCCTTAGGCCGATCACTGTGCTGCTAAAGTGACTTTTTTTTAGGAATGAAGAAATGCACTACATTGATAGTATGTGCTAATATAGAGAAACTTCAATGAGTATGTAATATGACACTTCGGTACAACATCTCTAATTTGCCTTAGTGACAGGAATGCCCCTAGTGAATTACTGATTTTTTAAATCAGCAACAGAGTAAACTAACACAATAATAAAGGCAGGGCAATGCATCAAAAATAAACTCTGATAATGTATTTTGATAATTGTAGTTTAGTTATGCTAATATTTCATAATATACATATAAAAGTATAGTTCCTAAAATAATTAAATTTTAATGATATGAGACCTCACTAAAGTGCTGTGAGAATAAACCTTTATTCAGAAGCAGTGAGAGATAGCGGGGCGTGCTATAGACCACCGGGATCTAATTTGCATATGGATAGAGCCCTTTTTAATGTTTTTAATATAGTAAATACTAATGGAAACTGCGTGATCATGGGAGACTTTAACTTCCCAGATATAGACTGGAGGACCAGTGCTAGTAATAATAATAGGGCTCAGATTTTCTTAGATGTGATAGCTGATGGATTCCTTCATAAAGTAGTTGCAGAACCGACTAGAGGGGATGCCATTTTAGATTTGGTTTTGGTGAGTAGCGAGGACCTCATAGAAGAAATGGCTGTAGGGGATAATCTTGGTTCAAGTGATCATGAGCTAATTCAGTTCAAATTGAATGGAAGGATTAACAAAAATAAATCTGCAACTAGGGTTTTTGATTTCAAAAGGGCTGACTTTCAAAAGTTAAGGAAATTAGTTAGGGAAGTGGATTGGACTGAAGAATTTATGGATCTAAAGGTAGAGGAGGCCTGGGATTACTTTAAATCAAAGCTGCAGAAGCGATCGGAAGCCTGTATCCCAAGAAAGAGGAAAAAATTCATAGGAAGGAGTTGTAGACCAAGCTGGATGAGCAAACATCTTAGAGAGGTGATTAAGAAGAAGCAGAAAGCATATAGGGAGTGGAAGATGGGAGGGATCAGCAAGGAAAGCTACCTTATTGAGGTCAGAACATTTAGGGATAAAGTGAGACAGGCTAAAAGTCGAGTAGAGTTGGACCTTGCAAAGGGAATTAAAACCAATAGTAAAAGGTTCTATAGCTGTATAAATAAGAAGAAAACTAAGAAAGAAGAAGTGGGGCCACTAAACACTGAGGATGGAGTGGAGGTCAAGGATAATCTAGGCATGGCCCAATATCTAAACAAATACTTTGCCTCAGTCTTTAATAAGGCTAAAGAGAATCTTAGGGATAATGGCAGCATGACAAATGGGAATCAGGATATGGAGGTAGATACTACCATTTCTGAGGTAGAAGTGAAACTCAAACGGCTTAATGGGACTAAATCGGGGGGCCCAGATAATCTTCATTCAAGAATATTAAAGGAATTGGCACATAAAATTGCAAGCCTATTAGCAAGAATTTTTAATGAATCTGTAAACTCAGGAGTTGTACCGCATGATTGGAGAATATAGTTCCTATTTTTATGAAAGGAAAAAAAAAGTGATCCGGGTAACTATAGGCCTGTTATTTTGACATCTGTAGTATGCAAGGTCCTGGAAAAAATTTTGAAGGAGAAAATAGTTAAGGATATTGAAGTCAATGGTAAATGGGACAAAATACAACATGGTTTTACAAAAGGTAGATCGTGCCAAACCAACCTGATCTCCTTTTTTGAGAAAGTAACAGATTTTTTAGACAAAGGAAATGCAGTGGATCTAATTTACCTAGATTTCAGTAAGGTGTTTGATACCGTGCCACATGGGGAATTATTAGTTAAATTGGAAAAGATGGGGATCAATATGAACATTGAAAGGTGGATAAGGAATTGGTTAAAGGGGAGACTACAACGGGTCCTACTGAAAGGTGAACTGTCAGGCTGCAGGGAGGTTACTAGTGGAGTTCCTCAGGGATCAGTTTTGGGACCAATCTTATTTAATCTTTTTATTACTGACCTTGGCACAAAAAGTGGGAGTGTGCTAATAAAGTTTGCAGATGATACAAAGCTGGGAGGTATTGCCAATTCAGAGAAGGATCGGGATATCATACAGGAGGATCTGGATGACCTTGTAAACTGGAGTAATAGTAATAGGATGAAATTTAATAGTGAGAAGTGTAAGGTTATTTAGGGATTAATAACAAGAAATTTACTTATAAACTGGGGATGCATCAATTAGAAGTAACGGAGGAGGAGAAGAACCTTGGAGTATTGGTTGATCATAGGATGACTATGAGCTGCCAATGTGATATGGCTGTGAAAAAAGCTAATGCGGTTTTGGGATGCATCAGGAGAGGTATTTCCAGTAGGGATAAGGAGGTTTTAGTATCGTTATACAAGGCACTAGTTAGACCTCACCTGGAATACTGTGTGCAGTTCTGGTCTCCCATGTTTAAAAAGGATGAATTCAAACTGGAACAGGTACAGAGAAGGGCTACTAGGATGATCTGAGGAATGGAAAACCTGTTTTATGAAAGGAGACTCAAGGAGCTTGGCTTGTTTAGCCTAACTAAAAGAAGGTTGAGGGGAGATATGATTGCTCTCTATAAATATATCAGAGGGATAAATACAGGAGAGGGAGAGGAATTATTTAAGCTCAGTACCAATGTGGACACAAGAACAAATGGATATAAACTGGCCACCAGGAAGTTTAGACTTGAAATTAGACAAAGGTTTCTAACCATCAGAGGAATGAAGTTTTGGAATAGCCTTCCAAGGGAAGCATTGGGGGGCAAAAGATCTATCTGGCTTTAAGATTAAACTTGATAAGTTTATGGAGGAGATGGTATGATGGGATAATGTGATTTTGGTAATTAATTGATCTTTAAATATTCATGGTAAATAGGCCTAATGGCCTGTGATGGGATATTCGATGGGTGGGATCTGAGTTACCCAGGAAAGAATTTTCTGTAGTATCTGGTTGGTGAATTTTGCCCATATGCTCAGGGTTTAGCTGATCGCCATATTTGGGTTCGGGAAGGAATTTTCCTTCAAGGCAGATTGGAAGAGGCCCTGGAGGTTTTTTGCCTTCTTCTGGAGGATGGGGCATGGGTCACTTGAGGGAAGATTCTCTGCTCCTTGAAGTCTTTGAACCATGATTTGAGGACTTCAGTGGCTCAGACATAGGTGAGGTTTTTCATGGGAGTGGGTGGGTGGGATTCTGTGGCCTGCGTTGTGCGGGAGGTCAGACTGGATGATCGGAATGGTCCCTTCTGGCCTTAGTATCTATGAATCTATGTGTTTGTGCGAATTATGAAGTATGTGGATTATTGAATTGCTGATCAGTGAGGGTAGTGCTATTCTGGGCATCTGGATGCTGGGTTCTTTTGTAATTGAGTTCATCAGCTAAGTTTACTTAGCCTTAAAATAAACCTACCTTGACACATGGTCTGTTTTGTAGCATATATTGTACCTTAGAGTGAAGGTAGTCAGAAAACTTATTGTGAAAGTGTACCAACGTAGAGTTAGAAGCATGGGCCTTTCCTACTTTAGCTAAAGGAGTAACTGTTGTTACTGTTATGAAATCAGTCCCTGTGCCAGTGTTGTAAGGGCATCCATATTTATTCTCTGTCAACAACTTCTATATTGAATTGGGTCAGCATGCAAGGCAAAAGATTTGGGGTCTGTTTTTCTAGGGGTTAATCCTACAAACTCAATTTGCAATCTGAAAATCAAGCTGTTTTGTTTCTTCCTCTTCCACTATCATTTAACCTATAGTTTCTGAGGAATAAAGTAGGTTCAGCACTTGGCAATTAGCTGGAGATCTTACTGATGATACATGCAGCAGAATAAAATTTAGTAATTATTGTATTACAGTCTTGTTTTTGACTGCAATGTTGAAATAACACTGAGCCCCAGATCCATTGCTGCAACTAAAGAGCTCATAACAGAACTCCTGGAATGGGGGTGGGGTGTCACATTCTATTTACTTAATCCTGGGCAATCTGAATTCTTGACCACTCCCCTGCATGAGTTAGAACATGTCTACACTTACCCATCCGATGGGTTAGGGTTAGGGTTAGCGGGGGTCGAGCGCTCTACCATTGACTCCAGTACTCCACCAGGATGAGAAGTGCAGGTGGAGTCGACAGGGCAGCATCAGCAGTTGACCTACGGCAGTGAAGACACCGCGGTAAGTAGATCTAAGTACGTTGACTTCAGCTACGTAGCTGAAGTTGCGTAACTTAGATTGATTTCCCCCCCAGCATAGACCAGGCCTCGAGGTCCTCTACCTTACATAGCCTGCCAAAAGTCCCTAGAGGCTGATATGATAGGCAGGGGCACTGTGAAGACCAAGCCACATCCCCTTTTCTTAGCCATGTCCCCTGTGCCAGCAAGAGGGAGGGGGAAGTGTGTGAGGGCCACTGAATCTGTTCTTCTCCACCAGAGGACCCCTCATGGGCAACTCTCCCATAGCAAGCTACTCTGCTCTCATTTTCTCCTGTAAGTGCTAAAAAGAAAAACAAATGGTGCTCTTTAATCCTATCTTGAAAACATTATTTTGCTTTAAACAGCAGCACTACACTGCACTACAGCAGTGCAGTGTGTAACTTCATATTCTTCAGCCTAGATCATTTTCTATTGTGCCTCAAGCTCCCTCCTGACAGAGAAGTGACAGTCATACTATGCACATGTGTAATGTCTTCCCTTTCCAGATGTCAAAGCATTCATTAATTAGGGCCATTTACTAAGGGCTCTGTCGTAAGGACACATATGGATCTTAAATTTTTCAGTACAACTGTGAAGTAGGTGCCCTTTTAGAAACAGGGTACCTACTTCACAGTGGATCTAGAAGCACAATGAAAAAGGGGGTTTATCCATCTCCTATTGAAGTCAGTGGGGGTCTTTGAGTTCAGTGGGAGATCCATCAGACTAGCAAATAACTTTCCATAGTTTACTGAGAAAACTGTCAGTAGAGATGGGAACAGATCCCAGAAGATTAAAGACACCTATGTTCTTGCTATTATATAATGCCCCTTCTCTATAAGATTAGAGCACTATGTATTAAAATAGAAAAATATTAACATTAAACCAGAGAGACTGATATGATTTATGAAAAAGGTGCATGTACAACTTTAAATTTTAACTCATTAGGTAGGTTGTGGGGGAGAAGAAAAAAAGTATCTTTAATAATACAAAAAGAAAAGGAGTACTTGTGGCACCTTAGAGACTAACATAGTCTCTAACATAGTTAGAGACTATGTTAACATAGTTAGTCTCTAAGGTGCCACAAGTACTCCTTTTCTTTTTGCGAATACGGACTAACACGGCTGCTACTCTGAAACCTTTAATAATACAATGTTAGACTCTACATCTATATTACAATATTTTCTTTTAAATAACTGTTGAGTCCTGTGAAATGATGTGATGTATGCCATTCTCTGAATTGCATCTGAAGGCTTCATTCCACAAAGTGAAGTTCTGGGAATATTCCAGATCTTTCAAAATGTGCAGAGAATATTAGGCATAAATTTAGATTACCTTCCAGAAAGTAAATTGCAAAACAAAAAGAAGATACTTGTTAGGAGGTTATATAATTTCATGCAGACTGTTTTTTAAAAATTACTTTCAACATCAGAAAAACACCATGTGAACAAGATATAGGAAACACAAATGCACTGGAAAAGATTCTGGGACAATAATTACAGAGTACTACAAAATACAAAACTAAAACTGCAATAGATTAAGATTCTCCGTAGACTGTATTGGACATCTTCAGAAATACAAGTATCAGGGGATAGTTGTGTTAGTCTGTCCACAAAAACAACAACCTTACGCCCAAATAAATCTGTTAGTCTTTAAGGTGCCACCGGACTCCTTGTTGTTTTTTTCAGAAATACAAAGTATAATTAAGGATTGGGCAATTTTATGTACATTATTTGGGTGTGTAAAGAAGTGCTGCATTTCTACACATTGATTCTGCAGTTTTGTTATGCAGCTCCATGCTAATCTGGCTGTGTATATACTAACAGCCTATACCCAGCATAAGTATTTATTTCAACCAACAAACAATACAATTTTCTGCAGGATAGTATGATAATAGTAAAACAAAAAAACCTATACTTCTATGAAGATATTGTCTCATCAAAGCATGAATAGGTTTCCAATCTCTCATACTGAGAACAGATTATGAAATAATGTCATAAAGATTAAAATGATACTTTTAAGAGTATATGTCAAGAATTTAATTTTTAAATCCAGCCTTCCTGTCTAGCCCACAATTTGGAGGCTCAAATAACAGAGAGTGCAATTGATGTCACTTAGGGCATGTCTTCACTATGGAGCTAAATTGGTGGTGCTGCAATCAATGTAGCGGCATCAGTTTAGTGGGTCTGTTGAAGACATGCTAAATCGATGGGAAAGCATTCTCCCGTTGATTCCTGTACTCTGTCTCCCTGAGAAGAGTAAGGTAAGTCATCAGGAGAGCATCTCCTGTTGACACAGCACAGTGTAGACACCACAGTAAGTGGATCTAGCTATGTCACCTTCAGTTGTATTATTCACATAACTTGAGTAGTGTAGCTTAAATCAATTTACCACAGTAGTGTAGACCTGGCCTTAGTTATCAAAGTACAGCATCTGCAATGTTGGCACAATTAGATATAATTTATTTATCTGTGTAATAAAAAGTGACTGCACTGCAAAATTGCATGCACAATTTTTGTGCTTTCAAAATTGTAGGTGTAAACAGGGGAGCTTTAAATCAGGATCCAACAGTGAAGTCACTATACTGATGTGACTTAAGGGGATAAAATATATTAACATAACAAATTGGTCCTAAACTTATTGTCATTGCAAACAAATAGAACCACAAATTATTTTACATATTACAATAAAAAAGTAATGTTATCTTTATTCATTACACAGTCTGCCTTTTTTAAAGCTTTGCTCTTTTTTTTAGATGGTAAGTATTTAAGTAGAGGGACTTTATTATTTCATATGTAAAATAATAATAATTAACAGCAGCACGACATAGTTCATTTTGTAGATCCACCTTTAGCATACATAGTTTGGGGGAATAATTAAATGTGTTCCTATCTGCTCTTTTTTGAAAAATACTCCAGTTTTCAAACTGCCCGAGGTAGGAATCCAATTTAACAGAAGTAGTAGCTCCTAAGTGCTTCTATATCCAGAGTCCTGTAATGAGCACTGAAAATATTTTAAGAATTTTCTCCTCAGAGTGGAATACTAAACATAAAATTTATTAGTAATCTAATTTGAATTCTTACTGTAAAAGAGGCTTTAAAAATTGCCTCAAAATATGAAGATGATAAGTGTTAGGCAGAGAGCTACCCATCAACTTCAAAAAAAAAAAGCAAGAATAGCTTCCCTAATGATAAAGATCATGAACAATTAACAAGCAAAATCACAATTTCACAGGTAGTTGACCATTTAAATTCATTCAGATTTTGGGAAAGAGTGAGACTGCATTCAATTTTAATCAAATTTCACAGCTGTTGAAATATATTCATGCTATACTTCATTGACATTTCTAACACAAATAGTCTGATCTATAAACAGGAGTGTTATGTTTTAAGGTCAGCCATGTCATTTTCATCTGCCCATGTTCAGAATGCATAGTGCTGAAAGATAGCGGTTATTTCCAGTAGTTTCTATTCATTTTCCTTTTATAAACCTCATTTTTATATACTATACATATCACTGCCTCACCAGGGACTAAAATGAGTATGATGAATGCTATTACTTTTTCAATGCCAGAAGTTTTTCCCATAGCTGTACCCATGGGGGGAGCACCCTCCCCCCCGTGATCTCTGGAGCGGTGCCTGCCTGGCACGGTACAAGGGGGCTGCGCTCCCCTCACCCTCAGTTCCTTCTTGCCACCAGTGAAGGTGCGTCGGAACTGCTCTGCTCCAGCTTTGCTGCAGCTCATCCCCAGAACTCTTCATTCGTTCAGTGTTAGTACCTGTAGTCAGTTAGCTAATTCAGTTAGTTTAGTTAGTCATTGAGCCCAGGCTGGCACATGCCCCATGCCCCAGGCTTTAAGTCATGTGGCTCTTGTAGGCGCTCTATGTCAAGGAGCGACCTGCACACGGAATGTCTGTGCTAGTTGGGAGAAACCCATATCAGCGAAAGATGGAAGATCTGCAAGTCTTTCAAGCCCCGGACTAAAAAAGAAAGGGACATTAGGCTCCAGGCCATCCTGATGGAGTCGGTGCTGACCCCGACCCCGGCAAGCTGCTCCTAACTGGTACCTGGCACCGCGGCGTCAGTACGTGGAGACCCTCCGGTACCATCGTGCAGTCGGCATTGCTCCCTGTCCACGGGGCATGCCAAGAGGACTGAAAAGACTTCCTCTTCGCAGTGGCACCGAGGAAAGTCTGGGACAGAGGCTAGGCCCATGTCGGTAGTCCTCGATCCCCATCAGGCTCTAGGCCTCCGTCTCACATTGAGTGGAGTAGCCCAGCCCCTTTGGAGCAGGCCTCTCTGGATGTCCGGATGCCTCTGTCCTCCAGGCAGCCAGGGACATCATGTCCATGCTGGTGCCCGGAGCTCCACCGATGTCGGCCCCATGCTCCAGAGGCAAGCTGCTCCTGGGATCACCGCAGTTGCCACTGGTCCGGTACCGGTCTCGGTGGAGGGAACGTTCCCAACACCGCTCACTGCCCAGCGGCTCAGTCCATGTGGATCGCCCTCGACGCTGGCCAGGCTGTCTGGATGGGTGCCCTCCAACCTGGACTTCCAGCACTCTTCGTCTTTGTGAAGCGAATACCAACGGGAGCGTGGCGGATGTCACTAACGGTCCTCGTCTCGCAGGAGATACCACAGTTGGTTGCGGCATGATCATTGATGCCATTCCCACTTGGACTCCCACTCCAAGTCCCCACCAAGGTACCATAGCCCTCGATCATTGGCATCTCGCCGATGTGGGTCAGCCCATCGAGACCGTTAGCGGAGCAGCTACTGTCGTCGGTGCCGCTCCTCCGCGTCAAGATCGCGGTTCTGTGGCAGACATAGATCCCGGCACCGCCAATACTCCCGGTCCAGAGGCAGCAGCGGATCTTATGCCAGCTTGGCCTCCCCTCACAGCCACCTGTCTACAGGCCAAGCTAGCCAGCCCGAACAGCTGGCCCCACCAGTGCCTCAGCAAGTGCAATGGCACCAAGCGTCATGGCCGGCCCAGTGGTACCAGTGGGCACTGTGGCCTCCGGCACAGTCCCCGGTGGGGGCTCGCTCCGTGGCCGGGGACTCAGAAGCACTGTCAGCGTCCATCTTTCGACCACCAGAAAAAAGGTCAGGAGGATCTGTGTCCTCGGTACCGTGCCTGGAGTCCGTCCGGTCTTTACAAAGTGTATGGTGGTGGTAGTGGCCTACCTCAGATGCCAGGGGACCAAATATTCATATATCTGGACTACTGGCTAGTCAAAGGCACCTCCCAGTCTCAGGTGAGGGATCATGTGGTGCTCTTCCTGTCCACATGTACTGCCCTAGGCCTGTAGATAAACAACGCCAAGTCCATGTTAGTCCTGGTCCAAAGCATAGAGTTTATCGGAGAGCTACTGGATGCAACGTTGGCCAGGGTCTCTCTCCCACCAGACAGGTTTGAGACCCTGAAAGGGCTCATCGACTCGGTGACAAGGTTCCCGGTGATGACAGCCAGGGCTTGCCTGCAACCACTGGGTCACTTGTCTGCGTGCACATATGTGGTCCGTCATGCCAGACTCAGAATGAGGACCTCCAGCTCTCGCAGTTCTCCCAGACCATGGACAAAGTCCTCACCATGCCGAACTCAGGGATCACCTCCCTGCGGTGGTGGTCTGCCCCAAACAACGTGCTCCAAGGGGTCCCGTCGTTGGAGCTGGTGTCCAACGCATCGGACCTGGGTTGGGGGGCCAATGTGGGGAACTTTCAGACTCAAGGTCTGTGGTGTCTGCAAGACCTACCCCATCATATAAACATCAAGGAACTCAGGGGGGTGCGACTGGTGTGTGGCCTTCTGCTTGCACCTGGAGAGCAAGGTAGTCAGGGTCCTCACAGACAACACGGCCTCGATGTTCTATATCAACACACAAGGTGGGGCCCGATCCTCTGCCCTCCCCATGGACAAAGCCCTCAGTCTGTGGGACTTCTCTATAGCCCACAACATCTACCTAAAAGCCTTCCACCTGATGGGTGCCCGGAATGTCAGGGCGGATTGCTTGAGCAGGAATTTTTCCTCCCAGTACGAGTGGTCTCTATACCCAGAAGTTGCTTACCAGCTCTTCCAAAGGTGGGGTACTCCCCAGATGGACCTATTTGCGACCAAGCAGAACCGATGATGCCCCCAGTTCTGCTTCATGGGGGGCCTAGGGAGGGGCCCTATCTCCGATGCCTCTACCCTGTCCTGGTCAGGCCAGCTCCTCTATGCCTTTCCCCCATTCCCTCTTATCAGCAAGGTCCTGGAGAAAATAAAGACAGACAAAGCCAGGGTCCTCCTCATTGCTCTGGCGTGGCCCACTGGTATGGGACCCTCTCAGGGCTGACAGTAGCTCTGTCATGGCAATTTCCGCCCCACCCAGACCTGCTCTCTCAGAACCAGGGCTGCCTCCTCCATCCCAACCTAGCAACACTTCACTTCAGGGCTTGGCTGCTCAGTGGTTAGATGGCGAGGAAAGGACATGCTCGGAACAGATTCAACACATCCTCGTAGAAAGTAGATGGCCCTCCACTTGCCGTTCCTGTGTGGTGAAGTGGTCTCGGTTTTCAAGGTGGGCCGCAGACCAGGGTATTTCCCCGAAGGCTGCTCCGATCCAGCTTATCCTTGATTACCTCCTCCACCTGAGGGCCCAGGGACTAGCACCCTCATCAGTCAGGGTACACTTGGCGGCCATATCGGCCTTTCACCCCAGTGCAAGGACACACGGTATTCTCCCATGCTATGACCAGCCGGTTCCTTAAGGGTTTGGGCCGTCTCTATCCATATTCCAAGCCCCTGGTTCCACAGTGGGACCCAGACCTGGTGCTGGCTTGTCTCATGGGGGCCCCGTTTGAACCACTGGCCATGTGTTCCTGGTCTCACCTCTCATGGAGGTGGTCTTCCTGGTAGCTATCACGTCAGCCAGGAGAGTCTTGGAGCTCAGGGTCCTGACCTCCGAACCACATATACAGTTTTTCATAAGGACAAGGTCCAGCTCCACCCACACCCCACGTTCCTCCCGAAGGTGGTCTCAGCCTACCACATGGGTCAGGACATTTTTCTACTGGTCTTCTGTCCCAAGCCCCACGCATCCAGTGAGGAGCACCGTCTCCACACGCTCGATGTGCGACGGGCTCTGGCTTTCTACCTCAAGCAGACCAAGCCATTCAGAAAGTCCTTGCAACTGTTTGTTGCCTCGGCCGAGCGTGCAAGGGGCCAGCTGATTTCCACTCAGCAGCTTTCCAGTCGGCTCACTTCATGCATCTGTACTTATTATGAGCTGGCAGGGGTTCCCCCGCCACCCATTGTGAGGGCACACTTGACTTGGGCGTAGGCCTCATCGGCTGCCTTCGTGGCCCATGTCTCCATCCAGGACATTTGTAGGGCCACCACATGGTCTTTGGTTCACATGTTCACCTCGCACTATGCAATTGTCTCCCAGGCCAGGGATGCTGCTGGGTTCAGCAGGGCGGTACTCCATCCCGAGAACTTGTGAACTCCTACCCACCTCCAACAGATATAGCTTGGAATCACCAATAGTGGAATACACATGAGCAACCACTCGAAGAAGAAAAGACAGTTACCTTTTCCGTAACTGGTGTTCTTCGAGATGTGTTGCTCATGTCTATTTCACATCCCACCCTCCTTCCCCTCTGTCGGAGTTGTCTGGCAAGAAGGAACTGAGGGTGAGAGGAGCGCAGCCCCCCTTATACTGCACCAGCAGGCGCCCCATAGGGGTCACAGGGGGAGGGGCACTCCCCCTATGGGTACTGTTAAGTGAAAAACTTCTGGCACTGGTGCACGTGATGAACGCTCACACCTATTGTGAAATAGACATGAGCAACACATCTCGAAGAACACCAGTAACGGAAAAGGTAACTATCTTTTTTGGTTGCAAATGTCAGATAAAATGGACATGCATTTCTTTGCACCTAAATATATCAAGGTGAAAAACGCAGCCCTATGTCCTTAATATAAAGAAAACATGTAATATGTTGTGTGTGTAAATGTTTCCTAGGTACCCTGGAGATATATTTCATTTTCCTGTCAAATCCCAAACTTTCCCAAAGAACAGGGTAATGAAAACAAATTAAAGAAGCAACATTTTGGTTGTTTGAAAGGTATGAATAGGCATGTACAAGATAACACTTCCTCTTTACCAGATGCACTGATAGTTATATATGTTCATATTAAGTGAAAATAGAATCATGCATTTGTCTGTATATATGCATATGAGAGAGAAACAATAAATGATATGTAATTATAAAATATAAAAACTGTACAGTATCTGTGTTTGTGGTGACTCTTCACCTTCAGATTCTAATGGATTCACCAAGGGCAAGTCATGCCTGACCAGCCTGATTGCCTTCAGTGATGAGTTAACTGACTCTGTGGGAAAGTGGTGGATGTAATATATCTTGACTTTAGCAAAGTTTTTGATACGGTCTCCCACAGCATTCTTGCCAGCAAGTTAAAAAAGTATGGATTGGATGAGTGGACTATAAGGTGGATAGAAAGCTGGCTAGATTGTCGGGCTCAATGGGTAGTGATCAATGACTTGAATTCTAGCTGGGAACCGGTATCAAGCGGAGAACCCCATGAGTCGGTCCTGGGGCCATTTTTGTTCAACATCTTTATTAATGATCTGGATGATGGGATTAATTGCACCTGCAGCAAGTTCGCAAATGACAATAAGCTGGGGGGAGAGGTAAATACAATAGAGGGTAGGGATAAGGTCCAGAGTGACCTAGACAAATTGGAGGATTGGGCCAAAAGAAATCTGATGAGGTTCAGCAAGGACAAGTGCAGAGTTTTTGCATTTAGGAAGGAAGAATCCCATGCACCGCTACAGGTTGGGGACCGACTGACTAAGCAGCAGTTCTGCAGAAAAGGACCTGAAGATTACAGTGGATGAGAAGCTGGATATGAGTCAGCAGTGTGCCCTTGTTGCCAAGAAGGCCAATGGCATTTTGGGCTATATTAGTAGGATCATTGCCAGCAGATCGAGGGAAGTGATTATTCCCCTCTATTTGCACTGGTGAGGCCACACCTGGAGTATTGCATCCAGTTTTGGTCCCCGCACTACAGAGTGGTGTGGACAAATTGGAGATAGTCCAGCAGAGGGCAACAAAATGATTAGGGGGCTGAGGCACATGACTTACAAGGAAAGGCAGAGGGGACTGGGGTTACTTAGTCTGCAGAAGAAAAGAGTGCGGGGGCGAGGGATTCAATAGCAGCCTTCAATTACTTTAATGGGGTTCCAAAGAGATGGAGCTAGGCTGTTCTCAGTGGTGGCAGATGACAAAACAAGAAGCAATGGTCTCAAGTTGCAATGGAGTAGGTTTAGCTTAGATATTATGAAACACTTTTTCACTAGGAGGGTGGTGAAGCACTGGAATGGGTTACCTAGGAAGGTGGTGGAATCTCTTTCCTTAGAGGTTTTAAGGCCCGGCTTGATAAAGCCCTGGCTGGGATGATTTAGTTGGGGGTTGGTCCTGCTTTGAGCAGGGGTTTGGACTAGATGACCTCCTAAGGTTTCTTCCAACCCTAATATTCTATGATTCTATGATGTGGGAAGAGTAATTCTCAAACAGGCATTGCACCTATAATGGTAAAGGAAGAGTATTAGTGGTTTATTCTCTCCTTCTAACATCTATGACTGATCCTTCCTAAATTTGGGACTGATCCTGCAAGATGCTGTGTGCCTCCCAAGAGGTGCTGAACACTCTCAAGTCCCATTGGCCTCTTTAGAATGTGCGGGTGCTCACCATCTTGCAGGTCCTCTTTGGCATCTTCTGGTTAGCCAGACACTGTAAAATTGTCAGACATTTTGTGCCAGGTTAGTATCTATATGTGACATACTATAGCAGTCAAGCTGAATATTGCTTATAATGTTATTGTAGCCATGTTGGTCCCAGGATTTGAGAGATACAGGGTAGGTGAAATATCTTTTATTGGATAAATTGCTGGTGGTGCAAGATACAAGCTTTTGAGCTACAGAGAGCCCTTCTTTAGGTCTGGGGAAGAAACTGAGTGTTTCTGAGACACTCTGCTTCCTTCCCCAGACCTGAAGAAGTGATCTTTGTGGCTCAAAAGCTTGTACTTTCCACCAACAGAAGTGAGTCCAATAAAACACATTGCCTTGCCCCCCTAGTCTTGCTCAAGCTGAATATTTTCTATTTGGGCATCCAAAATTCTCCTGTGATATTCCAACATCAAACAGGATTTTTATTCACCAGACTGTTTGGCCACCATTTTGCACTCACAAAAGGTTGCTTTTTATGAATTAAATGATTGCAAGTGTCACATCAAGAAGACCCCTCCCCCCAAACTTTTGAAATGGTATCATTACAAGATTTGGAAGATCACTGCATTTTACCTGCAGCCACAAAGTATATGCTGGCAGATGGGGTTTGTTATTGCCACCTGTTCTATCTGGATCAGCATCTGTATTTGCAAACTGGTAATACAGTATTTAGTAAATGACCAGCTATCTACACACATTTTCAGAGATTTGGATTAAAAATGCTGTCTTTTTGTAAATGATATTACTCATTTATGTGGGTTGCCTTATTTAGCTATTTGTACAAAGGCAAGTAGTTTGTCCTTCCAAAACAGGGAAACAGCTATGGCTACAAGTTATCCATATCTCAGTGTAATTAAAAACAAACTCTCTGTTAAATGTTGGCTATGCCTATTAAAATTAATTAAGACCTTCGCCCTTTCCTGGCCTGTTTCTTAATGAGCTTAGAATGAAAGTAATAAATCCACCAAACAAGATGTGTCTATAATAGCAATGCCTCCATATCTCTTTTAGTGGGTTCATTGTATATTTCTGTTGTTTTTCGAAATTTTTTATGTTCATCCTTCAGCAAACATCTATGTGCTTTTTGAAATTAATAAATTACTTTGTATGCAAAGCAGAGGGTAGTAATATGGAAATGCAAGATAAAATAATTTGAGAACTGTATTCATTGAAAGGTCAGGTTTTCCTAGTTATAAGGGCAACTCACCAGCAGATTATTAAAAGCTCCATTAATAATCAATGAATTCCTAGCTCTGGCTACAATAGGGTGCCACTACTGAACCAGGTCAAGAGTTGATTCTCCTAATTTAAACTTTGTGCAAACACATTTTAAGTGACTTCATTAGATAGATGAACAGACTAGAGCATAATGAAAATAAGAAATACAGTGAATATGTAATTAATTGGAATTAATATTTTAAACTAAAATTAATTGGTTATATGACAAATAATAGTTCATTTGAATAGTGCTTGCTGGCTGATCTTGTTACTCTTGGATCCTTTACAGCATTTTGTTTCTGCTATTCATTAATTCAATTAGAAATGTTTTCAAAGCTTCATGTTCCTGAAAAACCCTACCTGCTTTGGAAAAATTCTATAGACTGTATCAGGGATAAATCAAGAAAATATTCTACACTGGTTAAGAAACCACACTTGACTTAGAGCGGAAGTGAAAGCGGCTATAAAAATGGAACAAAATCTGTAACAAATGAAAAAGGGGATATGGGTAGCAATATATATAAAGTAGAATGTAGAAACTAAGGGAAATTGGTAAAAGAAGCAATAGGACCGAAGGACAAATCTATAGCTAGCAAAGTTAAGGACAAGAAGGAGTGTTTCAAGTATATTAGGAACAAAAGAAATCCCAACTATGGTATTGGTCCATTACTATGTGGAAATGTTAGAATTGTCAATAATAAAGCAAAAAAAGCAGAAATGTTCAAAAAATATTTTTGTTCAGTATTTGGTAAAAAGCCAGATTATGTATTTATATCATATGATGATGATGAAATCCTCTCCATTCCAACCAAGGAGGACGGTAAATAACAGCTACTAATGTTAGACATTATTAATCAGCAGGCATGAATAACTTGCATTCAATAATTAAAAAGAGCTGGCCCCGGAGTTCTTGATAGTATTAGTGTTGATTTTTAATAAGTCTTGGAACACTGGGGAAGTTCCAGAGGACTGAAAGAAAGCTAATATTGTACCAATGCTTTAAAAGGGTAAATGGGATGAACTGGTAATTATAGGTCTGTGAAATTGATACCAGCAAAATAATGGAATAGCTGATACAGGACTTGATAAATAAAGAATTAAAGGGGGTAATATAATTATTGCCAATCAACATGGGCGTAAGGAAAATAGATCTTGTCAGACAAACTTAATATCTTTTTCTGATAACATTACAAGTTTGGTGACAAAGGTAACCAGGTTGATGTAATACTTCTTAAAGGCATTTGACTTAGTACCACACAACATTTGGATTAAGAAACTAGAAGGATACAAATTCAACATGAGACACATTAAATGGATTAAATACTGGCTAATGTATGTGTCAAAATGTAATTGTAAAGGGGGAATCATCATAGGAGGGGTTATAATGGTGTCCCATAGAAATAGGTTCTTGGGCCTACTATATTTAACATTTTATCAGTGACCTGGAAGAAAACATAAAATCATTATTTATGAAGTTTCCAGATAACATAAAGCTTGAGGACACAGTTAAAAATGAAGAGGATGGGGCACTGATACAGACAGATCTGTATCTCATGGTAAACTGGGTGAAAGAAAACAATTTGTGTTTCAGTATGACCAAATGTGAAGTCATATATATATGGGAACTATGAATGTAGGCTATTCTTACAAGATAGAGGTCTCTATCCTGGGAAGTAGTGACTATAAAAAGGATAATCAACTAAACATGAATTACCAATGTGACCTCATGACCAAAAAGGCTCATGTGATCCTTGGATCAACTAACACAGGAATAGGGCATAGAAGTAGAGAAGTCTAAATTGTAACTCCACTTTTAAGTGGAGGTGATTTCTAAATATGTAAAAAGAATTAATTTGGACTGATAAATCTTAAATTTTTTCTTCAATCTCAAGATAGTTTATCAGTCCTCAATGTGGTCTTAATGAAATCTTTTTTCATTTTTAAAAGTTACCTCCACTTTTGCAAGGACACTCAGTGTTGCCTTTTATTGCTTTCAATACTATCCTGTTCAGAAATCAGAATACAGAAAAACACACAGGTAGGAACAGCAGATAGTTGGATGAAGAACAGAAATGGAACCATATAGCAGATACTGGGAACCATGTGAATAGAGTATTTACCAGATAGAACTCTTGTTTTCATATGTTTAAATGCTAGAAATTTGTTTTTGTAGCCATGGAGGAAGCCTTGGCACTCATGCAGTCTCATTTGTTTCCGCTTTTAATCAGTTATGTGTTTATCCTGTGTTAGTTAATCCAATCCTACTCGCAATAACTCTATTGTTCATGTGTGCTGCAGTATGTGCACTATACTATAAGTGAGACTTAAATTTTCCATGGATGCTTTAGTACATTGAATTTCTTATCCCTGATTTGCTTTTAAGAAGGCCTAAACTTTAGCCGCAGGCTTTTAAGAGCCTATTTAAACAGGTATTTTGGGAGAATTACATACTGAGTGTACTCTCTAATTCATGCATGAAAAATTGCAATTTACTACTCCACAGCTCTCAGCTGGCCTGGGTTTAGTAGAGCCTGCATTGGCTTGTCGCTCTTAAAACCAATATTGTCTTGTTTTCCTGAATCCCTTACACATAAAAAAGATTGACATGACAGAATAATAGAAAGAGTATTACATTAGAATTTAGCATTAAAGATAAACAACACAAATGAAACTGAAAGCATATGGCACTCTTTGCCTGCTATGCCAGTTGATGAGCAATAGATTTTGTATTATGATCCATTTTGGAGGTTTTAGACTATTAAAACCGAGTTGCTCTGTTTTGTATGCTCAAAAGTTGCCAGTTAAACCAACTGGAGCCGCCTAATTTTGCTGATTGTATGATGGATGTGTCAGACTTCTGGCTTTGATTTTTCTGATACTGGAACTGGAGGACTAGACAAAAGGTGTGATGACAACAGATTGTATTCAATAACACAGCCTTAAAAAGGAAAGTTATCACTGAAAGAATGACAAAAACTAAAATAGTATTTATGAAAATATATTCAAAGAAGTAGAGAGAAAACATACTAAAACTCAGATGTGCAGGTATCAGATGCAGTGGCTATCATTAGAATGTTAACATTCATTTCCAGTAACCTCATAGTAATATCCAACAAACTGGAGTATTTTCTTGCACTACTTGCAAGTGTAACTGCTTTCCAATGTGAGTAAGGCTTCAATTATTGGGCCCTTAGAGTAGAAATTAACTGTCCCCCAGATACTATATAGACATTTAGGGACAAGTTGTGGCTAACCCCTGCATAGGTACACAAGAGATACAGAGATTGCATCCCCCATGCTCCCACTTACGTCATCAATCCAAATATATTGAACAAATCATTAGCATAAAATCAAGACAGTGCAAGAAAATAAAGGTACCGGTACCTCTCAGGACTCCCAATGCAAGTGCCTTTCCCTCAAGACCTATGGTGAGACTGATTTCCCTCAGTTGGGTCAAGGGAATAACCCAAATCATGTAAGGTGCTCAGCATTGCATGTACTTAGGAGGAAGGTGCCCCAAGTCCTCCATGTCTGTTCCCCCTAAGCATGTCCAACAAGCTGTGGTGTCCTGCTATAGAAAAAATTTAAATGGAATGTTTTAAGAATTAGGAAAGAAAATCCTAGTTACATTTCAAAAACACAAAATGCTCTAATGATTACCAGTGTTTAATCCAGGCAGGAGAATGATGTGTGCTAAATTTGTGACCTAGACAAATTGGAAGATTGGGCCAAAAGAAATCTAATGAGGTTCAATAAGGATAAGTGCAGGGTCCTGCACTTAGGATGGAAGAATCCAATGCACCGCTACAGACTAGGGACCGAATGGCTCGGCAGCAGTTCTGCGGAAAAGGACCTAGGGGTGACAGTGGACGAAAAGCTGGATATGAGTCAGCAGTGTGCCCTTGTTGCCAAGAAGGCCAATGGCATTTTGGGATGTATAAGTAGGGGCATAGCGAGCAGATCGAGGGACGTGATCGTTCCCCTCTATTCGACACTGGTGAGGCCTCATCTGGAGTACTGTGTCCAGTTTTGGGCCCCACACTACAAGAAGGATGTGGATAAATTGGAAAGAGTACAGCGAAGGGCAACAAAAATGATTAGGGGTCTAGAGCACATGACTTATGAGGAGAGGCTGAGGGAGCTGGGATTGTTTAGTCTGCAGAAGAGAAGAATGAGGGGGGATTTGATAGCTGCTTTCAACTACCTGAAAGGGGGTTTCAAAGAGGATGGCTCTAGACTGTTCTCAATGGTAGCAGATGACAGAACGAGGAGTAATGGTCTCAAGTTGCAATGGGGGAGGTTTAGATTGGATATTAGGAAAAACTTTTTCACTAAGAGGGTGGTGAAACACTGGAATGCGTTACCTAGGGAGGTGGTAGAATCTCCTTCCTTAGAGGTTTTTAAGGTCAGGCTTGACAAAGCCCTGGCTAGGATGATTTAACTGGGACTTGGTCCTGCTTTGAGCAGGGGGTTGGACTAGATGACCTTCTGGGGTCCCTTCCAACCCTGATATTCTATGATTCTATGATTCTATGATTCTAAATACAAGATGACGGTAACCAGGTGAGAATAATTCTGTTGGGACTGTGGCAACCAAAAGTCTTCATCTTTGTCTATTATCTGTTGATAACATGAAACTTGCTTATGCCACTACCTGTAAGGTGATCAGTCACTCCTATGCTAGGCTCCAGCCAATCCCCAAGCCAGGAACTGATCTTGAAACATCTTGAAACTTTTTCCTGCCTTACAGTGGTAACAGACTACCCGAAGCCTTAGCCTGTTTCAGCCTTGCTCTCATTCTGGCCTCGCTCCAACCCCACTCTGAACTCCTGATTTGGGCTCTGCTCCTGACTCTGACTCCTAGGCCTCATGGTCGTGGCTCCAATCACTAGGACTGACCATCCCCATCACGGTTTCTGACACCACCATACTGCATGTTTTATCTTTGTTATTGTGACGGCCATCCTTTTGTCCCTACTACACTGGGGATTGAACTGGGGGCATCCAGAGCTAAAATCAGGAGCTGCTAAAGCTTGGGCTAAATTTATGTTTTATGGCATACAAACAGATAAGTTTGATAAAAACATAAAATACTCTTGCTGGAAAGTTGTAACATAACACTACTTATTTCTCAGAATTCAGAATAACACACAAGAACTCAAAGCTAGAGACACACAAAGCAGGCTGCTCCCTAAATCAGAGAGGCACAACTCACCAAGTTTACTCTAAGCTGTCTGACTGGCTTTGATGGCAGGCTTCTCTACACAGAACCCCTTGTATGCAAGCAGGACCAGGGAAACCCTTGAGCATTTAAAGCGATAAATCATAATTTTAACACATTTTTCAATACACCTCACTAAAGAATCAGATCTCTGTAGTGAGTGGGAATAACAACTCATATCCTCTGTGGATTGGCATGGAAGGGACCTGTAGCTCCTTAGTGGATTATGTTATGTTCAGTTCATTCTAGCTAAAATATGATTGCTTAAAACTACCTTTCAAGTATGCAGCTATTGATTCTACCTTTTAATGAAGTTTGGTACAAACTGACTGTCTTACAGGTCAAAGGAATTTTAGCTCCTCGTCACTCCTTTTTTTTATATTGAATTTCCGAGAAATATTTGAATCATAAAATAAAATCAGCATTCTCGAGGGCATCATTTATCTAATTCCATTTATTTCTCTCCTATTTTACATCAGTTCTTTTCTTGCAGAGGCATAGATCTGTTTAGACAGGCTTGGCAGTGTGTGTGACAATTTGTTCATGTTTATTTCAAACTTGAAAAAGCAGTAAAGGCAACATTTTTCTTTTAACTTTCCTGTGATTAAATGTGTTATATCAGTGAGAGAGAGCCCAACTGAAGGCTTAGCTCTTTGCTGTTGTGAACTTTCAGTAATACAGTCTGGATGTTTGCAAGCTTTCTCTCCAAAGCAAATGGACTCATGGGGTTTCCAGCTGGTTAGTGCAACACATTTAATTATACTGATATTGACAGCGTTTTTGACAATTATTGTGAGTTGCTTCAAATGGTCTCTTGTGGTTTGACAATTTAGGTGACTATCAATTTGAGATTGGGCAAAAATATTTTTGATTTTCAAATTCATTTTTAATAAATACAAGTTTCTAGAGAGAAAGTAGTGGTGTTTTTCCCTAGAACTTTCCCATCACTCTTAGCCACAATAAAAATTATCAATCTGCAGCACCCACAAAAGTGTTATCTCTCAGAAGCTGCTAGGTACCAGGATTTCTGGAAGCCATTATTGTGACCACAGAAAACCGTGTGTTTCATTGGTTGAGTGTGTACTGTTCTAATACCAGAGCTGAATCAAATAATGAAATCAATTGCAAATGCTTTATTTGATGACTGATGGGGAAAATAATCAAATACATTATTCATCAAATCATACCATCTATAGTACAGACTACATTTGCCCCACTCAATACCCTGCTGAATAAGCTTTGTGTAGGAGGTAGTGGTCTAGAATAAATCAGCACATTATTCTTCAGCTTGCGCTTGTATCTGAATTTAATCTCTTAATAAAACTCAGTTATTGATTGTTATATTTTTAATTTGCCTCAGGGTTCTTATATAACATTATTCCAAACACAACACAATCTAAAGGAATTTTCCTGCAGAGGATACTTCAAGTAAAAGTAAATAACACATAAGCCTGAGTTAGACTATGTTATCCAACTTTGAGTTTCAACTAGAGAGATTTAGCAAGTGGAAAGTTTTGTTAAAAATTAAACAGCTGAGGAATTTTCCTTTGCAAAGTGACTGAAAAGTTTATATACAGCAAATGCTAAAGCGTATTTCATTCATGAGACTGCCAACCTAAGGGCACCCAAACTCTCTCATAAAAATTGGAGATCAACCTGAGCCCAGAAAATTGGTTGCAAGTTGAGATCCACATAGTGAATGCAAAACACATGTTGATCTCTATGATGGATTAAATGGAACTTTAATTCAAACAACCACAACCTTTGGGAAAGTTCAGCTTCAGATCTGGTCCCACAGCTCAGTCGCTGTCTTTCCCCTGTAGATATGAGATTAGAGCTGGATGAAATTTTTCACCCAAAACTCCCCCTTCTCCCCCGAAAAATGCAGATTCAGAGCAAACAAAATATTTTGTTTGACTCCAAAAAATGTTTTCAACTTTTTCTATTTGCTGAATTAAACAAAAAAAATTAGTTGCAGTTTCACCTAAACTTAATTATTTTTATATTTTTCGGAACTATTGGTGAATCAAAAAATCAGTTATTTGCATAGCTCTGTTGGGAATATCTAATTCAATTATACATTTTAAATCACATAACTTGATTTATTTACTGCTGCTTCTGTTGCTCATTAATCATTTGTTCTGAATATAGGCATTGTAATTCACAAAGTGAGTACTATTAACATTGGCTTCTTCCCAACTTCCCCTTTTCTTTGGTTCTACATTTGTACAACACAAATAGCATTTTACAAAATACAGGCATTAATGTCCATCACTGCCACCAAATCAGAGACCTACAGTAAAGAGGTCTGTGCCAGCAGACAGGAAATGTCCCAGGCTGGGTAAGAAACACTCAGATATTTTAGGTGGAAAGAGAAAAGGATTACTTGTGGCATCTTAGAGACTAACAAATTTATTAGAGCGTAAGCTTTCGTGAGCTACAGCTCACTTCATCGGATGCAATTGGTGCATCCGATGAAGTGAGCTGTAGCTCACGAAAGCTTACGCTCTAATAAATTTGTTAGTCTCTAAGGTGCCACAAGTACTCCTTTTCTTTTTGCGAATACAGACTAACACGGCTGCTACTCTGAAACCTGATATTTTAGGTGGATATCATATCTGTGATAAGAAGCAGGCATCATGCCTATGTGTTATTGTAAATTTTATTTGTGCTCCCATATACCATGATTTCTTATGCTCTGTGATTTTATGTTGTATGTCCTGACATGGGACATCTTTAATGCTGAGCATGGTGAAAGAAACAAGCCAATACAGAGAAGAATTTTCTCCTAAAAATAGCTGTCTTAGACAAACTTATGGCAAAATAGTGGATAAATTATCTATTGCAATGAGGCACCTAATTACTTTTGGCATTTCAAAATGTCTAGTTCTTCAAATTTTAATGTCTACTATAATGTGGAGACTATCACTAGAACCAGCAATAACTTTAGAATTAGAATGAACGGTTCAAGTATAGGAAATATCTTGGAAACCTTTATGCCTCCAAAACCAAAAGAACATTTTAAGTGTGTGCGCTATACTGTATATATAGGCAATTCTTAGACCCTAATATTATCACTCTTTTTTTAACTAAGATTTAAATAAATATAGTATTATCAGGATTGCAGTGAGTGTAGAAGTTATTCATGTGATCTATTGGCAGCGGATAGAACTGAAGCGTACTTGGTACAAATATACACATGTAGATTTGAACAAAAGCAACTTACTGTTTTCTTACTTTAACTGTTTTACATGGAAATATTTTTAAATAGTTTCTCAGATGGTCTAAACCAGGATAAAAGGACAAACTCTGCCCTTGTTTCTTTCCTGCAACTCCACTGAAGTCAAGGGAAGTGCCTAATTATAAATGAGAGCAGAATTCAACCCTCATTGTTGGCCTGATTCTTTTACCCTTCCTCACTGAATTAAATTGGACAGCTGGCAGAGTGAGCTGCTGCTCATCGTATGTGTAACAAGACTGATTTCAAAAGAATTGTTGTTGATCACGCCTACAGCCTCAGAGATAGGGAGCCTTTGTCCTGCAAGTTTCAGAGTAGCAGCCATATTAGTCTGTATTTGCAAAAAGAAAAGGCGTACTTGTGGCACCTTAGAGACTAACAAATTTATTAGAGCATAAGCTTTCGTGAGCTACAGCTCACTTCATCGGATGCATTTGGTTGAAGAGAGACTGGATTAATTAATTAATTAATTCCAATTCAGCAGTCTCTCGTTGGAGTCTATTATTTGTATTATTACAGTAGCAGCTAGAGGCTCCAACCAATCTCAGGGCCTCACTGTAGTAGGCGCTGTACAAATAAGAGGCAGTCTTTACACAGGAGTGAAAGTAAAATTGAAAACTTACCGGTACGGGGGCCGGCTCCACCCTCCTCCCCCCCCCGAAGGGACAGGACCTCAGGTCGAAGGGGCGGGTCTGAGAGGTCAGCGTCCCCCCAGCCACCCTTCCACGCTGCCTGGCCCGCACTGCCTGGGGCTCCAGCAACAATTTAAAGGGCCCAGGGTTCCGGCCGCAGCAGCGGCCTGAGCCCTGGACCCTTTTAAATTGCCCACCTCAGGGCAGCTGCTCCTTTTGTCCCCCCTCCCCCATTGGCAGCCTGGTGGGGACAAAAGGGGCAGCGCTTTAAAGTAAGGCGGTAGGGGCCAATACCGACAGCCACTTTTTACCGGTACGCTGTACCGGCCCATACCGCCTTACTTTCACCCCTGTCTTTACCCCAAAGACCTTGCAAATCTAAACAGACAAAGGGTGAGAGGGGGAAAAAGAAGCACAGAAAGGTGAAGAGAATTTCCTAAGATCACACAGCAGATCAGTGGTACAGCTGGGAATAGAAACCATGTTGCCTTCCATCAGTTTGTAGGAGAAGCCTGGAAAAGCTGAAGAAATTCTAGTGTAAGACTAGCAGATGTGAAGAATGAGATGCTGCAGAAGAGAGAAAGGACTTTAGTCTAGGTGTATGCTCTCAGAAATAGTCCTTAGTTAGTGGGTTGGCTACAACTGTTCAGCGGTTTAATACAGTCTAGAAGTAAAGGAAGTTTTATTGACGTAACTGCCCTATGGTGGTTTGACAGAAAGAAAGGCTTAGGCATGATAATTTACTCCCTCCAGTATACTGTTTTCATTTTTAGTACACATTTCTAGGACACTGATGATTGTGAGGAGACCACTGGTTTCTTTTGGAAACTGATCAAAACATTGTATGGCATCTTCTTTTTACCTTTTGTAGGCAATTTAGCAGAAAGGGAAGCTTTCTTTGTCATCATGGTAATAAAGTTTAATTGGAACTGTGATGCTCCTGCCCACTTCTAGTGTCCTTTCTGTTAAAATTCCTCATCAAAGCTATTGTCTTTTCAAAACCAAATTTCTACATGATCAAATATCCCAAGATTGCTTCCAAACAGAGAGGAGGCTTCCATGATATAGCACTTTCCCATTTTCCCTTCCACTTTTCTCAGGAAAATTCTTTTAAGGGGAGATAAACTAACACTGGAACTGACAATTTTCCATCAGTAAGATTTGACTGAACAGCAGAGTACTAATAGCTATTAATATCCTGACAAGGACGGATGACCTGATGTTGTTAATATTACCTCTCTTACACAGTCTAGTTTTATATCTGGATGCTGACCAAAATAACCCCTTAATTCAGCAATGTGATTTGATCTGCTTTATAGACCTACAAAGAGATATACAACATATGAAGAACCTCCCGTGACAGTCATTTAATACATTCTGTGTAGTGACATTAGCAACTCTGATACTTTTCTCTGAAGAGCTGGATTTTTTTAAAGTATTACTTTTCTTACATGTCCCTGAATTCATCATTTTCTTATATATTTCATTATCCATTATTCATTTTATTTACTATTCCAGGTTACTTTGCTTTATACTATGTCCCATTGAATTACACTACATGCAGTGGTACACTATAGCATGAGTAGTGAAAGGGAAAAATTGATTGTCTTTGTAGTACAGCTACCATGTACTGTACTCACTCTTTCCATATATTGTAGCAGAGGGACTATATAGGATCTTTTGATAGCCCAGTAAGTTGAACTTGCCAGCTGTTCTTTCAAAATCACTATCTATTGCTTTAAAGATGCTATTTTGTGGTTAATTTGTCCAGTCGCCATATGTTTCAGACTGCAATGACCATAGTTCAGTAGCTGAACTTTACTACTGATGATTGCACTGTCCTACAAGCAATAATGCAGTTTGTTAGCTGCTGGCATGGAAATGTCTTCCAGTAAATTAGTTGACCAAGTTACCTAGGAGGGATGCATAATAGTCCATGTGTTGAAGTCTGGCAGAGAGCAAGCATAAGACTGAAATAACTGCCTTGATGATAGACCAGATGGGGAAGTTGAGATTGTTTCAGTACCCATAGAAACTCCAAGTTTGGCTTGTTATCCCTATCTATCCCTGTCCACCCCCCACTATTTTTGTACAAGCTATGTGGCCTGAGTCACAATTGGTAAAAGCTTCCTGCCTTTTCATTTATGAAACCACATTCTTTGTGATTTTGTGATTACTACAAAGACTTCATATCCATGAAATAAATGAAAAGGTGCCATCGAGTTAGAGTTCATAAAGAAGAATAGACTTTTATCAGACAATAAATAGATAAATTAAATTAAATAAAAGGTATGAGAGAGCTAGGGTATGCAAACTCATGATTTTTCAGTATCCTCCCAGGACTTGAAATGTTAAATAAATGGTATGACTAGAAGTGCACTGAGCTTTTGAAAAGGGATTTGGACTCTGGTGAACAAATCTTCTAGGGTTTCCTAAAGAATCTAGGCCTTGACTTTAATCTGTCCTCTAGGCTTGTATCAGGCTCAGAGAGGGCTAGACAAAAACAAACACAATTTCCCTATTAAATTATTGCCCTTTGTGGTGCACTCAGTGAGTGACTCCAGGAAAGTTCCTATCTATATAAATCATTACAGGGCCCAGGAGCAAAGGAAAGACTGGATCAGAGTATGATAGAGGTGCAGCTAAAAGAGATACATGCATCCGGTGGCAATGTCAGCAACATAGGGGATGCAGGAGGTGCATGATCATTCTCCAGTGAGACACCCTTACCTGTTTTACAGAGGAAGAAGGATGTGAAAGTAATAGTAAATCAATGGCATTACAGGATTGACAGTTCCATTATAACTAACTTTTTGAGATACTGTAATTAAACCACTAGGTTGACAAATTACGAATGTATTATAACAGAAAAGTATTTCTTTTTAGTCTTGCTATAGGGCCCAATTCAGAAAAGCCCTTAAGCATATGCTTAGCATTAAACATGTGAATAATTCTCTCCCTGTTCAGCAAGGTACCTCAAGCATGTTCTTAAACTAAATGCATGAGAAGTCCTCATTTAAATCAATGGGATGAGAATACAGCAAGAAATATTTTTCTTTATTAACGTTCATGAAAGTTGAAAGAATGATTCCTCTGTGTGAAGAGCCATCATGCAAGCTTTCCCATGCAGCAGCATATGTTGGGGTTGATTATGCTCTCACACTGGTTTTATGCTAGTATAACTCCATTAACTTCAATGGAGTTACTCATCATTCACCCTGGTGTTAATGAGAATCAGTTCTGTTCAGTCCTGGCTAGCCCCATTCCTGAAGTTGGAACTCTGCAAAACATTTTGCAGGGAACATAAATGGGGTCAAAATATTTGTCTGCCTTTGCCATAGAAAGCACACTCTTCTATAAACAGGACAGAATGGTGTCTTTCTCTTCTTTAAAATAAAAAATTCCTACTCCGTCAATGTAAATCCACAGCTATCTGATAGGTTTCAATCTCAAGCTCTTCATGAGTGCCTTATCTTGTCTATAACATTACAAAGATGTAAAACCTTGTTTTCTGTTGGTAGAAACTCTTTCAATGTTTGTATATATAATTAACTAAAGGTCACAGGTGCACTTAAAACAATTCTCTTATCATGCCTGTACTCAGGATTATTTCCAAGGTTAGGTTTTATTTTCAAATGCTAAATTTATTTCTTTTTAGTGAATTGAGTTCTGTGAAAGGTATTTCCCTGACAGTGCTAAATTCTGAAATCCTATATTTATCCACAAAAAAGTTACATGGGGGGAGCAGCAGTGCAGGCTTCCCATTATACAGAGAAGACTAAGGGATGAGGTCTGAATCCAAAATTGGGTCTTGTCTCAGTTTGGATCTGAACTACCTAGGGAAAGACATTTAGATCAGGTCTCATCTAAACTCAGTTTTTATGTTCTAGATATAGCTATATAAAATTTCAAAATAGCAGATCTTAAACTTGTCACTAGTAGGAGACTGAATGTTGCTCAGCCCTGACTAATTTTTTCAAGAAAGAAGAAAATATTTTGTGGCAACAGTTTTTAAAATGGCTTTTTTCCACAGAAGTGGATCTGGAGGAGTTAGGCTAGAGGAGAAAATACAGGAGAAGTTGTCAAGGTTGCAAAATTAAATGCAGTCTATCAAAAGGTGGTAGAATTAAAGGGCTTTATTATTTATCATATGGCTATTCTCACCATATACAATTTGCATTAAGAGCTCATTTGTCTATTGGGAGCAAGGTCATGTTCAGGATGTCAGTTCCCTAAATTCACACATCTTCGGATACCTATGCCTCTGCAAAATCTTCCCCACAGCCCCTTGCTAGATGTTGTGCCAGGACATTCCAAAATGTCTCTATCCTTCAGAGTAGATCCCACAGCAGTAAGTGGAAGTTAGTTACAGACTAGACGGGCAGTAACTTGCAACACTTTGTCCAGTGGGTTTGTGAGGGGAACATGCTAAAGGAAACCTGCATTTCTTGTCTTCCATGCCTTCCATGGCCTAGACCTGGATTTCTGGCTCCACTCCAAAGGTACAGAGTTCCATATGTAAGCATGAAAAATTAAGAGAAAGCTAAGTTGGATAGAATCAAGGTACAATAACAGAAGAGGAAGAAATTATTGTTCAGATATCTAGAAATGACTTGAAGGACAGGTCTCTTCAGAAAACATTCTCCCAACAATTTAAAGTCTATTAATTTGCAAAACCAATCATTAGATGCAATAAAATCTCTGGGAATAGTTTTGAAATGAATCATGAATTCATCATGGTAGATCTAAAATAAACCATAATATTTTTCAGGAGTGTGTGTGTGTGTGTGTATGTGTATATATATGTGTGTATATATATATGTATATATATGTGTGTATATATATGTGTGTGTGTGTATATATATATATAAATATATATATATAATATGTGTATATATATATATATATATATATATATATATATAAAGAGAGAGAGAGAGGTTTTACCTTAAATATCAAAATATAACTTGTTCCAACTACTTTCTTGGAGAGACGTGGCAAACAAAATAATTAATTAAGTAATTAATAAGTAATTAAAGGCAATTATTGTAGCCATGACAAAATCAAAGCCGCTACACTATGGATTTCTTATTTCTAAAATTCAAAGCAAGCAAGGCAAAAGCAGTGACTGAGATTTCCCCTAGATTAGTTGGAAAGGAACTGAACATTAACAAACTCATGTACCATATCTCACATCTGAAACAAAGGAAGATTGAGATCACAGTGTCAGAGTCAAGGTGAACTCTTCAACCTAAGAACTACAGCAGGCAAGCATGTAGCCTAGTACAATCTTTTGTGGTTAGAATAATAGCTTCCTAACAAAAATGAAACAATTCGAATGCAAAGAACAATTTTTACTTTTTCTTTCTTTCTTTCTTTCTATGCTTATTCTCTGTTTTTTCATTTCTATATTTCTTTCTATTTTTTCTTTTATTCTCTCATTCCATCTGGTACTCTCCTCTTCATCGCATTTTCTTGTTACTTCCTATTTATTTTTTCCTTTTCATTATTTTTCTTGTCTTCCTTTTATTTTCTTCAATGCAAAAACATCATAAATATAGCTATTGTATCTATACACACAGATACACATATTCACATGAATATATAGATAAATCACAACATAGTCTTCCTACAAGAGGCAGTATTCATTGGCAATTCACCATCTCAAGACATCCTCTCTTATATCAAACTTGCTTTCAAGCAAGCACACATGTGAATGAATGATCCTTGCACCTACAATGAAGGTCAACAAACTCAAATTCTGATTACGCTATTGTTATGAGATCTGTCTGTGTTACAGTAATGCCTAGACAGAGACCTGAAAAAAGATTATTGCCCCAGTGTGCTATCTGCTGTTTATATAGAGACAGTCCCTACCATGAAGAGCTTATAACTATACAGAAAAGGCAGGGGGAAAGTGTTATCCCCATTATTAGGGCCCTACCAAATTCATGGTCCATTTTGGTCAATTTCATAGTCATAGGATTTTAAAAATTGTAAATTTCATGATTTCAGCTATTTAAATCTGAAATTTCACAGTGTTGTTATTGTAGGAGGCCTGACCCAAAAAGGAGTTGTGTGTGTGAGGGTGTTGTGGTACTGCTACCCTTACTTCTGTGTTGCTGGTGGCAGTGGCACTGCCTTCAGGACTGGAGAGCCGGAGAGCAGCAGCTGGTGGCCAGGAGCCTAGTTCTGAAGTCAGAGCCACTGTCAGCAGCAGCATAGAAGTAAAGATGGCATGGTATGGTATTGCCACCCTTACTTCTGCACTGCTGCCTGCAGAGCTGGGCACCCGGCCAACAGTCGCTGCTCTCTGGTTGCCAAGCCAGTGCAGAAGTAAGCATGAAGGCAGCACAGAAGTAAGGGTGGCCACACAGCAATCCCCCTAAAATAACTTTATGACACCCTGAAAATCCCTTTTGAGCAGGACCCCCAATTTGAGAAATGCTGGTCTCCCCCGTGAAATCTATACAGTATAGGGTAAAAGCATACAAAAGATCAGATTTCACAGGGGGAGACCAGATTTCACAGTCCGGGATGCGTTTTTCGTGGCCATGAATTTGGTAGGGCCATACTCATTATACAGCTGGGGAACAGATTAAATCCCTAGAGCTGGGGAATGCTGGCCAGTCAGCACCCCTCCCACTTTAACTGGCTAATTGATGCCAGATACTCTAAGGAGAAGAGGAAGAGCTACCTTCTATCTCTCAGGAAATGTCTTCCTCACTCCTGGGGCTTTCTCCTTTCACTGCTGACCTCATCACATTCTCCCACCTTGGTGATGGCAAATGGCATTTAATATTCTCATTAGCCCCATTTTATAGCTTGGAGAACTGAAGCAAAGACACTTGCCCAAGTTAACATGGTAAATTTCAGACAGAGCTGGGAACTGAACATCCATTTTTTCTACATTCGAACCAGTGCCTTCACTACAAGACTATCCTTGCTCTCTAGGTAGAAAAAGTCTCTAGGTGATTACATTTCACATAGAGCTGTGTGAATATTAGATTTTTGGTTTGCAGGCAATTCCAAAAAAAAATTAAAACATTTTTTGGGTCAAACTGCAAACATATTACATTTTTGGTGAAGTGCAAGGTTGGAAAAAAATTGTTTGCCTGAAACTAAACATTTCGTTTTGATTTCAAGCATTTTTTTATTTTTAATAAAATTGAAGGAAATTTCTAAATGAAGTTATTTCAAACTGAAAAATCAAAATGTTTCATTTTGACATTTTGGGATTCCCCCCCCCCCTCACTCCCGACATGAACAATTCGGCAACATTTTTTAGTTTTGCTGAACCTACATTTTTCACCAAAAAAGGTTTTGGATCAATTTTTTTCCCCCAGCAGTAGTTTCAGAATCAAAACCCCTTTCTCAGCAATACATGCCTCTAGTTCCCCTCAGTTCTATACTAGGGACTATAAATATAAATGTCTCAAGTGATCTTACACTGATGGGATGAAGTTAGGGAGATAGGCAGCTACTTTCTTAGGTAGCAAGGAACCAGGACCATTATGGCTAATAAACAGAGCACAGGTTTAAACATAGAGCTGTAGTGATTTTTATTTTATATATTTTTTCTTTTCAACAGAAATCAAAATGTTTTGAGCATCATGAATTCACACTACCTCCTAGAGCTTATGTGACTTGAGAGCTAAAGAACACAGCCCTGCAAGCTATAGTACATATCAGTGGTAAGTTCAACATCAGCCTTTTTTTAAAGGAAAAAATATTAAATGAAATGAAGTAATATTTATGCCAATTATTCCCAATGTTTTACCATTTGAAAATGAAAAAGACCAGTCCTAAGCAAGAAGTGAAATTGCTACTTTGGGGTTTTTTGTGCAGGGAGAATAAGGTTATTTATCTGAGTGAAAAATAATCTGATCTTTCAAAGCCAGATTCAGTGTTAAAAGTTGCTACACTTAAGATTGTACAATCTCTGAAAGATTTTCCTGGGCTGAGTCAGCTTTCTTGGGGGATATTTGACTTAGGGCTGGTCTTCACTACAGAGCTAAATTGGCACTGTTCCAATAGATGTAGTAGCATTGATTTAGCGTGTCTAGTGAAGACATGCGCAATTGATGGAGGAGTGCTCTCCCATCTTTTTCTGTATTCTACCTCAATGAGAAGCGGAAGCAAAGTTGGCAGGAGAGCATCTCCTGTGGACATAGCATAGTATGGATCCTGCGGTAAGTAGATCTAAGCTAAGTCGACTTGAGTTACGCTACTGACGTAACTCAAATTGTGTAGCTTAGAATATCCGGCAGTGGTAGCATAGACTTGGCCTTCAACTTGGTCTATACTAGGGAATTTATGTCAGTAGAACTGTGTTGCTTGGGGTATGGAAAATCCCTAGTGCAGACAGTGCTATGTCGATAGGAGGGCTTCTCTTGTTGACAGAGCTACTGCTTCTTGGGAAGGTGGTCTTCACAAAGAGTTGGTAGCTGTGTTGATTGGATAAGCCCCCCAGTCAACATAGTGCTGTCTACACGGGGTGGTAGGTCAGTATAACTACGTTGCTCAGTGGTGTAGATTTCCCATACCCCTGAGCAACTCAGTTATACTGACATAAGTTGGTAGTGTAGACCAAACCACAGTCTAGTGTAAGCTTCAGCAGTCAGGAAACGGCTGGATTTTATTCTTGTTGATTCTGATTACTCTTATTGATTTAGTTGTTGTCCTTCAGAAATTGCTTCAGATGCAAAAACTCACCTTATGGAGGTAGATTAACTGTCTGACCTTTAAACACTGCATGAAAATCAACTCACCTCTCTTAAATGAAGAAATGTCACCCTGGCAGTAAAAGGACTGGTTAATGTGTTTGGAAAAAACTGAAGTTTTTCATGGGATATTGTTGCTACAGCCCCACTCTATATTCTGCAGCTTGCCTTGTGGCAGATTGTTTCATTATCTAGCTGTGTCATTAATCTTTTTTATTAGCACCTTAAAAATAAACAAACAATGATTTTGTTGCATTTGACACAAGTAGTGCATTTTAATTTTGTAGGCTTGTATTACTGACTTAAAAAAAACCCAACAACAATTCAGACTGAAATACTGCCCTCAGTTCCTTACAAATATGAAAACACTATTCAGATATGTAGAACTATAACAGCATCTGTTATGCATATCAAATCATGTGTGCTATTTTTGTATCTTCCACATGGAGCTTAGCATTAACTCGGAAAGTTAGTACTAATTAATTTTGAGAAATAATAGCTCATCAGTCATTTTGCATTCATACAGACAGTGAGGCAGTGCTACATGCATTACCCAAAGCATCTATGTTTAGAAATTGTCTTAAAATTGTTTTAAGTTATATGGTCACCTTAATTTCAAGAATATTATATTGAAAAGTAAAAGTCTATATTCATGAATTATTCGTTGTTTATAATGAATCAAAAGCAACTTTTGTCCTTTCTTTATCGGTATGCAGTTGTCAAAAGTAATAATAATAATGGTGGTGATAAACAATGCACATATCCAAGAGCACTACTATTTTGTCCTAGATATAAATCACCTCCTGAAGAGTAAACCCACACTGACATGCATTATGAAAATAGCAAAATCATTACCAAGTTTCCCCAACTATGTGTGATCCTGTTATATAGGCATGGGGAGAAGGAGGTTAGTCCATCTAATGATGCCACCACATAAGCACTCACCTGCAAAATAATTTACAGTGTCTTGGATATATGACATAGAGAACCAGATAGATACTGTTTTATTGAAAAAAAAAAAAATCTGCATGTGGAAGAGGCTGATAAAGCTGGATAGTCTTCAGAAAAGTTAGGAATTGGAAAGTATGAATACATTCTTCTTCTGAAGAAAAGCTCTGTAAGCTCGGAAGCTTGTTTTGTGTGTGTGTGTGTGTGTGTGTGTGTGTGTGTGTGTGTGTGTGTGTCTGGACAAATAAAATGTGTTACCAGATTTATTCAGGAAAAAATATGGACATAGATCTAATTATAATCATTCTGCATTTTATTTTAAGATGCCTTAATATGGATCAGTCCTTTCAGAACCATTCCACATCCATTCTGTCAGCCAGTAGTAACATGTCTATAAATCAAATAATAACTCCAAAAATGAACATAATTTGAATGTTTTCTATGCATTTAGCACTGGTTTGTGTTAAATTCCTCCATGCAGCTAGATTTCTTAAAATAAATATTTACAATTGGCACATAGTACATCTGAATGTATTATAGTCAATGTATTTTAAACTGGCTTTCTCCCCCCATTGAATTATGATTACTATGGAAAAGTGATTCTGGACACTAGATTTCTATGGGAGCTCAGGGCAACAGCTTCATATTTTCTTCATCTTCCTTGGATTTCATCCAAAGCCAATTCTGTTTAATCTGCCTGCTGCTGCTCTGGAAGTGACATCTGTTCAAATTTACACTCTTTATCATGGCTGACATGTTGTTTGTGTGTATGTTTACCCCAAGCCCTAGTTGCAACTGCCTCTTGCAGATAATTTGTGATTTCTTCCTTCAGTCCATCATAGGTTGCTAGGCATTGAATCTCTGCATATGGAGTTTTGCTATTATTTCTTATTTTTTCCCTAACTCTACTTGGAATTACGTTTAGAGAAAAAAAGAGAAGTCTAAATGCAGCATGTCTGACATCAAGTATGCTCACTGGAGGTGGGAGGGAACTGAGAGAGAGAATGTGTGTAATATTTTTACTTAATATCCATGACTACCAAAATACCCAGAGGTTACCAGATAACTTGACTCCTTGGTACCTCTTGATACCTAATACAGTGTGGGCTCCATTATTTGTGAAACGTTTAGGTTGTCCTTTGTAAAAATAGATGAACACACAAAAACAAAACAAAACCCCCCCCTAATACTGTAATTTTTGATGTAGAGATAAGCTTAAGACAAAAATCTTAATTTAAATTTTGAGTTACTCAAGATCTGAATCCACATGAGATATTTGTGGCTTGTGGTTCATATTTGTTTATATATGTAGATGTGTACACACACACACACTTACTGACCATCCCACTCATTCAAAAACCATGAATCAAATCTAAAAAAATCAGGAGATTGGCTTGAAAAGCATAAGTTTTCTTTAAATATAATAGAAGTACTTCTGGCACCTTAGAGACTAAAAATAATGAATGTGGGTTTTCTTTTTGTTTACCTTCTGGTTTCTAAGCCTTTGGGATATACTCTAGTTGCATTTTCAGTCTTTTCTCCGCTGCCATGAGGGCTAGAAACTCTATTTTTGAGATTCTTACATAATCACTTGATTCCGGGAGCAGGGACTTTAAAAACACTAAATATCTTGGGACTCATGATAGAATCATAAGTGCTGCAACACTGTATATATTAAGATGGGCATCTCTGTAGCACATACAACTTGTGGGGGAGGGATTACAAAGTAAAATATATGCCTAAACAGTGATACTAAAAACAGTGTCTGAAATCATAGAATTCCACACCATTGCTAGATTTAAATGCAATGCTCAGAATAATTGTGATGTTTATTCCCAAAAATGAATATGCAAGTAAGGCAGAGAGAGAGAGAGAATATGCACTGACATTCATTATGAAATGCCATAAGGAAGATATATTATTGAAGCAAGTAAAAGGAGTACTCAAATCTACTAGTTAACGATCTTTTGGATTATCAGAGAATGCAAAATAAAGTTAGGCAGTAATATGAGAACCAGCTTCAGATTTTATTTGGAACTCAGTTACAACTGTGACATGCCTTATAAAAGTGTAGATTAAAAGGAATCAGACTATGGTACTTAAATGGTCCCTATTGACACAATATCTGAGCAGTCACAATCTTTAACTCCCAAGTCCCAGACCAGCACCCTAACCCGGTGGTTCTGAAACTTTTGTGCTGGTGACCCCTTTCACATAGCAAGCCTCTGAGTGCGACCGCCCCTCCCCCCCTGCTCCTGACCTATAAATTAAAAACACATTTTAATATATTTAACACCATTATAAATGCTGGAGATAAAGCGGGGCTTGGGGTGGAGGCTGACAGTTTGCGACCCCCCATGTAGTAACCTTATGACTCCCTGAGGGGTCCCACCCCCAGTTTGAGAACCCTTGCCCTAACCATTGGACAATCTTTAGTCTCAAATTCATTTGTGTGTGACCTGAGCTATGAGGAACTGAAACACGATGAAGGATCTACTTTGGTGTTGGGGTAAAATATTTAATTGGTAGTGAAAAGATGGGCAGATCTATCTGTACCAGCTGTAATATCCTGGACAAACCTTATGGAATTAAGATAAACTTTCTTGATTTAAATTTAAACTTACTGAATTAGGTTTAACACCTTTGGGGTCCATTGTATTGAAAATGCAATTCTGTATGTGTTATTGCAGAATTGTATGTCATTCCTTCAGGAGGAAGGGAATGCTAATGTAATTCCTTTGGTTATCAGCCCTTTGAAGCAAGCAAACCTCTGGAGATATTTGCATATAATAATTTACACTGGATTCTCAGGGACCAGCAGACAAAGCATTTTTTTATATAAACAGCCTGGTTTTAAACAGGCCTTCTTCCTGTGCCAGCAAACAGACAGGGTCCCTGGAGGTAAATTTCATAATAATCCTTAGGGACGGGTTTGAAGGAATGGGCCTGCTGAGGCCCGTAAGACTGTGTGCTTGTTCTGAGCTGAAGCTCTGATGAACTTGAAACCACAAGGAATCTCCTTGGGTGAGGCACTGAAGGACTGCACCTGCCAGAGCCCATGTCAGGGTTAGGGTGGTTGCTGGTAAACATATTAGCCTGTGTGTAGGTTCTTTTATTGTTCTAATATGTTTTCTCTAATGCTTTTTACTTTAAGAATAAAACAGGCTTGCTTAGAAAACTGTGTGGGAATTTATAACTGTGGGCAATCACACTGTTAACCATCTCTGAATAGAAAACAAGCATGTGTATTAGCACTGTCTCTGCTGGCAATAACACAGTGAAGGCAGGGAACTGGGCAGCTTTGAAATAGCCTGGTCAGAAGAGAGTGAGATGCAGGTCACCACTCAAGAAAGGCAACAGCTGGGGAGTTGGAAACCTGAGAGTGGGTGCCGTTACTGGACCACTGAGGGGAAATACTAATGCATTTGCCCTGAACTGTGAGAGTGGCATTGTTACAGGGGACCTTGGGTTAATGCAGTCAGAGTTGAATACCTCTGTGAATCTAAAATGCATTTAATTGTCAAATTAAAACACTGGTACATCACCTCCCATCGCAACACAGCTCAAAAAAAAAAAAGCTGACCAGAGAAATAGCAAAGGACAATTCTAGTCCAGTGGCTGACCAACTTCACCCCTCCCCAACCCACACATGCACATTCACCCTCTAACCCCGCAAACATGTCTGTATTGGTCTCATCCCCTGCCTCTGTAATATCTGCCTGGTTGACTAGGTAGTAAATCCAAGCAGACACACCTTTGAGCAAATATATCTACAGCTGTATGATCCATCTGTAGAATATGCCTCATGTCAATTGATTGACAAAAGATAAGTTGAAAGGAGGAAATATTAGACACCATGAAATAATGAACAACACAGTTAAAAATGATTTTCACCTCTCGTCCTTACTCTCTTATTCCATATCCCCAGTTTCTGTGCTATTGTTATTCCTACAATTGCAATGATGCTGAACACTGCTGCTACGACAACATTTGGTGCAACAATAACATATGAAGTCATTATTTTTTAATGATATCACGGATGCTAAATAGTTTTGTGTTCTGTTAGGGTCCCACAGTAGTCATATTGTTTAATTTTGCCACATGTATATTGAGAGTAGCCAGAACAGATAAGGTATTATGAAGCTTTTGCCAGTATAATTATTTGACAAATAAAATTCTTATGGTATATATTAATACCTCCTGAAAATAAGTAGGCTAATGGAAAAGGAAGTTGCATTACAGTGGACTAAAACTGAATTACAGGTGGAGAGAGAGAGAGTGCATAACGTTGCATACTTGTTTTCTATCTCTGTAAGTTCCTGCAGTGTGACCATCACAGTATTTGAATACTCTGAATAAATGATAACCAAAATCATAACGGGCCTTATTTTTCCTCTTTGCTTCCTTTAGTATGAGCTTTAAAGCTTTGGGCCTGTTTCTGAGAAAGCCATGTCTCCCACTCTCACAAGCTTCATCCTTCAGGTTGACAGTTTCTCAGGTTCCTCCCTCCTGTTGCAGGAGGTCACTGTGGTGAAGAAAGTGATGCTCTCTCAGTTTATCTGGACCAGTTCCATAGAGAGCCCCGATGAGGAACTCAGAGACCTTGAATTTCATATGCAGTGAGCAGAGGTTTCATATGCAGTGAGCAGAGACCTGGGTGATGAGTTCTCTGTGGATGATGTTAAATGTAGCAAGCATAAAAAACTTCAGGCGTGCATGAGAAAGCACTGAATGCAATATCCAAGTGATCAGAGAGCTATCAGGTGGTAAATAAGAAAAGAGATTATCAAACTAAATTAAAACAAAAATGAACCCATTTTATGAAAAATGGTCCATTTGAAAAAATGTCATTTTACTCTCTTTTTCATTTAGCCAGTAGATGTTACCTTTAATGTATTGTGCTTCCAGGTCTATGCCTGTTTTGACAATAGATAATATGTTTGCATCCAAGTTGCACAGAAAAACAATGCCTAGCTACTATTTGACCTAATATTTGCAGGGTGCTCTTTCTAAACTAAATTAAACTAAGAGAAAAACTTCCCCTCAGATTACAAAGCTGTGAGCATGTTGGTGAGAATCATCCTTATCTGGCTGCTATATTCTGCTAAAGGGCTTTTAGATCCACCTACATTTGTAAGCCAGGGAAGTCATTTAGCTACTTTCATGCACTTATTAGTACATCACAATCCAATGCTCCTATTAGACTTTCATGCACCAGAATACTAAAAATAGCATTAATGGCCTTGTTTTAATGAACAAACGATGAATGAAGGGGACGGAGACATTGTCAGCCTAAAAACAAATCACACCGATGAAAATGTTTACTTTCTAGCATTAAGATTACCATAATACAGAAATTAGAGGGAAAACTTTTTCTATTTTTTGTTTGCTTACTTTGTAGATGTAACAGCAGTTTGTGTGTAAGTCAGTAAGTTTGCTCTTACACCTCTACAGACAGTTAGGTCCCTATTCTGTAGTTACTTAGGCATGTTCTTAACTTTATGCATACGAGTAATCTCACTGAAATCAGTGTAACATTAAGTATGTTAGCATGTGTATGTGTGTTGGAATGTGGAAGACTTCCACGGGGACAAAAATAAAAAATAGAAAACTATGATTGTAAAAATAACTAAATTTAGCAGAGACACACCCTGATAGGTTGAGTATTTACTTTTAACTCATTTTTTAAACTGACTATATTTAAATTCAGAGTGACCCTTTAAGGTAGAAACACCATCTTAAACTTAACCAGCAGTGCCTGGATATTGATTTTCATTTGATACAATAGGTAAAGCTCATTCAATATTTTGATCATTCTCTATTCTGCCAACCAAGGGAATGGGCCACGATGTTCAATTTTTAATTTTCTACACTATAGTGTAGAATAGGGGACTGAGATCTCTCTTAGTGCTCCCACTGTGTTAGTGATCATATTTTGCAAAAGTCATTTTTGTCTTGGGAGTTTTTGACAAAACTGCTGGGGTAGGGTTGGGAGGGGGGAACACATTGGCAAATGAATTTGAAATTGCTGCCAGATATTGGATGTGAAGCTAACAAGATAAGCTGAGTGTGGAGTTTTAGTTCTTTTCCCAAAGTGTCTGGGTTTTGTATTTGAAGAGTCTTTTATCATTGTTATCACATAAGGTTTTTATTTGTGAGGGTATGTGAATTGTTAATGCTAGTTTAAAAAAACTCATAAAAAGGATTGATAGTTGTGAGAATTGTTAAGAAAAGTTGTTATTTACATACTAGACCAAACAGCTGCTTCGGAGACATTTCCCAATATTATGTACATCTTTGGGGTCCTATTCAAAAATTTTCTTTTTTAAAATTTAATATATGGGGTTTTTTTAGTGCTCATAAAAACAAGGACACAGCACTAGCTTTAGCCAGAATAGCAACAGTGCCTGCTTCTATCTTTGTATTAATCCATCTATGCAATCTACGTTTTTATACTCTGCTCATGATCATGGTATCTAAATGGCTCCTACAACCCATCCCCTGTGAGCTCTGTCAAATTTCAGTTAACTAACACCAAGATATTCAAGATTCTTGGTCCCGCACACTAACAAAGAACGCTTTCCATTATATCTGTCAAGTACTCAGCAGGGGATGGATGTAAATTTCTTTCAGGAGTACTGTACAGGATATAATGAATTGCTGATGTTTACACATCCCTGCTAGTTAAGGGGACCCTATGACATGAAAATATACTTGTAAATAAAACATGAAGAAGGCAGTGGATGGGGGGGGGGCAGCAATGCCCCCCCCATCTGCAATATTAAACCGCTTAATAAGTAAGTACTGCACATCAGCATAGATATCCGGTTCCTGAAGTGCCATAAAACTGGACGGAAGTTTTGAAAAACAGAAACATTTGTGCGTTATGGAAGCAATAAACAATCAACTAGGGTTGCTGAAGGTTTATGCTGTTATAAACCCAGGAACAGGGCTTCGTTCTTTTTTGGTTGGCAAATTTATTCGCTATTCAGAGAAGCATCTCAGCTATGTACAGACAGGCGCATACCAATTAATTCAAGCTCACTTTTCACCATGTCTACAGGGGCAAATGCAGCCTAAAAAGCGAGCAACATTGGTTTGTGTGGCCAGAGCCAGCTGGAGGAAAGCTCTGATTTAGCGCATCCTTCCAGCAATGCTCCTATGAAATTAAACCAATAGAGCAGCAGTAATGCCACCTCACCTTCCCTTTTGCAGAAGCAAGGGGGCAGGTTGCTGAAGGCAGTGAATATTCTGGTAGCTTAGCCTTTCAATACTATGTTCTCACTTAAAAAAATACCTTAAAAGAATATTCATTAAAGGTTCACTGTTCTCCTGCTGATGCTTAGAAGAATCTTTAAGGCAGGCCCAAATGCTCACTCTCTCTTATTACTTTCTGTGCCCTCACCCTCCTGCTGCTGTTTCACTTTCAGCTTTGCTGCTGCTCTTACTGGTAAACACCTCCTTGCAAGGCCCTAGGAGAGAACATGAACATGAGTTCCCGACCACAGCAGTGAATGGGAGTGATGTCATTATACTAGTGCCTGAGTCAGGAAATCCAATTAACCATCAAGAAAAGAAAAGAAAAAGGAACTAACAAATGGACAAAGTTAACAAAACAAAAAGATAAATATCTTCTGTAATACATTTATTTTCTGCTCCACTAATCATCTTCTTATTATTTACCTTAAAGCAGTGGTGGGCAATCCGCGGCCCATGGGCTGCACATGGCCCATCAGGATAATTTGCTGGCGGGCCGCCAGACAGTTTGTTTATATTTGCACAGCTTTCCGCAGCTCCCAGTGGCTGTGGTTCACTGTTCCCGGCCAATGGAAGCTGCGGAAAGCAGCGGCTTGCACATTCCTGCGGCCCATGCCACTTCCCACAGCTCCCATTGGCCGGGAATGGCAAACTGTGGCTTAAAGTGTTACTGGCAACATTACTAGGTGCATAATTTTCAGATGGAAATATGTTTTTCAAATTGATGGAGTTTGTCTAACCATATCTCACTTAACTGAAGTGCACGGATCATCTTGTTCCCTTCTCCCCCAGTTGTCATAACTTTTAACCAACCCTCCTCCCTCCCCAAAACAAACCAATCCAACAACAACAAAACTGCCTTCTTATTTCAAAAGTCATAGATGGTTTCTCTTTTGGGGGGAGGAAGGGAGGGAGGGAGTGTCTAGATATTTTATTTCATGTTGCTTCCTAAATTAAATTCTCATGGCCATGTTATGAGTCTTTGAACTGAGGAATATACTGGATAAAGACTGTCAGAGCAAGGGAGGAGAAGGACACAGTATAAAAAAATGTTAAACCTAAAAAGAAGTGTATGTATCACCTTGATTGCTCTGCTGCTTTCCTTTCTCCTATATGTTGTCCTCTTTATGAGTGAGGATCACATCAGTCATTGTTAGATTCTTTTTTAAAAACTTGGCTATTTAGTGCAGGTCTTTACAGCATGTATCTTGCTATGACAGGTGAATTATTATCCTAGTTATTTAATTAGAATAGATTTGCTTTGGTAATTCTCAGTTTCAAATTCCAGCCTCATCTGGATATGAGATACCATGAGTAGTTTAATTTAAGATTTATCATTGCTGAAGTGCAGAAATAGAATTTCACCAAATTTTTCTATGCTCCTATTGGAATTTCTGTGGCCGAAACACACCATCAATGTTGGATCCAACAGGTTTAAAGGGGAAATGGTCTAGGCTGAAAAGGAATGGCTTTGTCCCCTCATATAAATACAGATTAGTTAGTCCCTCGATTTGTTAAATAATTATTATCTCAGGCTCGAAAGATAGTCCATCATTTAGATTAATTTATTAATGTGTAATAAACACATCCTATGTGGAGCCACTAGACAGACGCATGCCTACAGTGGTCACCACTATAAAGTCAACATTTACCTGGTATCTGAGCTATCACTGTGTCTCCCTCTGCTGAATATGGAAAATATCGGAGTATATTATTTACTCACTGGTAATTGTGAGTAAATGTTGACCTATTTCTGGAAAACAGTATCCTCACAAAAAGACTGGAAAACATGATAGTCACAAAGCAGATATTAGCAGTCCTGAATGTCCTGTTGATTGTGGGAATTCTCTGGAATAGTTTTAGAATAACAAATATACAAACATCTCATGTTGTTCTGTGTTTGTATAGCATCTAGCACAGTGAGGTCCTGCTCCATGGCTGGGGTTCCTAGGCACTCCAGAAACATAATAAAATCAGCCACGTTCCTCTATTTAGCCTGAATTGAGAATGAATCTTAATAGCCAAATGTAGACAGAGATCTGTTAAGCATTATTGAAAATGCTCAGAGGACAAAAAAAACCCCATAGAACTGAATTTTAGCCTTTCTGGTATACTGAATTCTTACCATTATCAAGCTACAGCTGTCTTGTAGCATGGTGCAGCTTGGTTGGTGAATTACAAGGACACATCATTTGTAACACTACATTCACTTGTTGGACATGAATTTTGGAACCAGAGGTGCTACATGGTCTTAGGCCTGTGTACAATGTCTAACATTGTCTGAGGGATCTTTGTAGCCTACCAGACAATCTATAGCTGAACTTATTGGGCCAGTTTAGCCAATTTTTCTGTTCTTGAATTATCATTTTTTTACTAACTGCTATTTTTTACAAATTTGTCACTCACTCAGAATCAATCATCTAAGGCTATATGGGGGAAAATTACAGCTTATGGGTTGCTTGCAAACTACTGACTGCGACAATTTATTTGATTGTTTTTGCAATTCACTGTAAAGACTGAGTCATCTGAGACACATGATACTGTTTTTTGGTCCCTGGTTGGGTGGCAGATACTTTCACAAACAAGAAAATGTCTTGAATCAGTCACGTACACAAATATGACAAGTTTCAGAGTAGCAGCCGGGTTAGTCTGTATTCGCAAAAAGAAAAGGAGTTCTTGTGGCACCTTAGAGACTAACAAATTTATTTGAGCATAAGCTTTCGTGAGCTACAGCTCACTTCATCGGATGCATTCAGTGGAAAATACAGTGGGAGATTTATATACACACACAGAGAACATGAAACAATGGGTTTTATCATACACACTGTAAGGAAAGTGATCGCTTAAGATGAGCTATTACCAGCAGGAAAGGGGCGGGGGAGGAGGAAACCCTTTTGTGGTGATAATCAAGGTGGGCCATTTCCAGCAGTTAACAAAAACATCTGAGGAACAGTGAGGGGTGTGTGGAGGGGGGGGTGGAGAAATAACATGGGGAAATAGTTTTAGAGATGACTCAACATTTCCCAACACAAATATAAATATGCCCCAGTATTAGCTCTATTCAGTACGATATTCTGTGCACATTTAGGTGAAGTGAAACTCTGGATCTAGATCTACCTTTTCCAGTTAAAGCATAGGGCACATCAAACCAAGAAACATATACAACATAATTCTCTGTGTATTGCATATGTATGTACGTGCACCATGGAGAAGTACCATTGTCTTTTTTCTTTTTTGTTATTCTCTGAAAGTAGCTATACTCTTGCTGACTATCAAAGTACTGGCAGACTTGCATTTAAATCTGAACTGTGGATAACCTCATAAATGAGATTAATTCAAACACCTTTTTCAGCCTTCATTAGGCTGTCTGTAAATTCCTGTTATTTCCATTGTATTTATTAAACAAAAAATGTAAATATGAACATATCTCTGGATCTTGTTATGCTAACTTCAGGTAAACAGGTTGGTTTCTTTTAAAATAGATATTATATTGAGGCTAATTGTGGTTTGTACCACGGTGAGTTTTTCAATTTTATTTTGGAGACCAGGCTTCTTATTTCCTTTATGTAAAGGGTATCATACTTTGGCATCTTTCACAACAAAAAACAACACACACTATTTCTAGAAAAAATTGAGCCCAATAAGTCGTATGTTACAGGCTCCTAGTTTAGTACCTTTTCAGTGACCACATAATGAATGTAAACTACCTTTGGAAAGGTACTATTATTGTCCTCATTGTTTCTACTGTTTTTCATTTTTAGAGTGTGTTTAGCCTTTGAAGATTAAAGGTAGTCTCTTTCATCTTTTTGTCATATCTTTCTAAGCAAAGGAGAAATTGGAGCAGACAGCTTTAATAACTTTACATACAGTGAGGAAACTAGGCACAGGCAGAATATAAAAAAGCAATCTAAAATTCAGCACCTTAAGTGCCTGGAGCTTGAAAATGACGAAGGTATTATAGCTTAATAATATCTTTTCGGAATCGCATTTTGGCTAAAAAAAAAAAAAAAGGGAAGGAATGCGACTCATGATTTGTGATACAGTATATTGCTGTTTGGAGGATAATCTGTTACTTGTTCATTACGACATATACCCTGCACAGAAGTGAAAGCAGGTTTAAATTAGCATTTGCAGATTATTTATCACCTAATTTATGGTAGGGGAGATCAGTAATTAAAAGCAGTTTTTTTCTGCTGCTAAAGTGTTGCTGGAATATTCTGCACCATTTCCTGATTCTCAGTTATAAAAAAAGAAAATAAAAGCCTCTGTTTAAATAAAAATTGAGATTCATTCTATATTCACTGAAAGATATTACCATCTAATGGCTGTCTGATTATCTTGGTTCTGTTTTTATCTTGCCCATGTGACAAAAGTGTCCTTTTGACACTAATTGTCATCTATGCTAGCAGTCTCAGCAGCGTAAAGGATTTGGGTGGGTGGCCCTGGAGAATGAACTAGTTGCTCTTCTAGTTGGTTGGTCCAGATCAGGATTAAGTTTTATTGGCAAGATTTTGCAGGGAATTTACAAGGTTGTACCTGTGCATTACTTGCTCTGTAAAAATAAGGAACTTCAAGCTCCAGGGCTCTCAGTAACAAGAACTAATTGTAATAATTAAAGTCTGACAAACAACTGCAACAAACAGTTTATTTGGTGTATTTACCTGATTTCCTGTTCATGAATGGACTATGATTTTTTTGAAATTGTTCACTATTCAGGATAGTTAGATGAATGTTTTATGGAACAAATGTTAGTGTTTAGATTGCTCATGCACTGTTTGTGGCAGGTCTCCCTTTGAGTTTTCTATACCGCAGCTGGATATTCCAGCTGTGGAATTTATCACTTATGTCACATGAACCCAGATTTGTAAAGGTGGACTCAAAAATAGGCATATAAAGCAACTGCTACATGTGCAGATTTGGTGTCTCATGTGTGCAAAATTTACACACACTTGCTCACAGAAGCCTATGTATGGGCCTTTGTGCTGTTTCTATTCCTCTGTAGACTGACCTAACCTTTACAATCTACCTCTGTGTCCAACCAAAATAAAATTTGTTTTGTGTGTACAGGGCTCTTATCTGCAAGCCTGAAATTTACTATCTACAAAAGTTAATATAAATAAAAATTCACAACAAATATTTGGTGAAAAACTAGTTCTTTGCTGCTATCTAAGCACTAGAAGGTAATGCTATCTCCTATTATTAGAGATGATGGGAAGGGATGATCTTGTTGCTCAAGCACAGGACTAGAGGTCAGGAGATATTTGTTCATTTCCTAGCTCTGCGACAACTTGTTTTGTGATAGTGGGTGAGTCCCTTATAGGAACTTTCGGTGATCAGCAACTTATTATTTTTATTCATGTATATTATGGTAGTGCCTATGGACCAACAAGAATGGGCTCAATTGTTCTAGACACTGTACAAACACAGAACAGTAAACCGTCCCCAAAGAGTTTATAATCTGGATAGATGAGAGAGAGACAGGGTGAGAGAAGGAGTAGAACACATAGGATGAATAACGGGATGGAGGCAAACAGCATGTAGTTACACCATTTTTGAGTGGATTTAGTTAGACAGGGATAACATTATTAAGAAAAAAGAAAAGGAGTACTTGTGGCACCTTAGAGACTAACAAATTTATTTGAGCATAAGCTTTCGTGCATCCGATGAAGTGAGCTGTAGCTCACGAAAGCTTATGCTCAAATAAAATTGTTAGTCTCTAAGGTGCCACAAGTCCTCCTTTTCTTTTTGCAGATACAGACTAACACAGCTGCTCCTCTGAAACCTATTATTAAGAAAGTCTTTAATCACTCTGTGCCTCAGTGATGGGGATAATACCTATCTATCTCACAGGGATTTTCTGAGAACTGATTAATTAATATTGGTAAAACACACTGAAATTCTTAGGTACAAAGCACAATATCAATGCAGAGTTTTATTCTTTTTTTTAATTTAAAACAAGCTAATGGAATATTTTTAGAACTTTTTTGGTCTCACAGGTAAATACAATTCAGACAGGGATTAATTACACATTTTAAAAGAATCAGCATAGTTTATTTTTCAGTTTATAGTTTATTTTTCAGACTTGTTTGAATTTATAAAGTAGGTTAAATATATATTTAAACATTTCATTGTAAATCCCAATTTACTGAGCTATGGAATCAACCCAGAAACAGAACTGCAAAGTTTGTTTTGTGATAGGTTTCAGAATCTGCAATCTCCAGGCTGCTTCACATGGGTTAGCACTAGCCTACCAAGCTCTACAAGCTTAGCTGGAAATCTAAATTCAGTGGGTACCAATCTCTGGGTTCTCATCCTCCTTATTCCCTTCTTTCTCCCATGAGAGGGTGACCATCCATCCCATTTTCGCTGGGTTAGTCCCCTTTTTAGGCCCTGTCCTGGCCGTCCTAATTTTTTTTGACAGAACTGGGCATTTGTCCAATTTTGTCAAAAAAGTGGGGTTGGACCCCTAGCAGGGCACAGAGGAAGGTACCGGGGTGGAGGGGGGGCAGCAATGCCAGCCCTGCGCTGGAGGCACGTCTAGGGAGAGTGGATTGGGCTGGCTAGCCCCATGTGGAGGGAGGACCTCAGGCAGCCCTGTGTGTAGGCGTGCGGCAGGGGGCTCGGACCCCCAGCCCTGTGCATGGGAGGGGGGAAGGGTCTGCGGAGGAGAGAGGGCAGTTGCAGGAGGGTGGCAGGGGGCTCAGACCAACCCCATGTGCAGTGGGGGAGAGGGGTAATGGTTGGGCGGCAGGGGGGCTTGGGCTGGCCCCAGGCGCCAGTGGGGAGTGGGACCTCAGACTGGCCCCACGTGAGCGGAAGGCAGGGAGAGCGTGGGCAACTCTGCGCATGGAGGAGTGGTGGCGGGATTGGGGCGGACTGGGGCAAGCCGCAGGGGAAGGGGACCTTAACCTAGCCTGGTGGGAAGCTGTGAGGCTTGGGCTGGCCCCGCACGGGTCGGGGAAGGGCTCAGGCTGGCCCAGGGGTATCCCTTTTTCCCTTTGGGAAAGTATGATCGCCCTATGATCCATACGAGCCTGTTGTATTCATTCAGAAGGAATAAATGGGCCAAAAGTATTAACACACCCCAGGTCATTGTCTAACATTTAACAGTATTAAATTAGGTCATCCTGCTTAGCACCATGGCAGACACACCATTAAAAGTCTTTTTAATTTGTTTTATTAAAGACACAGAAAAGAAGAAAAAACAGGTAACACATCTGAAATGTTAAGTATTAAGTAAGGCTTTTATTTTAACAACATTTCTTGTCCCCTTTCCCTTTAGCTGGAAGAGTTTTAGCAGGAAATCTCGCCCCCCCCACCCCCTTGTGTGACAGTTTCTTAGCCAGTACTAAAGATGGAAATGACTGTCCTTTGGGGAAAAGGGAAGAAGGTAGCTGAGATGGGCTAGAAATGCTGTTGCTGCTGTTGTTAAAGCGCAATCCTGTTTCACCTCTGGTGGTGTTCGGGATTCAGCTGTAGCTGGTAGAGGTGGCAATGTTATCTGGGTTCCTCTCTTTCATCTGATCTGGTCAGGACACCCCTCATGATTAGGATGATGAAGGCTCAAAGCCCAGAAGATGACAGGAGGGTGGGGGTAGCCATGATGGTGAAACTTACCTCAGTAGCTTTTGTCTGTTTATTTAATATTTTTTCTTTAAAGTATTTTTTAAAAATAAAAAATACCAGAAAGGGAATGGTGGGTGGAATAGCTTATCCCCTCACTATGTTGTCCACCAGTTTAGCCTAATATTTGATACACCAGCTTTGATTAATTAATTTCTGGTTCCACAGCTTCTGTTTTGACCAAGCATGATTTTAATGTGGTTCTTGAGTTATATCAATAGGCCTTTTTATTTAGACTAATTCAGTTTTTCTCTCTCTCTTTCTTAACTTTCCCATTAATTAGGGTAAATCTGTAGGCCAAATTATTACAACAAGCCCCACCATCAAGAAAGTTAAAGTTAAGTGGTTGAGTTCCCATGGGTGTCTGTTGGATGCATTTCTGACTTCCAGAAAGACTCTCACAAGAGAGCACAAGAGAGCACTATGAGAAGCCATTGTGTAAAAACACCTCGTACACTTGCAGTGCTATATAAATTATTACCATAGCCAATAACTTGGTGCTGGGACCCTGACCACAGGGTCAGGCATGGCTTCTTGAGGAAAGAGGAATGGCTGGTATTTAAGCTAGCCAAGCTCAAGCTGGCTACAAGTAGCATCTGTGAGGGGTGTTTGATGCAAGGATGCACTGCATTTAGATGGCTTCTTGTTTGGAATCCAGGACTGTTTGGAAACCTATCCTTCTCTAGAACCCTTGTACCCATCAGGTTTTGGCCATCATCTCTTCTGCCTTGCACTACACATCCTGTACTGCATACAGGTAGGTTTTGGGCCTAGACATCTCTGTTCAATCTCATTTGCACCTGAAAACTAAACCCTTTTGAGGCTGATATTTCTTATTGTTATTTTCTGCCCAGAATCCTCTCCTCTTTTCCAAAAGATTAATAATATACATGCTTTTTTCTGGGTTTCAAGAGATAGGAGGAAAAGGAGTGGTTTTTACCTAAGCAATTTTTCAGAGGCTTTTCTCTGATGGTATGTAACAAATGGTTTGATTTAAAAACAGCAAGCCTGGCTTATCTGAGGTCCTGAATGAAAACACTTTGTGCTTTTGCCATGTATGAAAAAAAATTAAACAATTATATAAATTTCACCAATCTTGATTATTAAGTGAATCTGCTTATTCATTTCAGAACTTATACCATCCCTTAACACCCTAAAGTAACTGTGGGAGTTACAAAATATTTTCATGATGTTCTGAGTGAAATAGCAGTCATTTCAAGCAAAATATCCAAGCTATTTTTTATATACAAAATAAATAATTCCTTCTGGTCCCTGTTTCAGAAAGTGATCCTGCAAAATGGTCAGGGCCCTGAAGTCCCATTGCAGGACCTCAGAGCTTACCTCCTAACTTAGACAGCATTAAGAATTTGACCCAATGCTTCCTCTCTTCTCACACAACTAGAATCCATTAAAGTCAATAGAGCTATGTCCATTAGTATGGTAAACAGGATTCAGAGCAGCAGCCATGTTAGTCTGTATTCGCAAAAAAGAAAAGGAGTACTTGTGGCACCTTAGAGACTAACAACGCTCAAATAAATTTGTTAGTCTCTAAGGTGCCCCAAGTACTCCTTTTCTTTTTTGGTAAACAGGATGTGATTCTTAAAGTATAAATTATGAGCTAGTTCTGAGCATGTCCTGCAAGTTTGTGAAGCCTTCTAACCTTCGCTGGTCCTATTGAGTCACTGAGGGCAATCAGCACATAACAGGATTGGGTACTACAAAAGGACTGCTCATAAAACCAGCTTGATAGTTTAATTAATCAACATCCTCATTTACATTTAAAGTTTTTGGAATATGCATTTTGTTTTTATCCTTTGAAGCCTCCCCAGTCAGCACAATACCGTCACAATCCCAAACTTTCAACATAGGATGAAATAAATATAATTTTAATACTTATGTTCATTAGGTAGTTACAGCACTTAAATTCAATAATTTTAATTCAGAACACTTTTGGAATGATTTACTTGGAATTATGTTTTTCAGCTTATACTTTCTTGAAAAATCATATAATTTCTGACTATATATCAAATAACATCACTTTATGTGATTTTTCCAAGCACATATATCAAGGAAATACCCAATTGTGGTAATATAAAATGTCATACTTCATCGTTCTGAAAGTTACATGCACAATATATCATTAAGTACAGGAATACAAAGTAAAGTATATAGTTTATTTATGTAATTATTCAGAAAATACAGCATTGGTTGCCAGGGCAATAAGAAAAAGGGATGTTGCCAAAGGGGGTCAGCAATTTACTTCATTAGGAGAATTGTTTTAATCTGGAGGCAACAATAATTTAAGAACTGGAAGCTTTAGACTCTTTATGTGAGTCTACTCACGCTTGCCAGCCAAGAGACTGACTGTGAGAGGAGGTGAGCACCTGCAATTTCCATTGATGACAATATCCAGTCTGAACTTCCAAGGTATAAAGTTCCTCCCAAAAGGTGCTGAACGCCATCAAGTGCCTTTTGAATTAATTGGGAGCAGGGAGCACTCTGCAATATTCTCAGTGCTCTGCATCTTTCTGGATCAAGCCTATATCTTCTACCAGTGTGCCTTGAGGATACAATACTGCTTGGGTTTAACAGAGCTTTTCTTCGTCACATACTGATATAAGATTTTCTCTCCTATTACAGAGGCACTGGATGCTCTACTCCCATGGGGTAGACTCCTCTTTGGGGCTCAGCCACTGATGCCCAAGGCCTCACAGCTGCAGTTTCTCTTTCCCTGGCACTATTTCCTGCTCACATCAGGTCTAACTTGTAAGAAATAGTTATCCTGTTTTTTTTTCTCCTTTTCCCGCTCATCTTCTGGATTTTTTAATTGAAGTAATATGGTCTGTGCTTCTGTGTAAGACACTAAAGATGGCAAAGCTAAGCATTACCCTGGTGACTGAATTCTGAACTCACACCTATTGAGACTCCCAAAACTAGCTGCATACAATAGGAGAATGGGATTTTAGGTAAATTAGTTTCAAGCCAGAGTTTGTAAGGTTATTTCTTATTATGGAAAACATTCATATTTCCCTCATCGTCTGCCTTCCTATCACCTCCATTTCCTCCTCTATTTGTTTCGTTCACATAGTATGTCTTTTTATCAACCTAGATTATGACCTATCTAGGGCAGGAACTGCATCTTTACTGTATGTTGTGCCTGACACAATGGGGCTTTGTCCTTCCTTGCCCTGTCCTTGGCACTATGGTAATCAAAATAATAAATAACAAGAAGAGCCAACCTTCGTCCATCATGGTAAGATGATAATTTGTGATCAAGACTATGTCCATGTGTGAAATTGAATGAAATGTATCATACCAATGTTGAGTCTTTACTGTTCACGTATTTCTACAGTTGTGTTGTTACATTTTTTAGCTTGTTTTGTATAACAAACAATGTGTAAGGCCAAGGTAACAGTGTCATCACTATTTGCCTCCAGATGTGGTCCAAAAATGTCAGGCTAGAATTGAATGGGATGCAGGATATGATCATTGGGATTCAGATAATAGAAAAAGAGAGAGTATAACTGGTCTAGGAAGATGACAGTTTGTATATAATTAGGTTTTATCATGTATTTTATAACACAGCTGTACAAAGAAAATGAACTATCAGAGATATTACTTTCATATGTATATGGAAGCAAGTGAAAGGGAAAGAAATCTTGTGCCATATGGAAAGGGTTGGAATAAAATGGGGGGAAAATATGAAAAGCAGACTTTGAAAAATAATTGTATCTAAACAGTATTGTTATTAAATTGGATTACCTCATTTCATTTTATACCAAATTAGATGATTTTATTTCTATCTGAAATATGTTAAAATATGGACTTTTTTAAAGTGACACTTAACATAAGTTTTGTAATGAAATAAAATAAAATGGAGCTACCCTTTATATTTTTGCTTAAAGGTTTTAAATCCGAAAAAGTTCTAACAACATGCTCTATGGCTTCAAAGGTTAATTAATATTTTCTTTGTGCTTATGACAGGCACCTTAATTGTTGGATAAGTGTCTGCGTTTTTTTGAGCTTTCTCTCTGTTTCTGTGTGCCGTTGGGCATTGAGCTAAATCTGATTAACTTCAGATGTAGTCTCCAGATGCCCGGGTATTTTTTTGCTATGGTCTTATATGTAATTAGTGCACATGTGTCTGTTGCATTGAACCCAGATATGTTGGCCACTAGTTGTTCATTTCATGTATTATCTGATGGGAAGTGCTATCTGTAGCTTTCTATAGTATGATTTGATGACTTGCAACTCTGATTCTTTATAAGGTTTATCACATTGCTCCTTCAGGGCCTGATACAAATCCAACTTGAAGTCATTGTGTGTCTTTCCGTTCTCTTCCAAGTACTTTAGTTAGACCCTTACACTATTACCAAATATTAGTCACTTAAAATGTTGCCTGTCTTTTTGACTTTTCCAATTTAAATTTTATTTTTTCTCCTTCCTTCCACCCATCCTTCCCATTTTAAATGTATATATTTAGTGTTACTTTATTAACTTTATTAATCTATCTGTAGATTGCAAGGAAGTTAATAATAGCTTTCAATATCTCCAATACAACCTTTTTTATAAGGCTTGATAAGGCCTCAACTGGAATACTGTGTCCAGTTCTGGGCACCACACTTTAGGAAAGATGTGGACAAATTGAAGAAAGTCCAGAGGAGAGCAACAAAAATGATTAAAGTTCTAGAAAACATGATTTATGAGGAAAGATTGCAAAAATTAGGTTTGTTTAGTCTGGAAAAGAGAAGACAGAGGGAAGACAGTCTTCAAGTACATAAAAGGTTGTTATAAATAGGTGGAGGATAAATTGCTCTCCTTAACCATTGAGGACAGCACAAGAAGTAATGGGATTAAGTTGCAGCAAGAGAGATTTAGGTTAGACATTAGGAAAAACTTCCTAACTGTAAGTGCAGTTAAGCAATTACCTAGGGAGGCTGTAGAATCTCCATCATTGGAAGTTTTAAATAACAGTTTAGACAAACAGCCTGTCAGGGATGGTCTAGAAGATTATACTTAATTCTGCCTCAGGGGCGGGGACTGGATGAGGTGACCTATCAAAGACTCTTCCATTCCTACATTTCTATTATTCTTATAGCCTGTTAGGCCCTATTTTTATATATATTTTTTTCATTCTGGAGTGGTTTGCATCAGTTTATACATCTAGTTGCATTCATTAGAACCCAGTGTGCCACATGCTTCCTGCTGCTGCATGACACATATTGGAGCAGTGTCACAGAAATACCAGCCAAAAGGTAGGCAGTGCAGAAAGAGAGGAGACTACAAGATATTTTATATCCCCATTTGTCCAGCCGTCAGCAGTCTCTTCATGGTGACAACATGTATTTGATAATAAGTACATCTAGTATAGTCATCATTCCCTTCCATGACCACGTAGTCCAGACCAGGATTTAGGGAGCCCTTGTGAGATGACCCTAGCCCACTTGTGCTTTTTCCATCAGGAATCTAGAGAAATAGGGAGAATTAGAAAGTCTATCTGTGTCTCACAGCTGCAAATATTTCTCTCTATATAAATTACAAATGAGTTCTGTCTTGTGTACTGTGAGATGGATTACAGCAAGTTTATGTGTATGGCAGCTGGCTTAGACAAGGGTGGAGATACCCAAATGTTCAGATAAACTTTCAATAAATATCTGAAGTTTTGTGTGATTATTTGATCCCTACCGAATGTTAAATGTTCTGAAGTTTGCACATCAGACATCCCTAGTTATTGTAAAGTTTCACATACAGGGCTAATTACTTCTTTAAGATCCACAGGTATAAATCCAGAGAAATTTTGTTGAATTCAGTGAAGAAACTCCTGATTTTGACTGGTGCATATCAGAACAGAATTTGGCCAAGTATATTTCCTTTGAACAGTGCATCAGTTCTCCAGTTGGACAAGTATTAAAGTATAGATCTGTTCTGAAAAACGATATATATAAATGCCACCAGTTTACTCAACTTCTTGCATGTATTCAGAGTCATATCTGCTGACTGCAATGTTGTCAATAAGTTTTTGCTACTTAATTCCTTTTAGCACTGCATAACTAATGTAGCTAAGAAGGAGTGAGCTGCAGATTCTATTCTATCTGGAGGTATCAACAGAATTGTTTGTTAATTTCCAATCTGTTACTCCAGTACAACCCCTTTGAAGAAAATGGAGTTACACAGGTGTAGCTGAGGGCATAAGTTGCCCTGTAGAACTTTTAGTTCTTTTTACAACTACTGATGATACAAGAACTGGAAAGAGTCCAGCTTAGTTAGCTGAACTCAAGCTGAGTTCGGGGAAAGAGGCTTATCTTGCTAACTGAGCACATTTGACAGGGAAATAACTTAAAGGCAATAATCATACAACTGTGACACTTCCTGGAGGTATCCAGGGTTGGGAGGCACATCAATACCACTTGCCTTTAGCATGAGGAAACCTTTTCTGTGCCTGCCAGGGATCAGTTCCCTCAGTCCACCAGGCACAAGCAACACAAACATTCCTCTCTCTGCCCACCTGGGCTCCGCTTCCATTCTGCAGGTAAGCAATTGGCACAATCCAAACCCCGAGTCTTCTGAGCATTTCCCTGGAGTGCTCAGCTCCAGGTTCACGAGACACTTATAGAACTTCCAGAGCCTCTGTTCCCAAAGTAACAGTACATCACAGCTTACTAAATACACTGCAGGACAAAGCTCCACTTACCATACAGTACTTATATCTGCTTATAGAGAAAGCAACCCTAACTTTAATTAGCAAAGTACAGAGATTGAAATGGTAGTAAGCAGAAATATTTAAAACAAATGATGACATATAAAACAAAATCATAATACACATTCTAGAACCTAAATTTAACTAACAAGAAGCCCTCATGTCTAGTAATGTACTGCTGACCCAAAGTCCTTCTCACAGAGTTGTTCAACCAGGATGACTGAGACTCTCCTTTCATAAAACCAAGCCCCCTGGCAGCTTGTCTACCCAGCTGAGGGATGCCAGGGTGTCTCTCTTTACCTCTAGATACAGTAGACCAGACCTTTGCTCTTCACCTGTTAACAGGGTCCTCCTACTCCCGCACTGTTCAACTTTTCCTGTTAACTTCTTCTCCTGAAGCCTCTGCAATCTCTTCATTATCATTTGATTCAATATGCAAATAGACTTCCATTGTAAGATGCACACTGATCAGCCGGGGAGATAAATGTCTTCTACCTCCTCTTTGGTGGAACCTGTCTGAAGGCATGTCACCTCTTCTGCCAGACTCAACATAAAGTGCTCCCAGTCCCCCGCTTTAATATCAAAGTTTTAAGAACATAATTTCTAATTTAAATACGTATCTCCTTACATAATGTCTGCACATACTTTTCACAAAGATTATTATGACCCTGACCAGTGTGACATAGGCTTTCAGTAGAGATCTTACATGACACTCTTTGGTGAACTAGTATGTAAATGCCAGACCCAGGGGATCCCTGTAACCCTTATGCACCTTTGAGTCCTCTGCTAGTTGCCATCAAGAGGTCCTTGAGACACAGAAACCTCATAGTGCTTAGGTTTTATAAATTCAGTTCAGCATAGAATCCCCCTTTAAAATGGAGGGAAATGATCAAATTCTGTTCAAGCAAAAATCCACTGAAATTAATGGAAATGCACCTGGTTGAATAACCGCAATGTGTTTATAAAAACTAAAGGTATATCCCAATATTGTTTCCTTCTTTTTGTATCTATTAAAGGTTAGGGCTAGTTGTTTGATACTGGATTATAAAAATCTACCAGTTTTTACTTAACAAGTACTTACATGCAAAAACTGGTATTTCTGCTTAATTTTAATTATTTGATATAGAAGAATTTAATAGAGGTTTCTTTTGCCAATGGGGCAAGTTTTTTATGGTGAAAATAACGAAATCACATCCATGGATAAAATTATGAATTTGGGGTGAATTTTTCCCAGCAGGAAGTTCAAAACTTTGTCAAGGAAAACAGCTTTTTTCCCCAATGAAATGACTTTTCCACCTGCAGAAACTGCCCTTTTTTATTGCACAGGAAGGAAGGAAGGAAGGAAGAAAAACATTTTTTCTTCTGGTTCTACAAAAACGTGGATTTAAAAAATACCATCTTTTTTACACTCTGAATGAGAATTACTTTGCACACCTTTATTGCTGGATTAAATGACATATGATAAAAAAGCAGCTTTTTTTAAGATACAAGTCTATATACCTATCATTTTGCTATTTTTACACCATGAGTAAAAGCTACGTGTACTTTTTTTCTGAAAAAGGCTATGCTGTAAGACCAGCATCTAATTATTCCAATAACTATCTGAATACCAGCATTTCAGATTGCTTGAGAAATCCAAGTATACGGTAGTGGAAAGGGAAAGTTTAGACTGAAATTTGAAAGATACACACATTCTTCTTTACAGTCAGTCAAGTAATAAGTCAAGAACAATTGTTCTATTGCTACCAATTGTACAAGAAAAGGGCAAGCGATGAAATAAATTATCATTACAATTGCTGTTTATTCCATGTTATATTTTCCCCCACAAGTAAAATGAGTTCAAAGCAGAATATCTTAGTAATGAGATATGTCGGGGTAAAATGCACACATTTCTTCATTTGAGGACATTTATGACCTACATTAACTTGAAAATGATTGGGTTCCATTATCATGAAAGTTTTTCCCATCTGTTTTCAAGCCTATCAAACAACTTTTCCAGTTCATTGTTTGTAAATATTGTGACACCAAATAGTGGAAAAAATGGTGATGAAATAATGTAGAACAGTATGGAAAAGAAATGTTACAAGCAACTTGACACTTAAGTAGATCATAAAAGTTCCTGAGTGAGGATGTCTGGTGCTCCATTAACGCATTGCACTACCCAGTATATATCTGAATAAAGTTGATACTACAAATGTCAGAGGTTTAACAAATCTAATGTTACTTTTTAAAAGTTTCTATTTTATATGTTAGCTTTCCCAGATCATTTATTTCTGTGAAGTGCAGCTATTTTGGCATTAGCCGGGTCAGAAATAATTGGTTTCTTGTTGATTCCAATAATATTTGTAATCTGTGATATGCTTGTCACTTGGATTCATAACAGAGACAGAGAAGGGGAGAAAAGGCTCATGGACTGGAATTGTTGTACTGCATCTTCTCTTCTGAGATATAGTCTGTGGCTGTGTGGATCAGGGAAGGAACATGGGTTTCAAATTGTGCAAAGGCTGAGGATCAGCAGGATTAGCAGGAATATAACTGTTTGGCCAGTCCAAATGCCAAAACCTGGCTTCATACCTGTAATGGAGTGGAATATTTCAGAACTATTGACCAGCACAGCACAACAACTCTACCAGACAGATCCGGAAGCTGACTAGCTGCAGATTTGTGTAAATTCAGAGGACATCATTCCCTGATTGTAGTGGACTATTTGTCAGATTTATAGAAATACTGGCAAAGACTTGTCAGAGAACATCCACTTTTGAGGAAAATCAACTTGCTCTGGTCTCAGAAAAATGCCAGAAAAGAAAGGAAATACAACTGTCACTCAGCAATTGCTGTCTTCCAACACCACCTGCAATGTCTGCCAATGAACCTGTGGCTCAAGAATTGGACTCCTCAGTCACGAAAGGACCCATGAAAAATAAAACCTGTGAAAGAGATCATCCTCGACCTCGAGGCATCACCAACAAGATGCCACGTGTAACTTATTTAACTTAAACTGACAACATCCATTTGGGGCTGCACCATTAAAGGATCTTTTAGAAGACAGACATGGTGTATCTCTTTGAGAAGGAAGCTCTTTAGCCAGTCCATATCTGGTACAGAAGTCTGACCTAGTAGCAACCCTGCACCCTACCATGTTCAAGGTATACATAACAGTGTCCCATTTTCCTTCCAGCACTGTCAGCATAGCTTGCATTGGGGACATGCTGCTTTTGACTGGCCCCTTGTACAGGCATTTCCTCTTCAGTGTATCCAATCCCACCAAAGTGAAATTAGTGCTGCTTGAAGTAGCCATAATGTATGACTATTCAATGATTCCCACCTCTTCCAGCCATTTGCCTATACAGCAGTGGTTCTCAACCAGGGCTACGTGTACCCTGGGAGTACTTAGAGGTCTTCCAGGGTGTATATCAACTCATCTAGATATTTGCCTAGTTTTATAACAGGCTCCATAAAAACCAGTAGCGAAGTCAGTACAAACTAAAATTTCATACAGACAGTGACTTGTTTATACTGTTCTATACTATGTACTGAAATGTAAGTACAAAATTTATATTCCAGTTGATTTATTTTATAATGATATGGTAAAAATGAAAGCATAAGCAATTTTTCAGTAATAGTGTGCTGTGACATTTTTGTATTTTTATGTCTGATTTTGTAAGCTAGTAGTTTTTAAGTGAGGTGTAACTTGGGGTATGCAAGACAAATCAGACTCATGCAAAGGGTACAGTCATCTGGAAAAGTTGAGAACCACTGCTGTACAGTATGTGTGTTGGAGCAATGCTGCAGCAATGAAGTTCAAAGAAGCATACCACAGACCTACCTTTTTTCTCTGTGGCCTGACCACTTCATTTTCTATCCGGTCTGTGCTGCATAGCAAGAATCTCATTGATGGTGCTGTATTAATATGTACAGAATTCTCTTGACGCTTGCTTTTTGTGCCATGTTTATACTTGAGGAAAAGAGACCACACAGCCTGCTGAGTGTGGTCATCAGAACATATGGACATCTTATGTGCTTATTAAAACAGTGATAACTTTTTTTAAATCATTTTTTGTTTTAGCTGGAAAATTTAAAATAATTTACCTGGCATATAAATTGTCTTAGTTATATGTGCAATTTACCATTGCACTAACCTCTCACATACAAAATGGGAAATGACTGTCTAGAAAGGAGTACTGCGGAAAGGGATCTGGGAGTCATAGTGGACTATAAGCTAAATATGAGCCAATAGTGTAACACTGTTGCAAAAAAAGCAAACATCATTCTGGGATGTATTAGCAGGAGTGTTGTAAGCAAGACATAAAAAGTAATTCTTCTACTCTACTCTGTGCTGATTAGGCCTCAACTGGAGTATTGTGTCCAGTTCTGGGCCCCACATTTCACGAAAGATGTGGATAAATTGGAGACCGTCCAGAGAAGAGCAACAAAAATGATTAAAGGTCTAGAAAATGTGACCTATGATGGAAGATTGAAAAAAATGGGTTTGTTTAGTCTGGAAAAGAGAAGACTGAGAGGGGACAGGATAACAGTTTTCAAGTACATAAAAGGTTGTTACAGGGAGGAGGGAGAGAAATTGTTCTTCTTAACTTCTGAGGATAGGACAAGAAGCAATGGGCTTAAATTGCAGCAAGGGTGGTTTAGGTTGGACATTAGGAAAAACTTCCTAACTGTCAGGGTTACTAAGCACTGGATTAAACTAGGGAGCTTGTGGAATCTCCATCATTGGAGATGTTTAAGAGCAGGTTAGACAAACACCTCTCAGGGATGGTCTAGATAATACTTAGTCCTGCCTTGAGTGCAGGGGACTGGACTAGATAACCCCTCATGGCCCCTTCCAGTCCTATAATTCTATGTGTCATTGACCCTTGCTTCTGAGCTGAATTGCTATGAAGCAAGAAGTAGAGCACCTGATTCTGAAAGGTTTTGTAAAACCTCAACTTCTACTGTTCCAGTGGGTGGAAATGGTTTGTGAGCGCTTGCAGACCTGGCCCTGAACACCACAAAATGGGACTGAGAGACCTAATACCATTCTATTTCTTTGCCACACTAAAGCTTCAGAACTTGAAAAATATATTGAGAGAGGGCAAAGAAAATATTTCTTCTGGGCCCAATTAAAAAGACTACTGAAATTAATGGCAGTCTTTGTATTGACTTCTTTGTGCTTGCATCAGGAAATCTTTGTTTTGAAATCTGGTCTATGTGCAGACTTCAGTGAGGGTGATCCTCTGAATTATCTCAAGGAGTCTGGTGTTTGATATATTCTATTTTGCTCTATCCTTATACTGTGCTCATCACTTAGCATCTGAGTGCTTTCCAGTAGTGCATTAAGTAACATGGCTACACACCTTTCACATGTTGCCCCTGGAAAGGATTGGTATTTGTGAGTAACTCATAACTTGTTTGGATGGAATGCTTTTGCAACCACCCCTGCCTGATTGTTTTTTTTTTCCTCCAGTCCCTGCAAATTTTCTCTTGGTAAGTTGCATTGTTGAACTCACGCTGGGGGGAAAGGGATTTCTTGCCATCATATGCGATTTCACTTTTTCTTCTGGTCTCCTTAAAACCACCACCTTGTTCTGTGATATTAGATAGAGTCATTAATATCCCTTCAAGGTTCATCTTACTTCTTCTCCCACTTTGAAGAGTATTCTGCAGCAACATTCCATACAAATTGGGATTGATTTGGTAGGTCAATTTAAAGGTATAATAACTTCTGTGATTCAATGTTAGCATTACATTTCTGGCTGATAATTCTTTGATCTACCATTGCTACAAGTGACACCCAACATTGTCATCACTGAAAGACTCCAGAAAAAATAGTTCTCTAGTTTTTCAGTTTCTTTATATGATGTCTATAGTGGTTTACCTGTTGTTTCTCTGGATCCGTCACATAGCAAAAGGGGAGAGAAAGCCATTTTAAAAAAAGTTTGTAAAATTTGTCAGCATGGAATAACTCAGGATCAAATGCTGCTCTTGAAACTACTTTAACTTTCTCTTTTAATTGAAAAGATTTAAATGTGATAGTACCCCATTAATAAATGTACAATTAACAGTTAGCAAAATGCAGTAGGATTGAGCTGCTCTTTACTCACTGATACCCCAAGGGTTTTGATTTTTTTTCTAAGCTTCTCCATCTCTCATTTCCTATCAAGATATATGCACGTCAGTACTGAGTAACAGTAATTGTACTGCTGTGAGGTCTTCAGGCCATGTGCTTCTATATGGTCCAAAAAGCATTTAGCACTCTTTTGCATAAAAATAATTAATAATAATTACCTTCACTAATTTTTTTGACATCTTAATATGAGTGACATACTTGAAACATTCTTATGCCATGAGCTCCTTCCCCAGGGCTTCTTTCAGATGTGTCATTGTCCCTAATACATGGGTACTCAGATTATCAATTTTGGCTGCCAAAGTTTTAACTTTATCTTTCACAAAAGTCATGGCATTTTGCAGGTTTGTGGTTCATAGAGAAAGAAAGGATGTATTTTTGACTAGTAAAGACCAGATGACATAAACCCTAGTTGAGCCCATGAAAATGCTTCTTGCTCCTGAGGATAGTGGACAACACAGATCAAGTGGTGAGGAAAAGGGTTAACTATCTTGGGTAATGACTAAGAGGTGGTTAGAAAATGTGGACTTTTTAGCAAAAAATCAAAAAATGAAATATCTCAAAAAAACCCAAACTTTTTGATTTGGAAAAGCTGCCCTTGTTTTTTTCATGTGAGTTGGAGTTTGGGTGTCTCATGCTGTCATGCTCCTCTATAAGCCAGGCTATCTTATCACACTACATCTCCCATTGTGCCAGTCTCCTCTCATAGTAAAAAGAGGTGGTTGCATCCTGGTGTCTTCTGAGACATGTAAGTCTGAATAGAGAGCCCCACTCATAGAGGAGAATAGAAGAAACTGAAGTACAATTCCCATGAGGCACCACAGCTGGGTCCACAAATGCAGATATTTTTGTTTCTTGGCCGTTTTTTGAGCATTTGGTTTTTCAGTGAAAAATCAAAATGTTCTATGAAGGCAGACACTTTTTGCCAAAAATTCTCTTTAATTGAAAAAAACAATTTCCTATTGCAAAATGGTTATCACAGCATTTTTTGGATAGGCCTATCAATGACCATATATTGCAAAAGCTCCTGACTCTTTGAAGAATCACATATTGTAGATTTTTATCTGAAGACTCCTAACCCTTAGCAGAAAATTTAAATCACTTGAATAGAAACAACTACTCTTTGTAGGAAAAAATGCCAAAAAGCCAAAGGAGAAAATTAAAGAAATTTGACTGCTTCAAAACCAGGTGCTCAATAAATAACATACATTGTGAGCATAGAAGAGAAAAACAAAAACAAGGAGGAGATGGAGATGAGGGTGAAGGGAAGGTATGTTAAAACTTCATGAGTCCAAGGATATTTCAGGAGAATTTTAGGCAGGCATCTGACTTCCTAGGAAACTCATTGGGTCTTTATTATTGTTGAATTGTCTGTTCTCTACAGGTTAATATTAATGCATATGGTAAAATAAGCTCAGCTATTAACACTGGCCAACATTTTCAGAAACAGGCACTTAGTCGGTCATTGAAAATCCCATTCATAGGCATCTAAATATGCACATAGGAGCTAACTGCCATTTTTGAAGATGTTGGCCAGTGTTAAGAGCTGGACCTTATGCCTTCCTTGGTATATACAACTTAAGCAGTAGCCTTTCTTTATTAAGTCATTCATTCGGAAGTTATACCAGGGAATTTCATTTCCCACTCGAGAAAAAATAAATTGGCAAAAGATTTAATGATGGTCATACACATGTGGGTTGTTGTGTTTTGTTTTTTCCTTTAATTTAATGATTGAGTTTGTGAGCCACCAAAATAGATACCATAAACACCACTCCACCCTGCTCCCTATTTTAGGACATATTAGGAACATACAATTGTTCAGATATTGCTTGTAATAATGAATGAAAGAGCCATAATACATATCTATGGCGATGTTTTAAACTGTCAGCACAAATTTTCAGGTTCATCACTCGAACTTGAGCATTCAGAAAACCAAATTTCTACAGAACATTACACCATAATATTTCAGGATATGTTACATGGGGCATGGTTGACTTGAGGGAGGCTTCTCTGCTCCTTGAAGTCTTTAAACCATGATTTAAGAACTTCAATAGCTCAGACATGGGTGAGGTTTTTCATAGGAGTGGGTGGGTGAGATTCTGTGGCCTGCGCTGTGCAGGAGGTCGGACTAGATGATCAGAATGGTCCCTTCTGACCTTAGTATCTATGATTCTATGAAAACATAGGAAAAAGTAATTTCCACTTGTTTTCATTTAATTAACAATGAAGGATAAATGACATCAGCAAAGAAATTTCAGCCATGGGGGACCAAACATGTTTGTTGCAGATCGCCTCATTATCTTGTTTTCAAAATGTTCACCAGAGTGAAATAGCATCATGTGACTAGCTGTGATGACAAAACATCTGTTGTCTTAGCTGCAATAAGGCCATCGGGAGTGGGTAAGGACAAACTATGCTCTTATTTAATCATGTTAAATTGAACCAGAGAGACACTTTGTCATCTGCGGTCTTGTCCCAGTCTGATATTTCTCCTTAAAAAATTACTTAAGAGGTTAGGGTTCCCATTGAAAGTTTTATGCAGTTTTTGTAAATGAATGATTTCCATCTGCTTTGTAATGAGTACAAATGTGGTAACTGCTGATTGTCAAAAAAACAATCGTCCACATTCATGAATAACACACAAGGGATTGAGCACTCCTATTTTGAGGCAAAGAATTTCAGTAGTTCCACAGGATTGTGCATAAGATGCACTCTTAGCCTAATTGCTAAAGCTATTAGTAAGTGATAAAGATAAAAATGAGGTAATTGGATTGAACACATTTTTCACATTGCCAGGTAATCTGCTGTTGTCTACTACCATATTAAAAGAAGCAATGTGTTCCGCTATTTGGAAGTACTTCAAATAGTTATCTACAGTGGCGACACAAGTTAATTGTGCCATTATGTGATAAAGGGGTACAATTAATGTGTTTTACCATAGTAAAATATATTCACCATTATTTCCAAAAGAAATAACGTTTCCAAGGGTTGTGAGCCATCAAGAAGTCTCTGTTAATAGTGAAGAATCTTGTAGTGGGAATGAAATCAGCTGTGTCAACCACCCAGTTTAATCATTTTGTATTAGGGTGACCAGATGTCCCGATTTTATAGCGACAGTCCCAATATTTGGGGCTTTGTCTTATATAGGTGCCTATTACCCCCTTCCCCCGTCCTGATTTTTCACACTTGCTGTCTGGTCACCCTGCTTTGTATATACAGTGTTCAACTCTTAGACTTATAAAAATGTCTTTTTAGGGTGAAATTTGCCCAGTACAGAGAGCTCATGAGAAGCCTAACACAACTTACTGTAAACCTCACTCAAGCCCATCAGTGAGGGAGAAATTGAAGAAACAATGCTCATCACAAGCAGCAGACTGGGTACTCTGCCAAGAGGAGTTTGGGGGAAATAATTTTCCTCCTAGGCCATGGCTGAAGCAGAACTCTGTGGCCTGAACATCCCCTCCCTGTTGGCTGGAAAACAAGAAATCTGTTTTATTTAAAAAACATGTTTTTGTTTCACTGCAGAGTGAAAATGAGAGAGAGGAAGATCAACTCCAGAAAAGCCACTCACTTAGGATGTGGGAGGCCCAGGTTCATGGACCCGTAATTTGGAGCAGAATTTTGGACCAGGGTGTGTCAACTCCCAGAAGAGCATCCTAACCATTGGGCTCTGGGCTGTCCGGGGTGGATCTCTCTGAACAGAAATTCCATCCTGTACCTGAAGAAAGTTTTTTGCTAAAACCATTAAGTTTCTGCAAAAAATTTAGGTTTTCATGCATCAACATTTTCCATAGAAAAAAACATGTAGTTGAAAAAATCCCACCCAGCTCTGTTCTCCACCCTAACACAGGGGGAGTGCCAAAGCATCTTGCCCCATCCATTACCACAGTCTCACCTGATCTCACCCAAATAGCTTCTATGGAGCTTGCCTCAGAGTCTAGCAAAGATTTTGCATCCCTAAATCCAACCTCTTTGTAAGAATCACACTTGTTCCATGGCAGAGAAACCTTTGTGGCGAAGAAGGTTGAAGATGAAGTTGCCTGCAGGGCCTTAAGTGTTTCATAGCATCTGGCACAGACCTTCTGCTCTTTCTCCTAAATCCACCCTGGTACAGGGGCCTAGCTCAAGTCATACATACTTATTAAGCCTGTTTTGAAGCTCTTTTACTGCACCTGTGCACAGTGTGTGAATTTCATCTTTAAGCAGTATTTTCTTCTTTGAACTGTAACATATCACCACATCAAAAGCAAAATTTTGCCTCCATTTTCTCCCTGTGCTGGAGAGCTGTAAATTCTTCCCATATTTACAGTTATTAACAATGACAAAGTAAAATGCACATTACTTTTGTTTAACCTCAAGCTGTTGTCAACTTACTATTATTATTATTAGTCTTGGGCTTAGTTCAGTGAAAACGTTGTGGAGTTCCTATTGAATCAGGAGCGATGGGTAGTTTTTTTACAGTGGCTTGCAGAAGTATACCATGCTGATTTTTTTAAATGCACCTTGAAATGATATTTTTTACCTTGACCTTACTTTTTCCATAAATTGGGCTCACAAATTGTTTTACATTTTTAGACTGCAAAATGGTGCCTGTTAGCAGTTTACTACTCTCCCAAATCAGAACAGATTTTCATGAGAACACCAAAAGGCATCTCTCAGATCCCAGGATTTACCTCTCTGCCAAATTTCAAATCTTCAGTACAAATCCTGAAGACATTAGCATTCTTAATTCACAGAGTGGGAAAAAATGACCCTCTATAATATATCTGATTCAGAAAGGAATGTGCCATTATTGGATGCTATTGATATCTGAAAGTAGGCCAAGTATAATTAACACACTTATGTAGGAAGGGAGAATGGCACATTAGCCAACTTTAACTCCTTTTATAAATTTTCTTTATGGAATTGTATTAGGCTTATAATGCAGGTTTAATGCAGTCTATTTACTGACAACAGAAAGAATATTTTGTAATAAATAAAGCGAGTGTGTTTGATTTGGTTTGATTTTTCTGGGGTCTGATTTTTTATGATTAATCAACTCTTTTTATGGGAGACTGTCAATTCATGGAGATAAAAATGTATCCAATTTAAAAGCAGTGCAGGATGTGCTGAACTACCTACAAATTTCATTCCTGGGCTACTTTCTTTCAGAAGTCCTTGCTTTCAGATAAGTGCTTTATCAGCTTCATGTACATGAAGAAAAGATTGCATCCAGTGACCCATTAAGTTAATCACCAATATGTATTCCCAAATGGATACAGTATCCTTTGGCATGTAACCCTATCTACTTTCTTATTTAAAGAAACATATTTCTGATTTAAATTAGTTATCAGCTCCCAAGTTTAGAATCCTGAAATTTATGTACAGATCTTTCAATTGCCAGATATTTTTCTTAAAAAAATTGTGAACATATAAGCACTGCTTTACAACTTTTCACACATATTCAGCTCTAGTTGTTGTTTGACACATCGTATTAAATGTAAGGGGTTTAAGTGGAGAGTGGGAATTTGCAAGGATCCCTCCCCAGAATCCCCAACATCAGTCTATCAAGGGAGCATTGTTTGCCCCTTAACAAACAGGCCACAGTACCTGTCCTCATGCTTAGATCGCAGGGAATCTGCAGGAGGCTTGTATTGCAGTTCAGTAGCCCACTATGGCAGCTGGTTGAACTTAAGGTGTCTTCAGACCATTGGAAGGCTGGACTATATTCTTCTTTGAGTGATTGCTCATGTGTATTCCACAATAGGTGTGCATGCTGGGCATGTGCACCGGTGCTGGAAGTTTTTCTCCAAGCAGTACCCATAGGGGGGAGTGCCCCCCCCCCGTGACCCCTGGAGTGGCGCCTGTCTGGCACGGTATAAGGGGATGCGCACTCCCTCACCCTCAGTTCCTTCTTGCTGCCAGTGAAGGTGCGTTGGAACTGCTCTGCTCCAGATTTGCTGTAGCTCTTCCCCAGAACTGTTTGTTTGTTCAGCATTAGTACCTGTAGTTAGTTAGCTGTTTAGTTAGTTTAGTCAGTCAGCGAGCCCAGGCCAGGGCATGCCCTGCGCCCTGGGGTTTAAGTAATGCGGCTCTTGTAGGTGTTCTATGCCAAGAAGTGACCTGCACACAGACTGTTTGCACTCTTTGGGAGAAACCCATATCAGCAAAAGGTGCAAGATTTGCAAGTTGTTTAAACCTCGGACCAAAAGAGAAAAGACATTAGGCTCCGGGCCATCCTGATGGAGTCGGCACTGACCTCAACTCCAGCACGCCACTCTGAACCGGTACCTGGTACTGCGGCATCAGTACGCGGCAACCCTCTGGTGCCATCAACCAGTCGGCACCGCTCCCCATTCACGGGGCACACCAAGAGGGCCAGGAAGACTCCCTCTTAGCAGCAGCGCCGAGGGAAATCTGGGACAGAGTCTAGACCCATGTCGGGCAGTCCTCGCTCCCCACTGGGTCCCAGCCCTCTGACTCACATTGAGCGGAGTAGCCCTACCCCTTTGGAACAGGCCTCTCCAGATGTCTGGATGCCATCCACACCTGAAGCCCTCCAGGCGGCCCAGGACGTTATGTCTATGCCGGTGCCAGGAGCGCCACCAATGTCGGCCCCATGCTCCGGAGGCAAGCTACCGCTGGGATCTCCACAGTCTCCTTCATCTTGGTCGAGGGAACATTCCCGAGCCATTCACCGCCCAGTGACCACTTGGGCCAGAATCCAGATGGATTGCCCTCAATGAAGACCAGACTGTCTGGCTGGGTTCCGTCCGGCCAGGACTCTTAGCACCATTCGTCCTCAAGGAGCAATTATCGACAGGACCGCAGCAGGTGCCGCCAATGGTCCTCATCTCGGAGGGCGTACCATAGTCAGTCACGACATGGTTGTCGACTCCATTTTCGCTCAGACTCCGCTCCAAGTCTCCGACAAGACATCGCAGCCCCGGGCGTTGATCGCCAGCGTCTCACCATTGCGGGTCCACCCGTCGAGGCCGTTCACGGACAGCTGCTACTGTCAGTACTGGTCCTCCACGTCAGGATTGCAGTTCTGTGGCTGACATCGATCCCAGCACCACTTCTCCTCCCGGTCCAGAGGCAGCAGCAGATCATATGCCAGCCCAGTCTCCATTCGTAGCCATCCTTCGATGGACCAGGCCAGCCAAGCCAAACAGCCGGCCCCACTGGTGCCGCAGCAGGTGCAGTGGCACCGAGCATCGTCGCTGCCCAATAGTACCAGTGGGCACCGTGGCCTCCAGCGCAGCCCCCGCTGTGGGCTCACTTTGTGGCTGGAGCTTTGGAAGGACCATCAGCTTCCCTCTCCAGACCCCCTTGGAAGGCGTCAGTGGGACGTGCATCCTCGGCACTGTTCCTGGAGTCTGACCAGGTGGTGGACCTCCGGTGCCGGCCAATACCCAGAGCACCTCACCGGCCTCTTCGCCTCGCCCGGAGGAGGTGATTGTGGCCCTGCGCCCCACAGGAGGACTTCAGGGCCCATCAAGAACTCTTAAAGAGGGTTGCAGCAAGCCTCCACCTCCAAGCAGAGGAGATGGAGAAGCCCTCAGACTCCCTGTTTAACGTGCTGTTCTCATCAGCACCGGGTAGGGTGGCCTTGCCTTTCCATGAAGGGGTGGCTAAAATTTCAAATGCCCTGTGGCAGACGCTGGCCTCGTTGCCCCCTATCTCTAAGAAGGCAGAATGCAAGTACTTTGTACCCACCAAGGGGCATGAGTACTTGTATACCCACCCAGCGCCCAACTCCCTGGTGGTCGAGTCGGTCAACCACAGGGAACGGCAGGGTCAACCAGCCTCAACCCCAAAGAATAAAGATTCTCGGAGACTGGACTCTTTCGGAAGGAAAATGTATTTGTCTTTGAGCTTCCAGCTGCGAGTGACAAACCATCAGGCTCTTCTGGGCCTGTACAAATTCAGTCTGTGGGGCTCCCTGCCCAAGTTTGAGGACTCTGTCCAGGAGTGTGATAGAAAGGAGTTCAAGGCGCTAGTGGAGGAGGGGGCAACAGCTGCTAGGGCATCCCTGCAGGCAGCCTCGGATGCTGTGAATATGGCCGCATGATCCATGGCCTCCGCGGTATCCATGAGACGGGCATCATGGCTCCTGCTCTATGGGCTTTCCAGCGAGGCGCAGTCCTCCTTGCAGGATCTCCCATTTGACAGAAAAGTCCTGTTTGTGGAGGAGACAGATACAACGCTGCACGGCACGTTCTTCAGACTCTGGGCCTATATGTACCGGCTCTGGTAAGACCTAAGTTCAAGCTGCAGCAGACTCCTGCCCAGGCTTCCCTCCCAAAGTATGAGGCTGTCCATAAGAAGCAGTGGGACTATAAGAGATGCCCTCAGAGGCAGTCTTGGCCAGCCCCTCCAAGCCTGGCTCTTCTAAGAGCAAGCAGGTGGGGAAAAGACACTTTTGACGGGCCGCTCGGGGGCACCCCACCAGTCCTCATCAGGGATCTACCCTCAATAAATCTCTCCTTCTCCAACTGGTTGTGTGCTTTCCTCCTGGAATGGTCATGGCTAACCTCAGACCAATGGGTCCTCAACACCATCTCCCAGGATTACACCCTCCAGTTTACTTCCTCCCCGCCTTACCACCCCCGCCCCCATCCCTGTTGGGGGACCCCTCACACGAGGCGCTGCTCAAGTAGGAGGTGGGGCGGCTCCTAGGACCGGGAGCAGTAAAGGCGGTGCCTGAGGAGCTAATGGGAAAGGGGTATTACTCCCGATACTTCCTTATCCCGAAGGCCAAAGGGGGGCTCAGACCCATCCTGGTCTGAATGAGTACATGGTGAAACTCAAGTTCCTCATGGTTTCCCAGACCTCCATTATCCCCTCCCTGGATCCCGGGGACTGGTATGCTGTCCTCAATCTGCAGGACGTGTACTTCCACATCCACATATTCGAGGGGCACAGGCGCTTCCTCCATTTGTGGTGGGACAGAATCACTACCAATTCACGGTCCTCCCATTTGATCAGTCCACTCCCCCAGGGGTGTTTACGAAATGCATGATGGTGGTAGCGGCCTACCTCAGATGGTGGGGGTCCAGATTTTTCCCTATCTGGATGATTGGCTGGTCAACGGCACCTCCTGCTCGCAGATGAGGGATCATGTGGCACTCCTACTGTCCACGTGCACAGCCTTAGGCCTGTTGGTAAACAGCACCAAATCCACTCACTGCGCTTATTTGGTGAAGTGGTTCCGTTTTTCTAGAAAGGCAGCGGACCACAGTGTCTCTCCCGTGACTGCCCTAATCCAGCTTATTCTTGACTACCTCCTCCACCTGATAGCCCAGGGCCTGGCGCCTTCGTCAGTCAAGGTGCACCTGGCAGCCATATTGGCCTATCATTCGCCGGTGCAGGGGCACACGGTATTTTCCCAGGCTATGACTGGCCAGTTTCTCAAGGGGTTGGACTGTCTTTTCCCATATTCTAGACCCCCTGGTCCTGCAGTGGGACCTGAACCTGGTGTTGACTCATCTCATAGGGCCCCCTTTTGAACCAGTGGCCACGTGCTCCTGGTCTCACCTCTCATGGAAGGTGGCCTTCCTGGTTGCAATTACATCAGCCAGGCGAGTCTTGGAGCTCAGGGCCTTTCCCTCTGAACCGCCGTACACAGTTTTTCAGAAAGATAAAGTCCAGCTCCGCCCACACCCCACATTCCTCCGAAGGTGGTCTCCGCTTACCACATGGGTCAGGACATTTTTGTACCGGTCTTCTTTCCCAAACCCCACTCGTCCAGTAAGGAGCACCCTCTCCACACGCTCGATGTGCGACAGGCTCTGGCTTTCTACCTCAAGCAGACCAAGCCATTCAGAAAGTCCTTGCAACTGTTTGTTGCCTCGGCCGAGTGGGCAAGGGGCCAGCTGATTTCCAGTCAGCAACTTTCCAGACGGATCACTTTGTGCATCTGTATTTGTTATGAGCTGGCGGGTGTCCCCACACTGCCCATTGTGAGGGCACAATTGACTTGGGTGCAGGCCTCGTCGGCTGTCTTTGTGGCCCATGTCCCCATTCAGGACATCTGTAGGGTCGCCACGTGGTCTTCGATTCACATGTTCACCTCGCACTATGCAATTGCCTCCCAAACCAGGGATGACGCCGGGTTCAGAAGGGCTGTCCTCCATCCTGGGAACTTGTGAACTCATACCCACCTCCAACAGATATAGCTTGGAATCACCTATTGTGGAATATACAGCAATCACTCGAAGAAGAAAAGACAGTTACCTTTTCCGTAACTAGTGTTCTTCGAGATGTGTTGCTCATGTCTATTCTACATCTCACCCTCCTTCCCCTCTGTCGGAGTTGTCTGTCAAGAAGGAACTGAGGGTGGGCGGAGTGCGCAGCTCCCCTTATACTGCGCCAGGCAGGCGCCACTCCAGGGGTTATGGGGGGCGCTCCCCCCCATGGGTACTGCTAGGGGAAAAACTTCCGGCACCCCCCAGTGCATGTGGCGAGCACGCACACCTATTGTGGAATAGGCATGAGCAACACATCTCGAAGAACACCAATTACGGAAAAGGTAACTGTCTTTTATCTTTTCTGAAGAATCTCCATAGGGGAAGATGGCAGAAAATCATTAGCAACCCTCAGTCCTATCCAACTCTTCTCATAATCTTCACGATCTCCCTGTGTATAGACTCCTGGACCAGAGAGCTGCCTGCTATGCTTGAAGAAGTGGAGCAACTGTGGTGTGTAGGGTAGAGATCTGCACAGAGATCTAACTTATGGAGGATCCAACTTGTTGTTTGCAAGGAACTTTAAGATCCTTCGATTGCTATATTATGTCAGTGACCAAATGTATTTTAAATGCTGTTTCCTGAGCAGCAGTATGCTGATCAGAACAGGACTGCCAACTTCTTGTTCTCACCTAGTATTTTTTTAATTTCACGTTAATTCCTGGGATATTTTGAGCATATTTTGTAACTTTTTGAAATTCACAAAAGGTCTAGTGGTGTGTGAATCATCCTTAACCTGCAAATAGTTCCATGCAAGAAGACCTCTGCACCTATGCAGAGCTCCTGGCAGGACTGGGGTTAGATCAGGATGAACTTTCAGGAGTGTGATGCTATTCAAACCACTTTAGTTTGCTGAACTGGAACTTGAAATTGCAAACACTTAAAGAGCAAGCACAGAGTATACTATTGTGGATTGTCCAGAGAAAGTCAGGATTGGGATCCATTGGAAATCACATGTGGGGGTTGGACTAGATGATCTCCTGAGGTCCCTTCCAACCCTGATATTCTATGCTTCTGTGATTCTGTGGTGGAGATGGATTTGCAAAGATGAAAGGTCATTCTCATATGTTAATAACTGTTTAGAGAAGAGCCAGATATGCAAAATTTGGATGAAGGTACAGATTTCATACTCTATTCTCCCCCTGCCTACCCATGATTTAGGTGGTGCTTGGATCATGAAAGTTACAGAGATAATCTGTTCATGAAATTTGGATGTGGTTTTGAATTCCAAGTCCCTCTGCAGATGAAGGATGTTCAGGTCCAGGGGATTTGTTTGAGTCTATCTCTACTTTTGTTTTTTGCATTACAGTGTGAAGCAAAAAACTGACACAAAACTACAAATTCACCTTTTGCAAATCCAGTGAAAATAAATATTTTCCCCTCCTGGTTAATCAAAGGATGAAGCTACTTTTTACATGGCTCTATTCAGGAGTTACAATTTCACATTCAAGAGGCTCCTTCAAAGGTCTGGACACATGGTATATATCAGTAGAGCCATTAGGAGATTTAAGAATAACTTTAAATATCCTCTTGTGGCTGTAACTACATTCAAATGGTTATATATGGTCTGTTCCTAGAATTCTTAACTAGAATGAACTGGTGGGAAGAAATGTTGGAAAAGCTGAGGAGTCAGTGCATGAATTGTTTAACAAAGGCAACATTCTGGGAAAAATTTCAGAGGCTTTGATAGTAGTAAATGGTATTTTCTTGTATATAGAAAAATGGAGACTCTTGAAAATTTAACAGCAGGAATATAATACTTTGGGGACTAACAGAGGGAGCTGGGGTGAATGAAAAAGAGATGACGTTTTCATTAGTCAAAACAATAATTATTCATCATATTCCACCCTAATTATACCATAAACACTAAAAATAATCACATTTCTGTTGAACTAGGAGAGTGGGCTTGATTCTGATGTCACTTACAACAGAAGAGAAAAGGAGCTAAAAGGGAGTGGAAGCATATATCAAGCAATCTCAGTCAAATGCCATCCAGTGATTCCTTCACACTAGGGTTGGTCCTCTGTGTTTCCAGCTGCTGTACATACTTGCTTAAATCATTCTGTCCAAGCCAGAAGAAGGAGGGGTTGCATCTTTAAAAGTAATTTACAACTTAGGGCCAAGATCCTAAAAACATAAACGCATGTGCTTAACTTTGAGCGTGTGAATAATCCCACGTCAATAGTCTTACTGAAGCACTTAAGGTTAAGCATTTATGTATGTTTAACTAGGATTGTGGCATTAGAGCACTGGCCATACTCTACTCTGCAGAGTTACTTGAAGCAGAACTAGATATCTTTGTTTGATGTCAGAACTGACAAGTTTTTCCCCTCCCCTTGCATAAAAACATCATGGCTTAGAGCTAAATAGCAATTGCTATCATTTTTTTTGTTGGTTTTATTTTTCATCAAGTAGAGAATATACTCTGTATAATTACCAAGTACATAATAGTGAATTATTTGTTGCTTTTTGGATATGCAGATTTAAACTCAGGAAATAAAATGAAAATAATATCAAGTGGGGGTAAAAATGGATGAAACTAATTATTTTTAATGTTACATTTTATTTTGTTTTTATCAGTGATTCTAACTGTGATATAGGTTCCCAGCCTCATATGTCAATTTTACACCATTGACTTCAATGGAGTAACTCCTCATTTACAGTAATGTGAGAGGAGAATCAGGCTCTGTGTATCTAAAATGAACAGTAACTGCTGATGAAAAACTTTCCTTGGGGAAAAACTATATGAGAAACTGGAGTGGACTGTTAAGAAGCTGCTTTCTTATGAGTAAAATATGTTTGTTTAATTTTCACCATTTGTTCCCCCACATACCATAACTTGCAAACTGTGGAGTTCAATATATCAGCATCATATGATGCAGGATGACTTGAGGGCCATGTTCATCAACTTGTAAGGCTGTAAGAAAATCACAGGACATGATTTTGTTGTGGAAACCGCAACTTTTAAGATATTCCACAGTTTTTTTTATAGTTGCTGCACATTTGAGCGGCACTGTGACCTGGTGCCACTCAAATCTGGTCTGGTTGATCCTATATCATGCTTGCCTTCAAGAGTCAAGTGGGTCACATAATATCTCTTTCGTGTGGCTGTCCTGCTTTGGAGGGCAGACTGCATGCCTTGGAAGAAGATGCTGAAGTATACGTTTGAGTGTGCACCCAGGGCTGCTGCTCCTTGTGGGGGGTAGCCAGAGGCAGTCTTCATTCCTCATCAGGAAACAGGTTGAAGGGGAGCCTGAGACTAGACCCCAAGGGAATGTCTGCCTAGTGCTTTGCAGGCATGCCAATGTCTGACTGTACCAAAACCACAACTTTAAGAAACTGTGGCTGCCACTTCTGAACAAAAAAAACCCAAACCAAACAAAAAACCTTTATAGCCTTTAATGAGCATAACCTTGGTAATTAATAATAATTTTCACTTACAGAATCCCAGGATCTTAATATTAACTTCTGGCATTGATTCTTGGAGTGCAATTCCTATTAATTTCAGTGGGAGTTATGTACATGTAACTAAGGGGACCAATTTGGCACCACCTGAGCGGTGAGGTGGCTACATATTTTTAGTATTAATATCCCTGTTTCACAGATGAGAAAGTTTCAGCACAGGAGGGACTAAGGTTAAAACATTAAGAAGTGTGAAATAGTTTTCGGTATCTAATTTGTGTCTCAGGTTGGGATCCTCAGAATCATGCAGCATCCAGAATTAATGGAACACTTGTGAGAATTTGAAGTTGAGTGATTAGTTCAAGGTCTCATAGCTAGTTCGTGGCAGAACCTGGATCAGAACCTGGAAATCCTGAGTCTCAGACCTTTGCTTTATTCTGAGCTACCCAGGAGTTGCAGGAAGTCATTTTCAGGCAAGGGATGAGGAGAGCTGCTGAGCTGACAGAAAGAGGTGAGGGCATGGGGAGGAGTGAATAGAAAGAGCCCTGCACTTCAGGGCCAGCTGTGTTGTTTGCTCCCCTCCTGATCATATGGCTGCTGTGTGTTCTGTAGAGTGGGAAAGAGGGGCAGGCGGCCCCGACACACAGAAAAAACGTGTCCTCCTTTTTCCATCAGCCTGCCAGCACTCAATCTTTGGCCCTGAGGAACACTGGTCCTGACTGCAGAATAGTGAGGCTGCTATTTAGTGGCAGTGCAGGATGTATGCACAATGTTGTACAGTTGAGAGCTCTGGACATTGCATCTTTGAAAATGAGGGTCTTTATTACTAACTGCTGAGATACACCTGAGGAGTAACTTCCTTATTTGAAAGAAAGCACAATAGTAACATTGGAATTGTTACATTGATGCATAATATGAAGTGATATTTAATACGGAAGGTTTAATATTCTTTGTCAAGCAGCTGAATAAGGGTATTTTAATGCTTTATATCAGAGGTGGCCAACCTGAGCCTGAGAAGGAGTCAGAATTTACCAATGTACATTGCCAAAGAGCCAAGTAATACATCAGCAGCCCCCCATCAACTCCCCCCGACCCCCACCAGTCAGCGCCTCCCCCTCCCTCCCCACACCTCCCAATCAGCTGTTTCGTGATGTGTAGAAGGCTCGGGGGGGGGGGGAGGAGAGGAGCGAGGACACAGCAGGCTCAGAGGAGGGGGTGGAGTGGGGGCAGGACCTGTGGCAGAGCCGAGGTTGAGCAGTGAGCACCCCCCGGCACATTGGAAAGTTGGTGCCTGTAGCTCCAGCGCCGGAGTCAGTGCCTATACAAGGAGCCGCTGCTTTATATTATGTGCTCAACTTGGGATATTGCTGGAATTTCCTTTCATGAAACATCCCTGCAGTGTTTGTTTTTAGTTAAAGGAAACAAAAGGGAATCATTGGTCAGAAAATTAACAGACATAAAATATTTTTTTCTGTAATATGATTTCTAAGTACATGTAATAGATTTGGAAGGAGTAATTGCATTTAGTAACACTGAGAATAAGGGCAGATGCTTTGTAGAGCAATGTGTAATTATAAGAAGGTTGTCAGAATGAAAATTCTACTTATAAAAATTAAAGAAGTCTAAAAACACTTGATTCTCAACTCATTGAAATTCAAGTAGGCTACTTGTCTGTCAGAGAAATTTCAGAACAAGATCCTTGAGAAGTTCAAGTTATCCTTGAGATTCTGTGGCTTGCAACTACTATTCTTCATCAGACAGCTGAGCCAGCTGATGGGTTAATTAATCACATCAGCCCAACTGGATAATACAACATTTTCAAACAAAACAAAAGAATCTGGTACATGTACCAGAAGTATTCTATTCTTAACATGCAAAGAAAGAGCAGTTAAGCAACATGAAACAGAGGTCTGATTATTTTCCCACTCACACTAGCTTTTCACCAGTGCAACTTCACTGAGTTCAGAGAAGTTACTCCTGATTCTCCAGGATGCAAGGAAAATCAGACCCCATGTAGAATTTATTGGGCCCCTCACTGATTACCACTGCATTCATTCAGTTCCCCACTGATATACATTTAAGACAACTCATTTTAAATAAGTATTTGTGGCATAAATAAGAAATGGATTTTTTAAAATATAGTTGCTGTTTTCGGTATTGTAAATTCAATAAAATAAGAATTTTTTTATGGAGATCATTCTACTAAAATATTAACCAGACTGTTATATCATTGGAATTTCCCTTCTTTCTCTGTTCTTCTTTGTCTCTTCACTTGCTTTGCAGGATAACCTATAGCTACCTACTCCTTCACAGTTAGGTGTTTTTCAGAATTATAAGCCTAAATCAAGTAGGTGCACTGTGTTCCTATTGTCCCTAAAATCTTTGAATATTTAGTAATGTCTTTCAGTGCTGTTATTGTATGTGATCACTATTAATGGTCCTGAACCATTCTCCCTTGATAGCTTCCTGATGGAATGAATCAGCCTTCATCTCCTTATATTTATCTTGTCCATTAAATCTTGTAGTCTAACACCACTATCATCCTCATCTGTTTTTTAATAGCTGCTCCTTTTATGTTCAGTTGGCACTGTCTCTTGCTTATTATGCATTGGCTGTCATCTCCAACTTGAATTTTTCATAAAACAGAGGAGGTTGCTCTTTGCTGAAATAAACAACATAGAAACATCTCCAAATAAGGGAAATTTTGCATTGTTCCCTACTATTTTCTAAATTCTTGCTCATTTTTTCCCTATGCATATACTTTTTGATCTGACTGCAACAAGAACTGCTGCTATTGAAGCAGTGGTCTATGTAGAGAAAAAAACATTATTTGTCTTTCCTGACAACCTGTTTCTCTCTGTTCTCTAATCTTCACTTAGAGTATGCTTTCAATTCTTTGATGCTATCCCTCTGATTTAAGTCTACACTGACCCATTCCCCACCACCCCCACCTGAAGTATCTTTAACTAGCCTCTGAATCTGTTAGTTCTCTGATCCTATTGGATTTGCAGCATGAACTTCATAGACCTTTTATCCTTCAAAACCAAACATCTGGAGTTTGGTTCTTTGAACATAATTCTGACTCATTTGAATAAGTATGCTAATGAAGCTTTTTAGGCGTGGTATTGCAGATTTTTGAAAGGAAAAATACTTTAAGACATATTTAAAAATCTTTGGTATACAGTGTTGGTAACAGTTTCAATTGAGTGTCTCAAATCACAATTTAATGTATATTTTATATCAGTTACTTAGAGATCATTGAGAAAACAAAATGCAGTATGCAATTGTTTCGATGCATATAAATTTCAGGACTAAATTCATCACCAATAACCTCAGTCCAATGTGAAGAACAGATTTAAACATCAATTTTTATATTTAAACTTGGGGTATATTTCTGTAAATATATGCACCTCAGTTATCAATCAGAAATAAAGGTGATACAAATAATTGTTTTTGTGGTGGCTGAAACAGAAACTATTTGAATTCCCTAGCAGAACTGAAAAAAGGCTAAGTACAAAAAGGAAAGGTGCTTTGAAATGGAAGCAGATGTAGTACAAATAAGAAAGTCATGTGTATAATTAGTAAGCTTTGCACATGGTGGGGATTAATGTTTCACCAGAGAGTTTATGCCAGCAACCTTTGGCATGTGGCCAGTCAGGGAAAGCCGCTGGCAGGCCGGGATCATTCGTTTATTTGCAGCATCTGCATGTTCAGCTGATCGCAGCTCCCACTGGCCGCGGTTCGCTGTTCCAAGCCAATGGGGGCTGTGGGAAGTGGCGCAGACTGAGGGATGTGCCGGCCGCCGCTTCCCGCAGGCCCCATTGGCCTGGAACCACATCCAGTGGGAGCTTTGATCGACCAAACCTGTAGATGCTACAAGTAAACAAACCGTCCCCACCCGTCAGTAGACTTCCCTGACAGGCCACGTGCAAAGGTTGCCAATCCCTGGTTTATGCCATTATGTACCTTTCAGGTCACTATAAAAATCCCAACCAAACAAAATCAGAAGAGTCCTTGCTCCTGCAATAGGAGTTCGGGATGCTCAGTCCCTCTCAGGAGGCACTTTGCACCTTGCAGGATCAGGTCCTAAATGAGAGATTCACAGGAGTAAGCCCTTTGTGAGAGTTCTTGATGAGAGGAAATGCTGCCCATCACAATCCTCTGGGATCTATCCAAGAATGACCAATAGAATCAAAAATGGGTGATAGATCCAGAAGCATTGGCATGGATGAACGACTTATTCCTAAATGCCATAAGATGGTGTCTCCATGCCATTCCCTGGGAACTGAGGATGTTGTGGGGCCAAACACAAAGCATTGCTGTGGTTAGCCAACAACACCTTTTAACCTAACTTCCCCTAAAAGGGTAGGTTTAGAAGTAGATTGTTAGCTGACAAGATTGCCAGTAGCAAATAATGTTTCTTCAACACAGGAGTGAATGATACATGTTTTAAGGTTGCTAGTAGGTTGACCTCCCTAGAATTCTGATCTGACTCCAGGTGTCTTTGGGTATGTCTACATTGCAATTAAAACCCTGAGTCTGGCCAGTGTCAGCTGAGTCGGGCTTGCGGAGCTCAGGCTAAGCGGCTATTTACTTGCAGTATAGACATTCAGGCTCGCCTGGGTCCTGGGCTCTAGAACCCTGCAAGGTGGGAGGGTCCCAGAGCTAGGGCTGCAGCCTGAGCCCAAACATCCACACCGGAATTAAACAGCCACTTAACCAGAGCTCTGCAAGCCTAAGTTAGCTGGCACGGACCAGATGTGAGTTTTCAGTTGCAGTGTAGACATACACTTAATGATCAACCTCACATTAAATCAAGTGCTGAGTCTTTGTCAGCATGGTTCAAACCCTCCCCATTAGGCTTTAAGTGATCAAGACTGGTACAGCTCCAGTTCATATGTGGTGGCTGATGTTTCTCAGTGCTTTCATGAACTCCCTCCCAGCACTCCCCCAACCTTAATGGCAAATGTGTGTGGAAGGGTGTGTGATGGAGCAATGGCTTTGCCACTCTGCCATCTCTTTAAGATACTGTGAATCCCTGAAAGAATAATTATGAAGCACTCCCACTCTGTCCCCAGTGTGCACCTATATAAAGATTAGTTAGCATGTAGCTCTAGGTAAGCTGTTGCATCCCCAACCTCCTATTCAATGAAGGAATTGTTGAAGGAAGCAAATTGAATTTTAACAATAGCAATTTAGAGATGTTCTTTTACATTCCAAAAGCAGAGTCTTCTAGATCGCACAGTTTGGTCGCAGAGGCAAAGATGTTAAGAAAAATGTCTCAAGCTCATCTAAGTGCAAATGATATGTAAATGTATGTTGGTGTAATTATATTACAGTTATTACTATAGTCTAGACCTTTGCTAAAAATAATAAGAAAAAAAAAGCTCTCCTCAACAAACATATTCCTGACAACAATGCAATCATTGAAATTATGGACTACTAATGTTATTTGCACTAGCCTCATGATAGCAAGCATTTGGGCTACTTCCAATGTGTCTGCTTTAGAAAAAGGCTTTCCATTGACATATTCAAATTGGTCAATCACATAAATGCTTGATGAAATCATAAGATCTAAAACTAGGACCCTAGTTGTCTTCAATCAGATATGTTATGAAAAAGAAACAGTTGATCCTTTTTATCTGGAGGAAAACCAGAGGTAAGCCAAAGTGACTACTGCAGACCAGTAAAACGATATTCCACGTTAACTCAGATTCCTGCTACTAGTACCAAAAACGACCAACAACATCATTTATAGATACTTAGTTATGTGGGTGGGTTGCATTAATTTTTACCCTTTTACATTTGTCTACAACACATGCAGAACCACCTCTTTCCATTTTATGAGGTAATTAGAAGACTGGGGGAAGCTGAACTACAAAGCACAAAATCAAATAAAACAAGTTAAAATATGCATTTTCTCTAGAATGTTTAGACTAATACATCCCACACCTTCTAAAAAGGGTAATCCACAAAGAAGTGATCAGACTGCTAGAGTGTGTTGAGGGGCACTCTGATGCCATGCTTATGACATCCATGCTTATGACATCCCTTCCTCAAAGGAAATTTGCCCTTATAACAACTATTGGCTCATGTATTATTCTGTATAATATAAACTGAGTTCATCTATCCTCTGCATCCTAGCTCTGCTTGTAGCCTATCTGTTCTAAAGTGCCTGGCTCACTATGAGCCTGTTTACAGTGCATCTGACTTTTTGAACTGCAGAGTGTGACATACTGACAATGTGTCTGATTATAAAATCAGCTCATCCGGCAGTATTAGGGAAGAACAAGATACTGTGTGAAATACGTTTTAAATGAACCACGTTGTAACTGGAAGATAAATCAGTCTGTAAAGTCTCTAAGGTGATACACTCTGCAGTCTGGGCTTTGTTGGGTTTGGGTTTTTTTAAAGGTTGTGACACTGTCCAGCCATGACAAAAGAAAAACAGGAGGCAATTATTGTGGCTTAATTAGGCAGCAACTTTATTCACTTAAAATAGCTGAGAGTACCCAGCAATAAATTATACAGTGCAGGTCATCATCGTTTCCTTAATCATTTCCACATAATCCCGAACATAGTCCTAGCTATGCTGTTCCTGGGAACTATAAAAGGAGAGGATCTGGCTCCCTGCTGTACCAGTTGTAAGAGCCCTGAACCCCCATTCCTCAGCTCCCTTAAGGGATGCTTTCATTTAAATCCTTTTCCAAAGTATTTTATCTGTATCTCCTCCATCATGAGTATGCACACTGGACTTTGTCACAAGGAGGAGGCAGCAATTTAGCTTGGCTACTTCCCCCAGCTGTAGCTGGGTTTCACGACATTTACTGATCTTTTCTTAGTATTGGACAAAAATATATTCGCTGCCTAGTAGATAGGTGTACCCCATCCTCCCTGAATAACTTGGGAACCCAGTAAGGTACATCTGTATGAGGAATTACCAAAGCCCTTTAGGTATCTATGAATTTAGCCACACCTCACCCTCATTCACATCCACGGTCACAAACTTCCTGGTCATCTCATCAACCCACAAAAGCTTCACAGCTCATTGCCACACACTGCATTACAACACGTCAGACTAAATAATGGTCACCCTCAGAAAAATCCTGGATCTGCCCCAAATCCATCTTAGCTCTGCTCATCAAGTCAACCCCCTTACACTTTCCCAAGTAATTTTCATTTTGTTGAACAATAATCACATCTGGATCCAGCTCCCAGGCCACTGACTAAAGTGTGTATAAGATACATCAGCCAGTCCAATAGCATGCCTTTCCGTCCATGCCAGCTCAGGATTGCCTCACTGCATCGACCTTCCAGATAACCCAGAAACCTGCTTATGCACCCAGTGTACAATACTTTGTCCATGGACCCCCATCACTGCTCACTTGGCCTGTTTGCATTACTCTGAAATTGAAAACACAGGCTCCGATTCTCAGCCTAGGGTCTCAGAAACATTCTATGTGTATTTGAATGCCATTGTCCCAATTGCCTGAATCACTCTGGCCTCTAGCCATAGGTGGGCCACAGCTGTCACAGCCCTGATCTGGAATGCATGGGAACTGAATTTTGTGCACTGGTAGCCCCAACTTTTTAAGCCCCTTTCTGAAAGCCATAACAAATTGGTATGTTGTGAGGGGCCTTCCATCCATATGAATAAAGAGGAATCCCCTCTTCACTGGCTGATCTGTTTTTGAGATGCTGCTTTTAGTAACCTCAGAACCCTGGGTAAGGTGGTGGACTGGCAATTGATAAGTACCACCACCATGTTGTCCAGAAACACACTGTGTTATTTACCAAATCCATTCCCCAAATAGTCACTGCCACTAAAATGGGAAATTCCAGGATGCTATATCCCTTACTATCCCTTTTTGTATCCAACCAGAGGGTCATTTCTGGGCGCATCACCTGCCTTTGTAACATACCCCAAAACCTATTCCTCCTGATGCATCTGAGTTAATCTTTAAAGCTGCTTCTATCATCCATTCCACCCTCCAAAAAGACACTCCATTAAAGTGATTCAGAATGTTGCCATACTTCCAAATCCTCCTTCATCTCTTTATTAACTCGTATTAAATGTCTGGGCTTTGATATTCCTGTGGTGGCAGTTGACAGTCGGGTGCAAAATGCATACCCTGGAGCCACCATTTGGCATGCAAAGATAAGATGCCCAATAAGAGATTGCAGCACCAGCAGTGTAACCTTCCTGGCCACTCTAGCCTTGATAATCAATCCAGGAAGGTTCCCCAGTTTATCCTGGGGGAGTCTAGATATACCAGCCTACATATGTAATTCAATGCCCAGGTAGATAAGAGTAGTAGAGGGTCCCTCAGTTTTTTCATCCACCTACCCACCAGCCAATGTGGCAAGCAGGCTAACACACTCAGAATCTGTGTCTGATTATAAAACCAGCTCATATAATATGGCATTATTAGGGAAGAACAAATTGCTGTATGAAATAGGTTTTACATGTACCACATGTGAACTGTAAAATAAATCTATTTCTAATGTCTCTAAGGTGAAACACTGTACAGTGTGTTCTTTATTGGGTTTAGGGTTTTTTTTTAAGGTGTGACTTTTTATCTTTTCTTCTCATAATATCCAGTAGGCACTGAAAAATGTGTGTGCTCTTTTCAGTTGCAGTAGACTTTTCATTTGTAAATATAAATGAACTCAGTAAATTCACTGCCCAGATTTTTGAAAGAGCTCAATGCTAGATTTTCAAAAGCTCGCTATGCACAATTAGGGCCAAAAGAGCTCAGCTTCCATTCAGGCATCTAAATAAATAGGTGTTCATATACTACACTAAATAGTGCTATATAAGAACCTATATATAATAGAACAAAGGCCAGATTTTCAAAAGTGCTCAATAACCAGGGGCACCCATTGTGACAGACATGGCCAGATTTTCAAAAATGTTCAGTGCCCAACATGCTGAGCTATTTTGCCAATCTGGCCAATATTGTGCTGAAGCTGAAATGTGAGATATTTTCATAGCTTAGCTCAAGAAATTTCACAAATGATCTTAAAGTTGAAAATTTGCTGATTCATGCTGAGTCTATGTGGCTTTCTTCAGAATAAATAGATCAATAATTTGGTGGTCTTACACTGTGCTGCAGATCTTTACCTGATGCTCAAAACTGGCCTATAGTAAATGTTTAATATGCCATTAAAATTAAACCACAATAAAAATGTTCTAGTACCATTAAGGATCTAACTAAAACCCACAACATAAGGAACTTCAAGCAAGGCCACGCAAAACTGCAAGCCAACACTATATTTGTGACATACTTCATTATGCCTTTCCGTTGCAGCACTTATGTAATATATATTTATGGAGACAGAAAATTCTGCTTAAAAATGAGTGAGGTGGGCGCTCCCTAGTCAGCCTATTATGAGCCATATTTTTGCTTAGGGTGATGTAATTGAGTTACTAATTCCTATTCAATGAAAAGACCTGAACAGACCTGTGGTAACACCCCTAATAGTGGCATCCCTTCAAATTAACATTCTGCTGCGATCAGACATGAAGGCGAATTTCAGTACTGAGCTTTCTAATCTGGACAGCACAAAGAAAACTCTAGAGTGCCAGAAAAATGAGGAGGCTAATGAAAGCTGAAGATATATTGGCTGCAAAAAGGAAATACCTTACAGGGACTGATTGTCTTTAATTAATAAAATTGTATGAACCTTAGTCCTTGACCCACATTAAATCCTTGTGCTTAAAGGAAACCCATGAGGGAGTTGAAGTTCTTTTTTGTGCATAGTGCTATCAGCGTGTTGTTTCCACAAAAACTATCTTCTATAATGTGAAGATATGGCCCAGGTTAATGAGCTATTGAAAGCATACAAAAATGATGATCTCCAAAATGTTTAATCCTTTTTGAAACTCTATGTACTCAAACTCTGAACTGCCAATCTCCACATGTAATGAACCAATAGTTGAGAAGGCAGCTCCTTCATTTAACATGGAGAAGGCATTGTGCCATTCCCATTTGCTTTCAAAGTTCTTTTCCCCTGGTGGCACTCTCCAGTGTGAGTTGTCATGCACATCTGATCAATTCAAGTACAATAGTGCCAGTTGTGCTTGTGTTGTTTCTGCCTTGTCTCATCATCTATACTGCATGCCACTGGCAGCATGGAGGATATGGGGAGCTATGTGCTGCAGTGAAAAGCAGGCTGCATCAACACTGCAGGATGTAGCAACACACATCAGTGAAAGGCTCTGGTGGAGGGATGTGGCAGGTAGCTGCTGGCACCTTTCCTGGCTGCCTCCTCTTTGCCAGAGCCTTTTCCCAATATAGGAGTCTTTCACTGTAGCAATGAAATGCTCAGCATCTTCCTGCAGCAGGGGAAAGGCTGCAGCAGTGGTGAGCAGCGGGACACTATGCAGCTAAAAATAGCAGTGTAGACAGAGGAGGCATTGCTTGGGCATGTAGAAAGTGATGTAAAGCAGTGCTACTCAAAGTGGTGGTCTGCGGACCGGCGGCTGCCGGTCTGCGCGCAAATTGGAAAAAATAATTGCTGGTCCCCCACATCAGATAGCACTGGTGTAGAGCACATGCCCACAGGATACAGGCATGTCTTTATTTGACTCACCTAAGCAAATGCCTCACTGTCAAAACTGCTATTTATACCTGTACTGGGGGGCATGCATGTACATACTCTATATGCTGGTGTAAGGTTTGTGCAGTGTAGGCATACCCTAGGATGAGTTCTGGTTAGAGTCAGACCTTAACTAAAATCTTGGATTCACATACCCCCAACATTTATTGGTAAGAGATGTTCACAGTCCAAACCTGGACCAGAATCAGAACTTTGCAACTGAGTCTGCTGCTATAATGAATAAAACCCAAGGATCCAAACACTCCTGCACTTAAAGAGGTATGAAAAAATCTGTGTCAAGATCTGAACTTCACAGTTGAGCCAAGTCTCTAGTTCTGAGCATGAATATTCCTTCTGTGTTTGATATAGGCACCAAAATAAATAAATAAATACAGTACAGCTCACACACCAATGGAGCTAGAATGACTATACACTGACTTTTGAGTTTTACCAATGTTATCCCACAAAATAAACAGCCGGCCAGTAAATCTACTAAGACTCAACATTTAAAATAATGTGTTTGTATTTCTTTCTTTAAGAAGTGGACCAAACTCTTTGTAAATATGGGTAAAATTTCCCAGTGAACCTGGTCATTCCTGTGGAAAGAAAGAAAAGGATAAAGTGCACAAGTATTTCAGATTAGCACTTCACTCACATAAAAGTAAATTTGCTAAGAGATCTTGGAGAAAAATAATTGAAAACATCATAGTGGTTTTGATTAAAGTGAACATTCTTTGAGCTTTATAGTCACTGAAGCTCACATATGGAAATTACAGTTGGTCTTAATCTACTTTCAGAAGACTGATGCAAATATTAAAAAGTAATGAACTAACAAGATTGTTTGTTAATGCCACATAAAAGTGCTAATTATACATCATTTCCTGCCTACAGCTAAACCAAAGAGACATTTCCTAAGAAATTTTTAAATAAGCTGCTTTACTTGAAATGTGAATAGATCCGCAGTGCTTGATGGATTTCCGTTTAAGGATCTGGGTGCCATCTCACCCTTTCAAAAAAGTAACACACTAAACATATACTCAGAATAAATTTGTTTAGTTCACAGAATGTCTATTATTAACATATTCATGATAGCTAGAGCATACTTTAAAGGGAAAGGATTTAATACTTAACGGCATTTATCCTGTGATTATGGTATACAGTGTAATATGGTACTGCAGTATAAGCATATGTAAATTCTTATCTATTTTTTTACTTTAAAATATATTTGAAACATAACTCTTGGTATTGCATTGTAGGAGTCTATTAGTATTTATAAAGATTTTTACCCTGCATTCAGATTGACTTCTGTATCCTATGTGTGAGTTGTAGATATGCCATAAAAATGTCATCACAGATATGTCAGGGTGAAAACTGAAGACTTATGAAATTTTTATTTTTACTTTACTTTTTTTGGACAGTTTCTGCTGACATCCACTGTTTAAAAACCCTACTGTCTTTGTTCATGCTTAGAGTGTATATACTGAATTACATGTATGTAAATTCCAATAACCTGGAAAATATAGTCACCTCAGCAATGAGTATTTGGTCTCTGTAACAGAGCAAGCATCCCTGTGTGGCCTGAGGTCTCTGTGCAGGTGCCCTACTTAAGTTTCCCCCTTTAATGGGCTTCCTAAACACTACGTGCAAATTCTTCTCAGGTGCAGCACACTCCTCATTGGGGCTTGATTTAATAACATAACAAAATAATTCCCAAAATAAAGTTCTCAAAAATCTGTATCAAATCCATACTCCCAGTCTTTTTCTTGCAGGGTGTCTCCAAAGCCTTCCCTTCCTGGAATCCTTTTCCCTGAAAATTCTGTTCCCTGGTGGAGCCTGTTCACTCCCAGCAGTCTCTGTAGTCTCTCACATCCTGCCTTTCTCTGCAGTTTCCTGTAGGAAAATAACTCCAACATACTCTGCTGGTTCTAGTTATCAAAACCCAGACCTCACCCCAGGTGTGGCAAGAAAGGCTAATTGTAGATGGCTGGACAACTCTAGGCCTCTATTCCTTAAAGGTGCAGGCTGCCTCATTACAAAACCATTTAAACCACATCTGTTTCTAAGTAGTAGTTTAAAAACGCAGATTAATTCAGCATGACCTCATGGACACAATGTGGACTGAATTCTGCTCTGACATACACCCCATGCTACCCCAATTATTGGACAGTGCAAAGGGGTATAAGTCTGGGCAGAAACTCACACTAAAGGATGCCATATAATGAGCTATCTCCCAAGTGATCCACATGCTTTAACACGATTTCCTATCTATCTAGCACATGGGACAATGAACAGCACAGTATTCGGTAAGGGAAATTATACCAAATATAGGGATGCATATTAATATTTAGAAAGTCTTTAGCCACATGCAGTTCTGAGTGTGGAGTTTAGACTTTCTAAGTGCCATTTTAAAGGTACAGTTAAGAAGCGAGGTTGATGATGGACTTCATTAAACATATCATCCAGTTCTTTTTACCTAGGGGATGGAAGAAGATATGGGAGCATCTTTATGGTCCCAACCTATTGTGGTAGCACTTGGAATGTGGGGATTAGTGGCCATTTAATTTCACTAAATCCAAATTTGATGAAAATATCTATAGCCTTTTTCTTCAAATGGCAAAAACAGTTTGTGCTGGCTGTTTGGAAAAACATGGTTGATACATTTTATATGTGTTAATATTGTATAATCATACAAACTGGTACTTTCCCATAGATCACAGATAGGTTTTCTTATCAACCATCTGGATCCATGGGTTTGTCTCCATACTTCATTGCTTCTCAGGATAAATCATGAGTTATTTGGCTTGTGAGTCTGGTAAGGTGCAGACTTTTATTCATATGGCTTTTAATGAATTGTTCACAGCCAAATGGAACTGTAGCTTTCAAAATCCTGCATAGGTTTTTTTGGTCTTTGCTTACAGAAGAGTCCTTCTTTTGGGCACAGATTATGTTTGAAGTACAGTGCCAGTAGGGTGACCAGACAGCAAGTGTAAAAATCGGGACAGAGGGTTGGGGGTAATATTAGAAAAAGTCCCAAATATCAGGACTGTCCTTATAACATCGTGACATCTGGTCACCCTAAGTGCCAGCCACAGATGGAAAAGCGGGGAGAAAGATCAGTGATCTGAGATGGCAGAACCATTCTGTGTCTGGCCCTGCTGAATACAGTGGATGCAGAATGAAGACAGGTTAGATTAAACAAAATGTGAGGCCATTATAACACTAGTAAAATACTTCCCATTGTACTCCACATAACAAGAACAGGTACATATACTGGATGGTGTGGAAGTGTTGTAACTTATTAATAGAAAAAACAAACAACACAACAGTCTTTCCAAATGCAAAAGGAGTTTGAGTGTTTAAATATTCACTTTATGTGCCAACACAAATGACTAAAAGTGGGGAGGGAAGGGAGGAGGAAATGAGACATGGTCCAAGAAACCATGTTAATTCTGCAGTTTGTTTGTATATATTATATTTTATTGGTAATCTTTTAAGAATGCCTAATGTATAAATATACCTACCTCTAAAAAAATATTTTATGACCATTATACTGCTCTGATGACCTATTACTAATAGAAGTTGCTCTTTTAGGGATAATCAACATTCAGACTGTGACATTATACATTGTCTTCAGCACATTTATAGTGGTACACATTGCTGATTAGCTATTGAGTGACAATAAGGATTCAAAATATATGGCTTTTTGTACGGAGAGGAAGTGATAATGCATGCTATGGGAAGAGCCATAAAACATATTTATTGGCTGCTTGATGAAGACTGCATTGAATAAAACTAGGTAGGTCCCTACCAATTCCACCTCAGGAATTATATTAAAAGAAGTTTGGGAATGTGACAATGAGAAATCATAAGCTTTTATATAACTAAAGCAAAAAAGAAGAAGTAGGAAAAAGTCAGTAAACTTTTTTTCCCATCCTTTGTTTTGTTTTTGTTATTTTAGCTCATTGATGTCTGATAAAGTTAAGCATCTAAAGCAGAGTAAATCCTCCATGGGTCTATTGCACTGGCAAAGCTCCTCTTGATGATAATAGCCAGTAATTCTTTTCACCTATTACTGGCTACACAATGAAACCAATTTCAATAAAAATCAAGCAAAGAAATTCTGAGTTAACAGAACCAATTTCCTGCAGATGGTTTATTCATATCTTCCATTAACAACTGGTCCTTCTTAAATGCTGAAAATGGATATTGTGCTATGAAATATAGTAGTTCTGAGACTTGGGGAACAGTTTGATCTTCCAAAATATCTATTAATTTAAATGAAATATCACTGAACTATGGCATATTTCCTTTTTACAGTATATACATCAATATTGTGATGTAATTTTAAGTTTTAGCAAAGGCACATCAACAGTATTGTTAGCAGAACTGGAGAATTAATGGATTTACCAGTTGTCTTGCAATTCCAAAAATTAATTTCAGTTTGAACTGAAAACTATGTTTTCAAAAATTTTCAGTAGTGCTGTCAAGTGATTAAAAATTTATTTGTGATTAATCATGCTGTTAAACAATAATAGAATTCCATTTATATAAATATTTTTGGATGTTTTCCACATTTTCAAATATATTGATTTCAATTACAACACAGAATACAAAGTGTACAGTGCTAACTTTATATTTATTTCTGATTACAAATATTTGCACTGTAAAAAAATAAAAGAAATAGTATTTTTCAATTCACTTAATACAACTACTGTAGTGCAATCTCTTTATCATGAAAGTTGAACTTACAAATGTAGAGTTATGTACAAAAAAACCTGCATTCAGAAATAAAACAATGCAAAATTTGAGAGCCTACAAGTTCACTCAGACCTATTTCTTGTTCAGCCAGTCGCTCAGACAAACATGTTGCATTTGCAGGTGATAATGCTGACTGCTTCTTGTTTACAATGTCACCTGAAAGTGAGAACAGGCATTCGCATGCGGCGTTGCAAGATATTTATGTGCCAGATGCGCTAAAGATTCATATGTCCCTTAATGCTTCAACCGCCATTGCAGAAAACATCCCTCCATGCTGATGATGGTTTCTGCTTTATAACAATCCAAAGCAGTGCAGACCAACTCATATTCATTTTCATCATCTGAGTCAGATGTCACCAGCAGAAGGTTGATTTTCTTTTTTGTTGATTTGGGTTCTGTAGTTTCCGCATCAGAGTGTTGCTCCTTTTAGACTTCTGAAAGTATGCACAACACCACGTCCCTCTCAGATTTTGGAAGGCACTTCAGCTTCTTAAATCTTGGGTCGAGTGTTGTAGCTTTTTTTACAGACCTTACGTTGGTACCTTTGCATTTTGTCAAATCTGCAGTGAAAGTGTTCTTAAAATGAACAACATGCTGGGTCATCAGACTGCTTTAACATAAAATATATGGCAGAATGTGGATAAAATACAGAACAGGAGACATACAATTCTCCCCCAAGAAGTTCATTCACAAATTTAATTAAGGCATTATTTTTTTAATGAGCGTCATCATCATGGAAGCATGTCTTTTGGAATGGTGGCCAAAGCATGAAGGGGCATACAAATGTTTAGCATATCTGGTATGTAAATACCTTGCAATGTCAGCTACAAAAGTGCCATGCAAATGCCTGTTCTCACTTTCAGGTGACATTGTAAATAAGAAGAGGTAGCATTATCTCCTGTAAATGTAAACAAACTTGTTTCTCTTAGTGATTGGCTACACAAGAAATAGAACTGAGTGGACTTGTAGGATATAAAGTTTTACATTGTTTTATTTTAAGTTGCACTTTCATGATAAAGAGATTGCACTGTGGTACTTGTATGAGGTGAATTGAAAAATACTATTTCTTTTATCATTTTACAGTGCAAATATTTGTAATAAAATAATAAAAAGGGAGCACTGTACACTTTGTATTCTGTGTTGTAATTGAAATCAATAGATTTAAAAATGTAGAAAAACATCCAAAATATTTAATACATTTCAATTGATATTCTATTGTTTAACAGTGCAATTAAAACTGTGATTAATCATGATTAATTTTTTTTAGTTAATTGTGTGAGTTAACTGCAATTAATCAATAGCCCTAACTTTCAGTGAGCAAAAGATCAAAAAATTCCAAGTTGGATCAAAATGAAACATTCCATTACAATTTGATTACAGTTTTGTTTAGATTTTAAGGTGTTTTGACAAAAGCAAAGGAGGAATAGAGTCACAAAACAGTTAGTGGTACCACCTCTCTTATTAGCCTTTTAGCCAAGTGGTTAATGCATTCTTGCAGGATGTTGGAGATCTGAGTTCAGTTCCCCACTGTGCCTGATGTGGAGAAGGACTCTGACCATCTATAGTGGTAATTCATAGTCATTCATTATGACAATGGTTAGGCATTGAGTCAGGAGAAGAAAGTGAGCCTGGTGGTTAGGGCATCATGTAGGAGACCCAGGTTAAAGTCCCTGCTCCAATGAGTAGCTCCACTAGCTAGGGCACTCTCCTGCAATATGGGAGACCCACGTTCAAATCCCTTCCCTGCATCAGGCAAAGTGGGGAACTGAAAACCATGATCTGAGGACTTCAATAGCTCAGACATAGGTGAGAGGTTTTTCACAAGAGTGGGTGGGTGAGATTCTGTGGCCTGCATTGTGCAGGAGGTCAGACTAGATGATCATAATGGTCCCTTCTGACCTTAATATCTATGAATCAGGCAGAGGGTGTATTGAAGGTGGATCTTCCGTATTCCTGGAGGTACTTTAACCACTTGACTAGAGAGTATAAGACAGAAACTGGCACCACTACCGCTGCTTCCACCGTTTTGTGGTTTTGTGATTCTGGTCTTTCTTTCCTTCACTTTTGTCAAAACGTCTTGAAATCTAAAGAAAACGTTTTGTTTTGATATTACCAAAACATTGATTTTTTTCGATTCAGTTGAAGCTGTTCAGTGAATTTGACATGAATCATTTTGGCCAACCCCAAATTGGATTTTCAGTGAATAAACTATTTGGTGACCTTTACTCGTCTTTGTATAACATATAAATAAATGGAAGTATTCCCAATATTAAAACAGAACTTCTCATTAGTAGGGTTGAGTGGTGATATCAATGAATTTCACCCTCTTCCTGGGTGCTCTCAATAAGAATATTGTTTTGTTTTCTATTATCTTTATTATCTAAAGGCCACAATCAGGATCAGGGCCTTATTGTGTTAGGAGTTGTACAGACACATACAAAGACATGCCCTCAAGAGCTTACAATTTAAGAAATTGTGTGAGATTTCTTGCTGGCTGTGAAGTAAGTCTGCATGAATCAAGTTTGCTTGTTTGAAAATTTAGCTCCATCAACCGTAGTTGCATCATTTTATTTTTCTGATGTCTTGAAAATCAGTTTTTACTTTCACTTTAATACCATTATTGTAGAAAAATGAAATAGTTACAGGACTGTCTCAAACTGTCATTATAATCTGGATGCATACTGGTAAATATGTGTTACAAGATAAATAAATTACATAATTACCTCACTGGCCTTTGACATATAAGGATCACAAGATCCCAACCTTAAGGGTATAATGAAAATAGCTTGTTTGCATTATTGTGCATTCCTATTTTACAATCTTTGCCAGCAGAATTGTGCATAGTCTTTTGCAAACTCTAAACTTTGAACAGATTTATAAACCTAGGCTTTAACCTTTTCAATATTCTGTATTTTGATTGGTTGCCCGTTCTCCTCTTTTTCCCAGGTTACTAAGGCTGTTAACAGGGGAGAACAAGCATAGCTAATGAATCAAACTATGGGACACTGAAAAGGTCAAAGTAGTGCAGTGTACTATTATCTTCCACAGAAAATGAAGCATTAAAATTCTGATGCCACAGTCTTGTGACAAAGAATATAATGAGAACTATAAATAATAAACAGCACAACATGAATCTCTTTTCATGATAATGTTTGTAACCAAACTAAGAGACAGTAAATCATTAACCCATTCTCACTACCCTCAATGGGTTTGTTGTGGGCTTCTATAACTACAAGAATAAGAATGGAGAGTTTGTAAAACATAAGAGGAAAGATAGGAGGTTGGAATCCCAGGAATGAAGAGTGATGGAGGGCTAAATACAACAGCTACAATGCATAGTGGTTTCTGTGATAGAACATTCCTTACAGACAGTTCAATATAACTGTGAATAAACAGTATGTGGACTCATGCATGACAACATTAGTGAGATGGGATATGGACCCAGTAGTGATATTACCATCATCCCTTTATAAAACTCTCTGCAGAACCAGCTGTTGGGATGTTATTGAAATACTGGCTAGATTTCTTTTCAAAATCGGTCTCAACAGCTGGTGAAGAAGATATTTTTGATGTCCATAAGCATGCCCAACTTATTCTCTCATTAGGGCTGACAATACAATAAGTGGGTAATACACTGGGACTAAGCTACCTCGTAGCAAGCAGCTGTCAACCGATTTGCTGAATACTTTTGTCCAATCCACTGTGAATTTGTGGCACATTTCCAATTTCAGGACATGCTTAGTATAAAAGAAAATTCATCCAGCAATATCCAGCTGCCCTTTGTAAATGCTTTGCTGCCACCTGTAAAACTGGCATTATCCAAGAAGAAACAGGAACTAGGTCCTTGGAGAAAAATATTGTGCAGTTTGGGAGGACTTCTGATTAGAGCTGCAGCAAGCAAACAGTTGGGTATGCTGGGAAATCTCAGTGAACAATCACTCCAATTCAGCAATCCAGCTATCTGCCATTGAATTGTAGACTTGCAGACTTGCTCTTCATAGCAAGCCTGCATGTTTTCATCAGGTTCTGCTCCAGAATGAAAGGAAAGATTAAAATTTAAGCTTTCCAGCTGGCATGAAATGTCAAGCTTTGGACAGTTCAGTGACCGTATGCACAAGAAACCAACAAAACCGAAGCATCATGATTTCATTCAAAGGGAATTTGTTCAGATGGGGACAGGCCCAGATTGCGTTAGTAAAGCTAGTGCTTTACACTTGTAAAGCTCATCTAGAGATCTCAAAGTGCTATACAGACTCATACACTGAGTCAAGTCACAGACCTCAGCAGTGTTGTTTCAGTTTTCTCTGACTGATTCTTTCGTTTTCTCTGAAAAGATCTTGAGAAGGGTAACTAGTTTAGAATACATGGACTATATATCAAGACTTGGGATTCTGTTCCTTGTTTTGCCACAGATTCAAGCCCCAAACCAGCAATATAGTGAAGCACATGCCTAATTTGAAGCACTTAAATAATTTCTTTTGACTTCAATGGGATTATTTATGTACTTAAAGTAAGACACATGTTTAAGCATTTTGCTGAACCACAGTTTCATTGTCTGATGTTGGGCAAGTCATTTTGCTTTTCTGTGACTTAGCTTAGTCATCTGTAAAAATGACTATAATTATATTTATTTACCTCACAGGAGTACTGTATTATCCAGTCACCTCAATCCTCCATTAATCTAAAACCATCTCTTTACACTATTGATGCCCCAGTTGGTTGGTTCTTTGTATTGGATATTATTTTTTATTAGTCTATGCTTGTCACTAGAAAAATTCTAAATTGTTTTAAGGTTTGAGTTGAAATGCCAACTCGGAGTCTTACATGGGTATATTTACTCTTGCTTAGTAATAATGAAGCTGTTAAAAATGTGCATTACTGCCAAAACTGTACCATTTTTACTACAATGAGCTTTCACTGTTGTATACTGCAGAGAAAGTGGCATTTAAAATTTGTCCTTCTTACTTTGAATAGAATGAAGATCCCAGAATGTTTTTTCTATTTAAAAAAGTGTCTACAGTTATGTGCTTACCATCAGGCAGAGCCTGTCACACACACACTCCATTAGCAGGTATGGCTTGATGCCAAGTATTCACTATCTTGGGACAATATTGTATTTTTAATTATCCAGATCTCACTTACAGTAAATAATGGGTGGTTCATCATAAATACTTAAAAGGGCTGACTTGCTGGTGACGGAAATACACTGCACTCTGATTGGGTAAAAGGATCATCACAGGGGTCAAGTATCCCATGTACACAGTATAATTCATTTCTGCAATTAGTATAAGGTCAACAGCAAAGATGGTTATACGCCATTACTCCAAATTGGCCAAGTGATAGTGAAGAATAGGAAGCTGGCAGTTAAAATCAATAGCAACTACTTCTGTGGCCAAGTAGTTCATGTTGTCCCTTATTGTCACTAATGACATTTGTTAGCTGCCTATGGTTTATCTTTATATTTTGTTTTATTTATCATTACTTTAGGGAACACAGCAGGTGTACAAGGAACTTTGCAGCCAGATGAAAAGATAGGGGCCCTGGGTTTTTACAGTCTGAATTTTGTCAAGGACAGAATAAAGAAATGACATCAGGCTGTGCTGAGAAGGAGCAAGTAAGAACTGTAGGAAAAGGTAATGCATAACAAAACTATACTTGAGGCAAGGTGGGTGAGATAATACCTCTTATTGGACCAACTTCTGTTGATGGAAGAGACAAAGACAAGCTTTCGAGCTACACAGAACTCTTCTTTGGATCCCTCTGTGTAGCTCAAAAGCTTGTCTCTGTCTCTTCCGCTCACAAAAGTTCATCTAGTGAAAGATATTATGTCACCTGCTTGTCCATTGTATATCCTGGGACCAACACAGTTACACCACCATGACAAAAAAAACTATACTTAACATTTACTAAGCACTTTCTGTGTGAAAATCTCAAAAATGTATAAAAGTGAGTAAATATTATTTCCCTTTTACAGATGGAAAAACTGATACAGAGAGATTAAGTGATTTGCCCAAGGTTACTAAGTGGTAAAGTAGGTGTAGAACTTAAGTCTCTCCTGGCTCTTAGTCTTGTACCCTATTCACTGGAACATGTTTTCTATAAGGAGAGGGGAAGAATTTCTGTAGCTCACGAAAGCTTATGCTCTAATAAATTTGTTAGTCTCTAAGGTGCCACAAGTACTCCTTTTCTTTTTGCGAATACAGACTAACACGGCTGCTACTCTGAAACCTTTTGGAAATGTGTAATGATTCCCCTGGAAGGGCTTGATCCTGCACCATTAAAGTAAATGAGAGTTTTTCCAGTGATGAACTGGAGCAGGATCAAGCTTCAAGAGAAATTAGTATTAGTGTGATTTGTGTAAGATGTGTAGATAGAAGCTCACTTACAAAACCAACCAACCAAAACTATGCAAACCATAGAAAAGAAAAGAAAATGAAAACTTTGGATGAGTGTGAGTTTTGGATGAAAGACTGTTCACCCATTCATTCTCACTATATCAAGCATAACACCTATGGTGTAGATAGAGTAAAGAGTTCCAGTGTAACAATGAATTACCATAGAATAGAACTGGAGATAAGTAGTGAAAGAATAGTCTTCTCTTTTGTCTAATTGGATGCTAGCATTTTCCCACAACTAGTCTTAGGAGAATGAGTAAGTTTCTCATCCATATTTAACAGGTTTTTTTTCTTTTCTTCTCATTAATTTGCTGTCTGCAATACGTAGCTAAGTTTGGAATGCTATGTCCCACTGCAAAGGGGTCAGTAGTAGCTGGTTCTTTGTATTGTGTAAGGACTGGATTATGGTATATCCTTTTTTTCTGACTGAAAATTGTAATCAACACTTAATCTTTCAGGAGTTGGTTAACTGGGTTTAGTTTAGAGTTTCACGGCAGGGAAAACTAAAAATGGTTCTAATGATTAGCAAAAAAAAGGCAGGAAAAATAAAGACCATTTTCTTTGCCTTTAGAGAGTGCTCATTTGATTGATTGGCTGAGTGATTTGTTGCATTAAATAACTTTCCCCCTACATGGTCAAATAAACAACTTGCAAGATGAAGGATAATAATTTTATGGATTGACTACAATTCAGAATACGAGAAAATGTGTTGATAAGGCCAAAAATTAAAATTATAATAAATTCCGCCCAGAATGAGCATTTCTATTACTTGTTATATTATGTAGCATTATTGTGCTCCTGCCACTTCTCTTTGTTAAAGCAGCCGGTATAATCACGGCTGACAAAAACCCCTTTTTTTCTTGTTTTGTGAAGGACTGTCTGATGGCCCCTAAATGTAAATGTGTCTACCCTGACTCTTGGTATCACAGTGCTTTCTGTATAATGTTTTTTGGTAAATATCAAAGAAAACAAGTATACTAGATGCTGCTTTTAGCAATTTAACATAGAACCATTTCCCTGGTTCTGAAGGACCTAAGCAGGTGCAATGTCAATGGAAGGAAGTTTTACATTAAAATTCTTTCCTGTTAAATGGAAACAGATTATTCTTATTTCTGTGTATTTTATTTATTTATGCATAGAAACAAAACAAAACATTCAGTGTGAATCCGTATGTAAAATATAAAGTGTTGAGGATGAGGCATAAATCAATGAATGAGAAGCAATTCAGAAATGATTTACCATACTGGGCCAAATTTTCAAAGGACATCGCGAAATGCAAAAGACGAACACGCAAAACCCAGCGCTTACATGCTCATTTACAAATTGATTAATTACATACCTGATTGCCAGTTTGCAAGCACAACAAGCCTGATTGTAGAAGTGTATCCGTGGTTTCATCATCACACAGAAAAAGTTCAAGTTGCAGATGCACTTGTACGTAGGGTTGGCTTATTTGAAAATGTGGCCAATTGCGGGATATCTGATTTTCAGCATATCATATTTGCTTTATTATTTAGGCACAAAGTAATAAATTAAAACGGTGGTGGCAGCTTTGTTTCATTGTGATTCACTTAGCTCTAGTCAGTTCAAGTCCCCGCTCCCTTAAATACTTTAAATAATTACTTTTTGGACTTACAAACTATTAGGCCTGATCCACAGCCCAATGAAGGGAGGCAGCACTTTGAGTCCCAATGACTTCTTTGAGTTTTGATCAGGAACATTATGTTCTTCTGAGGGAATAATTGTTATCATTTATATTTTATAAATATTTCCTGCCATTCAGGGCACTATACAATAATGCTGCTATGCCACAAAATCTGAACAAATTAAAATACAGTACAAATATATATATATTTAACTCGCTTAAAAATCAAAACAGATGAAAGCAAAGAAATGGTTCAAATACAAAAGAAGAGAGAAAAGTGGGCCAGAGGTAGTGGGCTATCAATAATCATATTTAGGGAACCAAAAAACCTTTAAAATCAGACCCCCAAAAAAAGTTTGAGATTTTTTTTTTAGATTGGGCAGAATTAAACTGATGGATTTCAGAGAATAGCAAAAAGAAAAGGAGTACTTGTGGCACCTTAGAGACTAACACATTTATTAGAGCATAAGCTTTCGTGAGCTACAGCTCACGAAAGCTTATGCTCTAATAAATTTATTAGTCTCTAAGGTGCCACAAATACTCCTTTTCTTTTTGCGAATACAGACTAACACAGCTGCTACTATGAAACCAGAGAATAGCAAGTTTCACTCCTTAGAGTCACCTCATCAAAGGTATAATCATCTGCTGACCTGAGATGGGTTGCTCCTATCTCTAAAGGGGAGGTGTTGTCTTCTGCTATGTTTGTATAGTGCCTAACACAATGTAGCCTTGATCTCAATTGACGCCTCCAGGTGCTATTATTATGCCAGTAGGTTGGGATTTTCTAAATAGCCTAAGGAAATTTAATGCCAAAATCCCAATGAAATTCTGACTCCTCCATATGACACTATTTTTCAGTCATTCCTCCAATCTTGCAGGGTGTATATGGCAAAAGATATGCATCCGTGTATCATCAGTTTACAGAAACTAATCTTGTATAAGTCAATAATCTTGCCCAGGGGTCTCAGATATATGTTGAACAGCATGTAGGATAGATTCTTGAAGGACACCCCTTTTCAAATTCTCAGTGAAGTGTTCACCACTACCAGCTGGTTTCCAGCTTCTAAGTATGACTGGAGCCACAGAAGAAGAGTTGCAGACATATCAGCAACATCTCTTAGAGGCTGAAGCATCAACCTATGATCAGTCATATCAAAAGATGCATCCAGCATGGCTAAGGTGGCCATCTGACCTCCAGTTTAAAACCAGCAAATCAATATTTATGTCTGGAACCCAGAGTGCTATCTACTCCCAGAGTCAGTAGTGTTCAAGAATATGCAAAGTTCTGCCTTCTCAGTCACCTTCCCAAAAGGGGTTTGAGACAGGCAGCAAGAGGTGTTTATATGTGGAGCCAGTACATGTCAGTAAACTTAAAGATAGTTGGTATGCTCACTCCACTAAACAAGGTGATGACATTGTGTGCCATTGGTGGTACAATTGTCATAAAATGGTAATACATTTTACTTATATTTTAGTGTTTTTTATCTAGGTGCCCTCTCTAGTAGACCCCACTTCAGCATCAATTAGATCACAGACATATGAACATAAGAGTTACTAGTGTCTAAGGTTTTGTGTGGAGATAGAAAATGGCATGGAATTGGGCATGGAGTAGTCCCTAATTGATATGCATGAGATCATAAAGGATGACCTGAATCTCAAATATTCAAACCAAATGCCAAGACAAAGTCCAGCATATCATGTGACTTTCCTATTCACATGCTTTGGGCATCAATATATTAACATCTGCATATTAATCTAATATATACACACAAATAAATCTAGGTGTCTTTCACAGAATTAGAAGAGGTTCTCCCCCATCTACCTTTTTATTCCTTTCATGAAACTTCTATCCACCAAGTTAGAGAAAGCAACTAGGGGCTTGTAAAAAATCATTGCAAATATAAAATAGTAATCAGAAGCACAACTTCCCCCCCCAAACAAACACGAAACATATGCTAGGTAGCTTTGATTAAAATACTTTGAAATACTTGCTGCTTGCCATCAAATTACATTTCATCTTATATTTAGCATGAGGATTACAACACTTAAATAAACAATAACTTTATGCAACAAAAAACTAATTATATTTATTTAGCCTAGCTAACACATAGCTATGTGTTTTGGCTCATTCACAATGAAGTTTGGAGCTGTCAGTATAATGTTCTCATTATTCATGGTAACATGGTCTCTGCTTGGGCTACAGACTACATTATAGCTTATGAAGCTTTCTAAAGCTAAAACAAAAGAACTGCAGAATGCTTGGAGAAATTTACTGGCACAGTCTAGACTTAGAGAAATTCAAAAATATCGTCATTCAAATGTAACACAGTAAATTGGTGGGAACTACATTTGAATTCCAAACTCTATAGCAAATACCAATATGACAATGATCCTGTAGAATTAAAAGGATAATGTTTCAGTGCAATCTCTGAAGGAGTAAAAGCACAACTGCTCTAGTTAAGTGCTAGTTTATTTAAAATGTATTCTAAAGTACTAAAAGATTGTTATAATATTCAGCCATACCACCTCAGGCTGTGATCTCAGATTTCATAAGTTAAACAGCTAAACCAGCAAGCAGGTCAGTGCTTGAAGACTTCAAAAGAAAATACAGTATGTGAAGATAGAGGTGTTTGTGATTCAATAGGTAGCACTTTTCTTTCTGAGTCAGTACTGCTGGATTTCAGGAAGGATTGCCACATGTGAGCTCCAAGCCACTTTTTCCTTGCTGTTTGCACCACTTAGATACATGCAGATGGTTATGTCTCAAGTGACTGGTGAAGTAATCCCTGCAATGATGTATGGTCAAATCATCTTCACTCAGTAGAATGTATGCATTTGGGGTTTGGACTATATTGATATAGTTACAATTATATAGTTACACCGGTGCAAATTTATCTATGTTTCCAGGAACTTAATCTCTTCACATCAATTCACGCATTTGAAAAACAGGGATAATAATATTTAAAATACATATGTCCAAGATACCTAGGACTCACCGCAAAAAAGATTTTACAAAGCAAATGAAATGAGAGAGAAGATAAAAAAATAAATTTAAGGGCAAACAAAGAAACAGCATATAAAATAAAACAACAACTTCACCATTCCATCACTGCTTTGTGTTATTTGTCCTATTCACCATCCCTCATCTGGACAATCTCAATTTATTAAAAGTTGTCATCTTTAATGGCAAAAGCTGCATAAACAATAAAAGTAATACTTCCCTACCAGAATGCTTTGATGCTCATTGTTTGAGATTCTCTTTGGGAATCCTGTTAACACTTTGCAATTGTTAGATGGAGGCACTATGTCAGTATCTATATATAATTATAATATAATTATATATATATTATTAATAACAATAAGCCAAAGTACTTGTACAATATTTGGCAACACTGAGCAATATAAGTTATTTCTTGAGCAATGTCCTTGGAGTATATGCAGTTGGGTGTTATTTTATACTCTGACAGCAGCTGTTAAAAGGTGTTTGCAATCTCAGCTGAATGAGGCCCTCAGAGCTTGCAGAGAGTAACCTATGAGTTTACTGCCACATGCCCTGGAGCTTTACTTCTTGTCATTTAGTCTGAAGGTGCCTGTAGGCTTGCCATGAAAAGCCAGCCTAAAAGTGGGCTAATAATTGTGCCATTGACCCAGTAAGAAATTTTTACAACTTGAATTGCAGGAACAATAATGTCAACATGGCTGCTGAAACAGGAATCAAAAAGCTGTTTCATGGTTCATAGAAACATGACTCCTAAGGAACTCAATGGGAGTTTTTCAAGTATTGATACTTTCAGACTGAGCCCTAATGAGTGTGTGCTTTCCTCTCTCTCTCTTTACTTTGTATTTTATTAATTTCATTGCATGCTCAAAATACTTGTTATATTTTATTTTTAAACAGCTTCTTCATCACTTATGCTTGGGCTTAATTCACCCACTCAACTCTGGTCATTTTATTAAGTATTGGTTAGACATTGTTTGGAATGTTGTTTGAAATACTGGTCAATTGTGGTCATAAAAGGCTGGGGGGAAGAGAGAGCAGGGAGGTAACCCCTTGCTGAGTAGTACTTTACTCCACAAGGAGTCCCAGTGATTTCACAGAGAAAGTTATTACTCAACATGAGTAACAGTGGCAGACTGGAAAAGGAGTACTTGTGGCACCTTAGAGACAGACATCATCTTCCTCTCCAAATATTTTTTAGTCTCTAAGGTGCCACAAGTACTCCTTTTCTTTTTGCGAATACAGACTAACATGGCTGCTACTCTGAAAAGTGGCAGACTGGGGTTCCTAGTGAGGTCTAAGAAACCAGAAAAATAATTGAGGTAAGGCAGAGATCTTTTTCATGTCCTTATCCAGCATGTCTTCTTCTAGGGCCTGATTCAGCTGCCAGTGAAGTTAGTGGAAAGTTATTTATCCAGTTAGAAGCATTTTGAGTATTTTACTGCAGTTGTATTTTACATCAGTGTGATGCTTCTTGGAGCAACCAGAGCTGTGAGTTACCTTGTTGCCACCAGCCTCCAGCAGGAGGGAATCTTGCCTGTGCACTGGGTATTAGTTCCCTAACTAAGGTGACCAGACAGCAAATGTAAAAAATCGGGCCAGGGGGTGAGGGGCGGGGGTGGTAATAGGAGCCCAAGAAAAGGACCCAAAAATGGGGACTGTCCCTATAAAATCGGGACATCTGGTCACCCTATCCCTAACACAACCAGCCCATCAGCTACTCAAGTGCTCTTCTCTGCGCTACACCAGCCCAATCTTTGCCTTGCAGGACGACAACAAATGCACCCCAGCCCCAAGTCCCTTCAAAATATCCTCCTGTTGAATCCAGCTCCTAGCACAGAAATTCTAGATCCTCTGTTCCCAAAGGAACAGTGTATCCCAGTTTACCAGTTATTCCGTACCACTGCTCCTGTACTGCACACAGCATTTGAGTTTCATTATAAAGCAAAAGGAAATTTATTTAATGAAACATGAAGATTCAATTGAAAAACAGTTTGAGAGATGGAAACAAATGGTTACCTATAAAACAACATTGTAACACACATTCTAAAACTTAATGGTAACTAACAAGTTTCTTCCTGTCTAAAAAAAATTATCTCACCTAGAGTTCCCTCCAGCGTTTTCAACCAAGCCTGGTTGTGATCCCTATTTCATTAAGCAAACTACCTCTCAGTTTACTTCCTAGGTGAAGGATCCCTGGGTGTCTCTTTGCACCTCCAAATATACCAGAACAGACCTTTGACAGAACAGCCAAAGGTAGGGTCCCTCCCCACACTGCTAGGTACTTCTTCCTGTAAGTTTTCTTTGGAAGTCTACACCAGCTCTTCATTAGCATTTGACTTAGAATGCTAGTAGACCCGTGGGTCCCAAACTAGGGGCACCACTTGTTCAGGGAAAGCCCCTGGGGGCCGGGCTGGTTTGTTTATCTGCCATGTCTGCAGGTTTGGCTGATCATAGGTCCCAGTGGCCGTGGTTCGCCGCTCTCAGCCAATGGGAGTGCAGGAAGTGGCGCAGGCTGAGGGACATGCTGACCGCCGCTTCCCGCAGCCCCCATTGGCCTGGAGCAGCAAACCGCCGAACCTGCAGATGCGGCAGGTAAACAAACTGGTCCGGCCCATCAGGGGCTTTCCCTGAACAAGCAGCCCCCCTAGTTTGGAAACCATTGTAACAGACTCTTATCATATGCCATACAGTGCATAATGGTCCACACTGGAGATAAGTGAGTTCCACTCCCTTTCTGGAGAAGTTATCTCAAAACACACTCCCTTTGAGTGACCTGTTTTCATCTACAAGGGCAAGGATATGTAATTTTTAGTATACAGTAACTCCTCTCTTAAAATTCTAGTTATGTTCCTGAAAAATGCTACTTTAAGCAAAACCATGTTAAGCGAATCCAAATTCCCAATAAGAATTAATGTAAATGGGGGGGTTAGATTCCAGGGAAATTTTTTTTTGCCAGACAGAAGGCTATATTTTATACATACACACACACATATACACAGTATAAGTTTTAAACAAACAATTTAATATTGTACACAGCAATGATGATTGTGAAGCTTGGTTGAGGTGGTGGTGGAAGAGGGTGGGACATTTCTCAGGGAATTCCTTACTGCTAAATGATGAACTAGCAGTCGGCTGAGCCCACAAAAGTGTTAATGTAGCCTCACGCTCTACAAGGCAGCAGGAATGGAGGGAGGGGAGACAGCATGGCAGAGAGAGATGAGACACACACCGTGTGTGTGTGTGTGTGTGTATGTGAGAGAGAGAGAGACACACACACACACATTGCCCCTTTAAGTATGCTGACCCCATTCTAAGTACATTGCCTTTTAAAGTAGATTAGCAAATTTAGACAGCAGCTGCGGCAAGCAAGATCCCTCCATCCTAAGCCCTGTCGTTACCCCCCCATCCCCCCGGCTCTGTGGAGATAAGGTACAGAAGCGGGGTGGGGCGGTAGTAGCAGGAGGAGGGGGACACACTGACATTAGCACCCCTCTTTCCCCCACCTCTGCACAGCAAGCATGAGGCTCCCAGGAGCAGCCTCAAGGCTGAGGGCAGAAGCAGCACACAGCAGTGGGGGGAGGGACAGCTGAACTGCAGGCAATTGATAGCCTGCTGGGCGGCTGCTGCACAGGGAACTTAGGAGAGCGGGGAGCTGATGGGGGGCTGTCTGTCCACCCTGCCCCTACCAGCTAGCTCCAACGGGCTGCTCTTTCTGCAAGTAGTGGACAAAGCAAGCGGCTGCCAAACAACATTATAGGGGAGCATTGCCCAACTTTAAACAAGCATTTTCTATAACGGATCAGAAACATAACAACGAAACAATGTTAACCAGGGTGACTTTAAGTGAGGAGTTACTGTATACATAGGTGCTGCCTCCGCAGGTGCTCTGGGGCTGGAGCACCCACGGGGAAAAATTGGTGGGTGCCCTGTACCCACCGGCAGTTCCCCACCCCGCCCCCCACTCCAGCTCACCTCTGCCTGTGAACCACCTCCGCCTCCTCCCCTGAGCATGCCCCCGCGTACTGCTTCTCCGTCCCAGTGCTTGTGCCATGAAACAGCTGTTTCATGCAGCAAGCACTGCGAAGGAGAGGGAGGAGGAGGAACGTGGCACGCTTGGGGAAGAGGAGGGGCCAGGATTTGGGGAGAAGTCCAAGAGGTGCAGGGAGAGGGCGGAGTCAGGGTGGGGCTGGGGACGGGGGGGTGCGAACACCCACCGGTGCCAACAAAAGTTGGCACCTGTGACTGAATATATATAACTCCTCATATATTTTCCATGCATATGTCCTGCTATGGTTATGATGACACAGGCTTTCATTAGAGGCCTCATGGCATTTTGATGGTGAACCCAAAGGATCCCTGTACTCCTGTTTGTCCCAGTGCCCTCTTCCAGTTGGCATCCAGAGGTTCTTGGGTCACAATCTACCTCCCTGTTTTTGAATTCTTGCCACGGACTCTTGTAAGAACTTTCCTATACTGTCCTTCCTCTCGCCACACTCACCTTTCCACCAGAAAAAGATTGATGCATATTGAAAAGAAATCTACCAATAAAAGAGAATTTCAGATGCCCCAGATTTCAAGGAGTGCAGTTGTATTTCCTCGTGGAAACTCTCTAATGTCATGTTCAAATCAGCTACAGTTGGTTTCACTATATGAAGTTCATATTTTACATTCAGTAAAATTAATTAGATTTATGCCACTTATTTTGAATTTTAATTTGTAGAATTGCCTTTTTCTGGTTCTCTAACCCAGAATTCAGTACTGTTGAGAAAGTTACCTTAGGAAAGCAAATAACAAATATTGAAAATCATATTTTACTGACTTATGTGATATTTAAAGTGAATACCAAGGTGGCATTAACCCAGATAGGCTTTATCATCACAGGAGGAAATTATATGAGTACCCCTCATTACTGAACATGGGAGGGAAGTTTCAGAACTAGAAATTGTTCTGCAATATATATTCATGTTAACATTTTGTCTTTATATTGATCAATTATATACACACTAGCAAAGAAATATGAAATCAAAATACCTTAGTATTCCTCCTCCTTAAGACTCCCTGCACTACAGGGTGCATTACGTTTGGAATTCTTGTAAAAGTAGACGCTCACTTTCTGAAGGAAAAAGGGGATTTGTAGGGTTCTAGGAGTGTCTTTTTTTAGAGCTTTATTAAAATCAAGAGTTTATATGTACTGAAGTCAGGAGCGTCAAAGTTATGGTTCCCAGATCAGAATACATTTTTTCATGCTTCAGGGTGTAGGGTTATGAACCTTCAACAGCACCCCCTTTGGGGTGTCAACAGGGTTGTTTACTCACTCCAGGTCTGATCACTCCAGTGAGGGCACTCAGTAGCACTCTGAAGGGGATGGGTTCTAAGTCATCTGGCTGAATATCTCTGGATGCTCACCCCTTCCATGGTACCAGGAACAAACAATTTAGTAGCAGGAAAATAAACAAAGGAAAAGAAAATATACTGTCAGTCCCAGCTGGGTACCTGGCTTTTCTTCCTTCAGAGGGGCCTTGGGTGGGCTGCTCAAAGTCCACAGGTTCACCAGCAGAGGAATATGCCCCAGCCCCCTTGCTTCAGCAGGCCTGTGTCTCCTTTTAGGATGAGGGGATAAGCTCTGTTCTCTCCAAGGCCTCTCCCTGAGAGCTAGGAAACTCAGCACGCTGCTCTTCTCTGAGCTGCTCACTGCTGAGCTCAGCTTCCCCCCTCTTGAATGCCTCCATTTTTGACATGACATACAGATGTGGTAGGGCAGATCTACTCCAGCCCCCAGAGAAACTCCCTACCCACTTCCTGCCTGACCGGGGGTTTATACACCACTCTCAGAATATGGGAAACCTGAAAATAAATGCACTGAGGACCAACAGCAAGAATGTTAAATCTGCTACATTCTTTCCATTGCCATCTTAATGAAGACAGGATACAGAAGGATCTGCAGGGGAGATTTAGCTTTCAAGATTATGGTGAGAATAGCTGAAGGCATGTTCACTCACAATAGGCCATATGCCCTCCTGGAAATGAACAAGGAACTCACTTGTAAGCTTTGCTTGTGGATCAAGGTTACTATATGACCCTACTCTGATCTGAAAAATAAAGTATTATCATCATTGATGAACATAACATTGTTCCTCTTTCAGCAATCTGAACCCTATAATAGAAACCATGAAACATCTTGCATCATAAAAAGCAAACATGGGTAAATCAATAGTAGCTGAGCAGTTTTTCTTAAGAAAATACTAGAGTTCTATATTGAGAACAGGGACATGAGATTTAATAGTAATTTTTTGGGTGGGAGGGGAAAGTTGCAAGTCACTGGAAACAAAGTCCAAGAGAAAACAATTCTTTCTGTACTGTAACTGTTAATACAATCCTGTAATGGAAGAAGCCAATAATCATATTACTATTATATAATACATCACTGTACTTAATCAGAAGAACATAGGGGAAGGGGGAAAATGTATATCTTCAAACATGTTCGGGCAATCTTTAATGAATAATGTTAATGCTGTCATTAGTGCCAGCTCTCAGGAAAACTTTTTATCTGTTTTTTTTTCCTATGGATAAGCACTCTTCTGGGAATGAATGTTGCTGCAGTCATATTGTGCTTTCAGTTAATGAGATGTGGATTCTATTTGTTAGAGTTTTATGGTAATGAAGCTTATAATTTACTGACAAACTGGCTTGCTTTCAAAACATTCTCTTACTGCCATGACATTTTTTATTTTTGTCAGGAACATTGATGTGCTAATTTGCGTGTTGATGGCAGTAGATGTGTACCTTCATGGAAAGGCACCGAAAACATGAAATGGGATAAAAAAGACAGAGAGAGGGATTGAGAGAGAGAAGGGTGGGGGGATGGGTTCTGCTTTCAAAAGGCCCTGAAAGCCAGAAATAAATTAACAAAGGGTATAACTTCTGAGGAAGTGTGTTCTGAAATGTCATTAGTATGCAGTGTTTTAAAGATGTTTCATCATGTTGTGCCATAAATTTGATATTTGCAAAGGTTGGAATTCACCCCACTCAACCCCCTGAGAATCACTTAAATCCAGTGCTGGGTCTTTTTAGGGGGAGTTGCAGGTGGAGAAGCAATGTAGAACACTACTGCACTATACATGCCATGAAGGTTACCCTCAGTGGCCCCACATTTTTGAGTTTGCCTGTGAAAAATAAAGTCCTGAATCCAGTGAAGTATTTAATAACATGCTTAAAGTAACACACATGCTGAAGTACCTTTATGAATCAGGGTTCTTTGCTGAATCAGAGCCAAACTCTTCAGAAATGGAAATAAATATATGTTTTTTTGTTGTTGAGGGTTTTTTAATGCAAAAAAACCTGTCTTGCAGCTCCTAAATGATGAGGGATTTTGCTCAACCTTTGCAAATAATTCTCCATCATAAATCAGTGCAATTGCTATAACAGAGGATGCATTTTGTTTGATTTTTCTTTAGTATACTTCTTAGGTATTATTCTAGATTTGAGTATTTAGCATTCACATTCCGATGTCTGGCAAATGATGAATGGACCCTTTGACCCATTTTTAGACAAACCTTTCTGATGTTCCTCCAAATTTTACCTGAACATGAAACTTCTACAAATCAGGACCAGACCAGTATTTAAAAAATGGGTACATAAAGTTGGTTTTCTAAACCTTTATTTAGGTGCCTAAATGAGTGACCAGTTGAGCATCCCATAAAATAAACATGTTAAAAATCAAGCTATTTATTTTAGGCACCTAAATATTGACTTAAAAACCTAGCTTTAGGCATACATTTTTAAAAACATCTTGGCCTTGGAATGTGACATATTGGAAAACAAAATGAAATTTACTATTTCAGTAAATATTATTTATTCTAGCAGGAAGATGTTGATCCAAAATCATATTATAATTATATATTAGAAGCAAAAGAGCGTTCTAATGAGATGCCAATCTTTACATAGTCTTTGCCTTTGTCAATTTAATGTAAAATGTATTTCTTTGTTTCAATCACTGTATTTTAATATAACAGATCTCTTCTTGGGAACTTTTCTTTTTCTAATTCTTTTGCAATTCCAATGAACAATAATGTAAAACAGGTCAAAACAGTACTAAATATTATAGGTGGGCATCTGTGACCTGATCCAAAGCCTCTTGTTGTCAGTGGAAAGACTCCCTTTGACTATAGTGGACTTTCAGTTAATTCCTTAGGGCTTAATCTAGTGAGCAAATTACCTTTAACTTAATGGGCTGCCGTTCCATAAAATTTCTGTGGGTCACCTCAATATCCCTTACTTGATCTGGCTTTTCAGAATAACATCCGTGGAACTTAGATTGAATACTAGAGCATCTATTTATTCTAAGATGTGCGAGGCAGAGACTATCTCTTCATTTGTGTCTGTACAGCACCCAGCACAATGGGAACTCAATCCATTATTAGGGCCTTTTACTGGTACCACAATATAAAGAATTAATAATAGGGAATAAAAACAAATATTAAGGGCTAGCCTTTCACTATTAGGGTTGCATTATTGCAGGGTAACCTTATCTATGCCTCATTTGTGTTCACAAATTAGCAAAGTAAGTGCACAGCTAATTTTGACCATCTTGCCCTATTTCCTGCCCTTTGTCTTTTTAATTCACCTAAAGTCATTCACAAAAGACCTTCCAAAATGAAAATAAATCACTAATTAGCATGATATAGCAAATATTGGCTTAAACATCTGATACAACTGTATAAAACATTATCTCTGTTTTGCATATGGATTTTTTTATGACAGGTTTCAGAGTAGCAGCCGTATTAGTCTATATTCACAAAAAGAAAAGGAGTTCTTGTGGCACCTTAGAGACTAACAAATGTATTTGAGCATAAGCTTTTGTGAGCTAAAGCTCACTTCATCAGATGCATTCAGTGGAAAATACAGTGGAGGGATTTATATACACACACAGAGAACATGAAACAATGGGTATTACCATACACACTGTAAGGAGAGTGATCACTTAAGATGAGCTATTACCAGCAGGTAGGGAGGGTGCGGGGGAAGGAAGAAAACCTTTTGTGGTGATAATCAAGGTGGGCCATTTCCAGCAGTTGACAAGAACGTCTGAGGAACAGTGGAGGGGGAGGGGGGGAATAACATGGGGAAATAGTTTTACTTTGTGTAATGACCCATCCACTCCCAGTCTCTATTGAAGCCTAATTTAATTGTATCCAGTTTGCAAATTAATTCCAATTCAGCAGTCTCTCATTGGAGTCTGTTTTTGAAGTTTTTTTGTTGAAGAATAGCCACTCTCAGGTCTGTAATCGAGTGAACAGATAGATTGAACTGTTCTCCGACTGGTTTTTGAATGTTATCATTCTTGATGTCTGATTTGTGTCCATTTATTCTTCTACATAGAGACTGTCCAGTTTGACCAATGTACAGGGGCATTGCTGGCACACGATGGCATATATCACATTGGTAGATGTGCAGGTGAATGAGCCTCTGATGGTGTGGCTGATGTGATTAGACCCTATGATGGTGTTCCCTGAATAGATATGTGGACAGAGCTGTCAACAGGCTTTATTGCAAGGATAGGTTCCTGGGTTAGTGGTTCTGTTGTGTGGTGTGTGGTTTCTGATGAGTATTTGCTTCAGGTTGGGGGGCTGTATGTAAGCAAGGACTGGCCTGTCTCCCAAGATCTGTGAGAGTGATGGGTCGTCCTTCAGGATAGGTTGTAGATCCTTGATGATGCGTTGGAGAGATTTTAGTTGGGGGCTGAAGGTGATGGCTAGTGGCATTCTGTTATTTTCTTTGTTGGGCTTGTCCTGTAGTAGGTGACTTCTGGGTACTCTTCTGGCTCTGTCAATCTGTTTTTTCACTTCAGCAGGTGGGTATTGTAGTTGTAAGAACGCTTGATAGAGATCTTGTAGATGTTTGTCTCTGTCTGAAGGGTTGGAGCAAATGCTGTTGTATCGTAGAGCTTGGCTGTAGACAATGGATCGTGTGGTGTGATCTGGGTGAAAGCTGGAGGCATGTAGGTAGGAATAGCAGTCAGTAGGTTTCCGGTATAGGGTGGTGTTTATGTGACCATCGCTTATTAGCACCATAGTGTCCAGGAAGTGGATCTCTTGTGTGGACTGGTCCAGGCTGAGGTTGATGGTGGGATGGAAATTGTTGAAATCATGGTGGAATTCCTCAAGGGTTTCTTTTCCATGGGTCCAGATGATGAAGATGTCATCAATGTAGCGCAAGTAGAGTAGGGGCATTAGGGGACGAGAGCTGAGGAAGCGTTGTTCTAAGTCAGCCATAAAAATGTTGGCATACTGTGGGGCCATGTGGGTACCCATCGCAGTGCCGCTGATTTGAAGGTATACATTGTCCCCAAATGTGAAATAGTTATGGGTGAGGACAAAGTCACAAAGTTCAGCCACCAGATTTGTCGTGACATTATCAGGGACACTGTTCCTGACGGCTTGTAGTCCATCTTTGTGTGGAATGTTGGTGTAGAGGGCTTCTACATCCATAGTGGCCAGGATGGTGTTTTCAGGAAGATCACCGATGGATTGTAGTTTCCTCAGGAAGTCAGTGGTGTTTTGAAGACAGCTGGGAGTGCTGGTAGTGTAGGGCCTGAGGAGGGAGTCTACATAGCCAGACAATCCTGCTGTCAGGATGCCAATGCCTCAGATGATGGGGCATTCAGGATTTCCAGGTTTATGGATCTTGGGTAGCAGATAGAATACCCCAGGTCGGGGTTCCAGGGGTGTGTCTGTGCGGATTTGTGCTTGTGCTTTTTCAGGGAGTTTCTTGAGCAAATGGCATAGTTTCTTTTGGTAATCCTCAGTGGGATCAGAGGATAATGGCTTGTAGAAAGTGGTATTGGAGAGCTGTCTAGCAGCCTCTTGTTCATATTCCAACCTATTCATGATGACGACAGCACCTCTAGAATTAATTTGCAAACTGGATACAATTAACTTGAATAGAGACTGGGAGTGGCCGGGTCATTACACAAAGTGAAACTATTTTATCCCCATGTTTATCCCCCACCCCACTGTTCCTCAGACGTTCTTGTCAACTGCTGGAAATGGCCCACCTTGATTATCACTACAAAAGGTCCCCCCTCCCCGCTCTCCTGCTGCTAATAGCTCACTCTGGTTACAGTGTGTATGTTAACACCCATTGTTTCATGTTCTCTATGTATATAAATCTCCCCACTGTATTCTCCACTGAATGCATCCGATGAAGTGAGCTGTAGCTCACGAAAGCTTATGCTCAAATAAATTTGTTAGTCTCTAAGGTGCCACAAGTACTCCTTTTGTTTTTTATGAATATATATTGTATATACACAGAGAGAAGTGTGGGATATAAAGAAACTTTTATGTGTAACTACAAACTTAGTACCTTCTAGGACAAACTTCTCCCAATTATCTCATTTTGTGCTTCATCCATTATGCAAGTCTGTCAAAAACAACTCTATTCCTCCAAGGCAATTGATTAACATTGATCAGTTTTTCTTCAGTTTCTGTTCAAAGTAATGTTGCCAGATTAACAACACATTTATTTGCAGTGGGCTGAGTCTCTGTTGTTTAATTAAAATAAATAAAGCTGTCCATGAAAAAGCAACTTGTTTGCACAAATACAACTGTTTAGAACTGACTCCTGTGTTTTAATTTATGTAGGAATCATTTTATTCCCCTCCCTGACAAGATAAAACATTCATTTTGTTGTTAATATATCTTATTCATTTTGAATGGATGAAGAGCTAGTGATTTTGTTTAGTAAACTTTGCATGAGGGAGGGAATTTGCTAATATGGCATGGTGGTAAAAGCTTGAAATTGCCCTAAATGTTTGTGATACAAACCTGCAGTGTCTAATTATTTCTTTAATCGCAATGGTCCTAATTATATTCCACATTTGTATAGATACAAAAAAGGATCAAGTCACAAAAAAGTATTCTTTAATTAAAATTTCAATTTCAAGTCTGCTATTAAAATAAAATTAGCATTTCTAGAGAGAGACAGCCTATTCAGCTGCCTAAAGCATGGTCAAAAAATCTGCATGTTAATTGACTTCTTTTGAAATGTATATTACATGTGTGCATAGAAAGCTGGTAGATACATTTTTATACAACCAAGAAAAATCCCTGAGGGTATTAGGTCGACTTAATATGCTTTTCCTAAAAAGAATGCTGCATTTTAATTGGTACTTTAAAAGAGTAAACACATGTGAACAATGGAAGGCCTTCTATCTGGGTGGAAATAACTCTTAACAGTCGTTTGCCTTTAGTTGACAATTGAACCAGTTGATACATTTTTAATTATAGCAACTTCAAGCTTTTAAAAAAGCGTTGTTACTTCTAAGCAAGGGAAATCTCTGAGGCAAGATTTCCTATTGCTTTGTGTCAGGATGATATAACTTTGCTTCAGGCATTGCTACAGGCGGAAAACACTTTTAGTGGATTAAGAAAACAAGACAGATGGGCATCTGTAAGTTGATAACCATTATCAATTTGAGAATGGTGTTTCTATTGAAAACTATTCTTTAATGCACACAACCGTAAAACATTATGATGATGTCATATGATTTTAAATATTGATGTGTGAAGTAGAGTGTAATGATTCTAAAAGAGCTTCTGTGGTCTATTGAGTTAAAACAGTTTTTGAAAACTAAAAATCTTAAAGAAACAATGGTTCGAGTGAAGTTTTGTGCTTTTAGAGGCTAAAAGAAGTCTTTTGTGTCAAACTCAAGTGTGAATTTAACCCACTGACACACATATTGTATAATGTGTGTTATAGCTTTTTGAAAATAGCTTCCTGAACAGAACAACATTTTCCGTATTTAAAGTTTTCTGAAGTTTTGTTTTAAAGTAATTTATAGTCTCAATAGTTGTAGTTTCTTGATTATGAAATAATGTATCAAAAGTAATAGGAACCTAGCTGGAAAGAATTGCTGAAGATGGAAAGCGTATATTTGGTCCTACTTTATTGTTTATATTATGGTAAGATCTAGAGGCCCCAATTGGGATTGGGCTGCAGTCTGCTAGACACTGTACAAACACATAGTCTCCACCCCAAAAAGTTAACAATTTAAATAGACAAGACAGAAAAAGGCTGGGAAAACAAAACAGAGGACAGAAATGTGAAGTGACTTTTCCAAGGTGTTACAGCAGATCAGTGACAGAGCTGGGAATAGACTTCCTGACTTCCAATCCTTATCCACTAGCCCATGCTGCCAGTCCTTGTGTGGGCTGCAGTGGTTGAAGCAACAGGAAAAGTTGCATTACTTAATGGGTAATGTTCTTTTAACAAGAAGGAGGGAGGCTAAATTGGAAACAGGAGGGCCCCAAAGATTCCATGGTAGCTGAACCTCACTTCAGTTTATTGATGCCAGTCTACATGCTGAAGCACTGAGAGAAATTTACTTAAAAAGAATTAGTGGTAAAATGGTAGCTATTAAAAAAATCAGCTTTTACCAAGTTATTATCATCTGGGATTTTGACTGTTTTCCCCATACTTAAAATGGAAGTTATCTGAGCTAACTCTTTAGGAATGGTAGGCAAATATTGACTTTTTAATAATTACTATTCTATGCACTGTGCACAAACTTTTCCTATTGTAAACCTCCCGCCCTTACCAGTAATGGAACCTTCCCCCCCGCCCCACTCTGTTCTGTCCCGCCTGCCCCATTGCTGCACAAGTTGGCTCAGCAGGGGAGGTTGGGCTGAAGTTGGAGCTGGGGGCAGAACTGGGGATGCGGGAGGAGCTGAGGCTAGAGGCAGAGCTGGCCTGGGGGCAGACAGGGAACGAGGGCAGAGCTACATCTGGACCAGGGCCAGAGCTGGGCTTGGGGGCAGAGCAGGGGGGCTGAGTAGAGCTGCAGCCCAGGGGAGAGCTGGGTTGGGGACAGAGCTAGGCTGGGTGGTGCTCCTCCCGGCACCCCTGGGGGTAGCCTGGGCCATGCCACATGGCCCCCTGAATGTTCCTCTGTGTCCCCATAGAGGGAATGCCCCACAGTTTGGGGACCACTGTGATATAGTGTATGTCAGAACAAAATGAGATATTTAGGCCATATAGATTTTTTGAGTCTGAGGATAAGGGAAAAATAATTTTGAGATCTTGCAAGATCACCTAAGAAGGAAGTTCTGCTATACTCATTTTTTGCATGTAAATGCAGGATTTGTGTGCTCAATTTAGGTAGTTTTGAAAATGTAGCTCATAATACTCAAAGAGAAATAAATAGAAGCCACAATTATTCCCACAAATGACAGAAATAGATCTCTCCTTGAGTGCTGCTTCTTATAATGTTATCCATAGTTGAGGCAAAAGTCAGATTGTCAGCAAGATAAATGTGTTATATTGGTTCAAATAATGCTCAAAATGATTGCACTAGTTTACAGCAGACTTGTAAATTAAGTATAGGATGGTGGAAAAATCACAGAACAGTCACCCCCTTTTGAATCAGACTACAACAAATTCTGACAGGCTCCTTTGAAAAAGTATTCTATTACAAATGACTGATTACTGGATCTGAGAAGTAATCAGTTACATATTACTGATCACCATCTCATAGAAATCCTAAATGATAGATTAGTCTGAGTTTCCTTTTGTGTCATGTGATTAACTTGCACAGTTAACATAGTGGCTATGTTTCATGATGCTCTGTCATCTTTGCTCATGCTATGCTCTAAAGATGAGAGTTATATAACAGCTAAAAAATAAAACCAAAAAAAGTAGTAAAAATAACTTAGTTTGCAGCCTGAAAGCAAATCAGATGACTTTGCAGGACTGCATGCTTTAAAGATTAATCTATTATAACTTTAAAAAGGGTAACTTTAAACAGTAATAATATTTATATTATTGGAGGTTTTCCTAAGAGTGCACACTAGAGGGTACTAGTATTCAATACAGAACCCAAATACAATTAATTTAAGATCTTCTTGAAAATATGGGAAGAGAAAGAGGGAGTTTTAAGAGCTTCCTTTTTTCCCACTTGAGTTCAAAAGGGGAGCACACTGTAACTTTTAGCCTAGCTGTTTGGTCCTATGTTTTCTCCATGTGAGCATTGCTTCTTTTAAATAAACTCGTGTTAATCTGAAATTTGGTGTCTGAAGTGGATTTGGAGTTGACTGTAACGACCTATACATTCAATATTCTCTATATAAATTCATAGATTCATAGATACTAAGGTCAGAATGAACCAGTCTGATCATCTAGTCTGACCTCCTGCACAGCGCAGGCCACAGAATCTCACCCACCCACTCCTATGAAAAACCTCACCCATGTCTGAGCTATTGAAGTCCTTAAATCATGGTTTAAAGACTTCAAGGAGCAGAGAAGCCTCCCTCAAGTCAACCATGCCCCATGCTACAGAGGAAGGCGAAAAACCTCCAGGGCGTCTCCAATCTGCCCTGGAGGAAAATTCCTTCCCGACCCCAAATATGGCAATCAGCTAAACCCTGAGCATATGGGCAAGATTCACCAGCCAGATATTACAGAAAATTCTTTCCTGGGTAACTCAGATCCCATCCATCTAATATCCCATCTCAGGGGATTAGTCCTATTTACCCTGAATATTTAAAGATCAATTACTTACCAAAATCCCATTATCCCATCATACCATCTCCTCCATAAACTTATCAAGTAGAATCTTAAAACCAGATAGATCTTTTGCCCCCACTGCTTCCCTTGGAAGGCTATTCCAAAACTTCACTCCTCTGATGGTTAAAAACCTTCATCTGATTTCAAGTCTAAACTTCCTGGTGGCCAGTTTATACCCATTTGTTCTTGTGTTCACATTGGTGCTGAACTTAAATAATTCCTCTCCTGTATTTATCCCTCTGATATATTTAGAGAGAGCAATCATATCTCCCCTCAACCTTCTTTTAGTTAGGCTAAACAAGCCAAGCTCCTTAAGTCTCCTTTCATAAGACAAGTTTTCCATTCCTCGGATCATCCTAGTAGCTCTTCTCTGTACCTGCTCCAATTTGAATTCATCCTTTTTAAACATGGGAGACCAGAACTGCATACAGTATTCTAGGTGAGGTCTCACCAGTGCCTTTTATAACGGTACTAAAACCTCCTTATCCCTACTGGAAATGCCTCTCCTGATGCATCCCAAAACCGCATTAGCTTTTTTCACAGCCATATCACATGGTTGTCTGATTATTGTAGATGTTTACTGAATGTATGTGTTGATTTTAATGTAATATAGAGGTGTTAGGAAATTCATCCCAGGAAGGAAGAGGGTGGCTCCAGGTAGCTATTCATCTACCAGCACTCTAGAGACTTTGACAAGCAAGGAGGCCCAAGTTTGTGCATTTAGAAAACAAAGGGCTTTGCCGGTTTTAAAAGGACACTCCCTGACACAACATTTCCAGTGGACTGAGATGACCTCTCAGGAGAAAAGGCTGAGATGAAAGGAAACTGAGGCTGAGACCCAGAAAAAATGGGCTTGTATGATCACTACATTGTTAGGACTCTGGGCTAGGGTTGCCAGGTGTTCGGTTTTCGACCAGAACACTTGGTCGAAGAGGGACCCTGGCGGCTCCAGTCAGCACTGCCGACCAGGACATTAAAAGTCCAGTTGGCAGTGCTGCAGGTCTAAGGCAGCCTAGTCCCTACCTGTCCTGGCATCGCGCTGTGCCCCAGAAGTGACCAATAGGTCTGGCTCCTAGGCGGTGGGGCCACAGGGCTCCACACACTTCCCCCACCCCGAGCACTAGCTCCGTACTCCCATTGTCCAGGAACCATGTCCGGGGGGGGGCGGGAGAAGATGCCGGCGGGCGAGAGTAGTGCACGGAGCCTCCTGCCCCACACCCTTGCCTAGGAGCCAGATCTTCTGGCCACTTCCAGGGCGAATCATAGAGCCAGGACAGGCAAGGAGCCTACCTTAGACCCACAGTCGGCGGTGCAGAGCTAGGGTGTTCGGTTTTGTGCGATTAGAAAGTTGGCAACCCTACTCTGGGCAAGCTAGGGTCACATGTAGGCTTTTTGTTGTTTTCCTTCTTTTTCTCTGGGATACTTTGTTTCTTAATGAAGAATATGTTACTTTTAAGAAGGCAGCGCTAGACATGGAAATCCACAGGTCACAAGCTCCCAGAGGGGAACAAGAACCGCAGGCATCCAACCCCCATTGGGCCTAAAGGGTAAGAGCAGTTGGTCACAGTGTACTGCAGTCCAGATCTCCTGCCTGAAGGTGACAGAACTGTGTGATTCCACTCTGAGACTGTAAAAGGCAGGAGGCCTAACACCTGAGAAGTTGCACTCAAAGAGATCGTAAAAGGTCTAGAGTTGCAGCTAGCTCTAAACGATGACAGGGTCTTTTTACCATTTCTAAGTTTGCCCTACAGTTATTTTTAGATAGTTATCTGATTACATGTAACTAATTACTGTAACTGATTGGTTTTATCACCCTGGATCTTGATCACCTGATGAAATTAATTTTAAAAAATGTACACATACAGTGAAAAAATGTACCAGAGTATTAAGATGTCTGTCAATGAGTTATGGGATTTGTCAATTTTCAATACCAGATATTTAGGTGACTGTAACAAATTACTTTTAGGTGTCTCTGGATAGGTTATGAGGATTATCCATCTTGAATATGTTGGTGAGAGTTTGGCTGTTAGACTCTGTTAATCTTATCTTGTGCCGACTTAGATATCAAGTTATGCTTTGCTTTTGCTCTGTCACATTTCACTTCTCAAGTCATTTTTCCTGTAGATCATCACATGTGCAATAATACAGCATGACAAAATGTTACAAAAATGTGTAAGGTAACTTATGTACACTGGGTTGAGAATAGATTCCTTCTGTGCTATCAGTCTGGGACTCACATAGCAGATGGCTATTTTTTTTTTTTAAGACGGGAGGATTTTTCTATCTGCAAATGATATCTGAATGTATTTGCCTACTCTACCTTCCAATACATCACGGCTAATAAAGACTTTGTTAACCCACACTAGTGTAATGCCATAGGACCTAGCGTCCTTCCGGTTAATGTATTTTTAATATAGTTTGACATTTTTGCAGTTTGTCAAATCAAAGTTGATTGAGAGCTGTGTGTTAGAATTTTCCTGGCTTTACAAGTCTCGTGCACAAGGAGGTTCTAGAAAGTTTAGAAAACTTATTATTATTTTGATACATTTCTCCTTGTTTTTAACTAAGCCTGTAAAGCACAGCCCAGGACAAAGGACAGTGCTGAGCCACACACACTGCACATGGGGGACCAGCAGGAGGCATTCTGTTTCAAGGAGGCAGAATTTGTTTCTAATCTTTGCCTCCTAGGCCTTCAGAAACTATAGGATTGGTTGTTCTTACTCTGCACAAAGGGGAAAAGCTACTCCCTGCTCCTTTTTGGAAACTGTGTGGCTCTTGAGAAATAGGGAGGGACCTTAGTACTTCCCTGAGAATAGTTTTACAGCTTTACAGAAGCCACAATAAGGGTGGATCATCTTTTCATCTGGCAATAAGAGATTGTGCCTTCTTACTGCTATGTTATCCCTTGCTATAGCGGAAGCTTACTGACAAGGTGGTAACATTCATTTTCTTTTAGGTAATGATGACAGTCTTATTGCTCTTCTACTGTACATCTTAGTCATAGTCATTTTGAGAAAGAGGTGTTCTCACAATCATTAAAGAAGAAGGGATGTGAAATGATCTGTTTACTGCCAGACTCTTTTTTCTCTTGGAAAGTAATTTAAAACATCAGGCAAGCAGAATTGTTGGGGTTTTTCTGCAATCATGCCTTTCTGTGTATTATATTTCAGTAGAAGCAAGGCTTTAAGAAAAGCTCTTCTTGTCTCTCATAGCAAACAAAGAGGTTCAAATACTATGGAAACATGAATTAATGCTGGAACTTTTTTTCTTGTTCTGTCTGAGACTTTTAGCTTTTTGTTAATGTATTGAAACAACAACAACAAAAACCTATTAGTCCTGTTAATTTTCATCTTTTTTTGGAAAACACTCATCCGATGAAGTGAGCTGTAGCTCATGAAAGCTTATGCTCTAATAAATTTGTTAGTCTCTAAGGTGCCACAAGTACTCCTTTTCTTTTTACTCAAAAGTAGTAACTAAAATTGTTTCTCCATGAATCCATTTCAGTATTTACTCCGTACATGTGATTGTTAATATTTTTATGTTTGTAACTTACAATAACAGTTTCACTCTTAGCATTCTAACATATTCCTGTTGCTCAGTTCCAGACCTGTGTGTACAAGTGTGCCAACATGTCTCTGTATGCAGATGGATCTATGTACACACAGGTACATGGTATATGTTAATAGGTTGTTTAAGTGATCCCCATACACACCAGAATAATTGTTTTAAACTAAACTTAGAAAGACTGACTAATAAAATTATTTTAGGTTACAAAACCATCATTAGCTTGGGAAGGATAGTCATTAGTAGAGAGCTTTTCACAGGAACATAGGAATTGCCAAACTACATCAGAATGGTGGTCTGTCTAGCTCAATAACAAGCCTCCAATAGTGGTTTATACCAGATGCTTAAGAAACCCCACAGTTGACAAATGTGGAGTAATTTACCCCTTCCCATCATGAAGGGCTCATCATAATTCTTTCTAGTTAGAGATTGACTTACGCCCCAAGACATGAGCTTTTATATTCCTTCCAATAGTCTTTTATCACTCTGGATACTCTTGATATAGATATACATGTCCAATCCCCTTTGAATCTAAGTTCTTAGCCTCAACAACATGAGGCAATGAGTTTCACCACCTAATTACACCTTGTGTAAAAGTATTTCCTTTTCAGTTTTTAATTTACCACCTTTCAGTTAATAGAATGTTCCCTTGTTCTTGTGTTATGAAACAAGGAAAACTGTAATTTACAATCTGCCTTCTCTATATCATCGTTATTTAATATATCTTTTTACATCTCCCCTCTTTTGTCTCTTTAATCCCAATCTTTTCAATGTATCTTTATATGAGAGTTTTTCTATGCCCTTAATGACAGGTTTCAGAGTAGCAGCCGTGTTAGTTTGTATTCGCAAAAAGAAAAGGAGTACTTGTGGCACCTTAGAGACTAACAAATTTATTAGAGCATAAGCTTTCGTGAGCTACATGCATCTGATGAAGTGAGCTGTAGCTCACGAAAGCTTATGCTCTAATAAATTTGTTAGTACATGCATCCGATGAAGTGAGCTGTAGCTCACGAAAGCTTATGCTCTAATAAATTTGTTAGTCTCTAAGGTGCCACAAGTACTCCTTTTCTTTCTATGCCCTTAAGTCATTCTTATCATCCTTCTCTGAAACCTCTCTAATTCTGCAATATATATTTTGAGATGAAAGTATATAATGACATCAGAATTTATTCTACATTATGCCCCATCTCATTTCTTATACATCTAAATATGTTGTTTGTGTGTTTCTGAGGTGATGTGGTTAATATAGAACCCTGTAAGGTATATGAATAGTGCATTTACCCCACCCCTGCAATGTGCATTACTTTGCATTTATCAACACTGAATCTCACCTGCCAATATGTTGCCCATTCACCTGTTGTTATTATTTATTATTTGTAATACCGTAGCACTGAGAAGCTCTTCTCATGGACCAAGACCCCATTTTGCTAGGTGCTATACAAACACAGAACAAAAAGATTGTAATATCCTTTGGGCGGGGCCATCTAAGCATAAGAGAAGAGACAACAGATGGATAGAATTGATAGGGAAGTACAAGTAGACAACAATAAGACAATATTGGTCATTGTAATAGGCAGTAGTCAAGTCCCTCTGAAATATAAGTGTTCCCTGAACTTGACTAATATATATAATTTTGCATCATCTGCAAATGTTGCTACCTTGCTTCTCACACCCCTTTCCACTTGCTAATAAATATATTTAAGAACATCGGACCTAATAGAGAATCTTGGAGCACATTGCTGGTCCATACATTATACATTTACAGTGATAAGATCTCCAAAATACTATGCCTTTGATTCATGAAAATTTTTAAAATGTGTTTGTTTTCATACTCACTCGACCACCTGACAAAAGCATTTCTGGTTCAAGACCCACTCTTGATTCAATACTAGGAGTAAAATCCCAAATTCTTTCACAAATGGGATGAACAAGTGTTTTGTTAAACGCTTTATCCTTCCTGATGAAAAGAGATAATTTGACTCTAACGTGGCAAACATTCAAAATGAAATCAAACTTTATGGTTGCACATTAGCACTATCCATTACCTTGTCCCATAAGATGCAATAGATGTTGTTATATGTTTCTAGCTTCAGTGCAATCTCTGGACTGGGTTATTTTTCTTCAGCCCATTTGGAAAACTGGAATTCTTAAATTAAAATAAAGCCCCAGAGTTTCAAATTCCCACCTGTGCTACAAGGTGGATTCCACTGAATAATCTTGAGATCCTGTAAAAGAAGCACATCCCTTTCCTCCAGACAAATGGTACTTTAAGGCTGTAGTGTTGTAGGTGAATTAAGGCAAAGATGAAGACAATTTTTTTACACAAATTATCTTAAGGTTTTGTTATGATTATAAGGAGTTTGTGGCATTTGTTAGCTTTTAAAACTACTCTTCATGCAATTTAGCCTTTTGAAGGCTAAGTGTGAACATGCTCATCTTCAGTAATTTGTACTGAACAAAATTATACCTAAACCCTCCCTCTTCTCAGCAAAAAAAAAAAAAAAATACAACCACCCTCCCAAATGCTGCTCCTGCAGTCTTTCATGCAGTCTTTGACCCTGCTTCACAGCTGCCTTTCCTTCCAGCAAACCTCAACCTAGCTTTACCCCTTTTCAACTACTAGCTTTCCTAACATATGGTGCCCTGCACCTTACTGCTATTTCCAGACAGAAAGCAGCAATTGGAAGGAGAACAGGTAGACAAATGGAATGTGAGGCTGGGCATCACTTGTAGAGGATGCGGATAGTATTAAGAAAAATGTTTTGCTGAAAGAATCTTGTTTAGGACAGTGAAAATGGGGTAACCATAAACTTGTTTGAATGCAGCTGTGGGATGTTTCTCGCTTTCCCTTTTAGTAGTTGATACCAGAATAGATAATCTGTGGGTAAAAAAGAATAATAATTTTATTTGCTGACTGGCAACCCTGAAACATATAGCACCCGTGTAAAAGAATGGGTGGGAAAAAAAATAAAGGTCCCATCCTGGGCACCTGAGTTTCCATCAATGTCAGTGTGAATTGAGGACACTCAGCACCTTGCAGAAGGCACTGAGTAAGTTTCAGAATCGGGCACAGAGAGATACACCGTCAGTCAAAGTAATAAAAATGCAGGCTCAGTTTGAAACACAGACTGTCCCTTGACAGCAAGTACCAGTAATGCCAGTAAACCATAGGTCTACATCCCCTTGGTAAGTGAAAATGCAATTGTAAGTGGTGTGATGTCTTAATGATAAATTCATGTCAAGGTATATTTGTGTATCTGATGCTATTTATATAGATAATATTTCTTAAGAGCTTCAGTCGTGTCTCTTGTGAATATCTGTAGCTTACGATACAAAGAAGAAAAATTTTAATAAGGGGTTATAAGGTAGTGGCATAAGAAAAATACAAGACTTTTGGGAGACACAGTATAGAAATTGTCTGAAAACTTTTTCTAAAGTTGGAAAAGCTTTTTCACTTGATAGCAATTTTCAGTAGGTAATACTGCCTTTCTGATATTGCCTGTTTGACACTCATGGTATGATATATTAGTTGGGCTGGGAGGCCTATTTTAGTTGGGCTGTGCTGTATGTATCATGGTGGCATCCTGGATCTGATGGCCATGATATTTCATTACCCGCCATCCTCTATTGGAATCCTCTGTAACTGTGCAGTAAGTATGTTGTACTCATATTTTGGATATGGCAGGGGTTGGATAATGCTTTCTCCCTCCTCCCCCCCATCTCCCTTTTCTCTCCCTTTCATTTTTATGAAAAGTTCCTATAATCTCAGCTGGCCATGAATTCCCCTGACACACTGAATCTGCAAAGGGGGAGACAGTGTCTTCAAAATGTCGATGCAGTATGCCTCATAAGTGCAGACAGCTCAATGACACAACACTAGGAAGTCTTTAAATTTTGCAATTGTGGCCCATCAGAATCTGGGTCTGGAAAATGCTTTTCATTGACCCTTGCTGATGTTCCTGCTGAAAATTTGACATATGAAGCTGCAAGCTCTGCTTCCTAAATTCTAGCAGACAAGAAGAAATGCGTTTTTTGAAAAGAGAATACAGGTACAGGGAATTCTTGGTCAGTTACATATTTGGGCCTAGATCCTCAGCTGGTATAATACAACATAGCTACACTACTGTCAATGTGCCATGTTTCTCAGCTGCTATAAGTAAGCATAGCTTCACTGATTTCATTGTTACACCAGTTGAGAATCTGGCCCTTAATCCATGTGACTCAAGGAATATAAAACTTTTGTGAATGTGTCAACAGAATGGTGCACCTGCATATCTAATAAGCACATCTAACCCTACCTTTGTGTGTATTTGGGGGTGAAAGAGACTGGTTGGTATTTGGGGTTTGGTTTAGGTTTTATTCTTTCTTTTAATGTACCATTTATATTTTAAGAAGTTTTTGTATTATTAAAGAAGCTATGTTTTATATTTTCTGGGGCTATCCAGAGACTAGTTCTACCATCTTGCAGTCAGACTTGCTTCACCGTTACTTTGAAGCATGGACAAAAAGACAATCATCAAAAGTTGCTATCTCTATTTGACTACAGAGTATGATCCTAAACAAAGCAGGCAATGGCAAATGGATCACACCTGACCTGCTTGAAAAGGCATCTGTAATCTTTAGAATAGTTAAGAACTTGTTGCAAAAAACCCCCACTTCTTTCTTCAGCTTCCCATGAAGTGTATAGTAGCCAAATTGTGTCCTGGAACTGCAAATTCATGAGTGAGTCTTGCAAGGATCCTAAATTTTCCATTTGGAATATATTCCAGAATGGACAAGACTACAACCCATATTATACCTGCTCTGCATGAGACACTTGAATCATAGGACTGGAAGAGACCTTGAACGGTCAACTATTCCAGTCCCTGTACCAGGTGTTTGTTTTAAAAATCTCCAATGATGGAGAGTGCACAACCTCCCTCGGTAATTTATTCTAGTACTTAATCATCCTGCCAATTAGGAAGTTCTTCCTAATGTCCAACCTAAACCGCCCTTGCTGCAATTTAAGCCTAATGCTTCTTGTCCTATCTTCAGAAGTTAAGGAGAACAATTTTTCTCCCTCCTCCTTGTAACAACCTTTTATGTACTTATGTTATCATGTCCCCTCTCAGTCTTCTCTTTTCCACATGGAAGAACCCAATTTTGTTAATCTTCCCTCATAGGTCATGTTTTCTAGACATTTAATCAGTATTGTTGCTCTTCTCTGTACTTTATCCAATTTGTCCACATCTTTCCTGAAATGTGGCACACAGAACTGGACACAATACTCCAGTTGAGGCCTAATCAGCGTGGAGTAGAGTGGAAGAATTACTTCCCGTGTCTTGCTTATAACACTCCTGCTAATGCATCCCAGAATGATGTTCTCTTTTTTTGCAACAGTGTTGCAATGTTGGTTCATATTTAGCTTGTGATCCACTATGACCTCCAGACCCCTTTCTGCAATTCTCCTTCCTACTCAGTCATTTCCCATTTTGTATGTGTATAACTGATTGTTCCTTACAAAGTGGAGTACTTTGAATTTGTCCTTATTGAATTTCATCCTGCTTTCTTCAAATCATTTCTACAGTTTGTCCAGATCATTTTGAATTTTAATCCTATCCTTCAAAGCACTTTCAGTCCTTCCCAGCTTGGTATCAGCCACAAACTTTATAAGTATACTCTATATGCCATTATCTAAATCATTGATGAAGATATGGAACAGAACCAGATCCAGAACTGATCTATGCAGAATCCCAATCAATATACCTTTCCAGCTTGACTGTGAACCACTGATGGCTGCTCTCTGGGAATGGTTTTCCAGCCAGTTATGCACCCACCTTATAGAAGCTCCATCTTGGTTGAATTTCCCTAGTTTCTTTATGAGAAGGTCATTCAAGACATATCAAAAGCCTTACTAAAGTCAAGATATACCACATTTACTGCTTCCCCCCTACCACAAAGCTTGTTACCCTGTCAAAGAAAGCTATTAGGTTGGTTTGACACAATTTGTTCTTGAGAAATGCATGCTGACTGTTACTTGTCACTTTATTATCTTCTAGATGTTTGCAAATTGATTGCTTATTTATTTGCTCCATTATCTTTCCGGGTATTGAAGTTAAGATGACTGAATTATTGTCATCTGAGATAGTTTACATGGCTGAGTACTGACTCTGTCTTGTATTGCAACTCTGTGTTTCTAGAGTGGGCTATTTCTTACATAATCTTTGAAATAATACATCAGAGTGTGTTAAAGACTTTCCTGCTTCCTTATTGGGAAACTAGAAGTCACAGGAGTGTGATAGCAGGGCTCAGTTAGGAAAGCAGTTGACAGCTGTTAATTAACATTTTTACTGTAACTCTTGTCTTTAGCAGTGAAATATTCATTGTGTTTTCATCATTCACATATTCAGAGCAGTTGGCAGAAAAGTCTTTGCCATAAGAGAGTGTGTACAGTCAGACAATGAATCTATAGCAATATGTGGCATCCCTGCAGGGAAGGGCAAGCATTCCCTACATTGTATTTTTTCATGGGAACAATGCTGTATGCATACCAGTAGCACTAAGATACTGTTACTATGATGCAGTTGTTGGTGAGATAAAATAATCATGAATGCATGCCGAATTACTGTAGCTCAACAAGACAGGCAATGCAAAGGGATATCTCAAAGCAAGACACTTACTAACTGTAGCAATAGGAACAATGTGAATGGGATGAGATGATGTCAAGAAAATGCCTAAAGAATAATGGGCCAAGGCATTTGAGGTACTGACAGATATTCCAGACTGCCACAGCCACAGAGTAGCTGTATGTGTATATTTTATATAATAGATGAAGCATGGAAGTATCTCTTTTAGGCAACTCTTCTGCTACCAATTGCCTCAAAATATCCACTATATTTTGAGTACAAATCTATTCCATCTTCATTAGAAGATCACTTGCATTGTGTCGGTGTGTATGGAGGTTATATCTATGATATTTTGCAGTCATGCAATAAATTTATTTATCATGTGACCATCTCACTGATGTTTGCCTATCATCCAAGTCCTTCAGATATATTCTAATGTTTCAAACCTCTCATAAGCTTCAAGCATGGGTTCTCTGTTGAAAATAGGTAGTATTCAGCATGGGTAAGAAAACTTGGTACATTCAAAGCTTTTAATCTGAGAATCTTACAAGCCTTTTGATTAATAACTTTAGATACAGTGTTAATGTCACAGGAAAGACAAGATCTCAAACTGGAAATATTATGTGCTACTATGAGCAATCATGATTGTGGAATATTCTTGCCAATGGAGGTTGTAGCCCTTACCTGGATATACAATTAGCTACTATATTGATTACCTGAAAATGCTTGCCCATTCTAATCAAATGTGAATGCATGCCAACTGAGTTTTCCATCTGAATTGAAACATTGTAGCTCAGAGCACAAAAATATCCCCAATTTTAATAATCATCAAGAAAAATCATCAGGAACTGGGGAACTCCAAAATCCTGCTCTAAAGCTTGTATACACAAGCTGATTATTGACATTTTCAAAACATATACCTTTGAAAGTGATTTTATGTAATGTATGCAGTGTTTGCCCACCTGCAACTAAACACCTCTAAATAAGAGTTGATTTGCATGGCACAGATGACTTAGTAGATATTTGAACTTTGTTCTCTTTCCTCCTGTACTGTACATGAGAGGTAGAATCCTGGCCCAAATGAAATCAAAACAACTTTTGCCATTGATTTTACTTGGATAGGGATTTTACCTATTGTGACAGGGTCAGGCCAGATGGCTATAGGAGAGTAATAGAAGGCAGCTATATTAGCCCCAGGCTGAGTAGGTCCCTTTTCCCTGGGTAAGGTAACAGGGAAGGTTCCAGAACAATCAGGAACCTTCTGGAGACAATTAAGACAGGCTGATTAGAACACCTGCAGCCAATCAAGAAGCTGCTAGAATCAATTAAGGCAGGCTAATCAGGGCACCTGGGTTTTAAAAAGGAGCTCATTTCAGTTTGTGGTGTGCATGTGAGGAGCTGGGAGCAAGAGGCACTAGGAGCTGAGAGTGAGAACGTGGATGGTTGGAGGACTGAGGTGTACAACCTTTATCAGACACCAGGAGGAAGGTCCTATGCTGAGGATAAAGAAGGTGTTGGGAGGAGGCCATGGGGAAGTAGCCCAGGGAGTTGTAGCTGTCGCACGGCTGTTCCAGGAGGCACTCTAGACAGCTGCATTCCACAGGGCCCTGGGCTGGAAACCCGAGTAGAGGGCGGGCCTGGGTTCCCCCAAATCCCCCCAACTCCTGGTCAGACACAGGAGAAGTTGACCAGGACTGTGAATTCAGAAAAACGGCCAAGCTGAGGGCTGTGGTGAAGCTCCAAGGCAAGCAAATCCGCCAATAAGTGCAAGACCTACCAAGGTAGAGCAGGAACTTTGTCATACTATGCAGTCTAATTTCTATACCTTCTGATTATGTCTTTCTTTTTCATCACACCAACATCTGTGTGCTCCCCTTTTGAAGGCCATTATAGAGTTCATAGTGTTTCTTAGCCCAGTGGTTCCCAAACTTGTTCCGCCACTTATGCAGGGAAAGCCCCGGTGGGCTGGGCTGGTTTGTTTACCTGCCGCGTCTGCAGGTTCGGCCGATCGCAGCTCCCAGTGGCCGTGGTTCGCTGCTCCATACCGCTTCCAGCAGCTCCCATTGGCCTGGAGCAGCGAACCATGGTCACTGGGAACCGTGATCGGCCGAACCTGCGGATGTGGCAGGTAAATAAACCGGCCCGGCCTGCCAGGGGCTTTCCCTGCACAAGCGGCAGAACAAGTTTGGGAACCACCATCTTCTCTGTATTTTCCACCAAATGCATCCGATGAAATGAGCTGTAGCTCACGAAAGCTTATGCTCTAATAAATTTGTTAGTCTCTAAGGTGCCACAAGTACTCCTTTTCTTTTTTCAAGCTGTAACTAATACAAATCCACTTTTTGGGTGACTACTTATTTATGGCTTTCACTTCACTCACAATGTCTGAGGTCCCTCATTAGGAACTAAAGACACTTCCCCATAACTCTACCAATGGCCAGTACATCGCATTCTCAACCAATATTTATTCTATTCCAGTCCTGCCTTTACCCCCAGAAGACAATGTCATGTGTGCTGATTTATGTCAGAGAAATGTGGTCATATGAGACCACTGCCCTTCTTTCCCTTGTTGTTATAAACAAAATGCAAACACTGGTGCTCACAAATTGTTAATGGAATTCCTTGTGTCAGCATTTACAATGGTAGTTCTTTAGATTATCCTGTAATCCTTTAAAAGTTAAGAACATGTCGTGATAGATGATCTAAAGTGCGTGTTTCCTTACATAATTTCATTGTTTCTACCTTTTATGTTGGAAGCTTCTATTGATTTAAATTATGGATTTCACTGGGATGATATGTGGACTCACTGTTCACAGGCACCTCTTTGCTTCTTTTATTGCCCGTTTTAATTAGTATGGATTATATTATCAGTTATATCCATACTCAATTCTCTCTTTCTGATGTAGTCTCTTCATGTGGTCTCACAGTCATCATAATTGCATATGCTTTAGTTCTGAAAGGAACAAAAACTCAAATTGTTGGAAAGACCAGTTCTTCTGTGCACATAACTTGTTCACCTATATTGTGATTTTTCCGTCTTTAATTTAAAATGGGGTAGGTGTAAGTATTATTAATTGTTCATTATATATTTAAAGTTTCATATGCAGTTTGCCCAAAGCTGACATATATGGTAATTTAAATTGTACCTCTTACTGCTGAAACCATAGATTATTAGTTTATGGCTTTTTTCAGACAATTCAGCGTAGATTGCAACATGTATAAAATGCTCTTATTGGAATTTTAACTCTTGTGCAGTGGGTTCTCAAAGTATGTCCCTCCAAACTTGAAGGAGCTAATACAATTACTTCCTCTTAAACATTAAACTCATATTAACATTGCTTTGACTTAAAAATCAGTACTCAATTTGGGCCCTTCTGTTTATCTGAATTTCTATCTCCATAAGAGTCCAGTTGTCGCTTGGGAGCTGCTAAAACTGGGTTTGGGCCTTTCCAAAAGATGAAAGTACTGCAGTACCAAATATACAAACTTAGGTGCTGAATTATCCTTAGCTTTTTGTTTCTGGCAGAACACTAGTGTGTCTTTTAAAAATTAACATTTTAAATATGTTTTGGGAAGATTTTGCTTGAAACACATTGTTTTAACCTGTACCATTTACAGACAAGAGCAGAGCCAGCTCTACCCTTTTTGCTGCCCCAAGCAGCGCACCGAATTGCTGCCGCCACAAGTGGCTGAAGAAATAGAAGATGCCGCCGATTTGCCGCCGCGAGCAGCTGAAGAAAGAAGCTGCTGCAGAATTGCTGCCGCTGCAGAAATGCCCAAACGGCACACACGGACTGCCGTCCCTTTCAGATTGCCGCTCAAGTACCTGTTTGGAACGCTGGTGCCTGGAGCCGGCCCTGGACAGGAGGTCATAGATATGCAAGATCTTGCTACACCCCAGCTTTTAAACAGTCTGTCAAGGTTCCTTACCTACTCTGAACTCTAGGGTACAGATGTGGGGACCTGCATGCAAGACCCCCTAAGCTTATTCTTACGCGCTTAGGTTAAAACTTTCGCAAGGTACAAACTTTGCCTTGTCCTTGAACTGTATGCCTCCACCAACAAGCATTTTAAACAAAGAACAGGGAAAGAGCCCACTTGGAGATGTCTTACCCCAAAATATTCCCCCAGGCCCTACAACCTCTCTCCTGAAGAAGGCTTGATAAGAATCCTCACCAATTTGTACAGGTGAACACAGACCCAAACTCTTGGATCTTAAGAACAATGAAAAATCAATCAGATTCTTAAAAGAAGTATTTTAATTAAAGAAAAAGTAAAAGAATCACCTTAAAATCAGGATGGTAAATACCTGACAGGATAATAAGATTCAAAACATAGAGAATCCCTCTAGGCAAAACCTTAAGTTACAAAAAGACGCAAAATCAGGAATATACATTCCATCCAGCACAGCTTATTTTACCAGCCATTAAACAAAAGGAAATCTAACACATTTCTAGCTAGATTACTTACTAACTTAACAGAAGTTCTGAGGCTGCCTTCCTGATCTGTTCCCGGCAAAAGCATCACACAGACAAAAAAACCCTTTGTTTCCCCAACCCCCTCCAGGTTTGAAAGTATCTTGTCCTCTCATTGGTCATTTGGGTCAGGTGCCAGCTAGGTTACCTTAACTTCTTAACCCTTTACAGGTGAAAGGGGTTTGCCTCTGGCCAGGAGGGATTTTATAGCACTGTACACAGAAAGGTGGTTACCCTTCCCTTTATATTTATGACACAGTCCCTTTGAGGAAACAGTGTACCAGACCCCCAAGGAGTCCCACTCTTCCTTCAGAGTAGTCTTAGTGGCACAGATGCCACATAGCCTGAACCTCTGGCCTTCGTCATTCCTGTTTCACGCAGTGAGTTCTGCCCACCAAATCCAACTGAAGTAGACTCTGGGTCAGAGACTTTTACACTCTTCAGGGCCCAGAGCATCTCAGCAACTATTTGCAGTTACACCCACCAGCCTCTTTAAAACAGAATACGGTTATAGTAACACAGCATCAGGATGTCTTTAGGTTAGCAGAGAGAAGCAAAGATTAACACCTAATCTGTATTGGCCACACCATTGCAAAATGCTTTGGAATCCATTTCTGGCTGTGGGTCTCTGGCAATCCAGGTGAGAGCTCAGTGTCTCTCCAAAAGCCAGCTCTTATCCTTGCCTTTTGATACCTTTTGGTCCATTGTCTAACTCCTGCAGTTCACATGTTCAGCCCACTGGAAATTGCCACTGTTAGGTGTTCAGTACTTGGTGCTTCTGCCGTCTTACTGGATCCTCAATTGATATTAGTCAGTTTCAGCGAATCCTGTCATGATCCATTCATTCTACCACAGACAGTTAAGTGATACAATACATGTCTTCTGCCCCAAGTTTAGCTTTCTTAATCCTTTTGCTACCCAGTGGGGTAACAATCCCTAGCCAAGTAAGTCACTGCCAGGCATATAATTCATAAAATTTACAGGAAATTCCCACGTCATCACAGTGAGGATTCAATACAAATAGGGAAAGTATCTCTAATATAAGCAGTGACTGCTTTAATGAAGCCAGTATGAGGGCTTTGCAAAGGGGTCTTGATGATTCTTAGAGTAACTACTCCAATTCCACCTTTTAAGATTAGTTCTTAAGGTTTTGCTGCAGTTCCCTAACTTGACACCAGATGGTATAACAGTGACAGCTTATTGTTCCCCCCACACCAGTCAGATCTATTTCCGCACTTGGCTACAACTGTTGAAGTACATGTAAAAGTTCCTTAGACACATTTAAGCTCACCTGAATTTGGCCCATAATGGGGATCCTGAAAAAGAGTAAAAAGCCACATTTTAAAATGAAGCTGAAACCATCTATACCTCAAAGCACTCAAGTTAAAGGAAGAAAGGAAGAAGTTTACTGAAGAACTGTGTTGAGATGTCACCCTTAGGATATGTGACTTCAGCCATGATAATTTATACCATACATGAAATACTGTCTGAAGATAGGAACGATTCATTTCAAATGGAAGGAATGAGGCTCATTTTTACTGTTTGGCATTCATAGTAAAAAGTATTTGGCACATTCTGTTCTTTGTTATTTGGTCCCAGAAAGGACCATATAAATCTCTCCTTCACCATACTGAATAAGCATGTCAAAATAGTACCTCTCATGTGTACTGAAAGCAGTGAAGTTGTGCTTCTGGACATACTGATTCATTGTGGTGAAGGAGAAGTGATACAGACCAATTTAAGAGAACCATCATGGATGGCAAAATCTTATTGTGGTGTTCTGAATGGGGGTGGGGGAAAATCTGTGTAGTGTGGATTAATTTACAGTATCCTGTAGCCTGCATTTCAGAAATAGTAGTCACATATTAGCCAAGCTCATCTGTTTAGATGTATTCATATTTTAAAGATAGTCTAGCTATATTGTACTTGTATGGTGCAGTGTTTCTCATTCACAGATTATAACAAACCCCCATCTTTGCTTATGGGACTGTGTATGTATAATGTACCTTACAGTGTTACATGTATATGAAAACAAATCAAATTATTTATAAGCAAGATTGAGGGAAAATACTTCTCTCTTGCTTTTTACCATAAATCATTCTGCTGGAACTGCTTTGCTCAAACACCTTGAATTTAGCTTCGTAATGCTGCACATTTCTATATTTCTAATCCTTTGATATGTAGCACTTTTTCTGAATTTTATTCACACTTATTTGTGATCACAGGTAGTAGCCATTTTCAAGTATTATTTTGAAACAAATTATAATATGACATGGGAAATAAAGTAAGCTGGCTTGACACTTCAAATAACCACAGCCAAGAAAATCATTTCCATTTTCAATCTAAATCAAGCTGTCAAAGATAAATGAACAAGTTAAGAGTTTGATTAGTTTTCAAGTGGTATTTGTCACTCTCAGCTGTACTGATTTGGAAGGTATATTGCCAACAAATTTAGTAAAATTTTCCTTTCCTAAAGAGCAAGGTTCATATATATGTGACTACCATATAACTACCTTTTTCATACAAACTATTAATAAAGACTCATCTGAGAGAGAAAAAAAAGTTAATAGGCTTCCCATATGTAAAAACTTTTGGAAGTTGATTTGATTTCCATGTACCATTTAAAATAAGTTAGCCAATATTCTGAAACTGCCAGTTAATAGTTTATCCTTGGGTCTAATGAACTATCTCTTTTACGATCCACGTGTCTGAAGTGAAATCAGTCAATATTTTGAGAGATCCAGTTGTGTTTCAGCATAAGTCATGGAAAACATTTTTCCTCCATTTCATTATTTATTTCAGTTTCTTGCTTCAGGTGAGACTACTTTGATAGCCTCTTTCCAAGTAGAAAGATTGCTGAAACACATCCTTTTAGGCAAAACCCTTGTTGCTCAGATACCTAGTCAGCAAAAAGGGGATTGCTCATATTTGGATTCAGTCTCACAAAGTGGTGGGCACTAGTCCTGAACCTCTCCATTCTCACTGATGTTGATTGGAGTTGAGTGCTCTTTGTAGGAACAAACCCTATAGCTCAGTGGTTTGAGCATTAGCTTGCTAAACCCAGGGTTGTGAGTTCAATCTCTGAGGGGGCCATTTGGGGCAAAAATTGGGGATTGGTCCTGCTTTGAGCAGGGGGTTGGACTAGATGATCTCCTGAGGTCCCTTCCAACCCTGATATTCTATGATTCTTCTATGATCCTTTTCCAAAGAGGAGGCTGGCTAGACAGCTGGTATGCTGCAACTGCTGCATGCTACACTAGTCACAACTGTCTCATTCTTTCCTTGTGCTCCCCTTGTCTGTTTGGTTTATTCATCTGATGCTACTGGTCTTGTAGTTAGACCAAGTTTTTCAGGGTGGGGAACATCATTGTCTTCTGAAGGTACTGTGCCTAGTACAAAATGGCCCTGATTGGAACCTATAGGCACTATATGCAATACAAATATAATAATGATATCCTTCATATTTGCATTACGAGCAGCTTTAAGAGGATAGTCCTGTATTTGTTTCTAAATCTAGGTGTAAGACTTGTAACACTTCAGAGTGTAATAGTAGTAATAATAATGATACTTAGCTCTTCTGTAGTGTTCTTAATCCATAGAACTGAAAGCACGTTCCAAAGGAGGTGGTATCCCCATTTTACACCTGGGGGAACTGAGGCACAGAGGTGAAGTTCCCAATATCGTAGAACAGGCCAATGGAAATACCAAGAATTAGATTGAAAATAATACTCTCTAGAAAAATGATGTGTACTTGGCAATTGTTGTCTGCTTTTCCTGGACCCTCAATAGTCACTCAAAACTTCTGTCATTATTCACTGTGGCCTAACTGTTCTCATTGAAACCAGTACTGAGTGCTTTGAAAATCCACTAATGTTTTGCTGCTGCTATATCCAACTTTCTTTAAAACCGCATTTGCCTTAGCAAGCATATTAAGCATCTTTCCCAATGACCATTTTACTATCTGAGATCTTGCTGTAGGATAGGTTCCTTTTTATCCTTGTCTTTCAAAGAATAACCTTGCCTAAAAGCATTCCCAAATTCAAAGCACAATTTTAACTAGTGATTTCAGGGACCATCACTTGCTTAAGCAGTATTAACAATTCTGCTACATTGTTTGCCTTATTGGGCTAGCTTCAGGGGTTTAATGGGTCACAAATACTGTGTATGTAGGGAAAAGGAAAGCATTGATTTTTGCTCTGCAGTTGATGTTTGCCTTGCTTTTTCAGCTTCAGTCTAACCCAAGTAGGATGAGTAAGGGAATACAGAGCTTTGGGTTCCATTAGGAATTAATTTTTAAAGTTTACAAGTTCAGTTTCTTACATTTCACTTACAACCTCTGTAGAGATCAGAATGATTTACAGTCACCGTTGAACTTAAGACTGATTCCCAGAAGTTGAAGTCCAGTAGTACTTCTATAAACCACTATAATAATATTTTATTTTTATGGTTCTAAATGTCCTGCAGTGTATGGTAATTCAGATATAAAATAATTAAAGGCAATTAAAGGCCATTATACTAAGGATTACTTTGAGCTAATGATAGACTACTTGCCGCAAGGAAGAATTCTTTCGAAAGTAATGCAGGAAACCTGATAACTGTTTGAGGTGGGAAAAGGAGCAGATCACTGAGACCAGAATAGGGGGAAGCTAAAATTTTGGAGATTTGTGCAGCCTTTAGAGCTGTCATAGTGTCCTTTCACTTTTTAATATTTTTTATAACCAACTATAAATACTATTTTATAAGGAAAGGTATTCACAATGGAACACTTCCTCAAAGAACCCATTTTCCTCAAACAGCACTTTCAAAGAAGAGAGAGTTATTCTGGGTTTTAAATTTTGTTTTGACCATATTCTCCTCTTCGGTTCAACAATGATAATTTACAATTGACCTACCAGAAGCGAGTTTATCTTTTAATAAGAGACTTCCCTTTTTAAAACAAAATTCAGTATCCTTGTTGGACAGAGCATCAAGGAGTGGAACCTTTAGGGTCAACTTTTCTAAAAAGCTCTAGGCAAGATTAAGTGCTCAGCAGCTATAATTGGGGCCTCATTTTTAAAAAGGCTCAGCAACTAGCAGCTTCAATTGTGACACAGAGGGCTGAATTTACCAGCGAGTTTCTGGGTTACAGACAGGCAGCTTCTGCTGTTTGTGTGCTGCACAACCAATAAGGCACCCCCACCTGCATAAACAGGCGTCTCCACAATACAAAATTGAGCCAAATAGTCTTACTGCATCTGAAGGGAATGGGGTCTCCTGGCTCCCAATCCCCAAGTCCTTTCAGTATAGTCCCACATTGCCTAACCCAAGAAGGGGTAGAAGATAGCAATACCAGCCATGTAACAGCTTGTCTTGGGCCTTGTGGAACATATTCTACCAGGTCAGTATACCAGAGTCTGCTGTCTCCTTGTAGGTGGACAGGAACTGGTGAATGACCTTCTTGGTAGCAGTAGAGCTACTAGCCGCTCTCTCCCAGAGCTCCCCAGCAACTGTCTTGAACTTTCTGCTTTTAAGCCTTTATTTCATCCTTAACATGATTGATTGGGCTGGAGAGGCAGGGTCAACAACTCTTTAACTTCTTTGTCACCAGTGTGGTTTATATGTCCTATCACACCAACATCCTGGCTTCTTATTTTGGTACCTTGACGGGACTTTTAACGGCTCAGTCGGCAGTGCTGCCTGGAACTGCCAGCATACCTTTTTGACCAGGTGTTCCAGTCAAAAACCAGACACATGGTCACCCGAACTACGTTATAAATTTTATCTTTTGAAACCTTATATGACTGTGATTTCTGCGAGAGTTATACAACACATAAGATTCTTGAAGCCATTCAGTTTTAAATACATGGTGAGAAGGGGACAAAGTGGGCTTAAATTTTAAAAATAGAGGATCAGTTCAAAATTAGAAGCAATTAATGTACTTGCTCTAATTAATGTCACTTGCATCACAGCCATCAATGTTGTTAAATCTGTGGAAATACCCTATTTTATGCTCTTAGAATGAGTTTAGATTGACTGGGTGCATTCTGTTCATAATTAAGGAGATATCAGTATAGACACTTAACTTTGTTCAACAGAGAGACATGGTTTCAGCTCGGGTGACCAGTAGGTGAAATCGTGACACAGTATAGGAGGTAATAGGCGCCTATATAAAAAAAAGCCCCCAATTTCGGGACTGTCCCTGTAAAATCAGGACATCTGGTCACACTAGTTTCAGCCAATGTTATTGTTGCTTCATTTAAAATAATATTTTCAATACAGGTTAGCTGGACACAGTTTACTTTAGAACCTTACATTATTGGAATGGTGGTAGTGTATTTAATTCTGTCTCTCTTGCCATTACAAAATGATCAACAGTTAATATCTTAATTCAAGCAATAAATACATGGCTACTTCTCATTTTAAAAATACATCAACCACATACAGCATTAGAATACTGCTTTCAGCAAATATAGAACCAGACTCTGGCATTTTTTTCAGGGCTAATCATGCTCTTAAGGGTCTGTCTCCATTGCAGCCCGGGGAACCAGCTGCAAAAGCAAGTATGTATCTGTGGGGGTCAAGTGGGCTGGTGCAGCATATTCTGTAGCCCATACCGCACCCTCGCTTCTATTTTTACCAAGCTAGCTAGAGTGCAGCTATCATGGGTACATCTACAGTAGCTGCTATTCACCTCTTGGCTATAATGTACATATTTGATGGAAAGCCCAGTAGTTGGACTTGGTGCAAGAGGAGATTGGGAAGGGAAGAGTGTCTGAGAGGAACACAAATATCTCTTTGGCTCCTCTGGGGCATACAGAGGGTGCAAAAGTTGCAGCATCCTAAAGGGTGAGTTGATTTGAAGAAATTGCAGAATTGGTACCTGAATGAAGACTTCAGAATTTAGCCCATATCTACTTATAATCTTTCATTACTGAAAGAACCAGCATTGACTGCAATGATGGGCACCATAATTATTCTGAATCCATCATTTCACACACAGTAGGTAAAAAAGGTTGTGATCCTATATCTTTTATTCTTGTAGGATGTATTCATATTGTTATGCACATGGATTGCCATTCAGTTCAGGTTATTTATTCACATCTGCATGGTAAACATATTGCTGGACGAGTCAATTCAGATTACTTTTATAATGACGACTTCATCAGTCATTAACATCGGGAACTGTCTGTGGAAATACACATTTCATGAATAAAGCTGCTTTCACTCAAAATCAACCCTGGTGTCCTGCTTTGAGGTAGCACCACTGATTGCGTCCCCTGTGCAAACTATCCTGATCTTTGCTTTTTACCTTGTGGTTTTGTGCACAACAATCCTCACCTATGCTTTGCAGGATCAAGTCCAACATGTTTCATCACACAGCAAGCAACATAACAAAGTGCTGGAAGCAAGATCATGTGAATGGTAGTAATCTAGGTCACACTGGGGATACTCAGAGTCTTAAACACAAGGATTAGACTAGTCACTCTCCTAATAACTTTACATCATCTTATTTGAAAAGTTACGGTCAAACAAATGACAACAGGAAGGGAACTGATGTCACAAAAAGATAATCTGTATTAATCTGCCAACCTAGATTTGAACTAGAATTTATGAATGGTGGCGAAAGGTGACAGGTATGGTATAAATTAGACAAACTGGTAGTTAATGTGTATAGATCTCAAAATGGATTCTATCTCTGGTCACTGCAGTACTACAGGGGGACTCATCCAAATATAATTATGTCCCTGCTGCTTTTTCTCCTAGAGTTTAGCTCAAGGAAAGTATGTAGTATGTACGCATTATATTACATTTCCCCTTGAATGTCATTATTAGTTAGTAGCATAAGTGGTTGCGGTTCAGTGCAGTCTTATATACTGTAGAGGAACACATGCAGAAGAGAGATGAACAAGTGCCAAAATGGGTACAAACCAGTACTTTAGGACGGAGCTGCTTAGCCAGGTTGCCCTGTCACCAGGCCACTCTTTGTCAGATACATTCTTCTGCAGCTCTGCCTCTCATAGAGGATGATGTAGCCTGAAACAGCCAGCCCACAAAGGGCAGGTTTTTTCAGGTAAGTCTGCTCACCTTGTCATATGGACGAGTGAGAAAATAGTGCCTTAAAAAACTTAAGTGGGAGAAATACATATTGTGCAATGTATGTAACCACTTTTATTGTATCCCAAATGAAATAAATTACATTTTTCCAATTAAAATGCAAATAATGTTGATAGAACCTCATCATATACTGATGTCAGAGGAAGTAAGACTTCTAAGTTCTCACTATTTGAAATCATCGAAGTCAATAAAAACTGTTCATCCATGAAGGATTTGAGTGTTAACACGGTTTTATGTGAGGCATAAAGACAACCTTGCTTAACATTTTATTTAAATAAAATACTCTTTATGTGAAAATAAGCAAACTGTGATTTCCTTGCAGCTGCTTTAAAACAAAATGATTGCTTCGCCTCTGAGAGGGAGTTTTTCAAACACTAATATTAATTGCTAATCCCTCCAAACTGGGAATAATTTTAAATTTCATAAAGCACTTTCCCCACAAATACAAGAAATTTTATTTGAATGACAGGGAGGAAATGGAAAAGAGATTAACAGAGACTCTTATCACTGTAAAAAGAAAGGCTATTCTTGAATCCCACTTATCCTTTCCTTTGCTAAGCATTCATCATCAGTCCATAGCTGAGCCTTTGTTTGCAATTATAGCATATTAAAAAAAGTTTAAAGTGAGGAGACCTTCTTCATTGGTGTGTAATTACATATTTAGGGATACTGTGTTCTTTATTTATTTATTTATAACTCCTTAATGTAATCATAGAGAGATAGCCTACAAAGGAAGAAAGTGATGTTCAAGGAGGTCTTAGTGGGAATCTTAAAAAATGATATTTGGCTGGGGAGTCCTTTTCAGGTTACAAATGTAAGAACCAGCATTTTAAATTTTAACAACTGATTCTGGGTTACTGCATAGCTGAATCATTGGCACAAAAGCCAGGTTGTTTCGAGCTTCAAGTAGCTCGGTGAGCAAAAGGAGACTAGAGGATGCATAAACCTCTGAGTGGCATTATTTAGAATGTAAAAACAGGAGATACCCCATGTGGCAAATTTTAATCAAGTGCAGAAGATTAATAACAAGATTTTAAGAAATATGATAAAACTGTGTGCATAAAAAGGTGAAGTTAATGGGGAAACTTGTTCAGAGATGCCCTATTTATCTATCTTGGATACCATTGCAATGAGATATCTATTATAAAAGATTCCAAAGGGCATTATATAATATGCTCATGGTAGAATTCAGTCAGCTCTGAGATGGCACATAGGAGTTTTATAAAGATCTGCACCTATTGAAGTCTTTGGGAAGTTTGTCATTGACTGTAATGAGAAGAGAACCAAGCTTCCAGTTCACAGATAATGAAATAAATGAGGCATATCCTTCATAAAAGGCAATGTTATGCAATTCCTACAAACCACTTAACTGTTGTGATGTCATCTTAATCTTGGAATTTTGTCCTTTGGAGTCTAATACTGTGCCATCCAAGTATTGCTTCCATTACACAAGCATTATTCTTTCAGATAATCTTCCACCTTATTCACTGAAGAATCATTATTCAGACAGGATGTTTCCTCTAAAAGGTGAGGAATAGTGGGAACAAGCTCAGTGCCCTTCCTTACAGTAAAGATGCGCCTGTCACAATAACCACAATTAGGCAGATCCTGCAGAATCTGAGATATCATTTATAATATTTCTAATTAGATTGGAACTTTCTTAAATCCAGGCTGTGTAAAATCTAATAGCAGAGTGAGGATTTTTTCATTCCTTTAAAAAAAAAGATGCAGGCAATAAAGTAAAGACTCCTTAAGATTAAAATTAATCCAGCATTTTATTACCATATTTATGTATTTTCCACCACATCTTTGGTTAATTTTAAATATTATGATTTTTTGTAGATTAAATTGCTTTACAATGTTAAAAGCAGTGCTGAATAAGCTTTGAAATAACTCTTGCTAAATTGATAACTTCAGGGTCTCTAGTGAAGCTCTCCAAGTTTTACTGGCTTATACCTGATTTGCTCTAATAAGGGTTATGGGAAAAGAAAAACTATTGAAACTCCTTTTAGAGATGCCTGGCAACAGACAGGTAGAAAAAGACTTCGAATTACTATTTTTCATTACTGAGAGCCCCTTAGGACTATACTGGAAAGAATTCTGTCTGCCCCAGATAAGAGTCTCCCAGCAGTTTAATGTGCCAATCAGTTGCGCTCAGCAGCCTAGAATCATCATATTGCAGCTATTGAATAGTTCCAGACCATATGCTCAGAAGGATAGGGAATGTGATATGTGTCCCACTTTCAAAGAAGGATGATGAAGAGTATTAATATGCTGATGAAGAAGAAAAAATAGAGTGAAATCTGGGGGATCCTAATATACCTGTGTTATAAAGTCTGACAGATATGCTGCACCAACTATGCCATTTCATATACACTGACATGTTTGAGTTAGCATAAGAACCGTCTCATACTAAATTTCTCAGATCCTCTCTATCTCTTCATCTGTCCTTTATACTATCCTGTAATTGCTTTTTTTTATGAAATAAAGAGTTAAATCAGACTCAAAATACCTGCAAGGAAGCCTGTAACAACATCCACTGGGTATCCTAGAAATGTGGTTGCGTGTGTTCTGTATCTAACTAATTACCTTGAAAACAACTGCCTAGGGTTGAACCAGGTATTGCCTCATTACCATTTGCTGCCACAGCTATAGCTTGAAGAACGAAAACAAAAGGAGATGAGAGAGAAAAAAGTGAGAAGAAAAAAATTATTTTTCTTGCTGTGTAGTGCATCTTCAGTTTCAAAATTTCCTCCTTTATGAAACTAAATGCAATTAGCATGTGTCATGATGAGCAGATAAATGAACAATGCCTCACAACAAGTTATACATATCTAGAACACACGCAATATACTTCATCTTGCATCTGATCCCTAGTAGCCAGACTTTCTGGGGTCTATTCTCAGAATTATTATGCAGATAGAAATTTAGGGGCAAAGAAAAACCTGATATAAGCAGCTAAAACTGCATTGATTTCTGCTTACACCAGATCTAAATTGGGCTCAGTTTTCAAGTCTTCCTCCTCGTTCATCTTCAGCTTCATTCTGAATTGTAAATTAGAGGAAGAGAAGCGTCCTGTGAGAAGACTTTCAGATTAATGGTTTAAAATAACAAAAGAAAATGTTCGGCAGTGGCCTGCACAAACGAGATCCTTGGAATTGAATAAGCACTTTGACGACAAAATGAATTCTGGGGAAGTCAAGGAATATTTTTTGTCAGAGCTGGCCACAGCTGACACTTTACATTATATCCATGTAATTACTGTTCTCTTCTGATACCAATAGAGCTTTCATTCTGGAAATATTTGTCTATTAATCCTGTTATAAACACACTGTGTTTGCCTGGATTGTGATGCCTACAAGATTGTGCAACACACTGTTCTAGATATTGTGCTCACATCAAAACCACAGGCTCAAACAGCCCTCAAACCCTGAAGTTTTCAAATTCTGGATATAGATCTGAATTTTGCAATTTGTGCCCATCTCTACTTTGTTCTATTGACAAAAGACTCAGATTAACCATATGCTTATTTGCTCTCAGAAAAATTATGGGATCATTCATATTTGCTGCTTCTAATGCTATCAATTTTGGTTTATTATTATTCATTTATTTAATTTGTACTTTGGTTTATTCCAAACTGAGATTGTGTAATAGTTGGTCATTTCACTTTGCATTATGTGAGTATTCTTTGGTCTCAGTCTGTATTGGGTAACTATCTCCCGCTCTCCCCAAGTTACGCTTTAGTTTCAGGTTTGAATGAAACCAAAATTGCAGCATGAATCTCATTAAGTATTATCAGAACCTCCTAGCTGTACATCAAGACTGTGCAAAACTATAGATTTTATATGAAAGTGCAAACATATACTTTGAGATAGGATTCAGTCAAAATAGTGTTCAGCTTCACACAAAAGATTTGTGATTTTTAGGGAGTATTTTGACAGTATTGTATCACAGTATTGCCAACCCCAAATGTACAAAAATCATGAGTCAGGCTCACCAAAAATCATGAGATTGGCTTTAAAATCGTGAGATTATGTAAAATAATAGATAAGGTGGTCTTTTTGTTTGTCTTCTGTTTTTGGAGCCTTTAGAGTGCACTGGGGTCACATTTTGAAACTTTCTCCACAGTCAGGAGGATTAGAAACTTAATTTTTCTTAAGAATGAAGGCTGAAATCATCACATATCCACTTAACTCCAGGAGCTGGGTCTTTAAGAAAAACAATAGTTAGCATGAGACTCATGACAAAATCATGAGAGTTGGCAACACTGGACCAGTCAAAACCTGGAACCAATCAATTTTTATGGATTTTTTTGGATTTCATCAACAGTATTTCATAGAGGTCTATTCCAGACAAATATGCCCCTTCTGCTTCTTTAGATATATAATACAATTATTAGACTGTCCCATGTTATCTTCAGTGATCACGATTGCAATGTTCTTGGTTAAACTAGATTAATGCTTCTGTACTATGTTTGCAAAAGAGAAGCACAATGACTTCAGATAAAAATATCCTGTTGCAAGAGGGCATGGCACTAGCAAGATGACCGAGGAAATAACTTGACTCTTCCACCTCAGATTTTCTAACATGGCCTCAGCATTTGTTTATAAGAATGTCTATCCATTGACCTGTTTGCATAGGGTATTTTCAGTTAAGTATTTTCAATTAAGTCTGGGACTGATACAGAGATCAAATAATGCCACCAACACAGAGTCTTCCCTTTCAAACAGTATACTTATTTTCTTGCCTGAGGACAGTTTAGGAAACATGTATTTTTTTTCTTTGTGTTTCTTCCCCACTGTTTCCTTTTCTTTCAGATTAAATTCATGATTTTCAAGCATCGAACATGTTTGAAAAATAGCAGCATGGGGTTTACCCTTGCATCCCTTCTACTAACTTAGAAAATTACCATTTCCAATGGATGGACAATATTAGATGGACATTACTAATGGTTGTGAGATTCACATAGGTGTGGATGAGGGAATCATCTGAATTTCTTGACTTGTACTTTGCAACATCATCCACAAGCTGTTTTTTTCACCAGATGGTTTTCAGGCATGTAAAATGTATAGTTCCAAAAAGTCAGTTCCTTCTCCACCGAGCATGTTTATTATTCTCACTTCAATTGGCTCAGGATTTTACCACTGGATTGAGTCTGTTGAGTACAGCCCTGCATTGGTGTGGTGTGAAGCTAATGCTCTTCATGAAGCTTCTCAATGGGGGAGCATTCTTACTAGTACACATCTTCATGGTATGCACCCTGCTTCTTCCTGAAAACTGGCCCTACTCTGTGGGCTTGTCCAGTGAGATCCAACCCCCCATCCCCCTTTGGAGCTTTGGGTAGCCCTGCAGAAGAGAGAGAAGTGTCTGCACTCCCCTGGATGCTGGGACTTCAGTGCTGCCTGGCTCTTGTGCCTACATAAGAGCCAAGCAGAATCTAGCCCTTAGCAAGAACACACAGTGTGAGTTTTGTTTCATTCTTCTGTAATTAGTTTTTTAGGCAGGTATTATGCAAACCGCAAACTGTGACTTGTGAGCACAGCTTCAGTCCTTTAACGCACATGGGTTGACACCATTTCCTGGAACAATGTGAACGGCATCGAATTCCAGTCCTGAACGATGTAAAAACAATTCATGCTGCTACTGGAAATGGCAAACATTCACGTGTTGGCTGGATTCATACTGTAATAAGAGATTTATAGTTTTGTGGGGAAAAAACAGTTTTTATCCTTTTTGAGCTAGCTAAAAAAATACCTATCTCCAGATTTCATAGTTCTGGGCAAAAAGAAAATACAACAGTTGTCCCCCCCAGATCCTTTGAAAAACATTTATTTATATAAAATTCATTATGCTGCAAGCAGTACCATTGATTGCTCTTATTTGACCTGTAGTTCAGGTCACTACAGTTTCTAATTCTCTTCTCTTTGAGAGAGAAGGTGGGTGAGGTAATATCATTTAATGGACCAACTGCTGTTGGTGAGAAAGACAAGCTTTCGAGCATACATAGAGCTCTTCTTCAGGATTGGGAACTTACTCAGAGAGTCACAACTAAATACAAGGTTTCAGAGTAGCAGCCGTGTTAGTCTGTATTCGCAAAAAGAAAAGGAGTACTTGTGGCACCTTAGAGACTAACAAATTTATTAGAGCATAAGCTTTCGTGAGCTACAGCTCACTTCATCGATGCATCCGATGAAGTGAGCTGTAGCTCATGAAAGCTTATGCTCTAATAAATTTGTTAGTCTCTAAGGTGCCACAAGTACTCCTTTTCTTTTAACTAAATACAAGATAGAACAGATTGTTTAGCATAAGTAGATTCCTATGTGACCTTGAACTTAAGTCAAACTTGGCTGCATCGAGTTAGGCACCTAATTACTTATTTAGACATCCAAACACAGTAAATAGCCTAATTTCCAAATGTGCCTCACCACACATTCACCAGCTTCAGCTCTAGAACACTGCATCAGCTTTTCCCCTTTCAAGTACATAAAAATGTTAAATAAATGATAAACAATTATAATAATTCAGTCATGCCCTCAACTGGAGGGAATCTGAGGGTCATCTCATTAGCCACCCAGAAACTTGAAGGACTTAAAGAGGACTTAAGAGAACCTGAGCTCTTTGTAGGAAAACTACCCTAGAATATTGTGAAGGAACCTCCCAGAGTGATCTTATTTCATTGTGTGTTTGTTTGGGGTTTTTTTTATTGACCATTTTATCACTGCTCCACAATTCTGTGGTGTTGTAAATGTGACACTTTGCAGTTTTTTATTTTTTGTGTTCTTTCGTTACTGTTCTGCTCAGAGCTTCATAACGGGGTATGCCACGCTGTCTGGAGTAGCTCACAATTGAGAATGCCAATCTCAGGTCAGGCTGTTAGAAAACAGGGCAGATACCCCAAACTGGAGGTAGATTCTATAATTAGATTTCACCAAGCCAGTAACAAATGTGTATTCCTGGATTACTATAGTATTCTTACCATGGAGTCACAGTCTCCTTAGGCTCTCCTGTGCATCTTGCAGTCCATTCAAACTAGACTTAATGATAAAAGGATATTAAAACAAAAAAAAATCACACCACATCAGGTAACTCCCTGTCCCAAAGGAAAGGTCACTTATCCCAGACCGATGGATACTCTCAATCTTATACCAAAAGCATCATTGGCATCCAATTTATTTAGTAAACTAACTAAAGGTGTATTAGCTAAGAAAAAGAACTGAGAGTTATTGAGAGTTTAAAGCAGGTAAAATACATGAACAGGTGAGTCCAAGTTTGTAAGTCCAAAGTAAAAGCAGAGATGTAGTAGTCTGCTAGTTTTCCATAAATCTCTCAAGGTTACCCAAAATAACTTTGGGGATCTTGGTCTTGTATCTGGAACACTCCCTGAAAGTGTCCAAACAGCTCAGAGATTCAGGATTCATAGATTCATAGATACTAAGGTCAGAAGGGACCAGTCTGATCATCTAGTCCGACCTCCTGCACAGCGCAGGCCACAGAATCTCACCCACTCACTCCTACGAAAATCCTCACCTATGTCTGAGCTATTGAAGTCCTTAAATCATGGTTTAAAGACTTCAAGGAGCAGAGAAGCCTCCCTCAAGTCAACCATGCCCCATGCTACAGAGGAAGGTGAAAAACCTCAAGGGCCTCTCCAATCTGCCCTGGAGGAAAATTCCTTCCCGACCCCAAATATGGCGATCAGCTAAACCCTGAGCATATGGGCAAGATTCACCAGCCAGATACTACAGAAAATTCTTTCCTGGGTAACTCAGATCCCATTCATCTAATATCCCATCTCAGGGGATTAGTCCTATTTACCTTGAATATTTAAAGATCAATTACTTACCAAAATCCCATTATCCCATCATACCATCTCCTCCATAAACTTATCGAGTAGAACCTTAAAACCAGATAGATCTTTTGCCCCCACTGCTTCCCTTGGAAGGCTATTCCAAAACTTCACTCCTCTGACGGTTAGAAACCTTCGTCTAATTTCAAGTCTAAACTTCCTGGTGGCCAGTTTATACCCATTTGTTCTTGTGTTCACATTGGTGCTGAGCTGAAATAATTCCTCTCCTTCTCCTGTATTTATCCCTCTTATATATTTATAGAGAGCAATCATATCTCCCCTCAACCTTCTTTTAGTTAGGCTAAACAAGCCAAGCTCCTTAAGTCTCCTTTCATAAGAAAAGTTTTCCATTCCTCGGATCATCCTAGTAGCCCTTCTCTGTATCTGCTCCAGTTTGAATTCATCCTTTTTAAACATGGGAGACCAGAACTGCACACAGTATTCTAGGTGAGGTCTCACCAGTGCCTTGAATACTGGTACTAAAACCTCCTTATCCCTACTGGAAATGCCTCTCCTGATGCATCCCAAAACCGCATTAGCTTTTTTCACAGCCATATCACATTGGCAGCTCATAGTCATCCTATGATCAACCAATACTCCAAGGTCCTTCACCTCTTCCGTTACTTCTAATTGATGCGTCCCCAACTTATAACTAAAATTCTTGTTATTAATCCCTAAATGCATAACCTTACACTTCTCACTATTAAATTTCATCCTATTACTATTACTCCAGTTTACAAGGTCATCCAGATCCTCCTGTATAATATCCCAATCCTTCTCTGAATTGGCAATACCTCCCAGCTTTGTATCATCTGCAAACTTTATTAGCACACTCCCACTTTTTGTGCCAAGGTCAGTAATAAGAAAATTAAATAAGATTGGTCCCAAAACCGATCCCTGAGGAACTCCACTGGAAACCTCCCTCCAACCTGACAGTTTGTCTTTCAGTAGGACCCGTTGCAGTCTCCCCTTTAACCAATTCCTTATCCACCTTTTGATGTTCCTATCGATCCCCATCTTCTCCAATTTAACTAATAATTCCCCATGTGGCACGGTATCAAATGCCTTACTGAAATCTAGGTAAATTAGATCCACTGCATTTCCTTTATCTAAAAAAACTGTTACTTTTTCAAAAAAGGAGATTAGGTTGGTTTGGCACGATCTACCTTTTGTAAAACCATGTTGTATTTTGTCCCATTTACCATTGACTTCAATGTCCTTAACTAATTTCTCCTTCAAAATTTTTTCCAGGACCTTGCATACTACAGATGTAAAACTAACTGGCCTGTAGTTACCCGGATCACTTTTTTTTCCTTTCTTAAAAATAGGAACTATATTAGCAATTCTCCAATCATTCGGTACTACTCCTGAGTTTACAGATTCATTAAAAATTCTTGCTAATGGGCTTGCAATTTCATGTGCCAATTCCTTTAATATTCTTGGATGAAGATTATCTGGGCCCCCCGATTTAGTCCCATTAAGCTGTTTCAGTTTCGCTTCTACCTCAGATATGGTAATATCTACCTCCATATCCTCATTCCCATTTGTCATGCTACCATTATCCCTAAGATCCTCTTTAGCCTTATTAAAGACTGAGGCAAAGTATTTGTTTAGATATTGGGCCATGCCTAGATTATCTTTAACCTCCACTCCATCCTCAGTGTTTAGTGGCCCCACTTCTTCTTTCTTAGTTTTCTTCTTATTTATATAGCTATAGAACCTTTTACTATTGGTTTTAATTCCCTTTGCAAGGTCCAACTCGACTCGACTTTTAGCCTGTCTCACTTTATCCCTACATGTTCTGACCTCAATTAGGTAGCTTTCCTTGCTGATCTCTCCCATCTTCCACTCCCTGTATGCTTTCTGCTTCTTCTTAATCACCTCTCTAAGATGCTTGCTCATCCAGCTTTGTCTACAACTCCTTCCTATGAATTTTTTCCCCTTTCTTGGGATATAGGCTTCCGATAGCTTCTGCAGCTTTGATTTAAAGTAATCCCAGGCCTCCTCTACCTTTAGATCCATAAATTCTTCAGTCCAATCCACTTCCCTAACTAATTTCCTTAATTTTTGAAAGCCAGCCCTTTTGAAATCAAAAACTCTAGTTGCAGATTTATTTTTGTTAATCCTTCTATTTAGTTTGAACTGAATTAGCTCATGATCACTTGAGCCAAGATTGTCCCCTACAACCATTTCTTCTATGAGGTCCTCGCTACTCACCAAAATTAAATCTAAAATGGCATCCCCTCTAGTCGGTTCAGCAACTACTTGATGAAGGAATCCATCTGCTATCACATCTAGGAAAATCTGAGCCCTATTATTATTACTAGCACTGGTCCTCTAGTCTATATCTGGGAAGTTAAAGTCTCCCATGATCACGCAGTTTCCATTAGTATTTACTTTATTAAAAACATTAAAAAGGGCTCTATCCATATCCAAATTAGATCCCGGAGGTCTATAGTACACCCCAAGTACTATCGTAGGAGAGGCTTTACTAGTTTTCTTCCCCAATGTAATTTTTGCCCAGACGGACTCTGTCTTATCCATTGCATCGCTTCTCATTTTTTTACATTCTACCTCATCATTGATATACAATGCTACTCCACCATCTTTACCTTTGTTTCTGTCTTTCCTAAACAGCACATACCCTTCAATACCTGTAGTCCAGTCATGACTACTATTCCACCATGTTTCTGTTATCCCTATAATATCTGGTTTCACTTCCTGCACCAGTAGCTCTAGTTCCTCCATTTTGTTACCTAGGCTCCTTGCATTGGTGTACAAACATTTTAATTTTTGCTGTTTGGCCTCGCTCACATTTTGTACCCTATTAGGCACAGTCATTCTACAGCCAGTATAACCTATTAGACTAGTATCCACACTGCCCTCGCTCCTTATATACATTCTTCTACCCACGGCTGTATCCTTTCTTACTTCGTCTTCTTCCCTCTCAATGCTAAAATCTGGCGTGGAGATTACCTGGACATCTCCCAACCATCTCCCCCTAATTCCTAGTTTAAAGCTCTCTTTATCAGTTGTGCCAGCCTTGATCCTAGAAGTCTATTTCCTTCCCTACTCAGATGAAGTCCATCCCGAGAGAACTGTCCCCTGTCTGGTTTCAGAGTAGCAGCCGTATTAGTCTGTATTCGCAAAAAGAAAAGGAGTACTTGTGGCACCTTAGAGACTAACAAATTTATTAGAGCATAAGCTTTCGTGAGCTACAGCTCACTTCATCGGATGCATTTGATGAAGTGAGCTGTAGCTCACGAAAGCTTATGCTCTAATAAATTTGTTAGTCTCTAAGGTGCCACAAGTACTCCTTTTCTTTTTGTCCCGTCTGTGAATGCCTCCCGGTGGCCATACATCCCAAAGCCCTCCTTATAGCACCACTGCCTAAGCCATCTGTTGACAGTCATAATCTTGTCACATCTTTGTTGCCCTTCTCTAGGAACAGGAAGGATCCCAATAAAGATCACCTGAGCCTCAATTTCCTTAAGCGTCTTCCCTAGCCTAGCATAGTCTCCCTTAATACTTTCCAGCGAGAATCTAGCCGTATCATTTGTTCCCACATGAAGGATAATTAGGAGATTCTTTCCCACTCCCTTTAGGATCCTTTTCAACCTCAGGTCTACATCCCGTATCTTAGCACCCAGAAGACAGCACACCCTTCTATTCTCTGGATCAGCTCTAGTTACAGGCCTGTCTATTCTTCTCAATAAAGAGTCCCCTATCACATAGACCTGCCTTTTCCTGGTGACAGTGCTATTCTCCAGTCTCTCCCCTGTTCCCTCTGGCTGCAAGTTCTTTCCATTCCTATTTTCCCTTATAATCCTCTTCAACCCATCCATTATCCTCCTGGGGCTCATATTTGGTGTAGTCTCCCTTGACTCTTCCACCTTCAACAAGTACCTGCTGAGCCCCTTCTTCATTTTCCAACTCTGCAAACCTGTTCCTAAGCTCTATTTCTCCTTCACTAGCCCGTCTTTTCCTCTGCCTGGTTCTTTTAGTCACATGCTTCCACTGACCACTTTCCTCAACCAGTCTCCCCTCAAAATTCCCCAGCCCTGCTTCCATCTGTGAGTCTGAGCTTTTCCCTTCAGATACCTCATATCTTTGCTCCATCATCTGCTCAAACCCTTTCCTAAACTCAACAAGACTTTCCACCTGCATCTCCAAACCTCGGATCTTTTCCTCCATCAGCTCTATCAGACAGCATTTCATGCAGAAAAAACTCTTACCAGGTCCCCCCTCCAGGATCATGTACATACCACAGCTTCCACATCCAGTCATCCTCATTGTGTCTTTCACTACAGGAGTCACTCCCACAGCTGCCTCCGTATCTGTCATCGCCTTCCCACCTAAGTCCTGTTAATCTGGGAAACACAGGTCACACCAAAAAGACCACCCCCCCAACAAAAGCAAACCCCAAACAAGCACCACAATACAAACTCCCCTTTCAAACTCCCACTCAAACTCCCCTGTTTACAGCTCTGTTTGCTAGCTCCTGTGCCGCTGCAGCTGTCTGATGATTCCCTGGATCCATTCTTATAGCTGTGTTTCCCAGAAAGCATTCTGGCAAGTGTTTCCATCACATCAATGGCTTTTCCTCCGTTGACTAAATGCAGAATGGGTCTATGGATTTCCCATTGTCGAATACAATGACCGATGCTTTGAAGTTCGCATGCTTCTTCATTGACAGTTCCAGGGCTCCAATCTCATTTGATGGGCAATCCAAGTACAGAAATATACATAATACATTTAGTTACAGCAATCCAAATAATCTTTCGTTAGTTTTCATGAAGATTATACATCAAGTACATTCACATCTTAATACTAACACACTTTCATCTAGGTTTATCTAATTACAAGTGAAGACAATAACATTAACATTTCTTTGATAGCCACACACAAGTTAATTGTCCTATGCCTCTTAGCCCACTTATCATTTTTTGATATTCACACACAAATGACTTGGCCTGTGGCTTTGATTTTAGCTGGCAACCTGCTAGATAGTATCACAGGGTGAATTAGTGTTCAGAGATAAATGTCTAATAAAGATCAGTAGTAGCACTAAATGTGATCTAAGTTTTCCTCCAACCCCCAACCAAAAAATAACTTGAATCCACTTTTCAGTTCTGCATAGTTCTCATTTATGTTCAATGACCTGCAAGAGACAAATGAGATGTTTTATTTTTCTGCCCAGGCACTCTGCCCACCACTTATGGCTCAAGTAGTTTGGGCAATGGAGGGTTTAGCATCAGGGAATACCTTTCTATGGAAGTCAAGACCAGGACCCATTATTAGTCTTTCCTGCATTCTTTAAGCCGCTTACCTGAGTGTGAAACAAGCAAGTGTGTGTGATGTCAAGTGAAATGATTAATTAAATAAGTCACTTTCAACTCTGCAAAACAACTATTTTAATTTTGAATGCTATTCCAGCATTGGGGAGGGTGGTGCACATACACACATAAGGAACAGGATATATACATTGCACACAGATCCAGTCTTTCTTTTTAGGACACTGGTAAGTATTTGGGTGGCTGGAACAGACCCTGAACAAAGAGAAAACAATTTAAAAAAATACATATAGAATCAGCTTGCAAAGCATGGACTTACTGGGACAATGGGCTGTATCTTAGGGTTTGTCTACACAGCAATTGAGCGTGCAGCAAGCCTTGATGTGACATATACCGCGCAGTAGGCTGCTGTGCACTGACTGGCCACATGGACTGTGCTACCATGCAATAAAAGTTCCATAGTGCACTTTTACATATCAGAAGGGTAGCCGTGTTAGTCGGAATCTGTAAAAGCGGCAAAGAGTCCTGTGACACCTTATAGACTAACGGACGTATTGGAGCATAAGCTTTCGTGGGTGAATAACCACTTCGTATGCATCCAACGAAGTGGGTATTCACCCAAGAAAGCTTATGCTCCAATACGTCAGTTAGTCTACAAGGTGCCACAGGACTCTTTGCCACTTTTACATATCAGTACATCAAAGCACACTACAGAACTTTTAGTGTGCTCTAGCAGGCTCCACATACTGAGTGAGTGCATGGCAAGCTACTGTCCTGTAGGCTCTGAATCTGACTTGCCATGCACTAACTTGCCATGTAGACAAGCCCTTAGTCTGAATTGAGTATTATGAGTCCAATTTTAATTATTTTAAAAATCCCATACACATTCTGTACCCTACACTAACATAAACACAGATAAATTCATTTGATATTTGTGGTTGTTTTGATGAGTTTCCTTTCAGAAGTTAGTTATATTAAGATACTAGATTGCTGGTAAAAAGAAAAGGAGTACTTGTGGCACCTTAGAGACTAACACATTTATTAGAGCATAAGCTTTCGTGAGCATCCGATGAAGTGAGCTGTAGCTCACGAAAGCTTATGCTCTAATAAATGTGTTAGTCTCTAAGATGCCACAAGTACTCCTTTTCTTTTTGCGAATACAGACTAACATGGCTGCTACTCTGAAACCTGTCATTAGATTGCTGATGTTATCTTCTGTGGTGTTCTACATAGGTTTCTTCTTCTCTATTCCACATGACAGTATCTGAGCACCTTCCAGTAGTGCAGTAAGCAATGTCAATTACATCTGTCAAATGTGTGTTCTCTCATCCTCTCCCTGGGGGGAGAAATGTGTGCAATGGAATGCAATATTTTGTTTATAACTTGTATACACATGTTGCTATATGTTTATGTTAGAGAAAGCAAAATCAAAGAAGTGTGCCTTGCACTTGGACTGGAAGGTGGTGAGGTTTGTGATGATCCTTAGCACCTCGTCTCCCATTCGATTCCACAGTCTTGGGCTGCCCCCAAGAAAACTCTGTCTTCTCAACAAAGGAGCTTCACTCTTATTCTAGAAAGTTTTTCTGTGCCAGAGGAGCCAAGCTGTGAACCATGGTTTTCATCCCAGAGTTTTAGTCCATCTTTTAGATCTGGGCCCAGGTCATGGAACACATTGAAGATAAGGACAAAGATGTTGCACTTGACTCACTATTCTATGGGAATCCAGTAGAGAGAGTGGTGGACAGGTTAAATGTAACCACAGTAGCCAGGGTTGCTGAAGATATCTGCTGCAGTGTTCTGTACCACCTGGAGTTTCCTAAGGGTTGACTGCTTCATTCCCAGGTACACTGCATTTCTATAGTCCACCCAAGAGTTGAAAAAGGCATGAATAACTGAGGCCACGTCATCATTTGCCAGGATGGGATGGAGTCCTATCTCCTAGCCACCTGGAGGTTCTGTAAAACGTTACTCATGATGATGATATGTGAGAGTTTAGTGCCTGTGAGAAATCCAAGAGTATTCCAAAACCACAGACTGAATTAACCACAAGTGGGTGTGTAGTGTCAACCAAAAGAGACTACAATGTGGATGCAAACTCTTCCAAACTCTTCCTCTGTTCACCACCCTAACCTCTGCCTTGCTTGGGTTCAACTTCAACCAGCTGTTCCTCATCCATGAGCTGAACTTGTTGAAGAACTGGGCTGTCTTGGTGATAGTGATGTCATATGTGATGAAGCACAGACAGAGCTATGTGTTATCTGCATATTGCTGGTACTCAATCCCAGATCATCTGACCAGTTCATCTAGTGGCTGCATGTATATGTGGAATAGTTTTTCTTTCCTAATATAGTCTATGTTGTAATGTGTGTATTTAATATAATAGTACAATGCCCACTGTGGTATGTGCCCATTAGTAAGGCTAAGATTTAGTTATGGGTATTTTTGGTAAAAGTCATGGACAGATCACAGGCAATAAATAAAAATTCACAGCCACTGACCTGTCCATGACTTTTACCAAAAATACCTCTGACTAAATTTCTACTTCTGGGGTCCCACTGCTCTGGAGGGCTCCTTCTGGAGGGGACCCTGCTCCAGTTCTGGGGGTTGACTGCCCCCAGCTGCTGCTCCCAGTGACAGCCTCTGGGTGCCCCTGGTGCCGCTGCTCTAGCTGCCTGGGGACAGCTGCTGCTTGGGCAGTCCCCAGGGCACCCTTAGGACCACTGCTCGGGTGCTTCCCAGAGTCAGCCACTGTTCCAGCGGCCCCAGAGCCAGCTGCCCAGGGCCACGCAAGCAGCAGCTGGTGCAGCTGGCCTGAGGGCAACCACCAAGACCACTGCTCAGGCGCTCCCCAGCGCCGCCCCCAGGACCACTGCTTGTGCGGTCTCTGGGACCAGCCACACCGGCTGCTGATTGGGTGGTCCCTGGAGCCAACTGCTGAGCAATGGCCAGTGGGGGCGCCCAAGCAGCTGGCCCTAAAGTCCGCCACACCAGCAACTGCAGAAGTCATGGAGATCATAGAAACTCACGGAATCCATGATTTCTGTGACCTCCATGAAAGAATTGCAGCCTTACCCATTAGGAATTTATTTGCTTTTGAATACAACAATACAACAGCGTTAGAGCCAGCCAACTGTAACTTTACATTCAAAGGTACATGTAAAATAAGTATTTTTTTCTTTTACATGTTTGGGAAGGGGTATTCTAAGAACTTGAGTAATTACAAAGCCATGTTTGAATTTCCCTGGGATTAGGTGTAGTGATTTTGCAAACTCACATCTGCAAATAGTATTTGATTTGTTCTATCTTTTAACAAAATCTGCAGAAACCAATACCCATTATTTCATGGCCCTATCCTACAGTCCTTATTTCAGTTGGAGTTTTGATTGGCTTAAGAATGCAGGATCTGGCCTTAAGTCAAAGAGTTCTTACCAAGTCTATCAGCTGTACTGTGAGTTAGAAATTAGTCAAAGCATGTATTTACTCTGTAATTTCATGCAGCTCATGTAAATAGCATGCCATAATATAATATATTAGTAGAGACATAGAGCTACTATATGTGTGTGTGTGTGTGTGTATGTGAAAAAGTATTAATGGTTTAGTTAACCCTTGCCAAAGATTGTCTTATTATATACTGAGGTAACAGCAGTTATATGCAAGTTCAATGCAGAGCTCTGGGAAGAGAGATTTAGGAAGGAACATCATAAGCACTTTTATTAACAGCTTCCATTGTAAAATAACGTTAACGTCTAAAGAGTATTTTCTCATTCTACTGCGCAGGGATTTATGTGCCTAATTCCTATTAACCCATCAATCCTTACTCATTGAGATAAATATATACCCCTCTGTATGGATTATTATATTAAGCCATATTACATACTGCTTAGATTTATTTTATGAATATGTTGAATTCAAAAGTCAGCATTTAGTTTCCAGATAATGATACATGTCTAGCATCAGATATATAGGCATTGCTGAACTCAGTTGAAGGGGTAACACACTGATAATCATCCATTTTATTTTAATGGTTTCTTTTAAGTCATTCACAATTCTTTTTTAAGTATGGGGGGGAAATGAAAGGAAGGAAAATGGAGAGGCTGTAAAGAATGGAATTAGACATTAGCAAACAGATTAGACCATTGAAATTCAGATAACCTGGTGCAACAAGAAATGCTTATATACTGTATCTGTCCACATAACTCTGGAATTTTCCATCTGCAGATGTACCTAAGGGTAGGTCTGCACTTTGAGCTGGTGGTGTGATTCCCAGCCTGAGGAGACATACCCATGCTAGCTCTCATTGAGCTAGCGTACTAAAAACAGAATGTAGCCCCAACCGTGTGAGTGGCAGGAGGGGCTAGCTGCCTTGAGTACATACCCAATAGCTTTGATAGGCATGTGTTCAGGGCTGTTAGCTCCTCATGCTGCTATGACTACATTCTATTTTTAGCGCACTAGCTCAATGAGAACTAAAGCAAGTATGTGTCTCCTCAAGATGGGAATCTCCTGGCTCAAAGAAGAGACACAGTCTAATTCTTTGATGAAGGCAGACCATAAAACTATTCTTGCAGGCTTTCTGGTCTGTGAGCAGCATAATTAGAAGTGATTACTGAACCATTAAGGCTTTGCCGTTTGGGTTCAGGTTGCTGTAGTACCCAAATGCTAATCCCTTCTCCAAACTGTCTGAATTGGCTGAATCTGCAAAATCAGGCCCTCTAGAAGCACAAGGTGGGATCTCCTCTGACTTCATTAAGACCTGTGGGTGCAGGGATCTACTCATGCAATCCCTTTGCATGAGTTGGGCCTTGGATTGAAATTGTTGTTGAAAATAGGCTTTATGATGAATTTTCTTGAAGTCCGTATTTCTTTTAAACCAGAAATACCATGGAAAGAAATACTCTTACAGTATTTCAGCCATTCTAGTTTTGTTCTTAAGATTAATAATTGTAGAGGTGCTTAGAAATGTAAAACAATGTGAGGGAAGGAGAGTGGAGTTAATGTTACATTTTAGAACACGAAAGGGTTTGATTAGATTCTAGAAGTGGGCTAATATGTTGGAAGAAGTAGATTCTGATTTATTCTCAGTATTGTTTAACTATCTCTAATAATTATCCTGTGGGAAGTTGTCTTCCCTTGTAAAGTAGTTTGCCTTTTGTGTGTCATTGTTTTTGCAAGCATGTGGAATCTAATTTGATTGACACATTTAAGCACATTATTGATGTATATTTAATTTCAACATCTCTTTGTTACCACTCATCCAGGAAAAAAAGAAATCGTGCAGTGACCCAAATGTGATTGAATCAAAACATTCTGTATAAACTGTTGAAGGTGCTAGTTACAAGTACTATTATTATAATTTACTAAAATGGTTTCCTATATAGATCTCAAATCTTTCACCTGCCAACTGGAGGAAGAAAGCTGCAACAATGTAACACGTAGAAAGGAGAAATTAGATTCAAGGATTACACCTGTGGCTTTCCACTTGGTTATTCTCGATAAATTTGTACTTCTGTAACATTCTGCAGTGATAATTCTTTGTAGGGAAACATGTCACTGGTAGCCTATCTGTATTTTTTTCTTATCTTATGTGGTAAATGGCCTTTTTTCCCCCCAGTAGGGATAGAAAAAACACAACAGGCTTGTGTGAGGGAGGCTGATTCAGTGACTTTAAAGTCCAAATCTGGGACAAGGTTCATAGATTTATTGTCTGGATTTGCCACTGACTACAAAACTGATATCAAGTGATAAATGGGGCAAAAATTTCCATTCATAGAAATGCATTGTTATTTGGTCAATGGAGATGAGAGGGGAAATGTCATAATTCCAACCACTTTTCAAGTTTTAAAAAGTTGAAAAACTGCTGTTCTCAAGATGATGAATATTTAAAAGTACCAAAAAATCATCCTAATCACTTACCTAATTTTCTTCCTCCCTTTTAATTTGGTTATTTATTCATTTCATTTATAACGTTAATGCACAGATAACCTATGTGATTTTACACTGCAGCGCTTGCATTTTTTTTTGCCCAAAGTAAGGGAGAGAAGCAACTGAGAGAGATATGTGTTTTGGTTTGAATACTCTGTGTCTCTGCCCTATGCAACTCAGCTAGGAGGTTCCAGAACCATACAGAAATAAGTTGTGGTATTTAATGGATATACTCAACTCAATCTGAGTCTGTATAGGACTTTTTCAGGTCAGACCCAGTCACCTTCAGAGAGCTGAGCCAATCAGAGTGTGCATGGGGGGACAGTGGAATAAATATAAGAGTTAAAGAGAGCCCTGTGGACTCATTCAATGGCTGATCCATGCAGCACTGGGAGATGGGTCTATTTTGAGGAGTGGGTCCCAAAACTTCAGCCACTTTGGATACAGGTGAGCATTAGTCCAGCTTTATTTATTAGGGAAGCCATCCATTAGGATAATGTCTGGTCAACTGTAGTGTGTTTTATGGACCTAGAAGGAAAGCTGAGATGGGAGCATTTGTTACTCAGAGACTGCAGAGCCTAAGGAATTTGTTTAGCTGTTAGCCAGCTGCTTTAAACTGGGATTTTTTTTCTCAGTTGAAAAGAGAATGGGGAAGAGTTCAGGGAGGTGACAAAATTAATTTCTTACCTGACTTGGCTTGGTTTATGGGGAAAAGATACTGCTATGTAGTATTAGAGCCTTAGGGCTTGTCTACCCGGAGCAGCATTGTGTACTATGGAGATGTAATTTCTAAAATACACTATAACCATACCCTGTAGCGTGTATTGCTGTTCCATGTGTACGTGCCCTTAGAAATCCAGGGAAATAATATTTTATGTACTGATACCAAAACCTTTACCACTTTGGATACAACCTACAGATTTTGTTTCACCTGCAAGTGAGATCTAGTCAACTATTAATCGAAGGGCTAGAAAGATGCTAAGTGTGCAGATCCCCTGTTTGTTCCTGACAGGGTTCTAATGCATTTGGGAAAGAACTGAACTGTTGCCTTCCTTCTCAAGCTCAGAAGGGTCAATGTGACACATGCTATGTAGTATGGACACATAAAGACTGAGAAATCATCCATGAAAGTAGATCAGAGATACATACATGTATGTGTGCACGACAGTATAGAAGTGTAAATGTTCTGGTGAAAACCTTGCATTACAAAATTTAAATATGTAACAGCAACAAAGGGGGGAAGTCTGTATGAGGAACACCAATTCACTATCTAATTGCTTTTGTGTAAATGTTATTTATAGTATTCCGAATACAATTTATGTTATTTTCTGTGTGCACAAAATGTTTGTTTTACAGAGGGCTGCACTACACTGGGAATTTACATCAGCATAGCTACACCTCTTGGGGTGTGAAACAGCAACACTGCTGAGAAATGTAGTTATGCCAAACTAACATGCTGTAAGGGTCTGTGGCTTAGAACCTGGGGTTTCAGACCCTAGGATGGTTGATTTTCCTTACTGTGCCACCATGCAAAGCTATGGCCAGGGAGCACTGTGGAGAGTAGATGCTGCAGGAAGTAACAGCCAAGGGAGTCAACATCAGAGCGGATTAACTCTACTGTAGGCCTGGGGCTATTAGATTTTGTGGAGTCCCTGTATACAAGTCTTTTTCCTAATTTAAAATAAAATGATCACAATTATGGCATTGAGGCTATTAACACTCTACTAAACTTGCCTTTTAATTAATATAAAGCCATTCTGTGGTTACATTTCAGTCTTAAAACTTGTAGAATATAGTTAAGTTAATTCAAAATAGTCTACTTCTTACCTTAGAAGAGCTGTTATATTAGTGTTTCTGGGAGGGAGTTTGGGTGCAGAAGGGGGCTCCAGGCTGGGGCAGAGAGTTGGGGTGCAGGAGAGGGTGAGGGTGCAGGCTCTGGGAGGGAGTTTGGGTGCAGGAGAGGATTCTGACCTGGGACGGGGTTGGAGTGCAGGAGGGGGTGTGAGGTGCAAGCTCTGGCCGGGAGGCACTTACCACAGGTGGCTCGCAGCTGGCGGCGCAGCAGGGCTCTCCTGGAAGTGGCCGGCTGCTGCCACATCTCTGCGTGCCTCTGGAGGGAGGGGGACAACATGTCTCCGTGCGCTGACCGCACCCGCAAGCACCACCCCCGCAGCCCCCATTTGCCAGGTGGGGACAGTGCTGGGGGTGTGGGCAGCACGCGGAGCTGCCTCCCTCACCCAGGGGCCACAGAGATGTGCTAGCAGCCAGCCGCTTCTGGGAGCGGCGTGGGGCCACAAGATGCAGGCCACCTGCCTGAGCCCTGCTGCCCTGCTGGACTTTTAGCAGCCCAGAGATTGCAATCGACTGGTAGAGGCTCCAGGATTAACCAGTCAATCGTGATCAACAGGTTGGTGACCACTGAAGTATATATAATTATGGATTTATTTTTGTGTGGGCTCCCTTAGTCCGAGGCTGTAGCCCCTAAAGCCCCTGCGTTAATCTGGCCCTGGCCAGAGTGACATTACCCTGCAGCCCTCTGACTGACAAAGCACACTATTTAACCCAGGGATTGCCCAAGGAAATTGTCTGGATAACCTCACAGACTTTGGCCTGCTGTGACTCCAGATCCCGGCCTGACTCCTGACTCTAGCCTGGTACTGTCTCTGATCTATGATCTCTGACTCTAGCCTTATTCCAACCCTGATTCCAGCCTGGTACTATCTGGTTTCTGACTCTGGCCTGACTCTGACTCTGATTCCGACTCCAACTCTTGCTTACTGAACCTAGCTCTTGCGATACTGCTGACTCCTGCTCAGTGACAACCATCCCTGATGTGCAGACCCCAGCCCAGCTGTGACTGCTAGGCCGGACCACCTATGCCCCAGTCCCTTACACATGCAGTGTAGATTGTCATAGGCCACTTCTGTTGACCTAGCTACCACCTCTCGGGGAGATAGATTACCCACACTGCCCCCTATCGGCATCAGTAATGCCTACACTGAAGTGCTACAGTGGCATAGCTGCAGCACTGCATCTGTGCCACAGTTGCAGTTTAAGTGTACACATACCCTAAGAAACTATATATTACTCTCGGTTTCGAACTGACTGCGGCTATTAATGCCTACTTGTCAAGGGTTTACATACAATAACCCTGACATTTCACTCGCTGTAAATGCTTTCTGAAAAGTCCTGAAAAGACAGCTCTTCGGTGTGTGCTTCAGCCAAGAGTTGAGCTGAGGTGCAGGAAGAAGGTGTGACGGGTTGGACCCAGACATGCCAAACCCACGAAAAAAATGCAGAAATTGTTTTTGTCTTAATGGCTTGTGGGTTGCTTGTTGGCTAGTTATTGACTTGTAGCTTGTTGCAGCTTGTTCTTCTTTTTTTATCAGCTCCTGGCAAGCAGGGGGAATGGGGGACAAGGAGGGGCAAGCAGCAAGAAGGAGCAAGGTGAGGGAGAGAGTCAGAGTGCACAGTGGGCCCACCACAGTCCCAGACTGCAAGCTGGGAGAATCTAGTCACATAGAGTGTTGGGGTTCTGAGGGATTGGCTTGTTTTTACCTTGTTTTGAAATGGGATTAGCTTGATTTTGGGGCTTATTGTGAAAGTTGGGGTGCATGAAAGTTGGCAACTAGAGTGTACCCCTTGGGAAGCCACCTGATGTGCTGAGATACCATTGAGTCTACCTGTTCTGCCAGCATGGGCCCCCTTTAACCTGTCTTGCTGAGCCAGGCTATTAAAGCCTCCTATAACACACATGCGCACAGGCAGGGCCACACCCAGCTGTAGATCAGCCCTGGGAAGACTCACCTTGTTCCAGCACTCAGATAGCCACCTCCCTTGGAGTGCAGACCCAAAGATATATTATGAAATTTGCCCCCACCCTCAATGTGGAAAGAGGTGTGCACACTCCTTGTTCCTCCCACACCCAAGTTAGAAATTACAGAAATTGGATTATACTATAAACAAAAGAAATTTTCTTAACTAAAAGAGGCAGATTTTAAGTGGCAAAAGGGTTAGCAAACAGAACAAAGCTGATCGCTAAGCAAATGAAATCAAACACACAAACTAAGCTAGTTTCACTAAAGAAATTGGTTACAAATAGTATTTCTCATCCTAGATATTGTTGCAGGCAGGTTGCAAAGTTCCTGTGGTTCAGTGTTCCAGTTATATTCCTTTTCAGATTGGACCCCGTCTCAGTCTGGACTCTTCCCCTGCCCTCCCTTCTAGTGGCTTTTGCAGTCTTTCTTCTTGGGAAGACAGGTCACGGACAGGAAGAGTCCCCTTTGCCTTCATCCCCACCCTTAAATAGGATTTACATAAGGCAGGAATCCTCTGTTTCCCAAATTTGACATCCCCCTTCCCTTCAGTGGAAACAAGAAGTTGCAGGAAACGTTTAGTATCAGGTCACAAAGACCACCTGACCTAGTAGTGTCACAGATACATCCCCAGATGCCTCCCAGGAGAGAGAGAGGTTAGTATTTTCATGTTTTGCTGTTCCTTCCTGATGGCTCATCAAATGTGATGGCCTGTCCTCTAGTGGGTGTCTTCCCAATACACACCCAGTTGTAATTGTTATAGTCCATATTTCTAACTTCAGATACAGAGAGGATAAAGGCATACAAATTGGATAATTGCATTCAGTAAATCATAACCTTTCCAATGATATCTCACATGAGCCATCTTGCATAAAGTATATCAAAGTTATGTCATATTCATATAGTAAGCATATTTTCATAAAGAATATGGAATGACATGTCATAGAAGGGAAGTGTAACAGAGTTATGCATAAATGAGACAGCCTACCACTACCCATTACACATGCACATCCTGTTGGATAAGATGTCTTTTTCCCTCATGAGATTTTGAAAGTATTTCCATCTACTAATATTCATCTTTCACCACAACTTTACTCTATTATACTCCAAGCTTTCTGAATGAATCTTTTTTATAAGATCAAGCAGTCTCAACGCTAAAAAGACTAAGGGTCAGATCCTGCTCCCAGCGACTTCAGTAGGAACAGTCAGGCCTGGGAAATGTCTTTTGGCAAGCTAACTTTTCCTTTTGTGTAGTGTAGTGGCATGTTGGAGATTTAGAGTGCCCTACATCTACAATGTGTATGTAGTACATGCTCCTGGGAATGTAATGAAGAAGCTGAACAAGTGCTTCTACCTCAGCTTCATTCCCATTGTGTACTCTGTCTTGCCCTAGGCACTGTTGCATTCTAAACATGTGATACTCTTTTTATAATTATGCTGAGAAAATTTTCCTCCCAATACCCAAAGTGTCAATGTGTTTAAAGCCAAAGCATTTAAGCAATCAAAATAAACAGATATACAAAAACTCAGATAGACATAGTAGGTAGGGTAATATGTTTTATTGGACCAACTTATGTTGATGAGAGAGAAAAGTTTATACAGAGCTTGAATACTTTTCTCTCTCACCAACAGAAGTTGGTCCAGTAAAAGATATTACCTCCGCTACATTGTCTTTCTACTATCCTGGCACCGACACAGACGCAACAACACTGCTTGTACTGTATCTCAGTTATTCATCTGAAATGTACAAGGAATTGCCAGATATAAACATCCAAGACAATTCTTTTTATACACAACTATGTTTAACTGCTCTTGTGCCTTACAGATAAATGAGCTACATGCAGTAAAATTATGTAAGTGATATATTCAGTCATTTGGCTATATAGCTAGAGTGTACACAATTACCAACTTTCATTAATCCTCTCTATCTTGCATATAATGCACACAGCAATATACTGTTATGCATGTTCAAAAGTTTTTTTTTTTTTTCCAAAATTCAATGTAGGGTTAAATGTTTGTCAGTTTCCTTCAAACATACTGAAATGCCACAACAGGAAATTAGGCATTTTGCTGAACTTCTGCCAGAGTGAAATTTTGCCATTTTCCTGATATTTCATTATTATTGAATATCAGCAGCTTTTTTCATGGACAAAATGTTTTTACAGCCATGGTATTGCCTATTGTTTTTGTAAACCCAGACAAGATGCGTGAGCAATACACATGCATGCACGCGCACACACACACACACACACAATATTACACAGTACATTGTGAAACACTCAGATGCGTGGAATGTGTTCTCTTGGTGTGACATGGCAGTTCTATTAATATTGATTATCCAAAACAAAATGTGTCCCGAACTCTCTGCATTTTAAAGACAAATGAAATAAATACAACTCGTGACAATTCATGACATTGTGCTTCCAAGTTCAACCTGAGAGTTTTAGTGTATCTGGTAAACATTTCCATTTTACTATTGACCTTATAACAGGAAACAGTTGCCTTGGCTATGTTATGATTCACCACACATAAACTTACAGGGCTGCTGTAAAATCTTTAAATCACAATTCTTCATGGATAAAAATGAATAGTAGAGCAAAAATGCATGGAAATAAAAAATACTATCCCAAGTAAAAGTCATAAAAATATAAATTATTCTTTACTAAGCAGGGCATGAACTTAAACATGTAATAAATAACTTGTTGTGATAAATTCTTTATAATAAAAGAATTCCTTGAAAACTTGTGATAAAATGTTTAGTAAAAATGTTCATAAATATTCTTTTCAGCACTATTTAAAAGTGCCTTTTTTATTTGATAATAATAATGCTGTAAATCAGTCACCTCCAGTGATCTATATTCTGAAGAACAGTGGCTGATAGATGGATATTTTTCACACTTTCTCACTTCTTATTTAGAGGATTGAGAGGCATATTAAAGTACCTTACAGAAATTTTGATTTCAAAACAAATCGTGCAAAGTTTTAAAATGGACATATATTTAAAGAAATTTATTCACTAACTATTCTTTCTTGAACTTTTGTAGCACATTTTTCAGGATTTTGTTGATAAAGGACTTCAGAATTGCTCTGGGTCCCATCCTGAATTTCATACATAGGCAAAAACTACCTTTAGTATTTTTTCTTGAATAAAAAGTTCAGCAATTGATCTCTGAGAGCTGAAAATTTATTTAAATAAATGTTCAAGAGAGAAAAATATTCTGCTATTGATGTTATTGGCCAAAACCCTTTTCAAGTGGGTATGTTAAAGGTATGTTGAATATGAGCTTTTATTACTGAATCTGGAAATTAATACCACTGGCCTGATTGTGCATGCCATATATAGTTAAATGCCATATACTTTTCTTAACTTCATTTGGGGTTCTGGGTGCAGCAGTTTTGTGCATCTACTACCCATTGATTGTCTGGAAGGTTTGAACCCCATGACTCTCTCTATAATCAGCGAGCATCTCTGAATGATCTACTTTACAATGAATGGAGCTATGGACTGTGGGGACATATTGGATTAGCTTCTGGTACATATATTTTAGGTCAGGAGAAGATACATTTGATTCTCTTTAGTCCAGACTTGAACCTTTTGTTGCATAGAATGATGGGGAAGGGCACAAGGAAGTGCACTATCTTTGTGCACCTCTTCAGCAAGGGAGCCCAACTGCACACATTCAAGCCTACGGACTGCTCCTTCCTTACTATGCAAGTTATCCTAAAGGGGGTGAGAAGGAGGTAGGGCCATGAAATGTTATGATGTTCTAGCAGTGCTCTCATGTATCCCCCAAAGGGATGAAGTAGAAGGTGCTGATGCAGAACTCCTTTCATAACTCCCTCTGGCAATGTGCTTCCACACCACCCATAATGTCGGAATGAGTTTAAAGCCACAATTGAACCCTCACCTCAATCCTAACTGATGTTCTTCTTTAGCACTAATTATTAGCTCCTTCACAGAAAATGATAGCTCCTCACAATAGCCTGACAATTATGAATACATTGGGACACTTTTGTTCACCTACTTGTTTGCTTTATGTTCTTGAGTTAACAGCTAGACTAATAAAAAATTTTAATCAGAATGTCCCACAATTACAGCTGACAAATAAATGATTTTTTTCCCTTTGCTTTTCAAAAAAATTGAAAAAAATTGCTTTGGGCTGACTTAAAACAATTTTTTTTCAAAAATTTGAAAAACTGAAAAGAATATAAATTGGTTTTGGTTAAACTAAATGGCTTGTTTCTGAGCTTGTTATAACAGTTTTTAGTGAAACTTGAATGAAAAGTTATTATAAATAGAAACTTTTTTTAGAAACAAACAAAATATTTAGTCTATTGTGCTTCTTTTTTTTTAATTGAAACAATTTGACAAATTCTACACAAATTTGTTAAATGTTTGGGACAACCCAGATCTGCATTTTTCAATTAAAAAAGTTTTAGCCAATTTTTTTTGCCCAGCTCTATTCACAATAAAACTGTTGTGTGTATTACACACACAACTTGATATTAATAATTTCAAATATGGAGGCATCCAGAGGCCAAAGAGATATTTTCAACAATGGCAATAGATTTATGTCATGTTTAAGTCTATCTCTACTGACCCTATTTTTCCTTGCCAATATTATTTAGCCCTAGACTTTTTCAGAGAAATTTTTCCATTTCTAGGCTATTTAACCTATTTCTTAGGCACAGAAAATTACTACAAAATATCTAGTCCAAAGCTCTTTATTAAACTATTTTAAAGCGGAAAAAAGGGGATACTAATGAAAGTTTCCTGAACGTAATATGCTACTACATGCTTTGTACCATAGATGACACACTAAAATTAAATTAGTGCAAGAGAGGGATTTGGTTTCAAGAGATCTTCATTTTTACTTGAATATAAAATGTTTCTTCCTTATGCTCAGAGCATAAAGGGAAAATATGGAGAAAATAAAAGCAAAGCAGACCCACATTTAGAGTGCATTAGAAAATCATAAAGAGGTATTGTTATAACCTTATTGGAGTCTGTGGTTCTACAGTAATATTCAATCATATGTCATCTACAGTAACTACACCAGTTTTAGACATCTTTAATCTTCTATATCACCAACTAAATCACTGCAAATTACTGGTTGCATCAGTTCTTTAATTAGGAACCTGACAATAGTAAATGTTCTACTCTTCCAATAGAATTACACTTCTCAGAACATGGTAGGGAGAAGTTCTTGAGTGTGGTTTTTCTCTGAAAATTGAGTGTAAAAATTACACCTTACTGAACATATTTGCTCCCTTTTTGTGTTTTCAGTGTCATAGCTGTTCATTTTTGTGACAAAAAAGTAGTCCTTATTTGTTTTTAATCCTAAAGCAGCACTCCAGAGACAACAGAACAAGAGGAGATTGATCTGACTTCTATTGTGGAATCCACACTAATAAAAGTTTCAAATTTCAGGGCCAAATTCTGCCTTGCGTTCAACAGAGGTGAAAGGCAGAATCCTGGAATTTATAGACAAGCTAGAAAGAACCCATATGAACTTTCAGATCCCCAGCTGAGATTGCAGGTCTGGCATTTTTAGAATAAAAAGAACACCACCACTTTACTTGTAAACTGAACAAAGGTGATCTAGAAATCATTGAGCAATGACAGATGGAACCCACAGTGACACCTTTACAGTCACTTCTACAGACACTTAACTGTGCCAAGCATTGCACAGAGAAAGTAACTGTAGGGTCATCATTTAATTTGAATTAAATTCTCCCCATGAAATCTAGCCTATTAAAATGTATTTCCAGTGGGCCCCTCTAACTCTTTTGAGAAGCCTACAGTAACGTTCAGATTGTCTGGTTTATTTGTTTTTTATGCATCTGCTTGTTGCTCTTCTGTGCCAAAATTCAATCTGCTGGTATTAAGATATACTGTTGAAGTTTTGACAACTTTACATATTGAAAGCTACTGATTCTTTCTCTTAAATCATTATTCTGAATGGAATCGACCTCTTCATTGTAAAAGAGATGATAAATCTTGCTGTTGTCAAGCAGGATTATTAAGTAATTTTCAAATAGAGGGATCCCATTTCGGCCCTGATCCTGCACTATTAAAGTGAATGAGAGCTTTGACATTGACTTCAATGACCCTACGATCAAGCCCTTAGTAATTTGCCCAGTGACCTTAATTAAATTAAATTTCTGTAATTTAAGCAGAAATTAACAATGAGGGGGAATATACAGTTAGGCCATGATCCAGCACATTTCTATCTACAGGTAGACTCATACACTTGCACAAAGCCCTATTCACTTCAGCAGGGCTTAGTGCAGATGGAGGGATCCACCTACACAGAGCCCATTTCAGGATCAGGGTATTGTTTTGGTGAATGAGGGTTATTTGAAAGGTTTACCACTGTGAGTTATACGAATGAATATAATTTTACCCCCTAAATTCAAAATGATCAACAAGATCAATACTACAGTCACAAAAATAAATATAAAAATGAAAAATCAACACAACAAAATAAAACCAAAACATATTTTCAGGTATTTTTCACAGCTTATGTTGTAATTAATACAAATTGTTTATTTTCAGCTAATTAAGGTTTTTACTGTCCACTTCTTTAAAATGTTGAAATAACCGGGACAGGGTAGGGGGGACTGCTGGAAGCAGAACAAAGTCAATGCAGGGATTGTGGGCTGGAAGGATTGCTCTGGTGGTTTGGCTGCATCCGCAACTGATTGTCTTATCAGTTTGTCTTGCAATTGGTTCACTAGCATGGGCAAACTATGCTATGCAAAAATATCAGAGTCTCTCAAACTGATTTTCCTAATGTTATTTAGTTTCTACAGTACATGTAAGGTATGTAGTTTTCATAGAATCCTTTTCTGCAATTATGCACACTTGCATCTAATTTAGGACACTAAGGTTCTTCCCTGTTCAGCAAGGTGCTTCAGTATGTGCCTCTCTTTAGTCATGTGCTTCACAATCTTACTGAACCATGGTCTATTTGCAAATACATAGCATGTGGATATTCCTCTTGAAGTCAATGAGATTTAGGGTTTCCAGCCTTCCAAGATTGTCTTGGAGTCTCTATGTTATGTTATGATGAAACCTCCAGGAATATGTCCAACCAAAACTGGCAACCCTAGTGAGACTACTCATGATTAAATTTGTGCACATTTAAGGATTTACAGGACCATGTCTTTAGACTTTTAGTTTCTTGGTACTCCTTGCATGTTGTTGTTAAGCAAATTCACTGATAAATGCAATGGTCTTGTTTCCTTTATCTGTTTGGTGAAACAGATGAAACAGATGAAAACATGTTTGGTCAATATGCAAGTTGCCCACAGCTTACATGAGATTTTTTATATGCAGTTGTCTACCATTAGCTATTATACTGAAAATACACTGTTCACAGGATACCAGCACTGTTATGTACAACAAATGTGTCCTATCATTTACATTTCTGGAATTTTATGGATTTAGGTAATTAATCCCCATGGATATTGGTTATCTTCAGATGAGATGACTTGGAATAGATAATTACACTAAATAATGTTAAAAATGATATGTTCCAGCACTGATGTACCTCCAGGACAACAGTTTTAGCTTACAGTTTATCCAGCCTTCCACTCTTAAACTCACATACACCTTTTTGATTTGATGGATATATAAGACTAACTGAGCTTGATAGCCTTAAGAGGTGCTAATTGAAGACATATGGTAGTGATTCTGTAAAACTACCTATACTATTAATTTTTGCCAGCTACCATTCCACATACACATATATAGGTTCTACTATATTTTCTATTATAGAAAAGCTTCTTCAATATAAATGCAATTCAGTTGTTTAAAATGTTTTTGGAAATACAGCATAGTTAAACCAAGATGGTTCTGTTTAGAAAATTAGAACAGAAGAGTGTAATATAACTCTTCTGCCCATCAGAGTTGGCAGCAACAAGGGCCGGGTTCAGTATCTAGGGGTTCCATTCCAATAACACCATACAAAACCAGCTCGAGCCCCCACCCAGTGACCTGGGACAAATGTATACCACCCCCACTGGGTGCCTCTAAGAGGCAATACTTCCCCTCTCGCAAGCACAGAGTCTGAGTGTAGCAAAAGCCTTTTAATAACAGAGAGAAACAATGTGGCATTATGTTGGGGGAAACAACACCAACAGGATTAATAACACAACCCATGAGCAAAATCCCACCCCAACCAAATTGGACCATGTCCTTTCCCTTTGATTCTTGAGTCCAGCAACCCAAAAGTCACCCAAAGTCCCAAAAGTCCAACAACCCAAAAATCTCTGGTCAGTCCCTGGTCAGTGAAAGTTTATCTGCAGAGTATTACCTCCCAACCTGGGTGGAGATGGGGCGCTAAGGGGCACCTTATGTGGTCTGAAGCCGATTGCCCCACCTCTCTGGGGGGCTCCGCTACACTCCACTCTACCAGCCATCCCACAAATCGCTCTGCTCTGCCAAACGTCCCACAAACTGCTCTGCAATATATCTTCAGCCCCCCCACAACTACTTAACACAACACTCAGTGATTTCAGCTCTTAATAATTTTAGCTCTTTTGTGATTTCAGCTTGTAGTAGGGGAGCCTCAGTGCTGGTGCACCATTGGCCCAAAGTGAATTCAGGTCAGCAGCCTGTAACTAAATTCCTAATGGAATCAAAATTAGGTCTGATATTCTAAGGTGGAGAGAGGAGGAGGTGCAACTAGCATGTAGGACCCTCAGCAGGGGCCATACCACCAGGTATAATTTAGATAATTTTTTCATTTCAAGGTCTAAGAGACACAGACAAGGTTTTCATTTCAAGGCCAAAAGACCAAAAACATCAAGACACTTGATCACAGCCTTAGATAAGCCAAAAGCCTACTTACACTTGATCTTAGCCAACACATATGTCCCTATGACAGGTTTCAGAGTAGCAGCCGTGTTAGTCTGAATTCGCAAAAAGAAAAGGAGTACTTGTGGCACCTTAGAGACTAACAAATTTATTAGAGCATAAGCTTTCGTGAGCTACAGCTCACTTCATCGGATGCATCCAATGAAGTGAGCTGTAGCTCACAAAAGCTTATGCTCTAATAAATTTGTTAGTCTCTAAGGTGCCACAAGTACTCCTTTTCTTTTTACATATGTCCCTAGCCTCTCTAAATACACAGAGTTTTGAACCCATGTCCCTTGCCTAGCAAGTGCTACTTAGATGATGGCGAGTCCCTCCATCGTAACAAAAGGCCAAGTACAGTTCCACTGGCCTTGATTCACATAATCAGGATAAAAACAATGTATTCTTCCTGCCCCAATAACAGAGAAACTGGGGATCCCACATCAGCCAAAGTGACCATTTGGGTAGCTATGGACTCATGCTAGATGGGGTGGGTGTGCCTGTGCAAATGAGATCAGCCCCTAAGTTCTTTTCCACAACTTGCCACAATTCACCACCAGATCTCAGGGTGGAGCTCATCCTGACTCTGCTTACATCATATGAACTGTATTTAACTATAAGTGGTCTAGCGTAATAAAATAGTACTGCTGGGAGTACTGTGGAGAAAACATAAGTAAACCTTCTCTATTTTTTCCCAAGTACTGATCTTGCACTGGGATTTGCTAAAGTGGACTCCTGCACTTGTATGTATTCTCACTTAAATGAGTCTTTGCAGGAGTCTGCACCAGCATATCTTAATTGAATAACAGGGTCATAGGTTATAAACTTCTTGGAGCAAAATCCATATTTTTTTGTCTATAACATGCCATGCATATCTATAGCAACGTTCACTCTGGGTCTACAAATGTTACCAGTTTTAGTGATATAGAAAATCCCTACAACCAAAAATTTGGGGTGATTTTTTTAGTGCATAGAATCCTAGTATATCATGGTTGCAAGGGACCTCAGGAGATCATCTAGTCCAACCCCCTGCTAAAAGCAGGAACAATCCCCAACTAAATCATCCCAGCCAGGGCTTTGTCAAGCCTAACCTTAAAAACCTCTAAGGAAGGAGATTCCACCACCTCCCTAGGTAACCCATTCCAGTGCTTCACCACCCTCCTAGTGAAAAAGATTTCCTAATATCCAAGCTAAACCTCCTCCACCGCAACTTGAGACAATTACTCCTTGTTCTGTCATCTGCTACCACTGAGAACAGTCTAGATCAATCCTCTTTGGAACCCCCTTTCAGGTAGTTCAAAGCAGCTATCAAATTCCCCCTCATTATTCTCTTCTGCAGACTAAATAATCCCAGGTCCCTCAGCCTCTCCTCATAAGTCATGTGCTCCAGCCCTCTAATCATTGTTGTTGCCCTCCGCTGGACTTTTTCCAATTTTTCCACATCCTTCTTGTAGTGTGGGGTCCGAAACTGGACACAGTACTTCAGATGTGGCCTCACCAATGCCGAATAGAGGGGAATGATCAGTGGTTCCCAAACTACGGGCGCCGCTTGTTCAGGGAAAACCCCTGGCGGGCCGAGCCAGTTCGCTGTTCTCGGCCAATGGGGGCTGTGGGAAACGGCGCGGGCTGAGGGACATACCGGTCACCATTGGCCTGCAGCAGCGAACCGCGGCCAATGAGAGCCGCAATCGGCCAAACCTGCAGATGCAGTAGGTAAACAAACTGGCCCAGCCCGCCAGGGGCTTTCCCTGAACAAGCAGCATCCCAAGTTGGGGAAGCATAATGATAGATCTAATGAAACATAATGAATGATCTAATGAAACATAATGATAGATCAGATCTATATTACATATCTTTAATTACATGTAGGGTTGCCAGGTGTCCGGTTTTTGACTGGAATGCCCAGTTGAAATGGGACCCTGGCACCTCCGATCAGCTTCGCTGACTGGGCTGTTAAAAGTCTGGTCGGCAGAACACTACAGTTAAAGCAGACTCCCTGCCTGCCTTGGCTTTGCGCGGCTCCTGGAAGCAGCGGTATGTCCCCGCTCTGGCTCCTAGGTGAAGGGGCAGCCAAAGGACTCTCTGCGCTGCCCCCGCCCCAAGCACTGGTTCTGCAGCTCCCATTGGCCAGGAACTGTGACTAATGAGAGCTGTAGGGGTGGTATTTGTAAACAGGGCAGCAGGCAGAGCTGCCTGGCTGTGCCTCCATGTAGGAGCCGGAGAAGGGACACGATGCTGCTTCTGGGAGCTGTCTGAGGTAAGCACTGCTTGGAGCCTTCACCCCTCACCCTTCACGCCCCACCAACCTCCTGCCCCAGCCCTGATCCCCTTCTGCCCTCCAAACCCCTTGATCTCAGCCTGGAGCACCTCCTGCACACCAAACCACACATTCCCAGCTCCACCCCAGAGTCTGCACCCCAACCAGAAGCCTCACATCCCCCTGCATCCACCCCTCTGCTGCAGCCCTGATCCCCCTCCCACCCTCTGAACCCCTCGGTCCCAGCCTGGAGCACCCTCCTACACCCCAAGCCCCCCCAGAGTCTGCATCCCCAGTTGGAGCCTCACACCCCCCTATACCCCAACCATCTGCCCCTGCCCTGATCCCCCCTCTGGCTTTCTGAACCCCTCTGTCCCAGCCCAGAACACCATCCTGGCCCCCACCCCAGAGCCCACATCCCCAGCCAAAACCCTCACCCCCTCCTGAATCCCAACCTACTGCCACAGTCCGGAGTCTCCTCCCACACCCTGAACTCCTCATTTATGGCCCCACCCCAGAACCTGCAGCCCCTGCTGGAGCCTGCACCCCAACCCCGAGCCAACCTGGTGAAAATGAGTGAGTGAGGGTTGGGAGAGCAAGCAACGTGGATGGTGAGGGGGAATGGAGTAAGCGGGGGGGGGCTTTGGGGGGGGCTGGGAAAGGGTGTTCGTTTTGTGCAAGTAGAAAGTTGGCAACTCTAATTACATGTTTAACAAAGGTTGAAATATTTTGGAGCTGTTAGAAGCCATTTTATTTGGACATCACCAGGTGAAGATGATTACCTGCTTGAGCTTTTGAGCTAATTTTGCTTACTGAATGCTTGAGTCAGTACTTTGATGTTTTATTGTAACAGCCTTAGCAATGCTAACAATTCCATAATTACAAGACAACATCTAGCATCTGTTCCAAAGCCTATTGAAGTCAATTGGGAATCTATTTCCATTTACTTCAGTGAGCTTTGGATCAACCCTTTACTTCAGTACTTCCTGTTTCCACTGAAATCAATGACAGAAATTCCACTGAGTTCAATGGATATAGCATCAAGCCCTGAAGTAGACATATTTTATACAAGAGATAAAAATGTCCATTTAACAATTCTGTAAAAAATTGCTTACATTATATTTTTACTTTTCAAGTATGCTACTTATATTAAGCAGATCAGTTTTAAAAAATGGATGAAGGGTGTAAGACGGGGTAGGCAACCTATGGTACGCGTGCCAAAGGCGGCATGTGAGCTGATTTTCAATGGCACTCACACTGCCTGGTCCTGGCCACTGGTCCTGGGGGCTCTGTTGCTGGCCTGAAGTACTGGCTGATGGCCCCCTGCCAGCCGGGGTTCCATCCACCAGCCCCGCTCAGCCCGCTGCCCGCCCTGGGTCCCGGCCACCAGTCCGGGGAGGCCCTGCTGCCAGCTCCGTCCCAGGGCTCTGCAGCTGCCCCCGCTCTGGCCCACTGGCCCCAGCCTGGGGCAGTGAGGGGTTCAGACAAGGACAAGAGGGGGCACAGTTCAGCACCCCCACCTTAAAATTGTTCTAGCGTCACTTTGCTGCGATATTTTTAAGTCCTGATTTGCTCCTTACATCACTATCACACCACGTGGAACAGCGCACTGTGTTTGATGTTGAGATTAGAATGTACATGCAAGAACTGGAATCAGAATTTTCTGACAGATTTCAAGATTTCCAGCGATTTGTCCCAATGCTTTCTTTTCTAATTAAACCTGAAAAGTTCAACCAAAGCGACTTGGATTTGTCTGTATTTCAGTGGATGGGTGTTGAAGATGTCGAAATGCAGCTGCCAGTCCCTGGCAGTGAAATTTAACTGTTTGAAGAAAATTGTTTTTGCAATGCTTTCAGCATTTGGATCCACATACCTGTGTGTAGTATTTTCACACATTAAATCTGTCCCTCTTGGAACAGGTTAACAACTGATCACTCAGAAACCTGTGTGCAGCTTAGAAGCCTGTGTGCAGCTTACAGTATCCAAAAATGTGCAGACATTGGAAGATTCAGAAGGAAAAGCAAGGGCAAGGATCACACTAAACTGATAAGATCTGCTTTTTAATTTAATTTTAAATGAAGCTTCTTAAACATTTTAAAAACCTTATATACTTTACATACAACAATAGTTTAGTTATATATTATAGACTTACATAAAGAGACCTTCTAAAAACATTAAAATTTATTACTGGCACACAAAACCTTAAATTAGAGTGAATAAATGAAGACTCGGCACATCATTTCTGAAAGGTTGCCGACCCCGATGCAAGGTCATACTCCAGAGTGCTACCTACATGGACCTGGGATATAAAATTATTTTGAGCTCTTGGAAAACAGATATTTTCCATTGCAGATGATAAATGTAAAAGTTCATAGCAGTGTGTAAAATCCCTTGTCCTGCTCCTATAATTTAACACTTCAGCTTCCATAGCACGGAGATTCTAACTTTATTAAACTATTTAATTATCTGAGGGTGAAATTCACACCAGTGCAGAGGCCCTAGGTGCCATCTTTATTACCTAGAATTTCACCTAAACTGTGATAAGAGAAAACAGTAACAGAACAATGGAAACAAATGAAAATAATGTTGTTGCTGTGAGAAAAATGAGGTTGACAAATTGGAAAGTTTTAAGTTATAAGGTTTGGAAAGTACATTTGTTACAATTGTACTAAGCTATCATAATCACTTTAGAACAAAAATATACCACATTGTATTGTATTGTTCTGATCACTTTCAGTAAGCTTATAAACATTTAAGAAATATTTCCTGGAGACCTGATACTACTTAAAATGTTGTTACCACTTCTGTTTCTCATTCCAGGTCCATTATATTCCCATTAATTCTTTATAGCTTACATCCTACATTGTATTTTTTACAAAAATAGTAACATAAAAACAAAACAAAACTTTAATATATTTCTGATACAAAGCTCTATTGTCATCTCTCTGAATGTATCTCCTTTTGCCATATGCATTTAAATTCTTAATTTTGTTTCTTTTTTTAAAATTTAATGACGATGTTCTTTAGAGGTGATATTTCCACAGTTAAATTAAATTATTTCTGTAGCTTAGGATGGTGTGAAATGAATAATAACTTTGATGATTAACCCAGTGTTTGGCAGATTATATTAAGTGTGTTGGTTAAAGAGCTGATCCTTATTACAGGAAAACCATGTAGTTAATAATTCAGTTGCTTTTTATTATATTCTTCATTTGTGACCTTCCATCCATTAGGAATTTTTGTAATTAGAGGTCTTTAAGACTTAATTCTTCACAATTGATCATCAACGATACTACAGTATATTTATGTTTTGGAAATAGTTATAAGAGCGCATGGTGATAATATAAAATAAAAATTCAGCACCAGCAACAGATGGGAGCACATTAAAATATCAAGTCTGCCCACCTAGATGATGTAGATACCACCCAAGTTATTTTATACAATATATAAAAGTAGTAAAAATAAATGATGAGTATTAGATGGCTACCAGAGTCCTTTCCTCAAATCTAGCTGGGGAAGTAGGGAGATGAATTATCTGAGGCAGTCCACGTTGTTATAAACTAAGTTGTTAACAGGACTGGCTGGAAAATAACAATTCATTTTTGTGAAAACTAGACCATTCCAATTTTTTTAATGAAAAACAAAAAAGAGAACAAAATTGACAAGAACTTGTGTTTAGGGCATTCACTCCCTTGGGATATGGGAGCCCCATGTTCAAGTACTTTTCTGCCTGATATTGTCATGACCCATGGATCTCAGAACCCAAGTCTGCAGGGTTCGTGGGAGCAGCCACCCTTCACCTGGCAGCCTGCTGACAACTGCTTACCTGGGATCCACAAAACTCAGCCCCGGTGTGAGACTCTGCCCCTGAGATTTAATTGGTGGAGTCCCAGAGCAGCTGATTGGCCTGCTGGACCTACTTAAACCAGCAGCAGGAATAGGAAGTTATCTGAACAATTGGTCTCCCCCTTGCTCTGGACTGTGTGCTTCCTGCTCCCCCAGCTTGATTTCCTGGCATCTGACTCATGATTTTGATCTCCAGTTTGTCTCCTTCTGATTTCCTGGTATCCTGACCTAGTCAACTCTTGTCTCATGCCTGTGGACTCTGGCTCTGACTACTAGATCTGGCCACCTATTACAGATACTGAGCAGGGACTTGGATTGTAAATCCCTTGGGACAAAGGCTGTCTTTTTCGTACACCACCTAGCATAATGGGGCCCTGGGCTATGACTAGGGCTCCTCACTGCTATGATAATATTAATAATAATCTGGTTATCCCACATCCTAGATCATAACCCCCAAATCCTAATCCCCAGGCTAGAGAGTCAGTCTCACTCTCCCTTTCTCCTTCAGTCTCTCCTGTTGAAGCTGTTCTCTTTGTGTAAATAAATAATCATTTGGCCAAAGAGAGAGAGAGAGCCAGAGAGAGAGACTGACTCTATAGCTGGTGGCTAAAGTCCCTAGAATGTTGGAGATCGAAGTTCAAAAGTCCCTCTTCCAAATCAGGCAGAATCAGTTATGATGAAATGGCATTTTTCAACACAAGAGTTTAAGTACATTTTTTAACATGCTCTATTGTTAACTAGCCTTACCCAGATTAAATTGAGCAAAGTTAAATTTCAGCTAAATATTAGGATGAATGTTTTGTAACAGTGTGTTCTATTGGGTCATGGAAATTAGGGAAATTTTGAAGCCTTCGTCTTATGAATAGGGAGCAATCCACATCAATTGGGGGAATAGAAAAGGTGATTTAATACTTCCTTTTCATCTATCAATCTGTGGCAGTCTTAAGGGACAAGGTCAGTGCTTTGTTGCTCAAATTTTCAAACTCTGAATGTTGACCAGTCACTGAAACACTAGTTGCCAATGTCGCTTTTGATGGAGCCAAGAAAACTCACAGATGAGTGTCTGGGTTTAATGGCCTCTGGCTGTAACTTAATTGAATCCATGCAAAATCAATGAACCTGGCACCTCCTAAATAGTCCTTTAATCACAATATAAACCAACTGTAGATGCCCTGGAGGCCCCAAACCCATGCCCAACTAATGAGGTTATAGCCCACTTCAAGCCAAATTTCCTTTCAAGGAAATAAGTTCCACTAAGGAGGTGTCTCATAAATGTATCCAAAGAAGCCCATTTTCTTGTTTTCCCTTCAAACCCATTTGTGCCTTATCGCTGTCTGTTCCCAAAGATTTGGGAACAACACTGCTCCCTTCTTCAAAGTTACAACAATAAAACCCTGATTCATTGACATAAACAAGCCAAAGTTAAGTAACACCCATCAATAACAGGGATGGACAACAAAAGTAACTTATGGCCCATTCTAAAGAACCATTTTAACATTTATTTAACATTTTACATTTATTTTTCTTGGCATTAAGTTAGACACTATTTTTCCTGATATTTGGTTGTCCAACTAAGAGCTGATATATATCAAATATAGATTAGCTGTCCTATCCAATGAAATCAGCATTTGTTTTTTATTTTAATTATTTATTTGTGTAATATGGGAGAGAATTAGAAAGACACAGATGGCTTAGCTGACTTGTGCCATAGTGAATTCAAATTCCTTTAGCATTTACATTTCAATGTGTTTGAGAAGGAGAGATCTAAAGTTTTTCATTCTGCTGACTTGCTTATGACATATGCACTTAGAGATATTGCATATGGTGTCCATCTGCCCCAACACAGGAGCTGGGAACATTTTCACTAGCGATGTCCAGCAGAGGTAGTACATGCTACCTATTCCATGGTACCCACAATACTGCACCACTGCTGTAAGCTAGCACAGAAACCTTCCTCCTCTTCCGCATCTAAAAGATCTCAAGGAAAGAAGAGCTCACAGAGAGCATCTGTTTTCCTCCTCTTCGGCACTGGCTTCAACGGCACTGGCTTCAACAGCACTGTCCCTCTCAGCATCACAATGCTCAGGCAGTCGTCAGCCCTTCCCCCATCAGCACTGGCAGCTTTGATCAAAGCCTGCTCTGAACCAACAGTTTCAGCTTTGGAGGAAACTTCAAAGCAGAGACAGGCATCTACAGTATCCTCACTGCAGAGACCTTTTACAATTCATTTTACAGCACCTAACGCTTCTTTCATGTCTTCAGACTTCAGGTTCACCCCAGATCCTGAATCACCAATCCCAGAGGTTTCCCCAATCTCAGTACCAGACAGATCCTCCTCCTCAAAAAGAAGTGAGTGAATCCTTCAATTTCCTATCATGGCTTCTGTATTAGTGGTTTCTTTATCCAAAGACTCTGACTTCTCTGCAGACTCTGATGGGACTCCTCTACCAAAAACTGTCTAGAGAGGCAATTAGAAAAGAGCCTCCCAATAGACCTGAAGATGCTAATCTCACTACGATCCTTGGTTCCCTCAAAACTGGCCAGATATTCCTTCCCATATGGTCCACAACTTTGATTGTATAGGCCCTCATGGCCTTGATATTTCAGGGAGAAGTTCTTCCGCAGTATATGGGTTCTATTTGATGGAGGTGGATGCTAGAGGAAAATGTACGTGAAGGAACTCTGTTTGCCCTTCTGATTGCATCCAAAATTTTGATAACAGATAGATCCAAGATGGGCTGTGTAGCACATATAGATCATATTCAGACTCATGGCCTCTAGTCTTATCTAGAATCCATGATCCAGATAAGTGAACTAGTACTAGGCAGTGAGATTAGCTTTGAAAAGCATTTCTATCTGCCATAAAGCGTTCTTCAATCTAAATTCTAAGAGATAGATGGCTATGGAATTATTACATAGACAGGAAGGCAAGAGATCAGTCCCTCTTTCCTAAGAAGCCATAAAGCTTTGAATCACATCAACCGAACAGCTCTTCGCCTCCCAAGAGAGAAAAGTGGTCTAGCAGATTTACTAATCAGGAAAATGTACTCGTCCCATGAATGGGAATTAAAAAATTCAGCACTAAAGCAAATTTTCCAGGAGTGAGTATTTCCCCAGTTCAACTTATTTGTATCGGTTCAACACAGGAAATGTCAGATACTTTTGCTCACAAGTAGGAAAGAGTCCAGGATCTCTAACAAATGCATTCATGATTTCTTGGTCACACGATTTGATGTACGCTTTCCTTCCATTTCCACTGATAGCAAGAGTGTTGTGGAAAATAAGGTAAGCAAAGGTTCAAGTTATGCTGGTGGCTTCCCCTTGGCTTCACCAATTTTGGTTCTCAGATCTAATGCTACTGTCAAATCATTAATTTATCAAGCTCCCAGTGCAGAAAGGCATTTTATCACAGAGTCAGGGTCTGATTCTCCATTCAAACCCAGACTGTCTATATCTCTTGGTTTGGATCAGTGGTTCCTAAAGTAGGGGCGCTGCTTGTTTAGAGAAAGCCCCTGGTGGGCTGGGCCGGTTTGTTTACCTACTGCGTCTGCAGATTCGACCAATCACAGCCCCTACTGGCTTGCAGTTCGCCGCTCCAGACCAATGTGGGCTACGGGAAGCGGTGGCCAGCACGTCCCTCGGCCCGCGCCGCTTCCCGCAGCCCCCATTGGCTGAAAAAAGCGAACCGCGGCCAGTGGGACCTGCAATCAGCCAAACCTGCGAACACGGCAGGTAAACAAACTGGCCTGGCCCGCCAGGGGCTTTCCCTGAACAAGTGGCGCCTGTAGTTTGGGAACCACTGGTCTGTGTGATATCTGGATGTTCCTAGTAGATAGAATGTTCTACAGAGGTGCAGAGTATTCTTCAGAGTAGAAAATATTCCCCTAGGACTATGTACACTGCCAAATTGAAACATTTTTCTTTATGGGACAAGTCTAAAGATTAACTCCATGTCAGTGTTCTAGCCTAATAATATAATTATCTCTTATCTTTAAAGCACTTGGGACTGTCTATTTCTTCAATCAAAGTCAATTTGGTTGTGATATCTGCAATCCATCCTCCAGTATAGGTAGGCACAATTTTTCTATTATCAATCAGTTAATGCATTTATGAAAGGGTTTGTCCATGTTTCTTCTCCTGTGAGAGTGGTTCTTCCAACATGGGACTTAAAGTCAGAGCTTTCTTCACTTAGGATGCCCTTCCCCCCAACTTTTGAACCTTTATCAAATTATTCAGTTCATCTGCCATCATTGAAGGTAGCATTCCTGATAGCAATTACATAAGCTGATTGAATAAGTGAATTATAAACCCTCCATATGCACTTTGTCACCTGGCTAGAGTACCTGATACACATGCATTTTTTTTTTATTTCTAAAGCACTGTGAAAATTTTTTATCAATCAATTAATCCATTTATGAGTTTTTTCAAAAACCTCATTCTTCAGCTGCTGAATCTAAATTACTTACTTTAGATGAGAGAAAGTCACTGATAGATAGAGCTATTTCATCACAAAGATTTTCTAAATGGACATCGGATCATATTAGAACTGTGTATGATATTAATAAGCAAGTCCTCTGTCAACATCCATACTCACTCCACCAGACAGTAAGATGCATTGATAGCTTGCTTAAGCCAGGTTGTAATACTGGAAATATAGAGAGCATACGTGCATGGTCTTCAGCGCATACATTTTTGAAACATTATTCGTTAGCTACTGTTTCAAGATCTGACACTTTTTCAGATAACTCCTAGCTTCCATCCCTTTAAAGATGACTGCTAGCTAATCACTGTAAGTGGGATCCACATGTTCAGTAATTCGAAGAAGAAAGAATGGTAATTTACCTGATACTAGCTGTAATTCTTCAAGATGTTCTGCACATCTGAGTCCCATCCACCACCCTCCATCCCCACAGCTTGGTAGCTTATAAATGAGAGTTCTGGATGCAAAGGAACTGAGTGGCATTTGGGGCTGCTGTGCACTTCGTGTCTTTGGGGTGGGATAGAGGCATGCAGGGCATATGCACCAACCCCTGTTGGACTCTGCTAGTGAAAATGTTCTGAACTTCTGTGCTGAGGCACATGGACACTGTTAGTGGGATCCACATGTGCAGAACTTCTCGAAGAACCATAGTTACTATCAGGTAAGTATCCGTTTTCTAATAGTCAAAGAAAAATCTTTCTTTATCATTATGGCTATTAATATCTTATTTTAAATATTCATTTTCAACTCATATAAATGTTTGAAAATGCCAAATTTCTAGCATAAAAAGACCACTTTCTATATTTCATTGACCTCTGAACCTTCATAAAGTTCTTTCAGTAAAACATTTAGAATATTCTTTATCTTTCTTATGGAATTAACAAGATATCAAGCCAATTCTGAATGAGGCACTTGTGAGCAGAAAGCATTTAGGTATTTACTGTGGTTTAGCATTAGATAACTCCAGTTTTTGTTCAGATGAACGGACATGCTCCTATTTTATTATAGAATGAGTATTGTCACTCAGCTGAAAATTATAGAACAGTCATTCATAGATAACACATCCTCTTCAGTGATAGAAAACCAATCATAATTAAGAAGTATCTTATAAGCATACAGAGGGTCAGGATGATAACTTTGTTTGTGTTTGTCAAGTGGTATGCTGCCATATTAGTTTTTGGCTGTCAAGTCATTTCTTATCTGCATTACTCCAGAATAATAGGGGTTTTTTAAATATAAATTGCAGGGGTGGGGGTTTGTTCTGTTTTCCCCCCACTTTCTATAAGGATTAACAACATGAGGAAAATTGGTAAATTGACTTTCTCAAGTTTTGGCCAGTTTATAGGGTTTAATAAAACAAGATTCCCCTCATTGGTACATTTAATAATAAGTAATATGTCTATGTAATTATATGGAAAATTTTTCAAAAGGACCTAAGACTTAGGGGACTAAGTCCCATTCACTTTCAATAAGACAGCCTTCTATGAGCCTAAGTCATGTTTGAAAATGGAAGAAAGCCATATAAATCACTGAGCTTACAACTCTGGATGGAGCAACACCTAAATACCTTTTTAAAATCTGTCCCTTAAACACATTTGAAAATTCTGCTTGTCATTTTATTAAATGTATCTTTAAATATAGAGGAGTTTTTCCTGTCGGTTAAAGAAGTAGCTGAATGTTACAGTGTGTTACCATCCTCCTTGCCACAGAATCTATATTTGCTCTTTCTTTCTTTTTATTCAATCTGAAATAAGTCATCAGTATGTGGAGGTGGTGGAGGCAGAAATAAATTTGGCTCTGAGGATGGAATTCTAAGAATTTGGGGAAAGTTAAGAGATTTCTTACTTAAAATAAAAAAGAACCCCCCCCAAAAAAATAAGCAGAAATAAGGATAAATTTAAAGTATATAATCAGAGATTTGAACAGTCTTTTTATGCAAATATTTTTGTGCAAAGAAAGTGGCATTTGCTGCTCACAAACAATAACAATATCGCCATCTGCTTAGCCACATAAATTGCATTCCCCTATTATCCTTAATCTGAAATAAAGCAGCAATACATTTTGCTCTGTTTATAGGGAAACCACAATAAATAATAATCACAGGAACTTGCATTTCTGTAGCCTTTTCATTCAAGAATGTCAAAACACTTTACAATCATTAGACCTGTTTCTGCCAGGCACATAGTCATATGCCCATCTTCAAGCACATGAGTAACTTTATAGAAGGCTCATGCTTAAGAACTCCCTGAATAAGGACCTTAATGAATTAGGCCTCACAACATCCTTGTGAGACAGATGTTGTGTTATCCTAATTTTATAACTGGGGAAACTAAAGAACGGAGAGATTAAGTAACTTGCCTCAAAACAATATACAGCAAATAAGTGGCATAGCCATTAAAGTCAATGGGAGCTTTGCCATTAATTGATTGGAGTCAGGATTTCACACCAGGAGTCCTGAATCCTGGTTCCTTCTATGTCCATTGGGCCAGGAAGCTGTTTGGGAGACAAATTGCCCTTGTGACTTATGAGAAAAGTGTGATTTCATTGTTATTCAGGTAGTGTTTGTCAAAGGAACTTGCATTTGCCTTTGTCAAAATGAAGGCAATTACCCCAGCTCTGTAATGGAATGGGCAAGGGATAGTTGAAATCTGCCAGTTACAGGCAATATATTAGTGCTAGCTAAAAACTCCCTTTTTTAAAACTTGATTCTTTCTTCTACATAAACCCATAACCTATGCAGATTCAAACTTTCGTGCAATTCAAGTAAGTTCTACAAAGGAAGAATAAGCCTCTTAACAAGATTGAATTTGCTATTGTGCATGTTACAAGCTGAACAAACAGAGATTGGGCAAGTTTCTGTTCATTCATGTGCCTCCTTTAAAAACAAATACCAGTTTAATATAAATGGAAATGAGGGCAACATTAGTGTGAACATAAATCTTGATCTATTGTACCCTAATAATGAAAGCAATACTTTTTAGAGTCTGGATAAATGGATAAAGCTATACATTTTAGAGTTAGGATCATCACTATTTTAGCTAAGATTTTCTTTTCTTTGCTTGCTGGGATTTCAGTAAATGCCAGCATTTATGGAAAAGCACTTACTTGTCTCAAAATCATTGAAAACCAGATTGCCCTATTGTATGATGCACAACTATTTATGTATAGTTCAAGGGGCATTTAGAAATATAATGCTGCAAAGTATTTATAAGGAAAAAAGATCTTTCATGGTTGACTTCATGAAATTTCATATTTTTATAACCTTTAAATAGTCAAGAGACTAAGGTTAATGATAGTCCTCTAACCACTTGACCTTTACTGAATGGAGAACTGGTAGAGCACTTACAGAAGTTTCAACAGTGACCTCAAATTTCATTGAGCTATTAATGTCTAAATAAGTGTTGATTAGAAACAAAAGTGTGAGAACATATGGTTTGGAAAGCTATCATCTTGGGATTTGTGAATGCTTATTTAAAAACTGACTTGTATCCAAACAACTCCAGAAACATGTCAGCTTTTTTTTTTAAATGGGATGGGGGTGTAAATCATTTTCATCTGCAAAAGCTATTCATTTTCAGTGTGTATGAAAAGCTCAGGTGCCATGCCACCCTGACTGCCTTTTAGAGACAAACAAATTGTGGCTTTATGTCAACTTGGAAATATTTATTTTAAAAAATCAAATTAAGATAATAGAGGGTTGTAAGTGGATCTTTGGAAGTAAAAAGTGCTTAAACTAAATATATTGGTGGATCTGTGAAGCACACAGAAGGACAATAGCATTTCTATCACACTCTGCCCTTTCATAAATTCAGATACCACTGTTCCTATTTGGCTGTAGGCAGGGTAAAACAGATTCATTATGAATCAAATCACTATTTCCAAGTATAGGGCCAGATTTAAGCAGTTTTTGTGAGTTCAAGTTGACTCATTCTGTGTAAAAGAAGACAATATGCTCTCTAGAAATGTACTTACCTGATCAGAGAGTGAAGAGACCAGTACTGGAGGGATGAGGAGAAAGATATAGACATGCTTTCCGTTTATTTTTAGAAAATATAAGTGTCTCCATAACCATTGTGATTAGTATGATTTAAGTGCCTGGATGGTAGATTACATAAACAGTTCTGGTTTAATTCTGGGATGGGAGTGTTGTTATTGATTGAATGGGTCCAGGATTTCACCCTTTCTCTTTATAAAATAATATAATATTATCTGAAACACAATATTCTTGGGGTTGGAAGGCCAGAGCGTTAGCTAATAATTTGAAGGATTGTTCCATGATAGATTACATCCAAGAGTATTTAGGAAAAATAGCATGCATCGTATCACAGGGTATGTAATTGGAGGATTATCTGTAGCACTGTACTGTAATATTGGGAGCAGAACTGTGCTGGGTGCCTAAGGCTGTAATGTTCACCATCAGATAACTAGGTTGCATCCACACACTGAACTAGATATCCCAGCAACAAAATACACATGGCTGTCATATATGTTTTATTTGGACATATTATTATACCCCAAAGAAATATTCCTCAAAAGACTTAAATAATTCATGTAAATACTTAAACTTTAGAAAAAAATGTTTAGTTAATTAAGGAGGAGGGGAAACACAGTATTTAATTGAGACCCAAAAAGATTTCCCCCGCTGCATTCTTTCCCCCCACAAAAAAAAAATCAAAACAATTAAATGGCAAAATATTGTTTACTCTGGGAGCCATTTTGCTCTTTGGAGGAAGCATATAACTTGGCAGAGCTATGATGGTTATGTAGATACAATTCATGTAATATTCATTAAAAAAACATGCTCTATAAGCAAACAATTTTTAAGCAAGAGTAGGCCACCTAACATGAAAACTTCTGGACAGCCACAAACTTCAGAAATAATCTTAACTTAAAGTTAAATAGAAATACCCCAAATCCAACTCTGTCCTGTTGTACTTCACAGAAGTTGTCTGTCTATCACATTATACTCATTTAGTATATCTACCTGTAGTTATTGAACATTATAGCTCATTAAGCTCAGAGATGAAAGCCAATGCAAGTGCATCATGTAACTTGGCTGTTTATGTATCTGGGGTCCCAGAAGACCCCTTGACTTCCTCAGGATTTCCTACATCTGATTGTCATTGAATTATTTAAAACATGTCACCTGCACTCCTGGTGACTTGGGTCTCCTTCTTGTATTCTTACGCTTCTCCCCTTGTACATGCCTGCTGTAAATTAAGCTCTGGTAATATCCTGGGTAACTCAATGCCACAGAATAAGGGTCCTGAATCACTTCATCTTCCATAACTCCAGGATTCCCAGTTAAAGGAGGAAGCCGTTTACATGAGCTCAGAACTCCTAGAGATTCCATGTGATACCAGTTTCTTTTGTAAGGTTTACCCACAGCTCCCAGAGGCAGACAGAATTATTGGCTCTGACAGTACTAGATCTGGAAGAGCCAAGTAAGCTGCTTAAATATTCCATTTGGAGTTCACAATACTACAGTGTCTGCCTGACTTCCTTGAGCCACTGTTCTTGTTTTTAAAGAAAAAGGGAACAAGACAATGGAACTGGGAAGATTACCTAGGTGGCTGTAGGTTGGAACATGGGATGACTTGATCTTAGTATATATTCTGCTTCCCCAGAATGCATTTAATCTCTGTCCAGATCCTCACTATACTTTCCAGGGGGCAGTTTGAACAACCCCTAAGGAAGAAAACACTCACAGTTCCAGAAATGGGTCACATTCGATTTCCATGTCTTCTAGAATGAAAGTCAATAGCATTGCCTATAACAACCAGCATCTGTTCTTCTCTGTCCTCTTATTTTAAAATGTGAAATAAAAGTAAATTGGAAGCCCAAAAGAAAATATTACACATTGATCTTTCAACTGAACTTTCACAGCCATATGGCCTGCACCTGCGATCCTCCTCTGTATAGACAAGGGGAGTAGTTGTGACAATAAGGACTACTTTTAAAAGTAAGTGGCAGGTAAGTGGGATCAGGTGCAAAGCCCTTGTACTCCTATAATCCCTTCCTTACTATTTGTTTATGATACCTTAATGTGTTATATTTAATTTTGGTTGTGATCCTCCATTTAGATTTCTCCATGCTAATCCTGTGCAGACCTTCACTACCCTCAGTGGAACTATGGAAGGGTATAGGAGTCCACTTGCATGGATCATACTGCAAAAGCAGGGCCAAATTTTTAAGGTATTCATGTGCCCAAAAAATGCAGATAGGTGTCTAGTGGGATTTTCAAAAGCACCTAGGCACCTACCTCCCACTGATTTCAATGCTTTTGAAAATTCTACCTGGCACCTATCAGCATCTTTAGGCCTAAATACTTTTAAAATCCTGGCCCTTAGATTACAAACTCCTTAGAACAGGAAGCTATCAATTGTATGTGTTTGTAAAGTGCCACACACACTCATCCTGATGCACAAACAACAATAACAGGAGAAAATAAATGATGAATGTACTGGTCAACTAGAATTCTTCAAAGCTGACTTCACTTTAACACACACACACACAGTTGAAAAACACAAGACTTCTGTTCATGCCAAATAGACCACAGATCACTATAAGAACCAAAGAACGTTAATGTCTATTGTTTTTCATTTTTTTTTCCACTTGAAAACTCTTGTGCACAGTTAGTGGCTGTTCTGCTGGAAACCGAATCTATCCTAACAGTTCTCATCAAAAATTATGTGCTGGCTTTTTGTCCATTAGTACAAGCAAGGTGTGATTTCATTTACAGTTTGTATAATAAATGTGATTATTAATACTTACAGTATTTTCTTATTGTACATTAAGGGAATTTTACCCACTGATGCAACTGAAGTCAGAGGAAATGGGGATGTTCTCTTCTGGAAAAAGACAACTGGGGCTCTTCAAACTCATTTCACTGCCTTTACATGTCCAGAGGAAAATCAATCACACCTTTGTACCACAATTTTTTCATGTTTATGGCTCCTGCCACATCTATTGCCAGTAATGGTCTTAATTGCAATGGGGAAATCTGACTTCCAGTATCCAGGAGTTAGCTTTAAATTCTGCTTTGCTATACTTATTAAAATGAACTAGAGGTTAGGTCTGAAGAAAGATTATTAAGGAGCTGATTAAGTCAATTAGGCTGTTTGGGGATTCCTTTCTGCTCTGTTGTTGTTAGCTGGAAACCCTAATAGGACAATTAGGATTAATTAAAATCACTCTGATTGATTAGGATATATAAATCTGCATATGAGTCATGCTAGTGAGGCTGGATATTGGTGTTGTGCAAAGGTTATGTCTTCTCACAGAGAAGTGAGGGGATGTGGAACACTGATACTCATCTCATGCAGCTGCAAATTGGCGACAGCTCCACTGAAGTCACTGGAGTTATTCTGACATAAAACCAAAGCAGGGGACATTAGTATCTGGCTTACTCTTACTTCAAACCTCAAACAAAGATTTAATCAGAGTTCTCTATGGAAATGTTCTAGAGATAGGTCTGGTTTCCTAAAATTCTTTTCTAAACTACATGTTAGGAGCGTTTGGCTTTTGTTAGTGATACTGAAGCTGGGTTTGGGTGAGTTCCCCTCGGTTAGCTAAGGGGGAAAATGACTACATTGCTAGAAAGATTTTTCCGAGGAAGCTATTGGAGTTGGCAGGACACAATGAGTACAACTCAACCTAATATAAAACTGGTGACTGAAGCTAAGCTCCTAAAATTAAATCCACCTCTTACATTGCAAAAAGTGCTGAGCTTCTAGAAGCTCGGCCATAGAAGACAGAGGTGCTTGAAAGTCGCTACTTGAGCATGGATGAAGGAGATTCTAGGTCTCCTCATGTGTCTCCTAAAGCCTCACTTTCCAGAAGTGGCTTTACATAGCAGCAGGTCCTTCCCAGTCTTCCTGCTCACCCGTATCTGCATATATACCTGCCCGTTGTTGTGCAGAGACATTTCATAGAGCTGCGCTTTCTGCACAGCCTGCATGTTCTCTCCCTTGCAGCGGTTTTGCTGTTGGTGTATATTAGCACACCTTATATACATTGTCTAACCAAAATAACTTACGCAAGGCCACTTTTCAAAATGTAGCTTCCTAGCTATGTAGGATTGCCCGTCTCTGTAAGTGAATAACAGAGTCCCTGTGGAAAAAAATAAAAATAAAACCCCAATCCGTTCTTGCAGAATGAGAGAATTTTAAAGGGCCAGGGCTGTATCTGTATTATAACTATAAATAGAGACACCAAATATTAAAAGAATAGAAACCATAGAGAACTTTTCATTTTTGAAGAACTTTTGGTGTTTCTTTTGGAGTGCAGTTTCATGAACAATGTGCTAATTAATGTTCAATATTCTTCTGTGTTCAAAGTAGAGATTGTGTTCTCTAGATGCAGAAGTGAAGGTAGAATTAGCCCCAAGTGGTGAAAAGAAAGATTCCCTTTTCATTCTGGGTTCCCAGTTTTGATTAATAAACTAGATTTACCGAAAATAGTCATTATCCTTAGTAAAATGCCCTAGGGCTCAAATTTACAATGAGCTCTGTGCTGGTGGAATCCATTGACTTCAGTTCAGAACTAATTGTGGGTTTATGGGCTCGGTCTTTTCACAACTCTAAGGTCTTTGGAACCTGAAAACGATAAGAGAAGGCATCTGAAGCAGAATATTGCTACACAACACAGTTTTAATCAATAAAACACCTGAATATTCACTCAGGTGATTCCATGTACTTCACCCACCTGTCAGACTGCAAATTGTGTTATTTGTTAAAGCTTCATTAGATACATGCCAGGTGGAAAGCTGAGGGTTTACCTCACATTGCATCTGTTTTTTAAAGTAAAATTAACTAGATGTCAACTTTATAAAGTAATAAAAACTTAAGAAAATACCAATTTAGTTTATTTGTTAACCATCTGCTTTTTGTAGTATGTATGAACTCTGTATTGAAAATAGCCAAATACAACATGTCTTATTTCTGAAAGAGCTAGGGGTTTTTTACTAAAGGAAAAATGTCACGTATGTGGAAAACACATTGTTGTCAAGACTTTTCTGAGCTCGGTTTATCTATAGTAGGTAGCTACATATTCCCCATGACCATGCTATCTTTATCCCAAGTTTTTATAGGTTTATTCAGTAAACTCCTGGTAACGTAGGGAATTACTATTATATGAACTTTAAAACTGGGGAACAAAGACACAGATAAGAGTGGCTTTTCATGAACACCTGGGAAGTCTGCAGAAATGCTGGTAATTGAACCCACATGTCACAGTTCCTAATCTAGTACCATAACAAGAAGACCATTCTCCCACCCAGTTGTCAGAAAAGGACCTGAAACCAAAACTTTGATTGGAACAACCAGGATTTTGAAGTTCCAAATCAGGATGCAAATATTGCAGCTTGGGCTCATCCTTAATTCCATATGATTAAACCACACCCATAGCACTGTCTCATAGACATGTCAAAAAAATTAGTCTTACATTTAATTGCGGAACAAAATCTGCCTTTCAAAGCATTGTGGATTTAATTCCCTTCTCCCTCACTCCTGTGGTCATTGACTGCATTCACTCCTGTGACACTGCTGGTTATTTAGTTTTTTTAAATCATCCTTACAAATGCTTTAAGGTTTGTGGTTTTTGCAGAACCATGAAACTATGTAGAGTTTGAGTATATTGATACATAGCTCCCAATTTCCCCATCATGTCTGACTCTCTCAACTGGTTTTAACACTTCCATTCCCCTTGGTAAGCAAGTAATGCAAATGGTACTGGTTCTCAAAACTATACAGGTTCTCTATTCTGTGCCAATCAAGGGGAAAACTACTATCCTTCATGTATAGCCCAATGCTAAGAAACAACTATTAAAAGAGCACCATGAGGTTCCATGGGTTTGCCTCATGATTTCCATTTAAAATGTGCTTATTTACAAGATGAAGGATCCTGTTTGTTTTTAATTATCTTTCAATCCTGCAAACTCAGCCTGCAATCTGAAAATCAAGCTGGGTTCTTTCTGGCATGCACATCACCAGTGATAAACCCCTGAGCAATCAATTTAGTTAAGAATTAGTTAGAAGATAATCCATCGCTTTCTTTCTGAATTGTGCCGACCCCATAGGGCTAAAGAGATTAAAAAGAAAGGAAAAGCATATTTTGCTCAGTAGTGTAAATAAAAATGACTCAACATAGGCATGGGGAGAAGATCTGCTAAGCAATAAGACACAGTTTTACCTAGCCACCTGTCTGAACATAACTTTACTTTGAAAAAGGCTTTACTGAACAATCTAAATGTCTTTTAGATATTACTGCAGAGGAATGCCCATCCCTAGGAGGCTTTTGGTGTAAAGGTTTGCCTGTTCACTAGGGGCGCAATCATCTCCCCCTTTTGTGTATTGAAGGGAGCTAGATAGCATGCAAGGTAGAAGGGAGTGCAGGCCCCACAGTATGTCTTCTCTCTTCCACTTGCACCCCCCCACACACACACATACACGCACACACATATACCTTGCCTTGCACCTTGCAGAAAGCCTTGTGATAAAACTCTGTAGTGTTGTGACTATGTGCTGATTTGGAGGTGAGCCAATGAATGAAGGTAGGTAATGTGTAGCGCAACTTCACTCTACAGCATGCTTCTCTCTAGAGATAGGTGCAGACATCTGCTAAGTTAAACAAAAATAAATAAATAGACTTTTAATGTCAGAGGGCTGGGGCTATTTTTCTGCAAAATATTTATAATTTTCTTTTTTGTCATTTTCGCACAGTATTTCAAGTTTTGGTTAAAAAGCAAACAAACTCTTCAACTCTGAATACTGATTTTTTTCCAGGTGGTTATTTTTAATAAAACCCCTAAAATCCCACAATCTTCATTAAAAAAAAAACCCTTCTCTTTAAAAAAACAAATAAGCAAACAAGAAAGCTTTTTGACCAGAGTAAGTATTTGAGTAGTGGTAGCATGGTTCCTGCTGGAGCTATTCACAGTGGTGGAAAACGGTCTCGGTAGTGACGTAGAGTGACACAGCATGCTTTGGTGTTCCCTCCTCCTTGCAGATTTCAGGCTGTATGATAGCTTAGAGGGCCACGCACTCCTTCCCTTTCACAGGATGGCAAACCTCGCTCCTAACAGAACAATTAGGAAGAAACACCCCAGAATCTGTGTTTTGCTCTCCCACACCTCCAATGTAAGAAAAAAGACCTTAGTTGAGTCCCCTCGCGCATACACACACACTAAAAATATGTTGTCCCTGCTTTGTACATGCTTTGATTTGTACATGCTTCATGTGGACTTCCTTTAAATATTTGCTTGAAAGTGTTGTGCATACTTGTTCCTTTTTTGCTTAGGGATATTACGCATCTTTGGGGGCTTCAAATTATTTTGTCTGCTCTTAGAAATAGAATCTTTCTTCTCAGTCTCTCCTGTGTCCTTTCAAACTTTTCCCCTTCAAAGAAAAATTTTCTGCTACACACACAGTTATTCCTAGAACATGCTTCAAACTTTCCTTTATCCCATTGACAGAGATAAAAATTAGGGGTTCCAATGTTTCATTTCTTAGTGGAATGGGTCTAGATTTTTTTTAAAAACACTGTCCAGGTGAGAATATACACTTGTTCATATGAAAGAAACCAGAAGCTTGTTCGAGAACCAAGTCATCTCAGCTGTCAGCAACTGGGTCACAGATGAATGTCACCATTCGGTATTTCTTTTCAGATGTATTTAAAAAGTAAGAATCAGTTTGCTAATAGGGAAGTAAATTAAGAAGTCTCTTAAAGTATTTACACAGAAATCTCTTAATTTACCACTCAGCTGGGGTAGTGCATGTTTAGTAAATCAAGGGGTATCACATGTCTAAAGGGACCTATCACTAGCTTCTGGTCGCACTTTAATAAGGGACATTCACAAATGCAGCACTTCTCAGGTCCCCGCCCTTATTATTTCCAACAGTCACCCAGTACTTCCAGTAATCACCGATCTTCCTCTGAATTCCAGTGCACATTTACTGCACAAAAGTGTTTAGATTCCCTATTCATAACTCATGCTGTTAAGGATTCCTCCAGGATGGCTCATTTTCAGTAGGTGTTTAACTGAATAGCATTTTATCCTCTGGAGTATATTCTCAAAGAACAGCTAAATCTCTGGGGTATCTGCCTGGAGAACGCTTGAAGAGCAGGAACTCCCCAAAATTAAGATTTACATTATGTATAGATGAGAGGAAATAAAGCAGGGGATTATAGTGTCACTGACAGCATCTCATTCTCAATCTCAAAAAGAGTTTGTATGCCAGTGGCTAATATTGTGCCACATGCCAGGTTTAAGACTCCTTAGATTGAGATAAGACAGTTGTATGAATTACAAAGTAATCAGACACAGGATTTTTTTTAAAAAAAATTATAATATTTATGGGGGCGGTGATCTTAGTAGAATCCTTACAATTGCAAGATGTTAAATAAATACTATGAATTCTTTTGCTTTGTTTATTTGACCTCTTTATCTTGACAAATTCCTATAAACTGTCATAAAATAGCTAAAAAGTCAAATCCTTTTCATGGAATGGTAATAGTAATCTCAGGAAATAACAAAACGTTTCAAAGTCTTTTTTAAAATTCAAGCAAATGAAGAAAAAAATCTAGCCTCAGAAAAACACATACAGTCTTATGCTCCCCACTTTTTTCAGTATTGCCCAAAAGGATTAAATATGTAGTTTTAGCACGTATCTATTTCCTCTTAAAGCTTAACTTAATTTTTATTACATTCTATTCCTGTCTCTTTCCAGGACATTGTGTGTAATGCTGACCAATTTTGAAGTGAACACATTTATCCAAAGTACAGAATAAAATAAAAGTCCAACATAAAAGCTTCCTAATTTATGACTTGAAACAATAAAAAGCATGTAAAACATCATAATATGCTTTAAGTTGTATAATATCAAATAGCAATTATCATTTGGAGTTCCCCACTTTCACCAATAGATGGTGGTGCGAGCTATTTCCATTATTGTTTAAAATACATTTCTTCAGGTTTGATTGGAACTCACCATGAGGGTATCCAGGAGTTCACAGCATGGAAATGTTCAAGCAGCTTAGGGTCACATGGTGCCTGGCCCTTTCAGGGATGCATGTCGTTAGGAGAAGCCACAAAGAGCCTGCCCTATTCTGTGTACTTCTTCATGTGGGTACTGTCCAAAGCAACCACAACTATCGAAGTTCCAGCCAATAGCAGCACGATTTCTGCTAGAACAGCCTAGAAAGATGTGTAAGTTGGGATAAGGTAGGAGAGGTCCATTCTGATTTTCAGGGGGGGAAAGCGGGGGCAATGCAGTACCCTTCCTGCTCAGAATGCACAGGAGTTGGTGGCTTGGTTCCTTTCCCTTGAGGAGATAATTTTCAGGAACCCTGCCAGGTTTTCTGGCCCTTATGATGTCTCTTCCCAGCATTTGTCTGTATACAAAATTGTCCTAAACTTGTGAAGGACCAAAAACAGACTAATTCACTTGGGAAGTGGACTTCGTGGTGTTTTCTGTTACTGAGAGAAGCTGATTTGGTGGTCAGGACATTGCAATATAAATTTACTGTTCAGAACCATAGGATCACTTAACAGAGGAGGGAGGGGCCTTTGACCACCTTGGTTTCCCATCCCAACAGTCCCTTGCTCTCCATGGTTTGACTTAAGGAATGGATAGATTTTTTTATTTGGTTTGAACTAGTTCTTATATTCCTAAAATCACAGCAAGTAGACTGACAACTGGCATTTTGGCCTAGCTGTGGGGCTAAAGCTAAAAAAAATTGTTTGTCAGACATCTCACTAAGTGAACAATTAAAAGTTGAAACACTTCAAATGAACTGAAGAACAAATTAAACATGCCCATGGCAAGGAACATGTTTTTAATTTTGTCTAACCTCCATTTCTCTGGTGTGTGTGATGATATGACACTGGAGCTCTGAATGCTAAATGAAGCAGTAAGAGCCCAAGTGCCACTGCATTCAGTCTGATGTTGTCATTTCTTCCCCTTATCTATGGCTTCCTTACTTTCCTGCTCTTCTGTGTTTCTCCCTCACCGCAAGGAATAAGATAATACGTGACTGGCAGCCAGCAGCTTGGAGTGAGAATTCCCATTTGTCACATTCTGCTCTTGGCTGCCAAACAAAATATATGAGACCCAGTGTCAGATAGTTCCAAAAACTGTAAGATTCTTTTGGCTTCTAAAGTCTTTAATACTAAAATTTTAGAGACAAATATCTTAGGTCAGATATTTCAGCTAGATTATTTTTTATTATCATCTGTTGTCTAATTTAAAAAATAGCTGCTGAAAAACAAGGGTAAAAAGGAGGAAAATGATACTGCATTTCAGATTTCTTGAATTGATAAATTATAGAGATTATAGTAATCGAGGCTCAAACCTTGCATTTTCAGCATCAAAGTCTCTATAATTTGAGCTGAAGGGGGTCCCTCTTTAACTAAGCCATAGTAGCAGAATGTATAGTTACTGGGACCAACCACTAGAGGGAGACATGCTCAAATTCTATGGCCCAGTATATTGCATATAGTTTAGTTATTCCAGCAAGCTGGTCACTAAGCTCTTATGTTTTTCATGTTATATTGACATGGTTTTATTTTGAAATTAATTCATTGTACAAATGTAAATAAATTTCATTTAAAATGCTTAAGTATAATTGCACTTTAAAACAACTTGTTTTTTGGAAGAAATTTCTTTTTTATAAAAATAAGTTTAATAAAATGTTATGCTGATAAAATAGAGTCTGATCCCACAAATTGCTCAGCTTTCTCATTTCCAGTTATGGTCACAGCATTAGTTCATGTTTCTAACAAAACAAAACCCTCCATTAAAAAAGGGAGGCTCTCCAGGGACGATGCGGGGACGGGGGAACTGTACAAAAAACGCAGTTTCCACCGTGCATCCACTGAAGGTATAAAAGAGATAGGAGAGTTTCAGCAAATGTTTGCAGAGTTTTGTATATTTCTTTACAGTGGATGACTATCTATCTGTTACTGTATGCCTGCCCTTGAACTCCTTCATGTTATTTATAATACACAAATGCCATCCCTCTTTCCATGCTTGCCTATTGGAGAGAACACTGCACATGACTCCTGTAATGCCCTTTTGAAGGGCTTGATTCAATGCCTTATGCAGTCTGTGAAAGACTCTGATTTCAGATCAGTCTTTGGATCAGGTCCTTGTAGATCAAAATTTTGTTAATGAAGGCTATCTGCTTCAGAAAACACAGCAACAAATAGAGAGGGCTATCCTGAAAGTGAGATCTCATCTCTTAAATCAAAAATAGCATTCCCTTTAGGCTGATTTTCATGCAGTTGAACTCAACATTAAAAGCTGTCAAAGATTTCCATTAGTTGTTAAATCAGAATGACCTCTGAGCGCAATCTGACTAAACCTCTATAAAATAACTTTCTGACGGACCACTAATCTCCAAAATTGTTAAAACAACTACATTGAACTAATCTGTTACCAGCCCTGTCTCTCACCCTTGTAATACAATGTGATGCATTATTTACAAGTACTGGGGGCTGGTAGTGGCAGAATGAATTTGACAAATTTGAAAGGTAGACTTAAGCAATGATTGAGAACACAGGACATTTCCTGGGTTTTAATGACTGCCGGGGAGGAGATGATGGCCTGATGCACATGAATCCTTAGGATGTGTCCTGCTAATGTTGTTGCTAATATAAACTGAAGTGAAACAGAACACTGGGTATGATTTTATATAGTTTTCATAAATATATGCATATAAAGAATGAATGTACTGTATATTATCCAAATAGATTGCTTCAATAGAATCCAAACTCTATGCTGATATAAAATATACTACAGGTCAACATATCATGAGTTAATCTGTTATATGGGGCTGAGAAGGGAAAGGCAATTGTTTCAAAATTAATTTTTTTAAAAAAGTAGAGAGATAAGTAGGAGTCTGTGTCTAAATTAAAAATGTACATACCTGGACACGCGTACCAGCTAGGAGTACCAAGAAGCTGGACTAAGATGTGGCCGTGCACTCAGATTTAGGAAAATAATCAATCTCACCTCCCAATTCCCCACACCCAAAAAGGGGAGAAGGGGTTGTTTAGTTGTTGGAGTGCTGAAAGGAAAGAAAACAGAAAGTATCCTTTTGTATTATATGGGGGTTTTGTTGTGTTTTTTTTTTGGCAGAGGTCTGGTTACAGTATTTCAGTTAGGGGACACCCCCCGCCCCCAGATTGGGAGTTCTTCTTTTCAATTTCAGGAGTTAACTACAGAAGATTTTTGAGCTAGATTCTGCCAAAAATACATGTTTAGTACCTTATTTCTAAAGTACTCACATTGAAATACTAAAACTGAAACATGAAATTCATGGGTTTAGCTGTGGCATATGGTACTTCATGACATAAGTATGGAGTGACTAATTTGGTCCAGTATGTATTGTATACTTTTTTCAATAGTACTAAACAATGGAAGAAGTTGATATCCTTCTGTTTTATGAGGAATTCTCTATTAATTCTTTTAAGCATATGTAAGTTTTTGTAGCATTCTCATAGAGTGAAATGAAAGTCAAGTAATTTCTCCTTATGACTTTAATAACCAATGACCATTGAAACTTTCACATTGAAATTATGTCAACCTAATATAAGAGGATCTATTGTATACTGAAAATAAAATATAAAATGCATAGTGGCAAGATGCATTCTTCCTGCATGTAAGGAAAAGTGTAAGTCACATAGCCTTTGAAGGGGAGAAATACATATTGAAAATACATTGCTTAAATCCTAGGCTAAGTTTGTTTGAGGGTATGCTATACTGAATTAAACATAGTGGTGAATCACTGAGGATTGGAAAAAAAGAAGAGGAGTACTTGTGGCACCTTAGAGACTAACAAATTTATTTGAGCATAAGCTTTCGTGAGCTACAGCTCACTTCATCGGATGCCTCGGATCAGAGTGATATCTGTTTACTAACTACATAGATGTACTATTCCCTCTGCTTCATTCAAAGTTATCTGTTTCATATTGTCTCAGATTTAATATCCAAGGTCATTAAACTGTATTTATCTATTATACAAGTAATAGATAGTCGTCTTGACAGAATCCAGAATGACATTTGGAAGAAGGTAGTGTTTGCAATTGTATATTTAAAGAGTGAAGTTAGTGTGCACAAAAGAGAATATTAATATTGACTTGAGTCAATGTAGCTAGAATATGTAAGCTTCCCTACACCTCAATCCTGACCGGGAATGGCCTTGCTATTCCAGTACTTGGAATCTCCTGCGTAAAGACTGCCTACCAATTATAAAGAATTGTCCCTGGGCACTGGATTTGCTGCAGATGTGTATATGTCACCCATCCCCTGCTTTCTCTTGCATGTTCCATTCCTGAGGAGTCAATAGGGGATTTAAACTGAGAAGTATCTTACTGTGTGAATGCCTCAAAGAGCAAGTTACTTTTCAGTAACAAATATTGGTTGGTCACCAGTCTTATTTTTAAGTGATACAGCTCTTCAACTGGAGTGGAGGGATAATAATCATTTCAATCCTGAGTGAATCTGATTTTTTTTTAAATGCCAACAAACAGGTAGCCTTATATGATCACTTCAGCATACCACTCTTTCAGCCTTATGGAAGGAATTATACCTTTCATGTGCAGTTACTGCTAATCTGTATCAAAACAATCTGTTGGTGTATCCCTTTAAATATGAGTTATTTCTACATAAAGCATTGACTGAGAGCAGACATCCAAATTCATGGAATAATATTCACTTTTCTTATGGTCCCAATGGGGGTATAGAATCTATTGGGTGTGGCATATTTCTTGGTCAGATCACTTCTAAATCTTAAGTCTGTAACATCCATTCAAATTAACACATTTTTCCTCACATATCCTGACTTTCCCATTTTATAGGTTAACTTGCTGAGTAATATAACCTCCAGACTGACTCTGAAATCAGTATTCAAGAGGATGTGTAAGGTTAAATCACCTCATGAAGACACCTTCCACAAGGCCACTGCATCACTCAAGTCCCACTATAGGTCTTTTAAAAAAAAGGCTTAACTTGTACTTCAATACCTCAAAGGCTTTGTATGCACTGATTGCACCTGAGTGAATTTTGCCTACAGGGATCACCTTTAAGCATATTTCTGTTGCCTTTGCATTCAAATAATGTGAAGTAGTAACAAAACTCCTTGAATGACAACCCTTGAGAAATCTACTTGCTTATACATCTGTGGCAAGTAAGATTCCTCCCCCATACACACACCTTTTGGAGGTTTAAGGAGGGTCAAAAGTGGCAGAGACATTCCACTGCTTCGTCACAGAGGGAGAGCTGCTGTCACATTCTAGGGTGCAATTCAGACCAGTGAGATGTAGTGTCACCACTTGCATTTTGGGGGCACTCAGGGTTATAATACTGCTACATGTGGCTCCCTGCCTGCAACATACACATAGCCAGCATGCACTTCATGTTCTCCATGCAGTAGAGCTCTGATTCAACCATTTTGAATCCAGCTGCCTGCCAGGAGTTATCACAAACACTCTGGTCTTACCAGACTTTGGTTAACGTTAGCAGGTGATCCTATGACACCCTAGTCCTGAATTTTCCCAAACCCATGTGCTCTGCAAAGTCCAGCCCTCTTCTACAATATTCAGAGGAATAATAACATCTTTTTGCTTTTTTAAACAGAAAATCCATCAGCTTGCCAAATTAACTGGTGTTATCACTTTAATTCAAATGCAGCACTAGTGGTTTAGGTTAATAATAAAAACAAATGTATTAACCAACGAAGATTGAATTTCAGGTGAGCTCAAGTATAAGAGAGACTTACAAATGGTTAAAAGCAAATAGAGGCACATTTTCAACAGTCTAAAACTTAATCTAGCAGGGTACAGTTTAGAAGATGGCCTTTCTCACCTAGCAAGTTGATGGCTGACCCCTTAGACAGGATCTCTTCTAGAATTCCAAAGTACTGATTACTTTGTCATCTTAGGTGAAAGAGAGAACTTGGAGTTCTCTGCCTCTTTCTTTTACAGTCCAATGAATATTTGAAATAGATTCTTCTGAAGGTTACCCCTGAAAGTAAAGGTCATTCAAGCTGTGAGTAAGGTCACATGGAGTCTGATGAAGGGAGCCCATACTCTTTCTTCCTCCGCTGGTCTTTGCTAAAAGGCAAATTGTTCTGTTTCCTGCAATTTCCGCCCTTGTTAGTTTGATGGCCCTGTATACTGTTTATGTAAATTGAGGTACCCACATTGTTTAGGATAGACCTGTTTAACAACTCACCCAGCATGCCTTATTTAAACATACTTTAGTCATAGTTCCATCATATTTCCATGATTCTTAATATGCGCCATCTATATACATCACACAAAAATATTAATGATCAGTGAGTTATTAGTTTTCAAATGATACCTCACAAGGCATATTTTTGTATGAAGATTATTACTTTGTGTAGGGTGTAAATATATTGGTGCTTGCGGTCACAGCTGACCAATCAATTTTATGAGGAGTTTTCAGGTCCCTGAAAGCCCTGCTTACTGCAGTCATGTGACCATCAAAATCTTTCACTTTTAAATACATTTGTATCCTTGTGGACAAAGTCTTGAAAATATGAACTATAAAGTCTCAAGTCAGATGGGAAATAAATGGAACTCAAATCCTTTTGTGACCCGATTTCATGAGTTTTGAATGATTGGGATTGGCAATACTGCAGTAGCCTGGAAGGTGGAGGATGAGTAGAATAGGGGACCCTCTCTCCTCTTTGCAGCTGCCAGGAGGCTCTGGAGTAGGAGAAAGGAACAGGGAAATGCACTTTCTCTTTTCCATCAGCCAAACAGATTTTGGTTGAGCAGCTTCAGATTTTTTAGACACCTACTACTCAAAGGCTCATACAAAAAAGACCCCCAGAGCCCCATCTTGGAGCTGCACTCTAGTAGAAATGCCAGCACCCATCATCCCTTTCCCAGCAGTTTGTGGAGTAAGGCACTGGGATGTTGCCTCTTGGACAGTCCCTGTCCATCCTTTTAGATTGCTCTCTGATTATTAGATTTAGTCTTCCAGTTAGTCTGTGTCTAGGACAATTGTCATGCTCTGTCTCATAGTAGAGGACAAGCAAAACCATAGAAATCAAGTTGGAAAGTCAGAATGTGTATAAGGGCAGCCACAATATGCACTTGCAGTATCTTTGAATGCCAAAGGAATGAAAATTATCCTGTCTTTAAAAAGTTGTCCCCATTATCCCTATCTATTGGGATGAACAAGGAATGGTTTTAAACTATCTGCTGAGGTACAGTTGGGGAGCCCCTTAATGTCTGTGAGGTTAATAGGCTCAGCTCTGCTGTTCAATAATCCTGCATTTTAAAAGTTGACCCTCTGCAGGGCATGAGTTGTTAAGCACTTTTGTACCCTTAAATGTCAAAGATCTGTGTTCACTCTTCAGTTTTTGTTCAGTTTCCTTATGAAACCTATCTAGGTCTGACTGTTCTGCTGGATGACTTATAGAGCTGTAATGTCATTCCATACAGCTGGTGTTCTGCTTAATTGTTATAAAGCTATGGATCCAACAAGACCCTTGCAGGGCTGTTCTTGGTAGTGGCTTGAAAAATATGTAGCCTTGAAATCTGAAAGGGAGTGTTGCTAAAAAATATGCATTACAATGAAAATTACTTCTATGTTTTCAGTGGCATAGGAAAAAAGTTAAGGATTTAACTGCCCAGCATCATCACAAGAGATAAAAATTGCTTTACTGGCAAAAATCATATTGGACTATGGGCATGATTCTTCTTTCTGTTATCATGGAAATCAAGAATAACTCCATTAAGGTCAATGGAGTTAAACTAGTGTAAAGTGGTATAAGTGAGAAGTGAATCAGGCCCTATTTCTTCTAGTTTTCTTTCCAACACTTCTCAGGAGCAGGTGGGGCATAGCTAATTACTAGAGACTCAAGAAGGATTGTTATAAATGTTTCCTTTCTGTTGATGGACTGAACGCAAAGAGGAAGAAGCATGGAGGAGATGGTCTCTATGGAGCTCCATTACCGTTTACTTCATTCTTGAAAAGAATCACACTTCTCCAGTAACCCAAGAGCTCTTCAGAGGAATGAGACCAGAGTGATGTGTTTAATTTACCCAGTTAAGTCTCCTTCCTTTCTGAGAAGGGATCTAATTTTCCCTTAGCAGGATAGAAATTACTCCTTTTGAAGTCAAAGAGGAGAAAACTGAAATGCAAGCAGTCTAGATACTTGGGAAAGGGGAAGATTGCTGCTATCTGTCTTTTGGTCCTGTGCCTTGTAGACCCGATTCCTTACTGCTTTGCACCTTGTGCAGTAATTTACATGTGTGTAAAATGGGTGAGTCTTGAATTCTGATGTGGGATCTTTGTACATCTATTCTGCAAAGGTCTAAATACTAGGCAAGGTGCAAGACGCTGGAAAATCAGACCTATATTCTAAAAATTGGTTCTAAAAGGAGGTGGTCATTCTAAGCTAACCTAATACAGTTAATGGCCAGTCTTCCTGAATATGCTCTATCTGGGGGAAGTATTTCCCAGAATATTTTTTAAGAAAAAGGCAGCTGCCTCTTCAGAATTAAGTGATTATGGGTGGACCGCATTTCTCAGAGGTACAAAAATCTGATGTGGCTTTCATAAACTTGTTCACATATGCCTGCAACAGAATTAATTCTGTAGACAGACATTTTCATAATGGGGTAATTGCAGTATTATGGTCACTCATTAACTTGTGTTCCATGGTCGTGAGTAGTTGTTTTGGGGGTTTTTTTTAAACTTTCTTATGCCTGTTACTCAAATGTATTCAGTAATGATATTTCTGCTGAAATTAAACTTCACTTTACTATATCACCTCTGTAGAATTTAAATTCTAATTTTCAACAGCTTTCAAATTGATAATTCAAGACCCCAATTTTTAAGAATAAGGCACAGATTCTAAATTATAAATCATATTTGCTGATAGAAGATGTGGCTAAGTATAAAATATGAATGCCTTACATGTTACGTAGACATGCAATCATCATTTGAAATGCCTTTGCAGGTCTTTACATTTCTATTCATTTAACTTGCTCAGAATGGACATGCTTTATATATTATTAAAGGTATAAAAATTGGAATTCATGTAGTAAATGTTGATGTGTTTTATGGTTCAACAGAAACTGGTGTAGTAGTTAACTTGAGGTATTTGCCAGTTCACAAGTAAAATGCTCATACTATTTCTCTTTGCATATGTGGAAGATGATACGATTGATTGGATATAGTTTTGATGCAGCAGAAGGCTTCTAATAATTTTTAAAGGGGAAGATTCAAAGTAGGCAGTAATAATCATTCAGGTAACACATGCACATCCTAAATTCTTGTTAGCAATTAATAGCATAGGTCAAGTGTCAAGAGTTTAGATAGAAATCTATAATAACATTATCTGAGAACTTATACTATTTTTATTTAAAAGCAGGAACATCAGTGGTTCTAATGAATGGGTTCAAGTGATGCCAAAGCTGCACTTTTCTTTCTTAACTAAGGGCTTGTCTATATTGGTAAGTTTCTGCACAATAAAACAACTTTTTGTGCTCAAACTGCAGCTATATACACATTGCCAAGCCACTTTGTGCACAGAAACTCCTCAGTTGCAAAAAACCCACTTCGACGAGAGTCGTAAGACTATTTGCACAGAGGCTCCAGTGCCAGTGTAGACACTTGATTGCTTTCTGCGCTATAATTGGCCTCCGGAACTGTCCCATAATGCCTCAAGTGACCGCTCTGCTTAGAACTCAGCTGCCTTGGAGACATGCGCCCCTCTCCTTGCAAAGCACCATTTCTGACAGTCATTGAGTGCTGTGCTGATCTGCTCCTGGACACAAAGCAAACCATTAATGTGGAATGCTTCTGCTGTTGAACACAGAGGCAGGGGTGCATGCATGAGAGAGAGAGAGAGAGAGCGCGTGCGCCCAGGGAGGGAGACGGGGTGGGCTGATGTCGGGGTTTCCCCGGCCTCAGGATTGGTTACTTCCTGCTGCTGTCTGAATTTACAAGACAGCATGCTGACACACTCTCCGTCCCCCAAAACGCACACTCTCTACACACACACACACACACACACACACTCCTTGTCTCACACACTTCCCCCCACCCCACTTGAGTTGAAAAGCAGCTGGCAATGTAGTAGGATGCCCATGGAACAATGGATTTGGAAACCTGCATCACCTGACACTGTGCCTGCCCCATGAAGCATTGCAAACCCTTCCCCAAGCACCCTGCAGCCAGTTGCACAGTGGGATAGCTACCACAATGCACTGCTGTCTTTGCCTTGCAAAAGCTGCTAATGCGCTCCAGCGTCACAAGGAGCACAGTGTAGATACACAACAGTAGTTTAATTCTAGCATTTTAATAAAAGTAGTATAACTTGTGGCACAGGAACTTGCCAGTGGAGACATACCCTCAGTTTGATCCTATGGAGTTGTCTGACTTGTCAGTTACTCTTCTCCTTTTAAACTCTTTAATTGAGTGGGTTTACTACTTGTCCAAATGAGTGACTAATCACTTTGGCTTGGGGAAAGACTGGTATGTGCAGAGTTTATGTAACTACCCTGACACAGCTTTGCCTACATTTGGTCCTGACCTGACCATCTAATATTTTAGTCCAAAATCCCTCAGGCAGAGATCGCAGTCCTGCTATATTGCATGGAGGTGGTGGGATAATTCAAGTTTTAACATATTGCTGTTTCAGTGTAAATATAAAACCATGTGATCAAAGAGGTGACCATAAGTTAATCTCTGAAGAAATTTTAAAATGTAACCAGAAAAAAGAAATGTAACTGAAAAGTCTTTTGATTAGCCATGTTTTTTTCAATAAACATGTAGTTCTGAAGTCCCATTATTGCTATATAGGTAGCAGGGGTATCATTATAACTTCTTCCAAAAACAAAACAAAAATGACACATCCTGAAGTCATAACAAGATAATTGCATGTAGACAAACCTTGGAAACAGCTTTGCAAAATTATACCAAGCCAAGGAAAGGCCTCTCTGTTTAATATATAACTAATACCTTTTTATACCTAATAACATAATGACTAGCTTCATAATAGATTTGCCCTCCTGCCCACAAATGTGGCGGCATAATCTCCTCTGGTACAATGTGCAACTACTCCTGCAGGAGTAAAAGGATAAGTTATTGTAGTATTGCCGAGTCTCTAAAATACAAAAGTGAAATCCTGACCCTATTAAGTCAATCAGAACTTTGCCATTGACTTCCGTAGGGCTAGGGTTTTACACAAACATCTTCTCATTGGCTATGGACTTCTGTGATTTCTTGGATGAACATATATAATATATATTCTAGTGCTCTTACTAAGGGAAGAATTTCCTTTTTCCAACCAAAGGAGCGTCATACTCTATAACAACCTGGGTCAATTTATTACTGGTCTGCAAATATATATTTTTGTCTATGCCAACATAATTTTAGTTTAAAAAAGATGTAAAAGGGGAGAACCCAGTTTATGGTGATTCATGCTCAAAACAGACTGAGGACTGAAGGTCACTGAGCTAAAATTCCATCTCTGCTACATGTATCTGACTAAGTATGAGCTCTGCCTTTATCCAACAAAGCAGTTAAGTGCTTAACATTTAAGCATGTGAGGAGTCCTGTTGACCTCAAGTTAAGCATATGCTTAGTGCTCTGCTGGGTCAGGGCCAGGGTGCTCAGCAACTTGTATGACCAATCCCTACAGCTGGTTTTTAGATCTTTAATGTTCAAACAACTGTCCAGTATCTCACCAATAATTAGCCCAGTATCTCAAGATATATTCAAGCATGAACTGTTAAACCGAGGTCCTTTGTTCTGGATGAGAAATACAAAATAGATTCCTCAGTTATTGTTTATATAGCCTAGACATACACAAAATATTCTTACTGGAATTGTATTGAGTATATGCTGGAAGGCCATTATAAGAAATGGATATACAATAACATGCAATCAGATTATTCCAAAATCTGAGAAGGTTGTTCAATATTTATTGTCTAAAGGCTGGAATAGCTTTGCATCTCAATTTTAAGTTCCGATCAAGATGGACAACTCTCACTTGGTGATGCATTGCACTTAAAAATGTCCTCTTTTACATGTGGTCCATTAGCACCAACAGGAATGAGGTGCAGCTGACATTAATATTATTATAGTATTGGAGAATCCTGTGGCTCATAAGGTGGTACTTTCAGCCAAAAATATATTTTAGTAAAGCAGTTTTATCTGTGTCAGGGACAGGCTGGTAACATTTGGCCCTATATGTGTATATATACTGTTATCATAGTGTAATCTATGCAGAGAAAAATTTTCAAAAGGCTGTATCTGTGTTAATAGATAGATAGTTTGGACTTGTTCAAAGCAAACAACATTTGATATGGATGATTTGTAATCTCTAAGTGACATTCCCCAAATCTCCAGTCACTGTAGAATTTATTTTCTGAATGTTTCTCCATACACAGAGAAGGGAAATCAATACTGAGCTGCTGTCTGCCGTCGTTGGCTAAGATTGTTTTCAGTGTGGACAATGGGAATAGCAATGAGCCACCTCACTTACTCTCTAATTCATGTCTTATTTTTTTCACTATGTACAAATAAGTAGAGCAAATGATTAGAAGTCAAGTGAAAATGCCCCAAAGAACTCAGGGGACCAATTTTGCTGCAATTGAACTAATTTTTCAACTCTCTGAAACTGCCTCAAGTCTCAGATTTGAGTCTGACAATACCCAAAGTGGGTTACAAATAGATCAGAGACATAGGACTTGACCTTTTATTAAATTGAGGGTCTGATGTGAGATGCAGTGACCAAAATAATGAAACACACAATAAAATTAAATTCAGATCAATGGTGCTATGATACCCACAGACAGAAAGCTCTTGTAGTTTCTAGTAAGTGTGCATAAAGTTTGTCATTTTCTGGGACTGAACAAAAATACTTTAACTCAAATTTATTAAGATTGAAGGGTTACTGTTAAATTTGTCTCTGAATGTAGTTTGAGTCTTTTTACGCTTTTACAATCTCTAATTAAAAATTTCCATGATTTAAAAAAAATCCACAAGAAACAGTTTAGGTAAATATTTCACTGCAGTTTTTGCACGCCAAACTTTTTTCAAAGATGAGAATCTGAAAGTTAAATCAACTTCACTGTAAATCACTATATTGTTTTTTTAGACAATGAACAATATAAATAGTGAAAAATAAATTGGATTGATTAGAAAACCTTTCCTTTTATAGTTTCTAAGGTGTTAGTGGTAACATAACTTAAAATGCATACAATGTAAAGAACTGGCTCCCTTTACTTATGTTCCTTCAAAATCGTTATATACAAATATTCTGTTGGTGTGTGTGTGTGTATAACATCTTAAAGAGACAGTATCCTTTTCACTCCCTCATATTTTTAAGCCCCACTACATCTCTGTACTTTAAAAAGATAAATAAATAAAAAAATCAATAGCCAGGTGATCCAAAAATCTGTCAGAGTCTACAAGCTCTAGAGAGAGTAAGGGAAGATTATGCAGACAAGGCAATGCCAATTTTTTTCCTCTTAGCTGACTCCAAACATTTGCAGGCTCCTACCCGAGGGGGAAACTACCATTTTCTCCTTCTCCAGCTCCTTCCTTTATCATTGTCCCACCTCCCTCTCCTTCCACATTTTTCCACAGAGTCTCATGTCTCCTCATATTTGCCAACCCTTTCTTCTCTGAGTCCTTGCCCCTCAGATTCTCTTCCTGTCCCTTCAGTTTCCCGCCTGTATCCCTCCCCTACTTCATTTCCTTCTTGCACTTCCACATCTAGTTTCCCTGCTGCTCTTCACTGTATATACTCAATATCAAATCAGCTACCTTCTACTGAGGACTGGGTGTGTAATTTTCAATGAATTCCCATCTTTTTGTCTTGATGGATTATCTGTTGTGATTCATCTGAACATATCATGATCATATTTCTTGATTAGGCAAAACTATTTGCATAGATAACTTCTGCAAATAAATCTCTGCCCGGATCTTGTTCATAAGCAATGCATTACGAAGTAAGCGATGATCAAAATTTGGTCTGTTTCCACTGCATGGAAAGATGATAGATATGTTTCTTTCCCAGGACTGGATAAGCTTGACAGTTGGAATAGGTTTCCTGGTGCAAATAATTTTGTAAGTGGACTCCCACAAACATTCTGGTCCTGCTGATAAATTCATTTGCCAGAGTATTTGTAAGGTAAAAATAAAACAGGAGTATGAACATAATAGAAGCATATTATTTAAAAATCAAGGGCCACTTCCTTGGCTGGTGTGAATCAGTGTCGCGCCAATGAAGTCAATGGACCTACACTTATTTACACCAGCTATGGAACTTGCCCTGAATGAATATGCTCTGAAATCTTTTTGGTAGCTGCCAAGCTTTAATCATCTCTACAATTAACCTTCCTTTGAGAAGTGACATAAATGGTTACTGTACAGAGCAATTTCCTGTATGGCGTAATTAAAAATAAACAGGGAATGGAAGATTTCTCTTGCTCAGTTACTGGCTAGTATTGTAGCCCTTAATGATGCATTTTCATACAGAGAAGACTTTGTCACTTTACCCTGAGATTCTATTAAGTGCTTTTTTTTTTGCCAGATTGTTTCTAAATGGAAGAAGAAATGATATGTAGTCTATTGTTCACTGATCACTAATGTCAGGTCACCAGGCTATCTCATTTGTGACCTGAAATTTCTGAAAAGGTCATTCCAGTTGAAAGGAAAAGCCTTACTTTAAAAGAAGGTGTTTTTCATTTCAATGGTGACAGATTAGAGTGATTAAAAACTGGAATCCTCCATGTACCAAAATGAAGATACAGAACATATTTTTCCCCAAAGTTGCTGCATAAGTAGCATTGTATAATGGGCTCTTGTGATTGCAACAGTGCTAATAAATCTAAGGAATGGGTCTGTGTTTGAATGCAGGGTAAGCTAGAGTTTGCCACTAAACTGGCCTCCTTTAAAACTGATTATGAGCCATTTGTATTGAAAAGCAATTATTAGAACTTAATTTTTCAGCCACAACTAGATTAATCACCTACTGAAAATTATATTACTATGATTAAATTACTTATTATTACTGATTATTACTATGATTAAATTACTATGAGAGTGCTGAAAAATATATGGCTTTTCTTCTCATACATTCCATATCCTGATTTATTATTTTACTCAAGAGTCCCACTGGTAGTTGTGCTTAGAGTCTTTAAACAAAATTCATTATTATATGTAATCCAATTAATTAAGGGGATATTTTGTAGAGAACTGAAGTAAAATACTTTCCTTTTTTCCAAACCAGTCAAAATTTCATCAAACATACTTGAAAATAGAATGCCTACTGAAAATATTTTTTGTTATTAGAGGCTAATACTGTATCTCTCTGGCATCTGCTTTTATGACCTAATTAGAATATGAAAGAACTGAAGATGCTGAGAACATTGACCATCTGAGGATGGAATTGTAAGAGGACCCACACATAAAAAATAGTAGAGTGCACTTTTTTTCTTTTTGCTGCTGTCTCTTCTCAGTGATGTGTACCAACAGTCATAATAAGTAGCTTCAAAAAAAAACCCAACAACAACAAACCCACACACCCGAGAGGCTCTTGCATTACTTTTATACCGAGAAAAAAAAATTGTTATTAAGCAGTGGTTTGAAGTGCAGTAGAGCAGCACATTGCTGTGACTGTCAGTTGTCTTGCAGAATGACTAGTCACTGAAGAAGATGATCTTCATGCAGTGCATACTTCATGATTATTAAAGATAAATAAAGTAGAACCTTACTTCTCTCTAAGTAAAGCCTTCCAAATTACCATAACAGCTTTTTCAACTCACAAGTGAATCTTGTCCTATGCTTGAAATGTGCTTTATTTCTATGAGAGAGAAGCTGGAGGTGGGAGAACATATATGCAGAAAAGAAGAATCATCCTAGCTATAGATCAGCTCAAGTTGTAAGTTTGTCTCTTACTAAGGGTTAGGCAGTGATACTCTTACTTATGTTCACTAGTCACTTACACAAGATCTGCACTGAAACTAAAGGGACTTCTAATGGGAGTTAAGGTATCTTTGCTCAAGAGGCAAGGAATCGGCCTCTGAACTAATTTTGCATTATTTGCAAATAGATTTCCATGCTCTTGATATAATTTTAAGGGTTTCTGAGTCTTGGAAGGAATAGCCTTTAGAAAGCATTTGAAACAAATAAAGAATTTTTGTTTGTTTCAGTAGAAACCTTTGACATTGAGAATTTGTTGCACTGCCTTTTGAGAAGTAGTCAGATAGAATCACTTGCAATAAGTCAGTATTAAATGTACCAAGTATTCAGGGGTGCCTGAACAATTTATATAAAGTTTGTATATTGTTTGTATAGTGAGGGTGCTGAGAGTCATTTAACCAAACTGTAAACCCTGCATTAGATACACTTCGAGCAGCATTCCCAGCACCCCTAGTTCTAGCACCTATGCAAGTACTTAAAAGCTTCATGTCATCTTAATGTCCTTTTTAAAAGCTTTTCAATGTCAATTGAAAAGCTTCAACTTTTACAGAAGAAGCAGAACAGTTTGTGAAATCCTTCATGAGCAGCAATACTATTCAGACTCATATGTTAAGGCTAAAACTTGAAAATTTCAATGCCTAAAGTCATAACTCCATAGATAGGGTTAAATTCCATTTTTGCGCTTAAAGCAGAGACATAATAGAAGTTGAAGATATGTTTACTATTTGAGAGTACTGAATGCATTTTCTGAGAATTTACAAGTTAATCTCTTAACTCCTGAAAAGGCTTAGAGTTATACCTAAAAGAAATCCATACGTGTTAAGGTATGGAAATGCACAGTGAATGCACCCAATCAACCTTAACTCTTCTATGTAGTGACACCATGTTGCGGGGGAGGGAGGGGAGAAGGAAATCTGGAAACACTAAAATATCATAATCTTAACTGCCTGATTATTGCATGGCATCACTGCATGGCAGAGTGAAGTTTGTTTGGGAGCCTTAATTATGGACTTGTCTACAGGGCTGTATACTGAGCAGCAAGGCAGGGTATGGTTGGATGGTTGTATTGCACACTAAGCTTGCAGCACACTAATCGGCTATGTGGACTCTGCTAACTGCTACTAAAAGTACCAGAGTGCACTTTGACATAGCAACAAGCTAGTGTGCTGTAGATTCACACATTGTCGCTTTCCTATGAAATATCTTTCACACTGGGGCAACCTTCTTTTTTAAAGAGTCCCAAGAAGTCAGATCAAGTGATGATTAAGCTAACTGTTTGAGATCTAGTCTACAGCACTAAGGATTCTGAATGTGTGTACAGATGACCCTGTACCTTTGATGGATTCTACCAAGATCTGTGAGATAGGCCTGGAATCCAGTTTTTCCATGGGCAGGAAACGGGGCAAATCACACCTTCCTGAAAGAAGAATTTTGAAGGGACACTGTGTCGCCATTCTGAAGTAGAACATTGTGGGTAGGAAAGTATAACTGGGTCCTATACTTTCAGTTTCAAGATTCATCATGTGTGGGGTTGATAAGTTACAGTAACAAACAATGCAGATTTGCATTAAGCTGGTGGAAAATTTGAGTGTAAAACTGCTGATTTAGCTAATAATTGGATATAGTTCACTGTTGGCTTAGTTAATCAGTTGTTTTTCTTATAGCATTTTAAAGGCAATGCCACAAAATACCTGGGGGAATAGATCATTACAGTGCCTAGTTCCCTGTACTCCACACTGCATCAGGTCTGAATTTATTTTACATAACAAAACCAGAGTGATTATAGCAATGTCCTTGTACTCCAGCTTGTTTTTTAATTGGATTCTATCTTTTTTCTAACAGTATTGTAGAACACCAATTTAAATCCTTTTGGATTAAATGTATGTGACAGTCTGCCATTCTCACTAAAGCAGTGTATCATTGTCCAGCTATACCGAAAGAAGGACGGGAAACATTTGATGTGGTTTTAATCAGGCCGCAACTTTATTATTAGATGTCTGAGACTCCCTGTCAGATAAGTGTATAGTGCAGGTAACCCCATGTTAATTTCATAATTACCCAGGGGCCTTCTGCCAGCTCCCCATCTTTTTCCATCCAGGTGCCCCAGCCAATCCATTGAGGGGACCTTACCATCCACCCTCCTCCTCTTGTAGGAGGGTTAAGGATGGCTATAAGAAAGGGGGGGGGGTTGGCTCCTGCTGTACCTATCATAGGAGCTACAACACACACACCCCATTCTGATGCTCTAACTAACACCTTTTTATGTCCTTTTCCAAGCCATTTATCCTGTCACTGTATGCTTTCCCTATGGAGAATCTGCACTGAACATCTGCCCCACACTTATGTAATGAGATGTGATCTATCGCTTACTGCCCTTCATGCTGTTACCTGGGGTTCTTTCAACCCAAAGCTCTTGGTAACTTTTACTCTGTGTGAGGTGGTGTCAGGAAATAAATCAAGGGAGACATGCCTGCCTCAGCCTGCTTCATGTAAAAGGGGGTTTCATGCATAGGGCTGCCCCTTCTAAACCATGCTGCCCATTGGGTTCCCAGGGGATGAGTTAGTGTCTCCATGCTGGCTCCTTGTCCCCTTTTTCAGCAGTTTGCCTCTGTGCTCCAGCCCCCAAGCCACAAAGCACTGTTCCCTTAATTCGGTCACCCAGACAAATCCCTCTCCCCACATACACACTTAAAGGTGCAGTGTGGTCATTTTAATTTATTTTGATATTTCCTGACAAGTAATAAAGAAGCAGGTCCTTCCTTCTGAAGGTCTTGTTGCCATTTTCTTCCACAGACTCCTTACATCTCAGTAACCCTTTTGCTGACAGTCAACAAAGTGCAACTATATTCCTTTTAAACAAAGAGGTCAAACGTTCTCAAGCTCAGCAAAAATTCTAGTGTGATACAATTTAAGATAAGCTTTGTTTATGTGATAAAAATCACCTGATAAATGAAGGTCCTAATGCATTATGTCTTGTAGACTTAGATCTTCAATTAGACCCATAATTATACTGAATATCTTGCGTGCAAAAATAAACTGATCTTCAACTAGATACTCCTTCCAATATACCTACAGATGAAAAACTCCAAAAACTGTGAATTAGAAAATTGGATGCTGATTGCTTAACTATAACAAACAAACAATGTTATGGAGCTGCAGATAAAAGTATAATTTGAGAAGCGTGATAAGAAATTAAAATCCTAGAAAATGAGTGTGACCAGACTTTGAAAATAAACTCATATTTTTCTTGACCGTATTTTGTACTGCCTGTACCAATCACCATCATTGACATGGGCAATGAAAGGATAAAGATGAAAGTAATTCATCCCTAAGTTAATGAGCATGTTATTAAAAATGATGGACACCTTCAGAGATATAAGAAACTGTATATTAAATTTAAAAATCTCATTAGCTGGGGAGAATTAGCTTTTTAAAATGTTATGTTTGAGCCCTTCTGTTTCAGGCAGTGAGCCTTCTTTTAATATCCAGCATGCAAGGCTCCTTCCCAAAGGAATGCATTAACTATTATGATTGTTTAAATTGATTTTACTGTTGATCAGCTACTATTGAGCAAATGGCAAGGATGCTGATAAAGTACTGTACTGTAGACAAGTCCACACAGATTCTATCAGCTCTCTCATTCAGTGCAGCTCTCCAAGATATCCCAGTGTTAAGGACTTAATACAGCACTGAAGAAAACTTAGAAATGGTCTTGTGTATTTATAGACCCTAGAAAGAAATGAATAAAAACAAGTAATTGCTGGCAAATGCTGACTTTTAAATGATTGTTTCCATACATAGAGCCTGATATTGCCCACAAGAATAGCCCTATAGTTAGGTGCTAACTTGCTATGTGATACACCTAGGTTCAGTTCCCTGCTCTGACACAGACTTTGTGACCTTGGTCATTCAGCCTTTTTGCACTTCAGTTTCCCATCTGTAAAATAAGATAGTAGAGATAAGTCCTACCTGAGAAGGGGTATTGTGAGAATAATACACTGAACATTGTGAAGCACTCAGGGGGGATCATATGAGTACTCTAGATAGTTTTTTCTGTTTACTTAGAATAGGAAATAACTAGTTGCCAAATGCTGACTTTTTAAGGTGGTGAACAGTGGGATGCAAATCATCTAATTTTAGAAATTTAAAAATGTAGAGGTGGACTTGCCAGTAGAGGTGGTAATTGAGACAATATGATGTGAGAAAAATAATCACAGTAAGTGAAATCCTGACCCTACTAAGTCAAAGGGAGTTTTTCCATTGATTTTCAATAGGGGCAGGATTTCATCCATTTAAAACAAAATTTTGAAAGCATGGTCCAATATCTTAAATATGTTTAACTTAGCTGTGACAGTGTGATTCCAATATAACTCCATTAACTTGAGAATAACTGGCCAAATGCACTTATGGCCAGGTTCAGCAAATATTTTCTAGTGTCCTTAGCATGGCAAGAAATGAGCTAGGTGCAAAGCCAAAGAAAGTGAGACGAGACCTAAGTTGGAAGGGAAAATTCTGTTTGCTGAACTTGGTCTAAACCTACAAAAACACTTGATATGAACTTCCCACTAAGATTGTAGGTATCTTAGGTGTGTGGTTGCCCCATTACAGAGCGAGAGGCCAGCCAGAAAGTTCATATCCAAACTTTCCCAGAGTGGGAGGCAGGTAAAACTCATATGCCCAAGTCACACTGACTAGACAAACTATGTTACAATTGTGTTCAGATGAACCAGTTTAGTACATAGGGACTTCATAGTGCTGATCTGGAGGTGGAATTCTTATTCAAAGAGTTGTCTTCCTCCCAAGGCCCAAAATGCAAATTTCCGTAGCCACTTAAAAATCCTGATTTAATTGTACATGTTCCAAATTGACTTGAGCTATTGGCCTAAAGTATCTATTTAAGGAACATATGCAGGGAGGCCAGCTTAGTGACCATTTTCTAAAGTTCTTGTATGAGGACATCTTTCACTGCCCAGTGGTCTGTTTCTCCTGCAACTCCCCCCCACCCCCAACTTTCCCAAACATTCTGTGATGCATGGACATTGAATTGATCTGTACCTTCTCTTTCAAATCTTGCATCATTTCTATTGAGACTGCTACAAGAAAGCAAATGATAGCTGATATTTATACAGAACTTTGTGAAGAACATATGATATATGAAATAGGCGAGAGCAAATCAATTAGAGCTAACTTTCAGATATCACTTAGCCTAGTTGTCAGCCCTTTTAATTGGGGTTCATATATCTTGTCTACAGGGCTGTATACTGAGCAGCAAGGCAGGGTATGGTTGGATGGTTGTATTGCACACTAAGCTTGCAGCACACTAATCGGCTATGTGGACTCTGCTACCTGCTACTAAAAGTACCAGAGTGCACTTTGACATAGCAACAAGCTAGTGTGCTGTATATTCATACATTGTCGCTTTCCTATGAAATATCTTTCACACTGGGCAACCTTCTTTTTTAAAGAGTCCCAAGAAGTCAGATCAAGTGATGATTAAGCTAACTGTTTGGGATCTAGTCTACAGCACTAGGGATTCTGAATGTGCTGTACAGCCACACAACATAATTGAGCCCATTCCAGTTTTTGTTGTTGGATGGAAGGGGGGTTGGGTGCTACTGAAAAACATAAATATTAATGAGTTGATCACTTGTAAATTATACAATTCACCAAGGTTTGTAGAGGAGGTATGGAAAAAGAGGAAAAAATATGCAGAGAGCTTCAAATCCTCGGTTGTATAAAGTCCTAAAGGCAGAATATTAGGTAGGATTAAAGAGCTCTACTGAGAATTTCAAAGTCGTGCAGGAGATTTAGTCACCTATCTTCCATCAGTTTTGCAGAAAAATACATGGCTAAATCCTTTGTACTGCTTTGAACATCTCAGCCCTTATGTGTTTATTAATAATATTTATCTTGATGATCATGTATGGATAATTATGGGGGGAATACTACCTGTAGACATTTAACAAGAGATACTTGTATATCTTTTCATTTAATTCATTCCCAAGATTTCTTACTTCCAATTTCTTTGCCTTTTTAAAAATATAATATGGGAACCTATCTTTAAAGCTGTTAATGGAAATCATGACATTTTGGTTTACAAATCATTATTTTAAATATTAGATTAGCTTAAAACATTCAGCTGTTTGTAAAGACCAGATTCAATTCTGACTTCTGACCTGTGTTACCACAGATGCATAATTTTAAATGTCTCATTACATAGTATTGTCATTTAAGCTATGTGAAGTCAGTATAAATCAAGACTCTGAAGCCCAGCATTATAATCAGATTCATATTTTAATTGAGTTCCTATTTATAAAGTCTCTGATTTTTTCTCTCTCCATATTAGTCTGTGTGATGGGATATCTGCATTAGCCTTGGAGGGGTTAATGTAGGCAATAGAAGCCAATTAGCCTTAGGCTGCACCTGTAGGGAAGGTAGGATGCAATGATTCTTAATTGGGGATGAAGCTCACCTGGGAAGAAACTGGAGGGGCTTCTGTAAAACCAGGGAGCTGGTAACAGGGAAGGGGTAGGGCCTGTGGGTGAGGAAGCTTGCAGGATCCCTTCCTGCTACAGGGGAGAAGAGTAGGAAGCAGTCTAGGGAAGGAGTAGTAAGGACTGGAAGAGTAAAGACCTGAGCTGCTGGGTCAAGGGTCCCTGGATTGGAACCTGGTATAGAGAGTGGGGCCACATTCCTCTACAAGCCACTGTGGTAGTGGTAAGTAGGGACAGCCTATTAAGGAACAGGTGGGGATGGTTTGGAAGGAGACTTTGATAATACTGTGGAAGTGGGGGAACTTCAATGTGAGTTGGCCAGAGGGCTAAGCCACAAAGAGGAAAGCCCTGCAGCTTCAGGAGCATGAGAGTAGAATGATGGGCTAAACAACTGCAGGAAGGGGTATCAGGCTATGTGTGAGCTAATCCCTGGGGGGGGGGGTCTATAGGAGGTGCTGGAGTAATAAGAGAGTATGCCCCTGTTAAACACTAGTTGTTGCCTTATGTTTAAAAGGGAATCTCCAGGAAGGGCTTTGCAACTTTATTTTACAGGCAGTTAGATGATATTTATAGGATGGCTTTGCATGGGTAATGAAATGAGTGCTATCAGCTGGACTGCTGTATACTCTGTACGTTGTATGACCTTTACTGATGCTTAAGAGTTCTTCCTGAAGATCCCTTTATTTGAGTCTCACTGTACAAGAAATGTGAAGAAATGCTGTTGAGGAGCAAGTTTATTTTTAAAAGGCTTGCTAGCCAAAGAAGAGCTCAGTCTTTGAAATATTCCCATTTCAGCCAGTCACTGAAGTGGGAGAGAGAGCATGTTTTAAAACAGTAGGGCAAACATAGCTTTGTGAGGTCTGGCAATGCAATATAGGGATCTAAGTTCAAGTCTAATGGCTTCTCTCTCACTCCTTAGCTATCTGGGCCTAATGAGCCCTTTGGAGGCAGCTTATTCATTTCCTGCACTCCAATGAATCTCAGCTGGAAGGGCTATTGAGGGCTGTAGAGAGAACTGTATTTTCACCCTAAAAAGGAGGGCTGGAAAATCAGGGCCTGTGGTGCCTCTTAATGAGAAGTAATATGGTAGAAGAAATAGGGACTATTTCAGGATCAAGTATGAATGCACATATTACACCATTGTTCATTTTCCTTCTCACTTAAAACTGCAAAATACTCTTCCCCTACAATCCTCCTTTCTCCCCAGTTTCCTTAGACAGCTCATTTAAAGAGTAGCTTCTTCATACCAATTTCCACTGAGTCCTTTGTGGAAGTCCTAGTCCAAGTCATTCTATGATGGCTAGGTCAGCTGCAATTTGTGCTTTAAACATGGACCTATCAGGAAGATGGCAGTGAGATGAAGCCCAAAAGTTTGGAGGAACTTGGCATATTCACCAGAGCTCAAAACACTGTTGAATGGCTCACAGCATTGTTAATCATCACTTGGTTGGGCCTTCCACTGTATCAAGTCTCTTCCTTCCTGAGAAAATAGGCCATTACTTTGATTCATAATGGAAATAGCTGTTCATACAACACCAAAGAATCAATACAGCACCACAATACACAGGACTTCTGATTCAATGGACCTTTGATTTTTGACCGGTACAAATGATTTCTTTACAACTGTGTTGAAATTTCAACATCTTTTTCTGCAGATTGTTGATAATTAGGGTCTAACTACTTCCACTTTACTCTCCACTAGCCAAATTCACACTTGGTCTCTGCGGTGAAATTATTAAACCATACAATAAAGCCACTTGCTGTGCTTCGAAATCTGATAGCACAATCTGTATCCGTTGTGAATGCTGTGGCTGTTGCCTTTTGTGGTCGGTCTGTCCAAAATTGATTTGTGTCTAGATTAAAAATATAGCCATTGAAGTGAGTGTAATATCTGACATTAGAAAACAGACTTTTCACTTTCCTAAAACTTTGGATAGCTATAAATAACTGTATTTTTGAGGTCTAAAACAAGGTGGAGGTGAAGTTTCCAAAAATAAATAGCTGGCATTATTTTACAAATATGCAGCATATTAATAAAAGAACATGTAGGTATCTCTTTGTACACACAACCAAAATGAAACTTGTTAAACTGTTATCACTCTCTGAACTGGCTTCTCAACAGATCACACAGACTTTAAACCACCTTTTGAGTCCTTCTGATCCTGGGCTGCCCCATGATCTGGAGACTCCTGCAGCATAATTTAGAGAGATCTGGGGAGCTGTTGAAGTTGTAGAAATGTCAGGGCTTCTATAGAGACTACTGTACTATTCAAAATCTTCACAGTGCTGCGATCCCTGGCCCTGGTACCCCCATCAGCTCTGGCATGCTCCCATACCAGGGCTTGAAAGAGGATTCTTGGAAGATAGCCTTATGGCTTTTCTACATGTCTGCATGGAGGAATTCTGCCTCTCCAGCACTAGAATTTTTAGGTTTTTAGAATTTTTAAACCAGATAAAAGGGCCAGAGTGATAAATCTGCTTTGAATGGACAATAAAAAAGGAGCTTCCAGTCTCCTAAACCACCTAGTCTCCCCAGTTGCTTAACGTGCTGGTGATCCCATCCTCTAACTTTAAACCTAACTAAACATACCTTTTGGTTAGAAATCAGTGGCCTAAACTTCAAGGATTACTTTGCCCAAAACAATTTTGGAACCTCAAGGAGCTCTTTCCTTTCATTCTTGAATTGAGTACTATATGCTACAAGGACTTCTTGAAGAACCTTTAAAAAGAAAACCAACTGTCCAGGTCTCTTGTAAATAACTCTAGTGTAGAATGGACTAACTGAAACAATGATTTTCGTAAGTTGTCTGACACAGCCTGAGGATATGGTTTGATCATTCATGCAGCTGAAGATTGATCCTAGTCCTTGTGAACAGTCCCTCAATTTGTACTTGTTTGTTGCATTTATTGCATTCCTGCTAAACACTGATGAACTTGGTAAAGGTCTCAAATATCTGACAAAGATGAGTTCAGAATAAGTGTACTGAAAGAATACTCTTAACCATGTCAATCAAAGCTATTTTTCAAAAATTGCATTACAAAACAAAGGTTTTTCTTTTTTACTCTGAGAGGTTGTAACCTGTATTTGAAAGTGGGAACAGCAGAGTGGAATTTAAAAAGAATGAGCCATATAAGCTGAAGGCTATATTTGTATGACTCCCCTTTGTATAACATGTTTGTTTGTATTTGGAGCTACTGGACACATTTCATTTTTACCATTTAAAAAAAAGTATAGAGAGTTTATAGGAAGAGTGAGCCATTTTAGCTAAAATGACAATCATATTTCCCCCTTCCCCCCAACACAGACTGAAACTTGCATTTTCCATTTGGGTATCTGCTTCTTTTAGAACTGATCCCTCTATGAATTTCCTGCATGCCTCTCTCTGGCTCTGTGACTGCATGGATAGTGCCTTCTGAGCCGCCAATACCTGGACAGGGAGTCTCCATTTCCTCTGAGAATTATTCCTGGATAAACAGTCACATTATCTAGTCATGCACTGCTCATGCCTCTTCGTTGCTGAGACAACGGAAACCTTGTTAATGTCATTTTAAAAAAAAAAAAAAAGTTTAGGAACTATTCTTACTTCTCAGCTGTACCAATGTGTCTGGGTTCTGAGAATGGAAAGCAAAAGTGCAAACATACCATGTAGGTGATTGTTGCTGGTAGAAAAGAAAGCTGAAGCAAAGCTGAAAATGACAGTTTAAGCCACCCCTTGCTATTTTGAAGTCGGAGGAAGGAAATATTTGGATCCACTCCCTCTAATCCATCTATGCAGTGAAATTAGAGGGTGGAATGTCTGTCACCTTCATGATAAGAACTCCCCCGCTACTTGAGTTCCAAAGTGGTGGATCCTTGAGTTTCTCCCCTGATACTGTAGATCTTCATAGGAGGCAGTATTTTTTTTTCCCCTCTGGGGAATCTTTATTTAAGGAACCCCCAAGAACATCTCCGATCAGGTTGGCACTTGGGACTTAGTGCCAGCACAGAGGTATATGGCCTTCATGTGGATGGTGCTGGATACATTTATAGGGATTCTGCAGGGACTAACAAGGTTTGAGGGTTTGTGGCCTATACTAGTATAAATGAGAGTAGATCGAATCAATAATAGAGAATTGCAAGATTTATGTAACTCCCATACATACACACCTTGTGATGTTTATTAATAGGTTTGGCAGGACTTGACTTTAAACTGATGTTGGTAAAATCTATTTTGGCTGACACACCGAAATTGCCAGTGCAGCCAATGGACTAAGTCATTCAACAGTGAGCTGGCCTCCTCCATAGCTGGGGGCTCATCCTCCTCCTTGCAGCCTCTGCTACACCAGTGCAGGACTGCAGTCTGCCCCAACCACGCAGGGAGTCTGCCCCAACCACTTGAAGCTGATGTCAGAGATTGGTGTAAAGATGATGTTTATCTAACAGATGTTAGATTGGTGTAAAGTGGGGGGGAGGTTGCTGGGTGAATTATTAAATGTCTTAAATGGTTTTGATTATACATTAATCTGAATCAACAACCAATACACAGAAACAAAAATTTCTATATTTCCTCAATAGCCTTTGTGTGAATCAGAACATCTCAAGGGAACATTTTATAAACATTCTTTGTCATTCCTTCATAAAAATAAAATTTCTTTTTAAGAATGTAACCACAGTAATTGCATGCAATCTCAGTAGTACGCAATGTTTTACTAACATGAATCAGAATAGGCTGATGATTTTATGGGGTAAAATACTATTCCTTTAAAATACCATTAAAGGAATTGAACTGAACTGACCATTTGAGGGGGAAAAATGGATTTTAAGCTATTTTTGGAATCATTTTGCACACGTATTACTTAATTTTCACAAACAAGTAGTTATCAGTAAATAGTAACTGCACTGAAGAGACAATAGGAACATTACACTACAAATTTGGATTTAAAGACTGTCTTGATGCCTCCGGGCTCCAGTTAGGAAGAAACTGTGGGAGCATGATGTATTTTTGGCTGTGCTCAGACAATGGCTCGTAATTCTTTTCAGTGTTGCAAAACCATGTTGAGAAATGAGGTGTGCATTTCATATCATGTGGCAAATTAACTAAAAAGAAAGTGACCGTGTACTTCTAGTTCCCAACTCGTAATATACTGCTGGTAGGTAGTATGACCTGTGCAGGTGGTGGTAATTTCTCAATAGGTGCAGTTATAGTTCTTATGCTTAGAAAAGGCAAAATAGCCTATTTGTATGCTCAGGTAATGCAAAGAGGCCAAATCCTTCTATTTATACTGGCATTACTATTCCATGAAAGCAAATGGAATTAGATTGTATTTGCAGTGATGTGACCGAGCAGAATTTGACCCTAAATTGCTTTTACCTGTAAGTAAACAATCATCTACAAAGGTCAAGTATTTTGATATGAAGGTTTCTTGAGTTTATTTTTTAGCAAACTCTTCAGACTGAACTTGTCTCCATGGTTGCAAAGTCAAAAGCTATAAAAGCCTCCCAGTGCATTTGTAGATGCTCCTCCCAGTCATTAGATGATTCTTCTTCATAGGTGGCTGTGTAATGCTGACTTTAATGACTGTCCAAGCACATTTTATCCAATGACCTTGTATCTGATAGTCCAGCATAGGAATGACACGTGGGAGGTGCTTCCTATGATGTTTTAGTATTGGATGGTTTCTTCTTTGTAAGTCTTGCTGCCAGCCACCTAAGAAAAATTCTTAAAGGAGCTGAAAAACCTCCTTTGCCTGAATTATGAGACTGTAAGCATTCTGCTGTATTAGTAGGACCCTTTCATTATTTAAAGGAATGTACTTTGTTCTTTTGATTCAGTGAAATATTTCATGGCCAAATACAACATTAAGTGATGGGTTTCAGAGTAGCAGACATGTTAGTCTGTATTCGCAAAAAGAAAAGGAGGACTTGTGGCACCTTAGACTAACAAATTTATTTGAGCATAAGCTTTTGTGAGCTACAGCTCACTTCATCGGATGCATTCGATGAAGTGAGCTGTAGCTCACGAAAGCTTATGCTTAAATTTGTTAGTCTCTAAGGTGCCACAAGTACTCCTTTTCATTAAGTGATGTAACTAAGGGAAGAACTGGGCCTAATTTATATGGGTTAAACTGGCATGACTGAGCAGTGTTGTGCACTTTTTGTTAGACGTCTGCATAATCAATGAATGGCAGATCAGTGGGATGGACTGGAAGTTCACATGAACAATAGTGAATCCAAAGCATTTAGGTTCCCACCCCCTTTTGTTAAATCATCATGGTACAAAATTTAACAACTCTTGGTATATTTTCTGGTGACATCAATGGACATTATTGATGAAAGAAGAAACACTTCATTCCTTTAAAACAAATGACATGATACACCAGCCTTGAATTGTGGAAACTTCAAAAATAAACAGCTGTTAAGGTTTCACACATAACACCCAGCTGCTGTTGGGCTTTTATAAATCTATTTATTCTAATTGTAAAGCTAGGAAGGTGTAGAAGTTAAAATGACTTAAGGCGGGAGGGGTTACAACTGCTTTAGAGGACAGGATTAAAATTCAAAATGATCTGGATAAACTGGAGAAATGGTCTGAAGTATATAGGATGAAATTCAATAATTACAAATGCAAAGTAGTCCACTTTAGAAGGAACAATCAGCTGTGCACATACAAAATGGAAAATGACTGCTGAGGCAGGAGTACTGCAGAAAGGTACAAGCTAAATAAGTCAACCGTGTAACACTATTGCAAAAAAAGCAAACATCATTCTGGGATGTATTAGCAGGAGTGTTGTAAATAAGACAAGAGAAGTAATTTTTCCACTCTACTGTGTTGATTACACCTCAACTGGAGGATTGTGTCCGGTTCTGGATGTCACATTTTAGGAAAGACATGGACAAATGGGAGAAAGTCCAGAGAAGAGCAACAAAACTGATTAAAGATCTAGAAAACATGACCTATGAGGGAAGATTGAAGGGAAAAAAATAGGTTGTTTTTTTCTTTTCCAGACTAGATTATTGGATGTGGGGGAACATAAAAAGTTGTTACAAGGAGGAGGGAGAAATATTGTCTTTAACCTCTGGGAATAGGACAAGAAGCAATGGGCTTAAATTGCAGCAAGGGTGGTTAAAGTTGGACATTAGGGAAAAAACTTCCTGTCAGGGTGGATAAACACTGGAATAAATTGCTTAGAGAATTTGTGGAATCTCCATCACTAGAGATTTTTTAAGAGCAGGTTACACAAACACCTGTGAGAGATGGTCTAGAATAGGTAATGCTTAGTCCTGCCTTGAGTGCAGGGGACTGTACTAGATGACCTTGAGGTCCCTTTCAGTCTTCTGATTCTATGTTAACAATGTTTACAGTGCTGCTTTGTGCATGGTATTTCAGAGAATATGGCTTCATTTAAAAAATGTATATTCATGTTTTACACTGGGCACTCAGCTCTGTGAAATGTCTATGAGCTATTTTGGTGGGGCCAGGCGATCAGGACTGATTACATTAAAGTATTTTTCTACTTGCCTTAATTTTTTAATTCTCTGCTTACATCATAAACTAGTATGTAAAGGTTGTTTGGATAAACTCATCTGAAAATACTGCCATACCTGTGCATATTCTTTGGTACCTGCAGGCTCTTGGGCATTTCCTAGAAAAACTATTTATTCTAAGTATTAAAACAAACTTCTTTTTTGTTTTGTTTTGTTTTTTGTTTTTGCCCCACTGGCCGGCAAAGAGAGTGTACACGAAGCCCTTTTTTGCAAGCAAACAAAGCAAATATATATAATTTTTCTTAGTTTTATAGCCAGGTGGAGTTAATGGGCTTCTGTCAAACTAGGGTGCAGTGTCCTTAGATTTAAGTAGTTTCTTCATGAGGAAGCACTGTTTGTTTTATTTTATTCAGAGTTGAAGAAGTTTGAAAGAAACACACAACGTCTTATTGGCTGGCTCTAGTAATTATCCAGCTATCAAAGCTGGATAGTTAACTAGATACATTCTGTTTTTTCCTTTTTTAGGGAAAATAGTATCTTCACTTTGATGGAATTATTTAATATTGGCAACAAAATACAGAACAGTAAACATGCTTCACAATGAAATTAATGTGTTGTAACTTGTGACATACAGAGTAACTCTGCATGAACCCATTGTCTGCCTTTATACTGGCATTAACAAAAAACTACTTCACAGATGCTCTATTGCTGCTCCTAGTCTCATGGGTTTATTGTTTTTACACTTTTTAAGACTTTAGAATACTCCAGGCTGAATCTCTTTTAAAATTAAAGCTATTTCTGAAATGAACAGCTATTAATCTAGTAGTTAACACCTCTTGGACATGTACATATGTTTGACTGAACTGTCAATTTGTATTTTGAAATTAGCAAAATAACTTGCATGTGATTGGAAGATACACATGCTGAGATCAATAATGGTTCTCCTTATGTAGTTTGTGTATCAGTGCTGCAAGAAGATTTTTATTAGATTAAAAACTGATTATTCATACTGAATAGGCATTCTATTAGAAATGCTCTGTATAATTAGGATTTTTAAAAAAATCCTTAAATAAGGGATTGTAGGGTTTTTTGGTTTTGATTACAAATGTCAACTGTGCCATTGTTTCATTAAAACAATAATTCCTATGTTATCTGTTAAAAGTGAAATATTTTATACACTATATTTGATCCTTAATCTCCCTCCTTCAGGATAGTAGATTTTTTAGCTCTATCATAAATGAGGCGATAATGTACAATCAAAATAGTACTCTGCATATAGAAAACTTTGAATTTTTTTCTCTGTAAAAAGTGATCTTGAATAGCTTTGTATATAGAGATACTGTCAAGATTTGAGGCCCAAACTTTGCACTGCTTCTCTCACTTGTTGGCAAATTTATGTCAATTGCTTTCTTCAAAACTTGCTTTCACCTGTGTTTTTGGTTATCAATGATAAAGATACTTAATAGTATTGTGGGAATTCTGGATGAAAATCCTATGAATCCAAGTAAGATTAAACACCTAGAACTCGAGAGATGGGATGCTGTTTTGTTTTTGTCTTCTCACCTCACAAAGTCTCTCATTTTTTCTAACAAATCATAAATCCATTGTCCTGAATCAGCACTCCCCCAAAGCAAATTAAAATAGTTTTCAACTGTTAAGTATTTGAATCCATGCCACTTTAAGATTTGACCAACATCTGGCAATCTGGTATACTAAGTATATGAATTCTTTAGTGGATATACTTCAGACTATAGGCTTTGATGCAAGGACACTATCTTCTGAATTTTCCTGTACAGAATAAATGGATATTTACAAATCACTGCTATAGTCATTGCAAAGTGATCTTATAGGTGCGGCCAGTTAACAGGCAAGCACAGGGCTATTCAACCAAACCCCAATCCTAATTGTGTTTACACTTGGGGAACACCCACCAGACAGCATTCAATCAGCCTGAATGGGCCATTATGTAGAAAAATAGGTCTCTGAGGATGCTAATCTCCCACCTTCCTGGGAAGCTTCCTCAGATGCTGCTTTGATTCTGTAGGGTAATGTGATCATGTCACCTGGTCCTGGACTCCATCTTGGACTGCTAGTATTTTTCCACTAGTAGGGGGTGGGGATCAAACTGGGAAACAAAGAATTCCCACTGTATGTAAATCCTATTTAAGGGAGTGAGCTGATCTAGGTTCATTCTTCAGTGAATCACCACCCTGGATGACTGCTGGAAACATCTAAGAAACAAAGGCAAAAGGGCTGGGGGGAGGATTGAGCCCAGGATGGAAATGGTGTCTGGCCTGTGAAGGAATACCTGGAGTTTTAAGCTTCAGGCAGGAGCAGTTTGTCTTCAAGGAACTCTGCAACCTACTTAAAACACATAGGGTGAGAAATCACTACTTGTAGCCAAAAAGAAAAGGAGTACTTGTGGCACCTTAGAGACTGACAAATTTATTAGAGCATAAGCTTTCGTGAGCTACAGCTCAGCTCACGAAAGCTTATGCTCTAATAAATTTATTAGTCTCTAAGGTGCCACAAGTACTCCTTTTCTTTTTGCGAATACAGACTAACACGGCTGCTACTCTGATACTTGTAGCCAGTTTCTTCATGTATTAAGCTTAGTTTGCGTGTTTTATTTGCTCAGTAATCTGCTTTGATCTGTTTGCTATCCTTTAAAATCTATCTTTTGTAGCCTTCCCATGAAGTACTGATTTCAGTGTCTGTCTTTATGCAGCTGGGTGAGTCCCTATCTATGTGTTTGCTAGAGAAGGCTTGAGGGCCTGGCTCAGCAGGACCTACGCTGGTGGAATAGGCAGGCTCAGTGGTATCCTAGTATATCAGGTGGTACCCCAAAAGGGGAGGAGGGGGCAACCCATCACAGTTAGTTTTATAACATTGTTAAGAAAGAGTGAATTTATATTCCTCTTTGCTAGACACTGATGTATGTGATACAGGATATTTAGTGTGAAGATGCATAATGCCTGACTCACAACATGGGTGATTTACATGAGCAGAATGAAGAACCTCAATGACAGACAGTATAACTTGCCTGCTTATATCCAGATCCTGCAACATTTATGCTTGTAATATTATTCACATGTATAAGTAGTTAAGTCACATGTTAAGTTTAATTGGACTACTGACATGAGTAAAGTTAAGCACATGGACAGATGTTTGTAGCATCAGGTCCTTATTCTGTATATTCCTTAACGGGCAGCTCTTTCAGTAGTCTAAATGGCATATGAATACAAGATAGGTACTATCCCAATGAAGTTAATGTTAACCTATGTATATTAAACTTAAAGCTGGAGAAAAATGTTGTTGTGAGTGGTTATGAAATAATAAAATGAAAATTAGTGCATTGTAAAGACTGAGATTTTAAATTTCCATCCTAAAAAGGATAGGCACTTAGAGATGGGCCTGAGCTGCAAAAACCAATCCTGGACCCAAATTTTAGACATGCTAAAGCTACTAGGTAATCACATCTCAAGTTTGGGTCCATGGTTATAATCTAGCAGGTTGTTTGTCGCCCTCCCCCCCACCTGTATTTGTAACTCTGACTGCAAATAAACACATTTTACATAGTGGAGGTGGCATGTATTCTATCCAATCCCATTCACCTATGTTTTAAATGAAACTGAAATAGACATGGCTATTTCAAGAGCTGTATAGTGAAAGAATCTTCTCCCACTATTCAGAAGATATTTTCATGCTGGCACATCCCACTGGCATTTTGGCACATTCTTCGAATGACTGTCCAGGTCCATTCCACTTCAGATGTGTGCATGCCCAATGCATCAGAGACAGGAGTGAAGGGACTTAAGAGCCTGCCTCAGACTCTGAGGAAAACCCTGAGTCAGCCAACCATAGTGGCACTATACCAGGTGATGCAGGGATCCATCTGCACTGCTCCAGAGGTACCAGTACCAGGGATATCAAAGTAGGTTTGCCCCTAGACTGCACTGGTTGAGGAAAACCCTGGTCAGTCCAATACTTTATTTCCCATGTGCTGAGCCTGTGGTGAATCTGTAGTGTGGCCGAAGGATGCTTTGGACTGGGTGAGCCATCTCCTGCAGCATCAGGGACTCTAGAATCAAAAGGCAGAATAAGTATTGCACTGCAACATATGCCTCCAGCATCAGTTGGTAGCAAGATAATGTCCTGCTGCTGTGGCGTGGAACCAATTGGTATTGGGTCAGTCGCAACAGCCTGGGTACCGGTGCTGGAATAGACAACCTTGAATGAAGAGGTCAGTACTGGGGAGTTGCTTTTGCCAAAGGATGCCTTCCTCTGTCCTCCTGAATGCTTGCTGGGTATGTGGAATAGGGGACCTAGATCCTCTAGCAGAGCTACATGTTGGCTCCTCAGACAAATTCAACCTTTTTATGCTTCTTCCTTGGTATCAGGAAAGGGGATAGGTGCCGTCATTCAGAGGTAGTGTTTGAAAGACAGTTGGCACCAATGCCAAAGTACTTGGTGCACATCCTTTATTGAGGCTTCAAGTCCCTGAATATTTGGCAGCAGTCCCAACATGATTCTTGCTGTGAGATACTTTAGAGTGGAATGAGGGTCACTCCCTGGCCAAGACCTTTTGCATCTGGACAGGTTTAAGCCCTTCAGAGTGAGGCAGACCCTGGTTCCAGAGATCAGCACCCTGTAACAAAAGGAAACCAACTCTCCAGTAAAACAAAAATAATAAATGAAACTCGCACTCCTCTAACAATGACATAACTAACGAATACCAACTATTTACAGCTGAAGACCAGGTAAAGTCTCCGTAGTGGGAGTGGGGAGGGAAACTTGCAGAAGAAAGCCAACACGCTCTTCAGCGGTGGTAAGAAGTAACCAAGGGTGGATCTGAGGTGGATCTGTCCTTTGTACATTTGTGCAGTAGCAAGAGGCAGCAGGGGGCACCTCAAAGAGAACCTTTAAGAGAGAAGTCCGTGACTGCGCACACACTTGGAATGGATATGTGCGAAACATCTCTGTATTTTCCACCAAATGCATCCGATGAAGTGAGCTATAGCTCACGAAAGCTTATGCTCTAATAAATTTGTTAGTCTCTAAGGTGCCACAAGTACTCCTTTTCTTTTTGCGAATACAGACTAACACGGCTGCTACTCTGAAACCTGTCAATAACAGGATAGTAACTGTTTATTTTGTAGCTTCATGAGTGTGTTTATAGTAGTGATGGAAAGGTTGCATGCTTTCCATGTCTTTGAGCTTCTTTTCAGTACTTCATCGGTGAAGCAAGTCAGTGAATGATTAATTAGTGGCTGAATTCACACACCTCTACGGTGTCCCTATCATCAACTAAAGTCCTTCCCCATTAGGTACTGCATTTCTGATCTGCCCTTGCCTAGAATGTAAGTTTTTGGTTGGTTTTTTTTTTTTCCCCCTGAAGTGCTGTTAGCCCTTTCTGTATCATAGAATACCAGGGTTGGAAGGGACCTCCCTGGTAGTCTATGACCTTTATGTTGACATACAGAATACCAGAATCTGCCCTGTAGTAATAGTGGGGGAGACTTCCAAATTCACAAATGGCAGTTAAGCTCCTGTCTCCCATTGAGGTTAGAGTAAACTATACACACTTGAATAAGTGACCTAATTATCAGAGGTCAAACATCCATATCATCATTCACTTAAACATGTGTAAGGGTGGCAGAATTGGGGCCTAAGTCTGTAAAGTAACTAAAAAGTTAACATGGTGCCTTTTTTATTAAGTGTGACTGATATTTTACCTTTTTGCTTATTGTCAAGATGATACCTAAGCTGTAGCACTCTGAAAGTTTAGCTAAAAATATATCTGATGCACAAATGCATCTTAACATTAGAGTAGAACTGTCACTAATGCCTTTTTCAGTTATAAACTCATCAGCTCAAAAACTTAGATCTGAGGGTTCTGCTATGTGAGAAAAAGGCTAGGGTAATACATCCAGCTATTGATATTCATGCATGCTCATTTTCCTCTAGTGAAAAATGACATGTGACTGGTTGGCTTGACAAATGTTACGCATCTTCTCAAAGAGCTGACGTTCTTTAAGTAGGCCTTCTACTAATTAAAAATGCACTTTTGATTATTCCATGCTAAGATAGTGTATTTCAGGTAGTTTTGATTTATTATGCTCACTCTGTTCACTGGATTCACTGCTTTTCTTTGCTGTTTATGTGTGACAAATAAAACATTAATAAATGAATTCCTTTGATTTATCCTACAGTGTATATAGATGGTATCATAAAATCATCCAAATTCAATTTTATCCACTGTGCCTCTGTGCTGAGAAGCTCATTAGTACTATAATTCATGCAGAAAAGGTTAGAATATACTGAAAAGCAACAATTCCTGAACCAGCAGCCATAAGGTGTTTGATTCAGTTTGAACTACAGTAAATACTGAGGTTTGGAAAGTGGGGGTGGAAATGTGTACTGTATAAAGCTAGGTAAAGAGGCAGGTTTGTTTAACAGAAAAGGAACTTTTTCATGAAAAAAAATGTTTATTTACCAAATGGGAAAATAATTTTCAGAACAGCAACTTCTTATGTGAAGTCTCATTAGACATATCCTTGGTTCCAGTGCATGTTAAGCTCACAGCAGAAAATCTGCATAAAAATTCATTGTATTCCTGCATTGCCTGCAAATACTGTACTATAGCAACAGATCACTTCCAATAGTCCCTTTTTGTACTGCAGCTGAGGTCATTTATAATTCACCCTAGCATTCCACAGGCAATACTGTTTGCCTCTCCCCCACACAAACCTGAACTCTAAGGCAAAGCTCTTTGACAGATTATGCTACAGAAGTGCACAGATGTTCATCTTAAAATACGACGTTGATTCACGCAACACATATTGCTACGTTAGGGACATGCCCCATAAAGTAAATGTTGTGATCTCTTAAGTATTTAGTAATTTGCTGATTTAAGCAGTCCCTCATATTGCTGATTTTGTTTGACAAGCTTTAAAATTATTTTGCTTTTAAAAATAGGTATACATCTTTGAGGTCATTTATGGCCACAGGTTATGAAGATAGCTTTTTCAAATGGTTAGATCAAGCTTCAATTTGTAACTATAGCTACTGACTTATTGTATGGCCCTGGAATAGTTACTTAGGCCTACATTTTCAATTGCTTCTCTTTGTGCCCAACTTGAGGTACCTGGTACCAGACTTCTAAAAGTGCTGAGCACCTGCTGCTCCTTTCAAGACAACTGGTGGTATGGGTGGTCAGGGCCCCTGGATTTCAAGTTGGCCACCCAAAATTTAAACACCACTTCTGATCATTTAGGCCTTAACCTCTTATCCACCACTTTTTCAGTCTATCTAAAATATTAGTGTACTGATGGTAACTAGATGTCTTCATTACCCAACTCAACTCTCAGTGGTCTTGTATGGCCTCTTTTGTCAAGAGCTCTGAGATTAATGATTTGGAAATGCCAAGTATAATTTTTGTGTCTGCACCTAAAAACTGCTTCATTAATATCTGTGATCATAGAAATACATGCAAGTTCTCTACTGAAAGCTTTGCTGCTTTTAAAAATATACATCTGAAATACCTTTAAATATAGCATTGAATTCCATGGGATTGGGAATGACAGAAAATCCAGTTTCTGTGGCCTTCCTTAATAAGGAACTATCTTTATAAATGAACAAATTAACACCCCAGTCTTTAATACATATCTTTAACTGGGATAGAAGTAATTAGCTTTTGAAAACGTGGTCTTTGCAGACCTATGAAACTCCTATATTTGATTTGTAGTAACTGAGATAAATGCATTGAAATTGTTGGAAACTTCATCCCATTTTTATTGAATTTTATTCATTTGCCCAAATGATTGTATGAACATTTTGCTTTTATGTGGAGAATAGTCTAGGACTTAAGTTAAATGATACTTCATATTTTGTTTTTACTTTAACTGCCCTTTGCCGATATTAAATACTGTATTTTGCTTTGCTTTCTTTTTAACTCCAGTCTTGCTTTTGGTATTTAATCTTTTTTTCATGCTGTACCATAGCTTCAAAATCTGTGAATAGAAAATTTGACAAAATGGGTTCTGTACCAATAATGTCTTCAGAACTAGATGTGCATTTCCTTAATAGTGCAACATTGCACAACCTTGTTATGAATGTTTGTCATCAAGAAGAAACATTGATTTTCTTAGGTTTTTCAAGTCTTTATTTTGCAGAGCATAAAAATGCTGGCAGACGAGGAGTAAAGTGCATACTGAATAGTTAAATTGCAGTATTATTCACTGTACAAAATTGTATTCAGAAATGCTTTGGGGTTTGTGTCAATATCTACAATTTTGCTAAGGTCTAGACTACAAGCGAATCCACACTTTAAGCACAAGCCTGAAGAAAATGGTTTTAATCTTGGACATCCTGTTCCTTTTTCTAATTCCATTCACTTGGGGAGGGGGTGGTTGTTTGTAACGTTTAACATTCATGAACATATGCAACCATACCTGCATGTCATTAAACCAGGTTATATATTGGAAATAGAACCACAGTACAGGAATGATCAATTTCTTGATGTGCACCTCAGCAGACATTTACAATAAATAACATGCAGGATGCCCTTTATATAAAGTTTAATTATCTGTAAAAATCTTGTTGAATCAGCTTTCCTGAGAGATACACTAGAGTTTTAATAATGGTCAAATAATACTTCACATTTGTATAGTTCCTCACATACTTCAATATCCTTGTATTTTCCAAATGGTAATTGATTACGCCTCCTAGCACCCCTGTGTTAGAGATTCCCACCCCATCTGGATTACCATCTCTCTATTCACAGTGCCCAAGACTTTGGCAGTGCTATGGTAAGACATTAGCATGCCACAGTGTACTTCCTCCTTCTACACTGCCTGGCCAGGTTTCACAGCTTTGGACTCTTCTCTGTTGGCAAAAATTGGAAGGGAACAAGGAATAATTAATACAGGAGAGTTATGAATTGACCAGTAAACCACAAACCCCACTCCCTTTGGAACCAGATGTATGTATCAGGCAGCAGCAGCAGCAGAGAGAGAAACACGTATACAGAGCAAATACAGTAAAATACTGTGTTAAACATAAACTACTAAAAAAGGTAAAGCAGCATTTTCTTGTGCATACTAAAGTTTCAAAGCTGTATTAAGTCAATGGTGGTTCTTTCAAAAGTTTACAACTGAACATGTATTGTTCAGAGTTATAAACAACCTTCATTCCTGAGGTGTGTGTAACTCTCAGGTTCTACTGTACCACTAAAATTGTCAACCCTAGACATTCAAAGATCATGAGTTAGGCTGAAAATTTTCCCCTCATTCTTTATATTTTTTTTAAAGTAAATACATTTATTTGCCCTTCAGGGTTTTGAGCCTTTAGGATTCACATATTTAACCTCTTATCTGTAACTGAGGGCTAGAAATATACAGTTTTGAGTGAAATGTGATTCTCAAATCTCTTGAATCAAGGATAGGGGCTTCAAAACTACCCCTAAACATTGTGACCCTTGTCACAAAATCATGAAAGTTGGCATCACTATGTCCACGTTGTCTTCTCTAGCCCTAGGCAAGAGAAACAGTGCGAATCATTCCATTGGGAGCATGGCATTTCCCCTGGGAATAAGTGGGGGGTCTAGCCCCCAAATACTATGGATATGGAAGAGGAAAAATGATTCCTGCCAGCTACAGCTCTTCTATGAGGCCACACTTCCAGCTACTACTCTTATCCCTCCGCAACAATGAGGAGAGGTTCTACAATGCTAGAATTTCTGCACAAAAAAGTAAGAACCTGGGTTTCCATTACCCAGCCTGGTCAGTATTGGCTTACAGCCTTTGTGCAAATACCCCAAAAAAGCTGTTGGGAGAAACCAACCCATTGTTTCTATGCACATGGCTATTGAGTCAGTGCACAGGATGCAACTGAAACCCTGTTCCTTTCTCACGTGGGATGATGTGTTCAATGTGGCCTGTGAGAGTCTGAACTTAATTTACCATCTTGTATGTATCCTTGTCTCACATCAGTCAAAGGCTTCATATCATAATTGCCCTGGAGTTTTTTGAAAGTAAAAGAGAAAAGGGGTTTAGCTGTGCACATTGTAATTTTTGGAATGTAAAGCTTATGAAATCCACACAAGTAGGTCTCATAACTTACCAAGATGAAGAAAAGCAAAATTGCAACATGAATCTCTCATTTAAATGCTTCCAGTTTTCAGCTTCTACTTTTGCTCATTTTGAATGTTTATCTTTGGCTGCTTGTTACTGCCTGGAGCGTGGGTTGGGGATAGGGTTACTAGACAGCAAGTGTGAAAAATCAGGATGGGGGAGTGGGGAGGAGGTTATAGGCACCTATATAAGCAAAGCCCCAAATGTCAGGACTGTCCCTAAATTGGGACATCTGGACACCCTAATTAAGGAAGAACAGCGGCTGAGGCTTGTGAGCTGATAATTTTCACATCAACCAACCCATTTCTTCTCAATTTAAGAAAACAGAAGTTTTTACGTATCTCATTTTAGCACTTGCATTTTTACAGTCTGCCCCAAACATGAAAGGTTGGTTATCACAATGCTGCTATGCATGATCAAGAAGTGGAGTTGAAAAGAGGAAGAGGAAGTTATACTGTACATCATGAGCAGGCCACAAATTCTATTCAATGTGCCTTTTTAAAAAAGGAATCTGCCTTTTTTTTTTTAAAAAAAAAAAAAACCTACAAACACAACTTGCAAGATTAATAAATCTGCTACTTTCATTAGTTGTTTCTAGAATACTTGTTTGGAATTGCTGTTCAGCTCACAAAACCTAAAATTTCGTGGGAGAGACTGTTACTGGAATATTTCTAAATTGAAAAAATGATCTTAAGTGCTTAAAACACTTCATGCCCTGTTGCCAACACAGGAATCTATGGAGCCCACAAGCACTGAAGTTCTCTAATGCCATAACATTTTCTACTTAGAAAGCTTTATGCCCTAGATTTGTTAAGGCTGCATTGAAATCTGTGCAGAAAGTCATCCCCGATTATATTAGTTATGATGCTGTGTTAGTCCAGAGGTAGAACTTCTCTTTGGTAGCATAGCTCTGAATGTGTGACAGATAATAGGAAGTTATGGAAGAAGGACAATGGTAGTAATTGGGTTTCCACAGGTTGATAATTGCCCATATCTAGCAGAACACTTAAGCACATATGCATATCTTCCTATATGTGAATAATCCCATTGAAGTCAACTTAACTTTAATAATATTTTAAATGCACTGCTGGATTGGGGTCTCTTTGCACAATATAATGGTACTGAACAACGTTAAAGGTGGGCTGGGGAGGGCTAATACATGACAGCAATCCCCACTGGCCTTTTCCCTCACCATTATCCTTGAGTAATTCCTATCTGCACATTGTAAAGTTTGAACTATAGTTATAAGGCTGATATACACAAACACCTTTAAAATTGAGTATAAAAGGTGTAAATTTTAGCCTTGCATTATCCAAAAAAGGTTGAATGGATTTTTTCCTAAAACTTTGAGGTGGGGGAGATGTACCTGAACTCAAGCATGGAAGTTCTAGTTAAAGAGAATCCTTATTCAGAAAGTCTATGATCATTTTGGAAATAGATCATAAACTAGAAGCTCCAACATAACCTTAACTATTTTAATTTTTTAAGGCAGTTACTCGTACAGGACCCACCTCTTGTTCAGAGAACTCTACAAGAGAATTATCACTGTTTATTAATGACTCTTCAGCAATAGCCATCTAAAATATTACCCCGAGACCTAGAAAAGCTTCCGAGTTTGTTGTATCACAATTAGCGTAAATTCTAATTTGCTTGGGAACGATTTAATCACTTTTGCATTAAACTCCTTCTCTAAGTCAAACCTAACAAATATGGTAAAATTATAGTACATTGGTCATTACCTTTACCAGATTTCTGCTCAGTTAATGAGTCAAAGTACAATTAATTGCAAATGCTGCATCTACTACCAGTGGGGTACTTGTCATTAAAATGTCATCTGCATATGCATAACATTATCTGTGCTGCTCACTGTCTTAAAAATACAATCAAAACCAACTTAAATGGACTTGCTGTAGGGTTCATTCTTGTTCCTTCTGCCCAAGTAGACACATCTCTAATTACTTTCTGTTTAGTAATTTACTCTTTGTGAAATTCCTATTGGAGAGAGAGAGACTACCAAATCCCCATCAGAGTTGGCAACAACAGCAGAGTCCAAGAAGTTGATTGGCATAAAAACTGAATTATTCCTAGAGGTGTTGTCTCAATAGGTGAGGGTAACACTTTACCAGGATAATACAGAGAGAACCTTCCTCTTCCACTTCTTATTTTGCACGTTTGCTGTGCTTAGAACACTTAAATCTTCACTTATCTCTGTGCACACAAATATTTTTATTACTAGAGTACCCAAATGACTCAACAAGGGTTGAGATTTATTGTGCTGAGTGTCATGTGAACACACGAGGTAATGATGCCTGACCCAAAGAATTTACTTGAAAAATAATTCACAACAAGCAGGCATAATAGGAGGGAAAGAGAGAGTAGGGAAACGACTACATCAGGCCTGAATTTGTTAAAATTAAAAATAGGCTTTCAAAATGAAAGGCCTGCTGTTGTAGAATTAAGAAACACGTAATTTGCAAGTTTACAGATGAGAGCACCAAGTACAATAATTAGGATCATCCAATTTTTGGGAAATAGATATTTTTCATCTTGTTTTGGAAAAGCCAGGGGATGTGATAGTTGCTCCGCATTAGGGGAAAGTAAGCATCGGAGTTAAATCTAATGACACAGTATTAGGAGCTGACCATAGGTACTTCTATAAAAGCACTACTGGCTAGATAAAAGGTGTTTACAAAGGACAAGAAAAAGTCTAGAGAAATAGAATCTGACTTTAATATTAAACTCCATAAACTGTCAGTCTCATTTATTTTCATGCAGTAACACTTAGCTTGACACAGTTGTGTTTATCAGTCTTTTCAACCACAATGCTCCCCAAGTAGTCAGCAGTTTAGCTTTTTCCCCCTTTACATGTATCAGTTTCTTATTTATCAAGCAAGTGTTCTTTCTTGAAGAAATCCTTGCTTTCTCCCCCACTCTCCCAACACACACACGCGCGAAATAGAAGAACCTTAATGGGAAGAGAGAACAGGTACAGTTTGGGTCAGGTTTGAGAGCTGGGGAATCATCCATATTTTCTCCTTGACCACGAGTCATTCTTCATATTCTTGGAGAACTCTTGAAAAAGGAAAATGTTGTTGAAGAAACATCATGACCAGATTCTTGAGTAGCACTGTTGACTGGTCAAAGTGACTTTGCATGAAACAGTACCTAACCCTAGAGCAATTCAATGAGAATATTGCCAGTTCATTGGGGTACACAAGCCTACTCTGCATTATGTTTGTTCTTAAATATGTTCTCAAAGTTGTTTTTTCAGGATCTACACAAACCATATCCCTTCCCACTTTGAAAAATTTCCACTGATAGCTATTCTTTCTACTGCTTATTTTCAGCCAGTTGGTGTCTCACTCCATTAATTTTAGATATAAGAACTTGTTGTTGACCTTGGTTCTGTTCCTGCAGTGAGATCTACATGGGCAAAACCCTCTGGAGTTGCAAGGGTTTGCCCACACTGATCTTGCAGTTTCAGGGGGTTTTATCTATAGCAGTATTTCTACTGTATTCTCCTATTTAAAACTCTTTTAAAATTTTGTTTATCCAGCTTCCCCTCTCCCCTACCCAGTATTTTGAACGATGGTTTTACATGGATTTCTTCAACCAATCTTACAGGTTTCTAGGTTTGTCTCTTGATCCTGCTACCCAGTAGCTTCTCAGTCTCATGTACTACTTCTCAATAAGATTTCTGGTTTTTAAGGCCACAAGACCACCCTGATCATCTAGTGTAGTTTTCTGTATAACACAGACCATCTAGTAACTCCTGCATCAAGCCCATAGCCTCTAGTTGAACTAGAGCATATATTTTCAAAAGGTCTCCAGTCCTGATGAAAGATGTCAAGTGACAAAGAATCCATTTCCTTGTGTTCCAATGGTTAATTACCCTCATGTTAAAATCCTGTGCCTTATTTGTAGTCTGAATTTGTCTAGCTTCTGCTTGCATCCACTAGTTTGTATTTTGCCTGTTAAATAGAATTTTGGTAATTACTTACAACTTTGTATGGGGGGGGTGGGGTTCCAAGATAAAAGGTCTACAGATATCAGGAAGGGGTTTTACAGTACTTGGAAAGGAGACCTAATCTGTGATGAGAGATGTTGCTATTTTCTTTGGGTGATATTCACTCCATCTACCTAAAACCTAAATATCTGGGCACTTAATGGAATGTAGGGAGGTGAAATGAACCTTTCCAGTGTAAAGCCAGGATGTGGGACTGCCATATAATTCAAGGATGTTGCATGGTACTGGGGATACTGAATCCATATAATGTGTGTCTTTCTCCAACCCATCCCCAAGGTGGCCAGCTGTTGGGTCAGCATGGAGACCAGTTCTTCTGCATGCAGAGATTGCATAAAGACCCCTATGTGGATGCTCAGTGGGTAGATCCCCATGCAGCTTTAATAGGTTTGTAGGGGCTTGCAATGGAGATAAATCTGACCTTTTGTGAATTGCTCGCTGCCCAGCGTGTACTCCAGACTACTTTTGAAATATCCCTAAGGCTTTACTGCAGAAAGAAGGGACCCTAGTGAGTACAGACAGGCTTAAGCATCTCTTATTTGTAAAGACTAATGTAGGCATGTTTGATCTAGCAACAAACTGTGTCTCATGTGAGTCGCTTAACTAATGGAGAACCCATAAGGGAGGAATCTTATCCTTCTCATACCATGCAAGTGCTGTTATGATAATATTTGGTGCAGCATGCATTCTCGCATTCACTGGCTATTGTGTATTTCATTTGTACTGAAAACTGCTGCTGCTGGGGGAAAAAAAGAAAACTAAGCTGTTGCTATGGGTCATACTTTGCAGAATCCAATTTTATCAACAGAAGGCTGTAATTCACAAACTCTAATCTGATATTTTTAAAGTGCTGAAGGTCAGCAGTGAAACAATTCAATAAGAGGTGTTTAAAAACCTTAAATCCATATAGAATTTGCCTCTAAAAATTGCAAAAAAAATACAATATACCATTAGTTTACCCAATTAAAGGTTTCACTAATTGTTATGGTGGGGGAGTGGGACTTGTACAGTTTTCTATAAAAGCTTAAAAGTATTTAAATAAAAGGCAAATAATATAAATTAGGCATTTTATTGAAACAAACATAAATGGAGGCAGCTTAAGCACAGTGTTTTCTGCAGATTGATTTATCTGTCATGCATTTTATTTTGTGGTTAGCCATAATTAATTATATAGTATTATGGCCAGTTAAAAAAAAATCTTCATGCTGATAAAGAAGTTTGTCAATAATGTGATAGCATAATCACATTTTACATCACAGGTTTGATATTAAAAGCCATGGATTTTTTTTAAATGAACATTCTTACATCTTGAGAGATGTTTGTAAGCCCTGAAATATGTAGATTATTATAATCTCTTCCATTCTTTATAGTTTTCAGAGTAGCAGCCGTGTTAGTCTGTATTCGCAAAAAGAAAAGGAGTACTTGTGGCACCTTAGAGACTAACAAATTTATTAGAGCATAAGCTTTCGTGAGCTACAGCTCACTTCATCGGATGCACCTTTATAGTCCGATTTATATTTCTTCCACTTATGTGTATTTCTGGCATTAGTAGGCAAAATATTATACTGAGAATAGCTTCAGAACAAGAAGTTATTTTTACAATCAATATCCTTCTGAAAAGACCCTAATTATGATTTCAGATGCTACTTTAAATTAACCTTTGTTTAAATTATGCATAATTTACACACTATTTTTCAAGTTAGGATTCTGAAGACTAATTAGAAATGGGTATAAAATACAATCGAGCAAAATTAATATGTTGCCCTTTCCATAGTACCTTTTTCTCTGAGGAGCTCCATGCGTTTAACAAATATTAATAAAGTCATAACATCTGTACATCATTTTAAATAATTGATAAACTGATACACTCAAGTTCTGATCCAACAAGGTGCCTGAACTTGTACACCTGTAAGCAGGAGAGTAGATCCAGTGTCTTCAGTGGATTTACTCATCCACTTAAGGTTATACACATCCCAAAACAGTGTCTAATGGGCTCAGTTGTGCCTGTTCGACACAGCCCTGCATTGGCAGTGGTGCAGATTATTCTGTATTCGTATCTTACTACCCCTAAACTTTGGCGTCTCAGTTGCACCACTTGTGGATTAAGGTAGACCAATCAACGTCAGAATGGCAGATTAGATGCTAAGTGACTCGCTCTGTATATGACATGAATGATACTAAAATGAGTCTTCAATTTAGATAAAGTAGAAGAACCAACATCTTCCTGTTTTGACTGAAATCATTTAACAAACAAATGTATGGGGTTTTTTTTATTCAAAATAACTTAAATCGGTAGTTTGCAACATTCATCAGCTTTATGGTCAGACTGTTCCTGGCATTTTGACATGGGTACAGTAGGCAAGGATGATGAAAGGAGGCTTATTCCCTCCCCTTTTGCAGTCCCTCACCAATTCTGTAGAGCAAGACCATTATGAAGAACGCAGTGTGCTGCACCCCATAGAAGTCCCAAAGAATGCCTCCTGGTGCTCCCTGTGGGGCAGTTTGTCCCTTCACCTCTTTTGTTATGACCTTGGCCTAAAGGCATAACATAGTCATAAGTCACTGTATAGATAAAGCATGTAGCAAAATCATGTTTCAAGGAAATTTTGGATTACGGTCTCGTACCATGACACACATACCCTTTTCTCTTTATAAAAATATAAAGTATGTAGTTGCCTACATTAAAATAATGTTGGGCAACTAGCCAAGCTCAGAATAGTAGAACACCAAATCAGGTGTTTAACAATTAACTGATTATCATCCTTAAAGGGTTTGGAAAATATGCTTTTATCGATAATATTCACCAAGACTTATCAAATCAATGCAAGCAATCATGAACCAAATTTTGTATTTATATATTGTGCAGCATATTATTTCTTTCTTTAAAAGGTAAGCTTTGCATTAAGCTTTCATCTTTGTGTAAAGAATTGAAATAGGATGGAAATTTATACAGGCAATAATTTTTAGGAATAATTTCTTAGGCATTAACCTGGACAAAAATGCTAAATCCCGCCAATGTAATCCATTCTAGCATTATGATTTGATACAATTTTGCACAAAAGGCTATACCCCATTCAAATAAATGTCTTGATCACTCATAACAGCAATCCGGTTTTTAAACTAATGAACACGTTAATCATAAAACAGCTCTCACCCTAGATACACTAGTGCTGTCACCAAGTTCACAAAGAAACAGTGGGTGGTTATAACAGAGGCCTTTCAAATTAAAAGGACCTCTGTTGCTGGGGGCAGAGGGGAAGGAGGTTAGTTTAGCCATAAAACTTAACAAGGCTTGTCCATAAATTATTAGCTTACTGATCAATCATGAAGTTAAAGAAATGTGACTCTGGTGTTTCACGTACATCGATATTACATTTTCAATACAACTTTCTTTTTATGTACAATAGACTTTTTTTCTTCGCAGGATTCCCCATTCTGCTTTTTGCTAGGTCCTAGTTACTATGGACTCTGTTCTCATATCCAGGCACAAGGATTTAGATGTACGTGCATGACTACCACTGATCCTTATAGGAGCCATGCATATCATTCCCAACATACACAGTGTACTTTAATCTTTGTAGTTTTTCCACAGCAAGCTTTAATTTTATTCCTATGTTATGTTTAATCTGTTTTGCAAATAAAACACAAATCTGTACTATCTCCACCACAATAAGTTAACCTCTGAAAAGAGATGCTATGTCACACCTTTTAACTGAAGTTGTTAAATTTTATTGCAGCGGTGCTTTAAGTGATGGCACGTTTTATGAAAGTTGTGTGGAGGAGAGAGCTTTTGTTCACCTCTTCACATCTTTCATTTTCCCTCTCTCCCTCCTAGCTCTAGTTCACTGAGTTCATTTAAAATGAAAGATAAAAATCCCCAGCATTACTTGTAATTGTGTGCTGGGATGCTGATGTAATTGACTTAAAGTTGTTAAAATTCACAGGATCATCAACATGCACCTCACTTAATCAATTTTTTAGAAACATGGAATTGACAGTTTAATGAGAAGCTTTTGCTGGATCACAATCCCCTCCTCCTCATTAGGCGATTCAGTCTTACATTAAAGAAATGGTAAATCCTATTTGATTTTCCTTTCATGAAAGATTGAACTGTCCCCATGTGTAATCTTTCTTTATGGGGAGTACAGACACTAGAACACTGAGGTAACTGATCAGTATTGTGTATATGGTTTATAGTTTTTCATACATACACACACTAGGATATATTTTTCTTGGTTCAGGATCATCTGCTAGCATAGCCTATGGCTGGCAGAACTTGAATACAACTGAAACCTATTCAAGGCTAGACAATTCCTTGGTTTCAGACTTCGCTTTGACCATTCTCCCATTGTCTTTTGAATTAACTCATCAACATAGCTTTAAAAATTGCTACTAACATCATGGTTTAATGAACTGGGAAATGACTCTGACCTTACCGTTCTAAAGGGATCTCTAGTATGGCTTCATTGCTGAACTTATTGGTCTTATTCAGGTGTAAGAACAACTTTCAGGAGAGGTACATTTCCACAGTCCCACTCTCAGAACTAAAAACTTTCTCTTTTGAGAGATCAAATCTCTTATTTATAGTAGGCTCCCTGACTACAGTCATTTATTGGAAATATTTTCTCATTTCATTGAATAGTCAAGTTATACAATTTTCAGTATATTATAAACTCAAGACAAACTAAAATAATTTTGTACACATATATTGCCTATATCTGAGGATTTCACATCTCCTTTACTAATAGATCTTTGAGTAATCACACCTCTGATACAGATAAGGATAATTGTTTTTACAGATGGCTTCATTGCTGAACTTATTGGTCTTATTCAGGTGTAAGAACAACTTTCAGGAGAGGTACATTTCCACAGTCCCACTCTCAGAACTAAAAACTTTCTCTTTTGAGAGATCAAATCTCTTATTTATAGTAGGCTCCCTGACTACAGTCATTTATTGGAAATATTTTCTCATTTCATTGAATAGTCAAGTTATACAATTTTCAGTATATTATAAACTCAAGACAAACTAAAATAATTTTGTACACATATATTGCCTATATCTGAGGATTTCACATCTCCTTTACTAATAGATCTTTGAGTAATCACACCTCTGATACAGATAAGGATAATTGTTTTTACAGATGGGAAAAACAAACCTCAGAAAAGGTAAACAAGGTCACAGAGCAAGCCAGTGAAGTTGTCACAAGTAAAACCCAGAAATCTTATCTCCCAGCTCTTGCAGTAACTATTAGACACGCATTCTTTCCTTTGAATTCATTTAACATGAAACCTTTTGTTAAAGGGTCATTAGAGCTGGGATGCCCTAACTCTGTCCTTAACTGACCTTGTTTCATGTAGTCATTTTGCTCAAATTGTTTTTCCTTAGAATCCTCAAACTATCGCTTGTCTTTTCAAAATTTTATGGGAGGGAATTACAATGGTAGAATTAGGTCAATGTACTACTATATCATGTACACTTTCCATCCTATGTCTATAATCTGTTATAACTGAAAACAATAAATGCTTTGTTTAAAAAGTAAGGATAAAAATATGGCTAAGTTTCTTCAGCCATTTTGGTTTAAATTTTAAGGGGTAAATTTCAATGGAATCTATGCATGCCCTCTATCTGCACCATGTGCAGACTGCACACTTATACCCCAAACACAGGCAAGCAAATCAAGCTTACTGTGTTTCAATTGTAGAAGAGGAAATGGTTTTCAATAGCATGTGCTCACTTTGGAATGATGTTCAGAGGCATTGTTTGTTTGACTGATGTGCAAACCTTTATTTTTCCCTCCCCCTGCCCATTCATGGTGTGATTTACATAATTAATTTCTAGGCTGTAAATATCTCTAACATGATTACCTAATTTATAGTTTTGTGAATTACAATAGACAAGTAACAATAGTCTCAGTTTAATATCACTTTTCATTCTCTGCTCTGTGATCATAATAAACAGATTAAAAATGTGGCTTTCAAAAGGAGGGATTATTCAAGTAGGGAAAAGATAAAGCATCATGAAATTCAGAGTTTATATTCCAGCATTCTTCTCAGCACCTTCCTTTACCACCTACCTACAATACTTTGGTTATTATAGCTCATATGGCATATAAGATCAAGCACTGTACAGCCTCCTAATCAGAGACTAGATTGTATTTGGGCACCATAGGGTGAGTTAAGTACTAATGTAATCCTAGCTTCTCTGAGCTAAAACCAGACTTTTGCAGGACTTCACTCCCTGCAGAGACCCCTGGTATTCAGAACATGTAATCCATGCTGGGGCTTGGGGAGAGAATCTGTACCTATATTAATGAAAGTAATTTTTAATTAAAGATGTAAGGTTGTATCTTAAACACATAAGCACATGAGTTACTATATTGATGTGAGCAGTCCCAGAGAATCCAAGGAGACTGCTGATGTGAGTGAAGTTATTCATGTGATTACACGATTGGGCCGCTACAAGGATAAGGTTTCAGAGTAGCAGCCGTGTTAGTCTGTATTCGCAAAAAGAAAAGGAGTACTTGTGGCACCTTAGAGACTAACAAATTTATTTGAGCATAAGCTTTCGTGAGCTACAGCTCACTTCATCGGATGCATTTGGTGGAAAATACAGAGGGGAGATTGATATATACACAAATAGAGAACATGAAACAATGGGTTTATCATACACACTGTAAGGAGAGTGATCACTTAAGATAAGCCATCACCAGCAGCAGGAGGGGGAAAGGAGGAAAACCTTTCATGGTGACAAGCAAGGTAGGCTATTTCCAGCAGTTAACAAGAATATCTGAGGAACAGTGGGGGGTGGGGTGGGGGGGAGAAATAACATGGGGAAATAGTTTTACTTCGTGTAATGACTCATCCATTCCCAGTCTCTATTCAAGCCTAAGTTAACTGTATCCAGTTTGCAAATTAATTCCAATTCAGCAGTGTCTCGTTGGAGTCTGTTTTTGAAGCTTTTTTGTTGAAGGATAGCCACTCTCAGGTCTGTAATCGAGTGACCAGAGAGATTGAAGTGTTCTCCAACTGGTTTTTGAATGTTATAATTCTTGACGTCTGATTTGTGTCCATTCATTCTTTTATGTTGAGACTGTCCAGTTTGACCAATGTACGTGGCAGAGGGGCATTGCTGGCACATGATGGCATATATCACATTGGTAGGTGTGCAGGTGAACGACCCTCTGATAGTGTGGCTGATGTGATTAGGCCCTATGATGGTGTCCCCTGAATAGATATGTGGACAGAGTTGGCAACGGGCTTTGTTGCAAGGATAGGTTCCTGGGTTAGTGGTTCTGTTGTGTGGTGTGTGGTTGCTGGTGAGTATTTGCTTCAGATTGGGGGGCTGTCTGTAAGCAAGGACTGGCCTGTCTCCCAAGATCTATATGAGTGAGGGGTCATCCTTCAGGATAGGTTGTAGCTCCTTGATGCGTTGGAGAGGTTTTAGTTGGGGGCTGAAGGTGATGGCTAGTGGCGTTCTGTTATTTTCTTTGTTGGGCCTGTCCTGTAGTAGGTGACTTCTGGGTACTCTTCTGGCTCTGTCAATCTGTTTCTTCACTTCAGCAGGTGGGTATTGTAGTTGTAGGAATGCATGATAGAGATCTTGTAGGTGTTTGTCTCTGTCTGAGGGGTTGGAGCAAATGCGGTTATATCGTAGAGCTTGGCTGTAGACAATGGATCGTGTGGTATGATCTGGATGAAAGCTAGAAGCATGTATGTAGGAATAGCAGTCAGTAGGTTTCCGATATAGGGTGGTGTTTATGTGACCATCGCTTATTAGCACCGTAGTGTCCAGGAAGTGGATCTCTTGTGTGGACGGGTCCAGGCTGAGGTTGATGGTGGGATGGAAATTGTTGAAATCATGGTGGATTTCCTCAAGGGCTTCTTTTCCATGGGTCTAGATGAAGATGTTCTCAATGTAGCGCAAGTAGAGTAGGGGCATTAGGGGACGAGAGCTGAGGAAGCGTTGTTCTAAGTCAGCCATAAAAATGTTGGCATACTGTGGGGCCATGCGGGTACCCATCGCAGTGCCGCTGATTTGAAGGTATACATTGTCCCCAAATGTGAAATAGTTATGGGTGAGGACAAAGTCACAAAGTTCAGCCACCAGGTTAGCCGTGACATTATCGGGGATACTGTTCCTGACGGCTTGTAGTCCATCTTTGTGTGGAATGTTGGTGTAGAGGGCTTCTACATCCATAGTGGCTAGGATGGTGTTTTTAGGAAGATCACCAATGGATTGTAGTTTCCTCAGGAAGTCAGTGGTGTCTCAAAGATAGTTGGGAGTGCTGGTAACATAGGGCCTGAGGAGGGAGTCTACATAGCCAGACAATCCTGCTGTCAGGGTGCCAATGCCTGACATTCAAAACATTCAAAAACCAGTTGGAGAACACTTCAATCTCTCTGGTCACTCGATTACAGACCTGAGAGTGGCTATCCTTCAACAAAAAAGCTTCAAAAACAGACTGCTGAATTGGAATTAATTTGCAAAGTGGATACAATTAATTTAGACTTGAATAGAGACTGGGAATGGATGAGTCATTACACAAAGTAAAACTATTTCCCCATGTTATTTCTCCCTACCCCTCACTGTTCCTCAGCTATTCTTGTTAACTGCTGGAAATAGCCTACCTTGCTTGTCACCATGAAAGGTTTTCCTCCTTCCCCCCTTCCCCCCCCCCCGCTGCTGGTGATGGCTTATCTTAAGTTATCACTCTCCTTACAGTGTGTATGATAAACCCATTGTTTCATGTTCTCTGTGTGTGTATACCAATCTCCCCTCTGTATTTTCCACCAAATGCATCCGATGAAGTGAGCTGTAGCTCACGAAAGCTTATGCTCAAATAAATTTTAGTCTCTAAGGTGCCACAAGTACTCCTTTTCTTTTTACAAGGATAAGAACTCCTTTAGAGAAATCAGGATCTGTTGTAATTAGGGACTTCTATAAAATGTCATTCACCCCATTATTATTTTCAATGTATTAAAGTTGGTCATACTAATGTTTAACCAGTAAACCAAAGAATATAGTTTACAATAAAAAACTTTATTTTGACTTCTGTAAAAACTGAGTCCCAAAATGTTCTATAGATTTAAATTATTATTGCATAAATCTGTATCAAGGACTTTACAAGGCCTTAAAAACCTTAGTCTGTCAAATTCCAGTGAATACTTAAGCCTAAATAGGCAACCTTTTCAGCATTTGTATGTGGTTTGATAACCATATCAAATAGGAAAAAGATACCTTTTTCCTTAGGGTCACTCATATAAGTGACTGCAAGTGGGAGTTATTATTCTATACCCTTTCCACCAGAAGCTTTCAAAGTTCTGTACTAACCACATCCAGAGGCCCCAGATTTTACCACTATAAAGTGGTCCAGAATATTATCATTATAGTAGCAAGTAGTTGTAAGGTGCTCATCACCATGGTGTCTGGAAAGATCATGCAGTCACCATATTTTGTTAACATTGTTGGTTTATTTATGCTATTTAATTCTAAGTGAAGTGACCAGAAACACTTAAAAGGGGTGAGGTGTAGGAGGCAAGGGGAGGGAGAAGAGAACTTTCTGCAGTTTTGTTTCTTGCCAAACTTCTGCTTGTGTCAATTAAAAGTAACTTATCAAATGAACAAAAATATGTTCAGAAAGCAAACCAAGCTGAGACATGTTCTTAGTAATGGTCTTCTGCATGTAGCTATTCAATCTGTATGTGAAAGAAAAGGCAGGGATTCATGGCTGCCTGTTTCTGCCTTCTATGATCGGAACAGGAAGCGGGTATTTCAGATGGAACCAAGTCTCATAGCAACAAGTGCTTAGTCTGTTGCAATGAAGAGTTATAACCAGAAATATTTGATCTATATAACGAATGTCACATAGGAAGTTGCCACAGGAAAAGAGACCTGATTAATAATAGCTATCTTGTTGTATTGCTGGAACTTAAAGGTTAAACAGATTTTGCTCCAAATAGTGCTTCAAACCACACTTTTCTAAGCTTATGTTTCTCACATACTTTGCTGCAAAGCACGTTCAAACATTTGTCATAAACACCTTTAAAATGGGTTTATAAAAACAAAAATGACACACTCCTAACTGTACAGGAAATACTAGAATTTACTTTGTCTAATTGCTAATGGAACTTGTGTATATCAAATCTATAGCACCCTTGAGGCTTATTCATTTCTGAGAGGGTCCACGTAACTCAGTGTAGTCTGTTGAGTATCCTCTAAGTACATGTCACATGCTTGTTCCCCTTCTCTGTAGCTGGAGAGAGTCTTTAGAAGGAGAAAAAAAACACCCTTGTTTGACAGTGTCTTAGATGGTAATAAGTGTTGTTTGGGAGCGGGTGGGGGAGAAAAAGAAGCTGGTTGAGGTGGGCGGGAGCTGCTGTTAAAGCCTGATCCTGTTTCCTAGAAGACAAAAGACGATCATAAGAAAATAAGAACTGCCATATTGGGTCAGACCAAAGATCCATGTAGCCCAGTGTCCTGTCTTCTGACTGTAGCCAGTGCCAGAGGGAATGAATAGAACAGGTAATCATCAAGTGATCCATGCCCTGTTTCCCATTCCAAGCTTCTGGCAGAGGTTACGGACACCATCCCTGCCCATTATGGCTAATAGCCATTGATGGACCTATCCTCCATTAATTTATCTAGATCTTTTTTGAACCTGTTATAGTCTTGGCTTTCACAGCATCCTTTGGCAAAGGCTGATTGTGTTGTGTTTGAAGAAATACTTCCTTTGGTTTGTTTTAAACCTGCTGCCTATTAATTTCATTTGGTGACCCCTAGTTCTTATGTTATGAGAAGGAGTAAATAACACTTCCTTATTAATTTTCTCCACACCAGTCATGATTTTATAGACCTCTATCATATCCCCCTTTAGTCATCTCTTTTTCCAAGATGAAAAGTCCCAGTCTTATTAATCTCTCCTCATATGAAAGCTGTTCCATACCCCTAATTATTTTTGTTGCCCTTTTCTGAATCTTTTCCAATTCCAACACATCTTTTTTGAAGTAGGTTGACCACATCTGCACACAGTATTCAAGATGTGGGCGTATCATAGATTTATATGCTATGCCCATATCTGATATTTTCTGTCTTATTATCTATCCCTTTCTTCATGATTCCCAACATTCTGTTTGCTTGACTACCACTCCACATTGAGTGGATGGAGTCGTTGTGGATAGTTCTCTGAAAATGAGATCTCTTAAGTGGTAACAGCTAATTTTAGACCCTATCATTTTATATGTATAATTGGGATTGTGTTTTCCAATGTACATTACTTTGCATTTATCAACATTGAATTTCATCTGCTATTTTGTTCCCAGTTTTGAGATCCTTTTGTAGCTCTTTGCAGTTTGCCTGGGACTTAACTATCTTGAGTATTTTTGTATCATTTGCAAATTTTGCCACCTCACTGTTTAGCCTTTTTTCCAGATTTATGAATATGTTGAATAGGACTGGTCCCAGTACAGCCCCTTGGGGAACACCACTATTTACCTCTCCCCATTCTGAAAACTGACCATTTATTCCTACCTTTTGTTTCCTATCTTTTAACCAGTTACCAGTCCATAAGAGAACCTTCCCTCTTATCCCATGACAGCTTACTTTGCTTAAGAGCCTTTGGTTAGGGACCTTGTCAAAGGCTTTCTGAAAATCTAAGTACAGTATATCGACTGGTTTTCTCCCTTGTCCACATGCTTGTTGACCCCTTCAAAGAGTTCTAGTAGATTGGTGAGGTATGATTTCCCTTTACAAAAAACATGTTGACTCTTCCCCAACAAATTATGTTCATCTAGGTGTCTGACAATTCACATTAAAATATATTTTGGGAAAAATAAGCAGCACCTCTGCTGGAGATATTTATATTAGTCAGTCTGGGCAGACTTCTCCATGGTCATTTCCAGATTATAAGTGGTAACTTAGTATCGTGCTTCTAGTCTCTGAAGGAAAGGCACTTAACCCCACTCTTGCTTACCAAACTAGACCAACCTCAGCAAACATAAACCCTCAATTATGGGAGGGAAAATCAGGTGCAGACTCTAAACTATCCTGGATGCATACATTTAATAGAAAATGCACATAATCAGGAAAACCTTCCTTACTCTAGTACTCTTTGAATGAAAAATTCTCCAAAAAATGGGCTTCAATGAGTACATTGTAACAATTCCAGTCTGACTATAAGGGAGACCTGAATAAAACTTTCTATAATCTCTGGTTTTTGTTTTGCGATTTGGTTTTTTTTTTCCAGTAATGATTTGGAGATTAGGCTTTTCCAGAGGATTTTTAATTAGGCATTTATCTAAGACAAGATGTGCATAACTTTACAAACCTATTAGCTAATATGCATTTGAATGTGATCAACTTGAAATGCTGCCAGTTCTTTGGGCTCCAATTAAATGGTCATAAATATATGCACAATAATAATTCATAATATTTTTAATAACTCTTCCTTGAAGTTAAATTGTTCCTACTCACCAATGCTATAAATAGACCAGCATTATCCATTCTTCCTGTCATTTCAGATGACAATTATTCCCTTGCTTCTCTCTACAGGCCAAAAGAAGCTAAATAATGGAGCCCACAGAAATCACTTTATAGCTTTTGTCAGAGTTCCTGGGTGAACTGCACCTGCTAAGTCTCAGGCCTCTAGTCATCACCTGTCTCTCGTGATGGAATCACGCAATTATCTCATTCTCAGATCAGGCCCTGAGTTGCTTTCCCCTGGTACTCATTGTGATTACCTCAGTAAATCTGATGTAAGCTCAGACCCTGCTCCCCCTGGGGCAATGACCCTGGCAATCAGTGTCCAAACAGCTAAGGCTAGTTGGAGAATATTTCCCTTTCATGAAAAAAATCAAGTTTTAAATGAGACCTTTCAAAATATGTTGTGGAATAAACAAGAGGAGAGAGAGAGAGACCAATTAACTAGTCACTTAGCCAGGGGTCTAGAGCATGGTTTCTCAACCTATGGGTCACAACCCAAAACTGGGACACCAGAATGTTTCAGAGGATCACTGGGAGGTTTCCACAAGGTTAGTTAATCTCAGCTCCCCATTCTGGACACTGAAACTTCCAGGGTCAAAGGCCTACTCAGGTTTGGCCCATCCGCCCCTCTGTCACAATCATGTGAGGGCTGGCTGGGCCAAACTTGACTGGATGGCACTATGACCCCATGAACCAGGTCACAGTGCCACTCTCACATATTTAGCCCAGCTAGCCCTCCACCAGGGACAGGACCAAACCTGAGCAGCACGGTGTGTTGCAAACCTGCAGGTCACAATGCCCAGAGCATGGGGCCAATCCCAGCCAGTTGCAGGACCTGACGACATGGAGTTAGTGGGGAGAAAGCTCTCAACATCTCCCCCACCCCAAGGTCTTCCACATACATCCCCAGTGTCCCAGGCGGGGGGAGAAGGGGGCAGGACCTAACATGTGGTCTATTTACTGCGTCACAACAGGCTATCAATATTTACAAAGGGGTCCTGAGCCCAAGAAAGGTTGAGAACTGCTGGCTATGGTGCTCACCTGGGACATGGTAGACCTAAAATTCAAAGCCCTTTTCTCTGATTCAAAGGGTTTGATCTGTATCCCCCACCCCACCATGCTATTGAGTCAGTCTCTCTCCTTGGCTCACTGAGTATTTAATTATTTAATCAAGTGGAACAGCTCCACCAGGAAAGATTTTGAGAGAGAGACAGAGACTGTGGTTGAGGAACTTACCTGGGATGGGATGCGGGGGGAAATTGGGGCCAAGCCTCCTCTCTGAATCAGAGAGAAAGAGACTTGAATTTGGATCTCTCGCATCCCTTGAAAGTGCCCAACCACCAAGCTGTTGGCTATTCTGGGACAGATCTCCTTTCTCACCAACTTTAACCTGAGGAAAGTTTCAACAGAAAGTTTTTCTTGAAATTTTTTTGACCAACTCTACATACAGCTTTTTCAAAGCAAAGTGTCCTTGATTGAGACCAAAGGAATTTCCAAGCAAACATATCTTAAAAACAATAACCCAGACTGCATGCATATATAGCTTTTCCCTGAGGCTGACTATTCCCTGGGTCTGGGAAGGCCCAATTCCTTTAGACTCCCTCCACAGATTATCTCTCTGTGTGTCACCTTGTTTCTTAGAGAAGGCTTTTTTAACACCAGAGTATTCTTTTCAGGCTTCCAGCATGGGAAAACAAGGGTATTGCTTCCACCTGAAGTGCATCAGGGTGTTGTAATTGCACTCTAATTTTTTGCTGGGAAGTTTTATTGATCCATTGGGTTGCCTTCCTGAACAGTCCTCATTTAACTTGCGTATTAGACACCCTATAATAAATGGATCCAAGTATTTGTACAGGAAATTGTAATAACCTACCACATTGATATGTTTCAGAGTAGCAGCCATGTTAGTCTGTATTCGCAAAAAGAAAAAGAGTACTTCTGGCACCTTAGAGACTAACAAATTTATTTGAGCATAAGCATCCGATGAAGTGAGCTGTAGCTCACGAAAGCTTATGCTCAAATAAATTTGTTAGTCTCTAAGGTGCCACAAGTACTCCTTCACATTGATATGGTGACTTTACTAACCTGCTTACTTACCCTGTTCATACCATTATTAAAGTTCAGTATTCATATATTAATACACATCAACTCCACATTTGTCACACCTTTTTCCTTAACGTAAAACTAAGGTTTTCAATATCTCATTTCATAAGATTGCTACTGTCATAAAATAACTGTAAATCACACATAATGGTGAAATGCCAAAGCTTTTTTAAATCTGCCAAAAAACACTAATAAAATATACATTTGTTTTATTTATATCTTATAAAAGGAGTAGGGAAAATGGGGCTTCATGTCTATCTCTAAACTGTGTATAAGACTTGCTCAGTTCAAACTGATGTGGTTTGGCTATGTTTGTCTTTAACTCCCTCCTTTACAAAACCAGATTTTGATTTTCAAGTCAAAATATGGTCAGTCTGGTTCACTTTTCTCCAGTAATGATTGTACAACTAGAACTTGGTGAAATCTATTAATGATGCACAAACCAGATTAGAATCCAGTTAACTTTCATAAGTTTGTTTGTCTCTGCGGGTCTACTGGGAGTAAATGGTGAAAACATATTTGCCTTTGGGAGCAGATCTATTCAGCAAGAATGTGACTTTTTATTGTCACTTTTGGGCCATAAGGTGTTTTTGTTTTTGTTTTTTAAATGGTTTGTTGGTTTTTTAAAGTGTTGCCAAACATATTCTGTCATTTAGATTCTAGGTTCTATTGGGAATAGGCTGTCCTTTCTTGAATGTCTGGAATATATTTAGCACAATATTGATGCTTACCATAACAAAACAAGAAATAAAAAATAATTAACCTATAATAACCTCAAAATTCCCACAAATCTGCAAAAAGGTAAATGTTAGGATTGCTCAGGACACTCGTGAATGAAAGGAAGATACGGGAATGGATTTTAAGCAGCAGGCTGCAACTTGATTAAGTTAATACTGGCTAGGAGCAGTACATGCCCAGCTATCTTGCATAACAGCCATTGGGTTCCAGGATGGGATTTTAGGGCTTCTTCCATATAGCCTGGAAGTCAGCCAACCCTAGGTGTCGACTCATTCTGCATCCTTTAACCCTCCCCCAACCCATGAGGGGAACTGAGTCTACAAAGATTCAGGCTTTCCCTTCTCCTTAGAGACACAGGGTCCACCAGCAAAGTACTCCTGCATCTCTCTTGCTTCTGAGAGCTAGCCCTGTTAGCTTTTACCCATTCTGGACAACAGTTGCAATGAGTTCCGCATTTCTGTGTTCTCTTAATATTAGGCTTCTAATTCCTATTTCTTCCCCCCCCCCCCCCCCCGCCCCATCCCCTCAACTATGCCTCCACAATACTGCAAGGAGAGTGAGATAAACAATGGACGTCTGTCAATTTGGCCAAAAAAGAGAAAAATTCTTTCAGATCTCCTGACACAAGAACAGTCTGATCCATAGTCCCCTAGCTACACAATGGGGAGGGAAGGGCAGCTGGAGACGTGAGACACTCCTGTAGTCCAGGAAAACGCTTAAATCATTTGGCTTCACCACCACCTCTTCCAGCCAGCCAATTGGATGCAGCAAAACCAAAACAGGATGGGGTGGGGTCATGAGGCAGCTCCAGTGTGTGGTTTCATCCTTCACCCTACTTTCCATGAGCAGCAAATTCTTTTTTTTTTTTTTTTTTTTGGTTTGGTCTGATCAGCAACATTCCTCCGCAATCTGTTGAGACTGTAGGCAGTGGGAGTCTTTTTTGTTTTTCCCTTTTAGTTTAGGCTCTTACCTCCTCCACTTCCATTCTCGGGACAGTGCATTCTCACCACCATCTGACCAAACATCCTCTTCTCCTCCCAACTCAGATGGGAGATATTGATGACTTGGAATCAGTGAGTCAGTTTCCAGTGATGCATTGTTTCTGGAATCATAATTTAGATGGGAGCTAATTCAGGCCTGAGAAACAATAGCATAACCACAAGGTACGGTAGGCAGCAGCATAAAACCCTTGGGCCTGAATAACCCCTTTCCTACATATTCAAGACAGCTGACCCCCTTCTTTCTTTTCCAACTAGAATAATCCATTTTACTTCACTGTAGTCCTCTATTTACAGTGTTCTGTTTTGAAGGTGGTTTGAATTATTTCACCATTGTGTTTGAGTCCCTGAACTTCTGAGCCAACACTTGGTGTCTATTCACATAATTTTTTGAGTAACATTATTAGTTATGTTTTGCTGATGATAAAAAAGCTCAATTTTTAATATCACTCCACTGTCTTCAGCCCTAGAATTAATTTGTATTAAGCACGAATAAGCAACCTAAACAATAACTCATCACATAATCAGAGCATTCAAAATGCTACAAGCTGCAAGCCTTTTTTCTTTTTCTAATAAAAATATCAAGGTTCCATACCTAGACAAGATTTTACTTTAAATGTTTATTACTAAAAAAATTGCTTGATTTTTACCAATGCCACTTTGATACTGAGAGTCTTTTTCAATTGCTGCTGAAATGTAGCAGTAAAGTCAAGCAGTAATAAAAGTTTTTTTGAAAGCTGCTCCTCTCTATTTGCACCTTTTTCTCAGAGGTGGCATGCCCATATTTGGCCAAGGATAAATAAATAGCTTCAAAATAACAATCCTCTTTTCCTTTTGCCCACGTGTAAATTCCTGCCTCTGAGCCCCATTTTGAGTCTTGATTAGAGGTTCACTGTGCACATCAAATTTGCTTTTTGCCTTCCCTCTCCAAGGTAGAGGCTAACCACCTCTCCCCCTCATTCTCAGTCAAAATTATGTTTGTATCTATAAATTCTTCCACTGCCACTCTTTCATTTAGATACTAATTCCCACATCATCCGTTTTAGAAGTTCCACAATTTACAAATATTTTAAACATCTCCAAGTGTAACTGCCACTTCTGATATTTAATAATTTAACCCATAGGCTGACCCAAACCAGAGCCCTACAGTTTAACACCTGTAACGATGGATGGTAGTTTTATCAAAATTTAAATTCTGTATCTTGAACAATCTCCAGTTTCTTTTGGTTGGTTGGCTTTTTGGGGAGATCAGAGTGGAGGGGGAATGAGGCCAGGCTGCAACTCTTACTTGTGTGAAATAAGCAAACTCTGGGTTCGTTTCAGCTGTTGCAGCATCCATAGAAAAAGAGATAGTGGCAAACAGATAAATGAAGGGTTATGCCTTCACTTTATGGTATGGCTACAAGGCATTGTTCATGAGATTTTTTTTTTAATCTCTAGGATCAGCTAAAGTGACTACAGCTGTACATAAAAACTCTGGTAAGCAAGATACTCCACATCTATGAAATTGTAACACCTCTTCACAACTTCATGCAATCCGTTAGACTTTTACCAGGTAGAGGGTTACTGCTAATCAGCAAACGTTTTTTGGTGAAGCCGATATGGAGTGGCAGTGATCCTGGACAAAGCACTAGGAGATGTTTAAACATTTTGCCATGAATTATTTCTGGGATCAAGACAGCAAATTGAGATAGGGGTCCAATTGTGTCATTGAGGGGTGGAAGAAAGAGGAAGATTAACAAATGGTTGCATTTAAACTCAAAATGGTAATCAGGTATTTTTCAGATGGGTGGAGAAAGACAGGGGAAGAGAAATTTCTACTTTTTATTTTAAACACCTGATTGGCACATAGGGCTCACAGCTGGTAGGAAAAGGGCAAAGGTTAAACCACTATTTTTTATTTTATGTGATGAATATATTTGTTCGGGATTAGCAGGGAAGGTATTTGGAATCGCGGGGATATGGCAGAGAGGAGTATTTTTGTAAATCTAAATCATGTGGAGATCTTTATATTTTTAAGTATTAGCAAATAGTTTTAACCTGTGTTCAGGAATTTAGTGAGGACTATTTTGTTTGGTTTAAATGGAAGATTTTATTTTGTAATACTAGCATAGTTGTTTTTTATTGCAGCAGGATTGTTGCCTGGACATCTGACATATGAACTTCAGCACTGGGAATGTAAACTCAACAAGGGTGCCTCCTTCAGCATGGCATCTGAGGTGGGATCAAAAAAATTGGTCTAAAAAATGCCAGAAGAGGAACCAAGCTTGTAGCATTTTCCTTCTTTATTTATTTCTGCCACTAGTGTGAATACACATTGATTTGTCTGTACTCTGAGAAATGGGGGAGGGATAGCTCAGTGATTTGTGTATTGGCCTGCTAAACCCAGGATGAGTTCAATCCCTGAGGGGGCCATTTAGGGATCTGGGCCAAAAATTGGGGATTGGTCCTGCTTTGAGTAGGGTGTTGGACTAGATGATCTCCTGAGGTCCCTTCCAATCCTGATATTCTATGATTCATGCTGTCATTTTCTGCATTTGTTCTTCCTTATAAGAACAACACAGCAGAATTCTGATGGCCAACAGGGCCTGTGAATGAAGTAATATACTGCACTACAGTTTACTAGTTTTAACCTATAAGCATTCTATAATTAACTAGCTATAATCTTTAAATAATGGATCAAAATGTTAAGTTCGCACAGTAGATCTCTCTCATGCCCTCATGTAAGAGAGTCCGCTGATAAAGATTGCAACAATAACAAAAGCAAGCCCCTTTTGTTGCGGGGTCTCCAGGGAGAGGAAGGGGTTGAAACACAGAGTTGGCTACCTTAACCACCATGCCATCAGGAAAACCACTGTCTGAGGGGCATTCTCAAGTGAGACAATAATTCCCTTTAGAGAGCAGCCTAAAGTAGGCTATATAAAAGTAGGCTTTCTCTTGAGCTTTTAACATGAGTTCTGGCAGTATTTTAGAAGGTGTGCCAAAGTTAGCCTACAAAAAGAAGAGGTTGAATTGCCACTTGTGCCTCACTTGCTAGGTCATGAGGAAGGTGTTTAGATGCCAAAACAAGTTGACCTGGTTGCTACTTGTTTGCCAGTAAAAAGTAATGAGACTGTGTAACTGATTTGAGATGCATAAACTTTCCCATTTTTGCTGAGATTGCAAGACTGTTTCTTCTTTGCTATTATCTCTCCACTGGGAGCAGCTGCACCAGCAGTATCTAGAAGTGTGAGATTTTCCATATGTATTTATTCATGAAGTGAGTCGTGTGTTTTAATACCTTCGCCTTGTAATCATCACTGTTTTTTGTCCCTTCTATTTAACCTCATCTGTCTTAGAGGAATTTATAGATTAGATTTATTTAGTGATTTACTTAGTGACAGACACCAAGAGAAAGTACCTTACCATTTTAGCTTTTGATAGTGTTGTGTATATATTATCTAATAAATCTACCTGTTATCTGTAACATAAAGCTGTCATGGTTCAAATCTTCTCTTTCCAGTTGCAAACCAAATCTGAGATAGCAATTTTTTTCTGCTTACTAAAGATGGTCTTTTCCTGGATTTTGTTTTGTCAATTTTATTACATCTACAGTACTCAAAGAACATGACTGAATAAAATCAAGGATTTATTGAAGAGTCAACTCTTGTCTGTGTGTGTAGTAGGAACAGCACTGAAGTAAACACAGTCTTACCATGGCGATAATAAAGGAGATCCTCACAAGGCTTTACAAATGGCTTATGGCAAACCTTGCACCTCTCTGACAGCAAAAGAACCCTTATTTGCTGAAACTAGAATTTAAATCTGAGTGAGTGGATACTGGAGATTTTGATAGCGTTGGTTTTCTAGATCTCCAGTTAGTAGTGGGTGATTCTCCAAATCCACATACATTTGATTTAGTTCAGACAAGTATCCAGCAGTCTGAATATTTCTCAATATCTCTTTGATCAGCCTGGAAATCTTGTGTAGATTCTTGCAAGATATCTGATTGTGGCAGGAAGACATAAGGGATGAAAAATAATGGGTTTATTTATCTTTTCTTTTTTCCTGCACATTGACTTTGAGTGTGCAGAGTGTATAGGCATGAATCTTTGAACCTTTTGCAAAGGTTCATGTGTGAAGAAGCCTTCTCTTACCCTCTTAGCAAATCCCTGTGTAACTCTTGAAAGAATTACTGTATCCAGGTGATCCCTAATCTGGGATTTCTTTGACCTTATTCAGGTGCCTAACACAAAGTCTGGGGAGGGTCTATTAGAGACTGATGGTCATTTTTGTGGTGGGCCTGACAGACTTGACTGAATCAGGAGGACCTGAGGACACTGACCAAAGGGTTGACAAGGTTGCTGAGGGCTGCATGTCCAGAAGGAAACTGTAATATAGAATGAATTTGTTACTGTGTCTGTGTATTATGTGAATATAAATGTTAATGAAAAATATTTTCAGTCTGGCCAATTGATATCGTGTCTTACCTCATTTATTGGTCTAAGTTAATGTAAGGCTGAAGACTGTCTGTTCAGAGAGAGTGACTTATCTCCTCCAAATCCAGGAGTTAGAGACACGACCCTGTGTCAAGGAAAGCAGATAGGTCAGGGACTTAGTAGCTTGATCAGCTCTAAAAGTGTGGTGGCACATGCTGCAGAGATAACTGTACTCACAGTACTGCATTGCTTCCAGTCACCGCTAAAATAAATAAAGAAAGCTTACTCATGCTGTTTTGATGATCACAAAAAGTTGGGTAGAGTTTTGTTCTCATTATTACCAAATCTGTCTGCTCAGTCTTAACTTGAGTTCTCTCTATATCTGCCACGTTACCTTGATCTGAAGCCGCTCAGAGTCTTTCTGTTAATCTCAGTAGGTATGGAACAGGCCATATGAGAGAACATTATCAGATACAGTAGCAGATTTGGTACCAAAATATGTCTGTGTGTTTAGTCTGGCAGATTTGGAATAGATTTTTAGATTTTCCAAGCACACTGTATTTTAGTGGGTTAGAGAAGTGCTATTTCTGCTTGACCTTGTGATCTGATCCATGTGAGCTACTCCTGAACCCTAATAGACCCCAAAAGAAGGGAGCAGCCTGCATGGATCAGATTGCAGGGTTGTGACCTTGTACTATAATTAGAAAACGTCACGATGAACTGAAAAATAAAATGCTCTACACCTACTATAAGATCAAAGTAGACTTCATAAACACACTGGAGTAATAGAGGCTCTACCTTCATAGCTAAATAAATGTTAGTGTGAAAATGCTTATTCTGCAGTTCTTGACACCTCCTGTGTTCCAAAAGTTAAATCAATATGAGTATTCCTTTTGTTGTCAGGTTTCCGTTAGGCTAATTTAATTATTTCAATCTCATCCTGCTGAAATCCAATTGCAATAACAATAATACCAATCAATATTTCCTTCAAAAAGGGGGGCCAAATATTACTCTCATTTATACCCTCCTAAATTCATGACAGCGAAGATCCATGGGATTTACACTGGTATAACTGAGAGCAGAATCCAACCTAATTCTCATGGGTTTAGCTATTCATTATTTAAATATGAGTCTTCTGCCTGTACTTGTAGTATTTTCTTTTCTTGATAAATCATGCATTGTATGATTTATCTGATACATTTATATGATTGTAGTTAAAATATTTCTGTAACTCAGTGCATGCTGTCTAAATTGAATTTATGCTCGAATTAGAGATGGACTTTAAATGACTGATAGGTCATTAGGCTTTAGGCCACATGTTTGTGGACAAACAACCAAATATTAGTATTTTTATGCAATATGATCTTTAAAATGCGTGGGGTATGTGTGCATTTTACTGTGTGTACATTCTGCTCAGTAGGTTAAGCAATCAAGCTTGTAATTAGATTGAGACTGATCCTGTTTCCTTCTATGCTGCTGATTATTAAAGGACCACTAGATCTAATGTAATTACTAGATGTAATGATGTACTTCAAATGATTTGGATATTCAAATAAGTATTCAACACTTCAGATGCTTATTTGAACCTTCTGGCTGGAAAGCTCTTAAGATCAGGGTTTGGACATTTCTGGCACCTCTGGAAATGTCCTTGGATCCCCTCAGAATCCAGAAATGTGGAGAAATGGAAAATAATTGGGGTAAACTGTTAAAGAAATGTGTTGAGACAAAAGTGAAGCTGGAATTTAATCAAACTCTCTGATATTTGAAGACATTTATGAATGGGTTGGCATAATAATGCAGCCCCATTTGCCCATTGTATGGTGCTTTCTTAACCTGGAATCACTCCACAGCAATCAATTACTGAGCAGTAATGCAAGGAACCTACAGGCCTGCATCCTGTAAGACACTGGCGTGAGCAAGTTAGCATAAGTGAAGCATAGACTTATGACCTTTAGCATGGATAAAGTGGCCCAACATTTTCCCTAGATTTGTGGGACTGGGAATCACTTGCTTAAGAGAAAAGTGGATATAAAATGAGACTAGGCAACTGCAGGAATACTGAACTAAGTTTGAATATCTTAGGATAGGATCATTGGTAGATGTCTAACCACAAACTTGCTTTAGCAATATGGTAATGAGTCAATAGGAATTAATATGCTAGTCTATCGGGGGGAAAGCACCTGAATATTATGAGGGTGAGTCAGTTGGATATGGACAGAGGAGGCTGGGTGTTTGTATGAATATTCATGGTGATTCCCAGGCTGCATATAAGCAAGAACCCACAATAAAAGTGTAGTTAGCACTCCATCCGTCAATATTTCAGTGCTATAATCTGTCGTCTGTCTTATAGCATTGGGGATCTGGACCCCAATCAGGACCCATTTTGTATGCAGGAGACAGGCTGGTCCTTTGTCTCTTTGTCTCTTACCACAAGATCTCCAAGGAAAGAGTGTGAGGTATGTAAGTCTGTCAACATATGCTATGCAAGGAATAACCATTAAGATTTGCCTAATATTCTATTATTGCTATTGGATTATGTGGTTTAGAGTTTTTCTGTTTCTATTAATTGTATTAATAAAGGTGGTTAAGGTTCTGTTTTGCTTTCTGTGTGAGTGTCCTTGCCTTACATCCCAGGAGTCCCTACGAGATATTGAACTTATCAATTTTGATTCTGTTGTGTCTGCTTCTGGGACAAGACCCTTAGTACACCCCTCTCATTAGTTGAGTACCAACTGGCATTCATGATTGGATCTGGCTACACCATAGTATTCTCAATGATTTTTGAATCTGTATAACAAGGTACAAATTAAAAGTGTTTTACTTTACCAGTTGGATGCTGTGACATAGTACAGAAAAAAATCATTTTGACTCTCTGGTTTCATATTTTCCTGTATTGTATTTCAAAGCCTAATCTAGGGTTAGGTATAACCAGGTGTAAATTTAGGAATTCAGGTTGACAGGCAAATATAGTACATTTTAATTGTGCAGATGTATACTAGGTATTTCCAGTGATTACAGAGTGAAAGTACAAAAAAGAGTGACATACCAGTTTGTACACAAGATGGAAGCATTTTAGGTGCGTCTATGCTGTGTCCTGGATTTAAAATGCAGTATTATGTATTGATTGATATTCAGTAGCTGGGCCTTTGTGTTCAACCAGATTATATATATTTGTGATTTAGGATACATAACCATAATTGCCTACGAGGACTTGAGTAATAAATTTTGTGTTTACTAGGAAAATGATAGGTTCACCAGAGCATGAAATGTAAATATCATATATGAAGCAAATGTGTCCTAGTGAGATTGTGGTGGAATTGTGTGAGTGTTTTAGTTTAGTGTTCTCACAAGCAGTAAATAATAGGTCTTCAAGGACCTATTTGTTCTTGAAATAATCCTGAGATTTTCTGATCCAACCTATGATTTGTTCTATACCTTGTATTTCTTACAACATATTAGCTGTATCTTAAATGTATTTTTTTATATGAGCCATACTGTGTGGCTCATTTTCCCCCTTAGTAGCTGTTAATAATTTGGATAAATATCACCTGGGAAAGATAACAGTAAAGACAGGTGCAGTTGCATAAGTTAGTAGCAACGGTGATCTCGGTAGTTTAGGAGGAGATGGTTAGTTTTAAAAATGCTGTAGGCTGTTGTCATATAGGGATCTTATTTCTGGGTGTATTACCATTACCTGTCATCAGAAAACATCTCTATTGCATTTATATGACCCAAGGTGCTGGATTTCTAAGGATGGATTTGCTCTTACTGCCATGACCTCAGACTTTAATTTGTTACTGGAAATAAAGCTAAACCCTCGTAATATGCTACAGTCTAACAATACCCAGGTGTTTTTGTTGTGTGATGCAGTATAGCAGAATGTCATCTGTGCGTATAGGGACATTTTGTTCCCCTGTATATCTGTGGTGTTGTGCATTCTGGTGCCATTGCTAAGGCAGAGTAACAGTGGTAAATGGGGCTTGTTTTTTTAAATTCAGTTTAAGCCTAAAGAGTTCTGAATTTAGGCCTTTCACCTGGGCAGTATAGGGGAGATAGCTTAGTACAAGACTTTGATTCATAAAACAAGTTAATCTTTGAATCCCATGTCTAATAATATCACAAATGGATGTGCTTTTTTATCTATTACCTCATAAAAAAGGAGGAACAAAAACAGGATAAAGCCCATAGCAACACAATTATTTTTACCATCTGTTTGATTTATGTCTACCTTAAACTGTTTGTATTTTAGAAAGAAATCTGTTTTCTATCTTCAAAAGGATGAGATCCAATATCCCTCAGTTGCTAATTTTTAGCACTTAGAGGCTCCCTTGGGCTGCTGTCAGACACAACTTATTGTATAGGTACTTTTCACTAAACTCATTATAAAGTGATTAGCCTCAAGGAAGAGGCCCTCCAATGCTTCAGCCTGCTCACATTATATGCAGCTTTGCAGCTGAATTCTGCACTGTCAAAACTTATCAGATGGTGAGCATAGAAAGGTTGTTAATAGTGATGCTGTCACTTCTAAGATATAACTGTTTATAAATTTCAGAGACAAGGTGGGTGAGGTAATATCTTTTACTGGACCAACTTCCGTTGGTGAAAAAAACAAGCTTACACAGAGCTCTTCAGATGAAGAGGAAGAGCTATATGTAAGCTTGAAAGCTTGTCCCTCTCACCAACAGAAGTTTGTCCAATAAAAGATATTTCCTTACCCACCTTGTCTCTCTTGGATAATAAAATGTACCTTAGTGGTGGCTAAGAATAAACATCTGAATTCTATCATACAGAATAGGGAGGAAGAGTTCAAGCAAGGTTAGTTCTTAGCTATCAGGACAAGGGGTAGTCTTTTTTTATTGTTTGTTTTAATCTAACCACTTAGGCAAGGGGGCAAGTTAAACTTGGCAGGGTGAACCTTTTTTTCTTTTTTTGCATTCAGGGCTTGTAAGCGACAAAACAGCACTTATAAGCTTCTGAAGAGTGTTGTACCTCTTTGCGATACAGAACTTCCCATACTCTAAGATTTTTTTAAAAAAAATATCCTTTGGAGAAAAGATCTTCCTGTTTCTATGTGGTCATGTACTCAAAGGTAAATACCTGCATGACAGTAAATCAATGAGGGTCAGACTTAGTTATTTGCCTGAAGAATAAGGGTGCAGAGGGTAAGCTAGTGTGGCTTGGTGAAAGACAAGAGCTTCCCTAGTTCATTTCCTCACTTGTCATTGCTTTATTTGCTTTCACATTGTACATCTCAACTTCCTTCCCCTATATTTGTTTCAAAAAGTCACTAATGCCATTGGGTTAGCTAGTCTTTAAATATTTGTAGGAGTTTAGATCAAGCTGTGATGTTGCACTTGACTCAGTGTCAGTGTTCCTTAGCACTATTAAATGTCTCAGTGCAGGAAATGCCACCCACCCATATTAACAGTGAGGGAACTTGATCGGACCAGTGGTGAAAGGGGGACAGTCCCCGTAACAAGTGAAGAAGACACTCGCCAAAGGACAATAGGTAGCTCTTCCCCCTGGGAGTCTCTGCCACACATTGGCCAGTTGTGGGAGAGGGGTGCAGATTGGACAGCATTCCCAAACTCCCAGGAGTTAGCCCAATGTAGGGTTCATGTGGAGCCTCTTTGGGCTCCATTCCAGCAGCTCACCCTACCCACCTGAGCTAAGTGTGGGAACCTGGCCTCACAGATGCCGCAGGTCCTGTTGCTTGCCTGTTTAGGGGGTCAGGAAGGAATTTTTTCCTCCGTGGGCTAATTGGTGTGTTTCCCTTCCTCGCAGCAGCTGCAAGCCACAATGGGTTGAGTAGGAACATGGTTAGTATCTAACTGAGTTACTGGAGTGGAGTTTTTGTCACAGGTTGCGGGCAGTTTCCATGACCAGTTACCAGAGTAAAAGACATGGGATTTTGGTGTTGGGGCTTTGTCTCATGTGATGGGGTCAGACTTTGTGACCTTCATGGGCCAAGGTCAGACCTTGTGGCCCTTGCAAGCTGAAGCTCCCATGCTGTTGCACCCTCTGTCCCCCTCGTCAAGGTGGTGGGTACTAGGGGTCAGGGAGAGTTGAGTCCTGGGGGGTAGGCTGAGGAGAGTCTACCCTGCATTATGGGTTATGCCCCTCCCCGTGTTAAAATTTAATAAAAGTTGCAGCCTGCCATTTAATTCCATGCATGTGTCTGTTCTCATTTTGCTGCTGTGTTCACATCAAAAGTTCCTGCACCCAGACAGACTCTTCACGGTTCCTAATAAGATGCTCATTTTGCAGAGCAGAAGAGAAACTGAAATGTCAGGGCTGGCAGCTGAAAGGATACAGTTAGTCTGGGATTTTCTGATAATGAGACTTTATACGGGGGCAGCTGTTTCAATAAAAAAGCTAAAAGTAAAACATCCCTTTGTGCCTCAAAATCCCTAATTAATTACAATGGAGTTATTGGAGCTTGGTGGTACTTTTAGGCTTGCCACCCAACAACCTTGGAGCTGAATAAACTGTAATTGACTGCTGTGGAGCGATTCCAGGTAGAGAAAGCACCATACCTAAGAGCTTTGTAAGGAGCAAGAAGATGTGTAAAGCAGAGGAACAGAAAGTCACCACATACATTTCATGCTTTATCATATAGTATTGATATGGACACCTTAACCTGTACAAATAACAAAGGTCACTATTTGAAGCTACATCATATGTCTTAGGAGGCAAAGCTAAATATAAAATGAAGAATGTGAATCATGAGATTTCATTTTCTTATTCAGATATATGACCAGTGACCACTGATTTGTTCTCTATTAGAAAGAAAAGGTGGGGGAGGGGTAGCAGGTGAAGATGTGGGTATAAGGAGAGGAGGGATATGGATCTTTTTAAGTGACTCAAGCTGATTTATCTGGAAACACTCTTGATGTAAATCAGATCACCTTTCCTGGCTTGACATCTTGTAGAGTATGAGTATTAACTTGTTTGAATTTCAATGGTCATTTGCTATTCCTTCACTATTTCGTATGTACAAAACACTGTACTTCTGTCTATTTCAAACATCCTTAAAAAGAGCTGAAGTATATATTGACTAGATCAGGTTAGAACCAGACTTGCTCTCGTGTGTCCTTTGGAAGGAAGAGGATGTGGCTTGTTTGGAGACTTTTGTTGCTTCAGCGGTGGCCTAGTATAATGCAGCTGGAAACAAGTGGATATGCTTGATTGTGCTGATTTGGTCAATATTTGTCTTGACAACCAAAGAAATTGTACCTGAGATTTACTTTAAGGGTGCTTTAAGTGGTATCAGAGGGGTAAAGTAGCAAAGCACCAGACAGAGAAGTTTAAGGAGCTAGTCTGTAAAACAAATCACTGCAGGTTTTTCAAACTTTACCTGGATATGAGAATTGACCTGCAAGGTCTGTTCTCCACTTTTATGCTAACTATATAGCAGGAGAAAATAGCCAGTGTTCATGTCCATCACCCGGGGTCTCCTAAATCACCTTTTTTCTTAGTATAATACTTGCTCACATTTATCTCTGAAATGATGAAAATTAAAGCTTCGTGGGGATTTTATTTACTGCAATTTTCTTGAGATAAAAATGTTTTTTTTTAATTTAATGCAGCTGTAATATATCAGTCAAAAATGTTTAAGAATAAATCTCATGTTCTGAATGTATTTGTAAGCAGAGTCAGGTTGAGCTCTACCCTGACATCTGGTGGTGAGTTGGGGAAAAGGACTTCAAGGGCTGATCTCATTTGCATGAGCACACCCACCCTACCTAGCATGATGGGACTGCTTGCCAAAATGGTCACTTTGGCTGCTGTGGGATCCCCAGTCTCTTTATCGGGACAGGAGTAATAAAGTGTTGTTATCCTGGTTATATGAATCAAGGACAGTAGAACTGTACCTGGCATTTTATGATGGAGGGACTTGCCCTCAACTAAGTAGCACTCATTAGGCAAGGGACATGGGTTCTAGAACTCAGGGAGTTGACAGAGGCTGGGGACAGGGATGTGTACCTGCTGGTGTGGGCACCTTCTGAGGGCCCTAAACACCAATTTCATCCCCTTCTCCCTCAACTGTGTAATATCAGAGCTAATTTTGATTCCATTAGGAGTCTGGTTACAGGTAGCTGAGCTGTATTCACTTTAGGCCATTGTTGCACCAGTACTGATGTTCCCCCTACTACAAGCTGAAATCACTAAAGAGCTAAAATTACTAAGAGCTGAAATCACTGAGTGCTGTTAAGTAGTGGTGGGGGGCTGAAGATATATTGGTGAGTGGTTAGCGGGACGTCTGCTGGAGATGAGTGGCTCTCAGGATGACTGGCAGAGCGGCTGATGGTGAAGGCTGCAGCAGACCCCTGCGGAAAGGCAGGGCTGTTGGCCATCGACACAAGCAGCGAAGCACATAAAGTGCCCCCCATACCTCCCTGATTTTCCACCCAGGCTGGGAGGTAAACTCTGTAGATGAACTTTCGAACTCTGGGGCTGCGCTGGACTTTTGGGACTTTGGGTGACTTTTGGGTTGCTGGACTCAAGAACCAAAAGGAAAGGACATAGCCCAATCTGCTTGGGGGTGGGTCTTCTGGTTCGTGCTTTGTGTTTATGAGCCCTAGTTGTGGTGTTTCCCCAACATAATGCCACATTGTTTCCCTCCTTTATTAAAAGGTTGGGGTTTTTTGCTATACTCATACTCTGTACTTGCGAGAGGGGAAGTATTGCCTCTTAGAGGCACCCAGGGGGGTGGTATGTAATTGTTCCAGGTCACTGGGTGGGGGCTCGAGCCAGTTTTGCATTGTGTTATTGAAACAGAATCCCCAGATACTAAACCCGGCCCTTGTTGCTGCCAACTCTGACGGGCAGAAGAGTTACAGATTTAATAATTTTATTAAGATGTTAAAATAAAAAGAAAATGGTACAGAGTTTAAGCATAGAAGTTTCTGGTTATCAGGGAATAATGTACAGATTATCAAGGGGTGCAAAATTTGGTTTAGGATCGGGTGGTGTAAGGAATACATAATCTGCAATATCCCTGATTGGGGGTAAAAGGTTAACAGGTCAAAGTACAGACATTGAGATATGGGGGTATGTTGTTCATATAATGGCTATGTTCAGGTGTGGAGTATAATGAGTGGATACGATGATGAGGATGGATTTACCCTCATTTGGTGCGATTTAATGTTCAGTGAGTTTATGGTTCCAGTTCATATGGCCCAATGGAAAAAGTCTCTCAGTCCCTTTATCATAGTTGATGCACGATGGTCCCAAACAAATACTTTTAATCTTGCATTGAAATCTTATTCTTTGTATTTTTGACTAAAACTAACATGGCACCATTTCTGTGACTCAGTGGCACTAGCCCTGCAGAAAAATAAAAGCATTAAAATGCTAAGTAATGTATGACACATACTAGTGCAAGAACCAGGTCTAGTATTCAAAAATGAATAATAGTGTTGTAATAACTTATTCAGTTCGCGAGGGGAGGGGTTCTGGTTTTACACTTTCTACGAAAATACATTCTTGATTCATTTCCAAGGGCAGCAGTGACAGCTTCTCCATAGAGTCGGACGTTCATTACCTATATAACCTTACATTGGTAACACTCTCTGAGATGGTTTTTTATAAATACTAACTACTTGGACAAATAGACCAGGTGACAGATTTTCATATGACAACGTTTCCTAATGTTCAAGAGAAACTTTCCATTTAACAGCCAAAATGAGTCAATACATCACCTTACTTTTTCTACCCATCAGTGTCAAGTGATCTTTTGCAATCTCCTGATTGGATACATTATTCTGTATTGCTTGTACAATGACTTACTACCCTGACAGGGCCCACTTTGTAGAGCTTTGTTTCTTTTACCGCATGTCGTTATATTTGATTGTGGAAGCAAATTTCCACATGCAACCTGTGGTTGTTTACACACTATTAACCATACTTTTGTCACACATGGATATTGCCATCTATTTCATATGTGCCAGAATCAAGGGAAAATGGATTTAAAAATCAAACTTAAAAAATCAAAATTAAAGTAGTTCTTACTAAACATTTTTTTGAGAACATAATGTAGTCCCATAGTTAGAAAAATACAATAAATGTGATATCTCAAATACCATGGATACATTTTAACTTTTTATTGATAAATACCATGTGTCATCTTCAGTTTTAACTGTTCCAACTTCAACACACTTGTAGGTCATGACATGATTAGAGTTCGCGGCAAATTTTTAACAAATAGGAAATTCTCAGAATACAACATTTTGAGAGTCGTTAAAACTCTAGGTCAAATTCAGCAAATAATTTCAGCTCCAAAAAAACCTGAAACTTTTTCAGAAATGTCAAAACAGTTCACTTCAACATTTTCGGAATAAAAATATTGATTCAAAACAACATTTTTGTTTCAAAATATGGACTCATCAGTTTTTTTCATTTTGAAATGTTTTTGAATCAACATTTTAAATTTTAAAATGTTTTAATTTTTTTTTCATTTTGGGGAATCAATTTAGGTTTAAAATGAATGAATTGCCTTCTGGCATTTTTTGATTTGGCCTCTGACCAAAAAAGCCACAATTATTTGTTCATCTTTATACACGCTACCATTTTCAAAATTGGGGATTGGTTTCACTTTCCATTAACCTGTTTGCATGTAATGTATTAATAGACTTTGCTAACATTTAATATTGGTGAAGATTTTGAAGAGTACAAAGTTCGGAACTAGCTTTTTGTTTCACTTTTATATATAGTTTTACTAATATTTAAAAAATAAAAACACAAGATAAAGGCCCTTCCTGGTTAAGATCAAATGATGTGATCTTTATTTGGGATTGTTTTCAGTCAGATGATAGTCAGATAATTTAGATATCTTCATAAAATTTGACTAGGTTTGCAGTTACTCATGTAAAACTCATATCACCTTGTGAGAGGATATAATGGTGCACTCATAGCAGAAAAGCACGATTTTTCTAGTGAATTTTGAATTTAGTGGTCTTTGTGGGAGGAAAGTCTTCATCCTTGAACAGCTTTTTAAGGAAGGAACTTGAATACAGTGTCATTGAAAATTAGCCCTGTGTTGTGTTTGAATCCCCCATCTGGGAGGCCACCTGATGTGCTAGGGTTCCACTGGTTCTGCCCATTCCACCAACTTGGGTTTCCTCACTCTATCCTAGCTGTGCCAGGCCCTCAAGCCATCTCTAGCATACACACAGGTAAGTCCATACCTAACTGCAGACCCAGACTGAAATCAGCTCTGTGTGGGAAGATTCAGCTCGTTGATGGACTTAACTCTCATCTGCACACCTCCTTTGCAGTGTAAACCCAAAATAATATTGTCTTGTGCTGTATAGAGAGCTGCACAGCGCAAATTCATAAAAATCACCCCCTCCCTCAATGTGGAAAGAGATGTGCACAGCTTCCCCTGCCGCCCCCCCCCACAGATATGAATTGTACAAACTGGTATTTGTAATAAACAAAAAATAAATTTTAAGTGATTAAAGGGATAGCAACCAGAACAAAGCAGATTACTGAGCAAATAATTCAAAACACGCAAACTAAGCTTAATAAACTCAAGGATCAGATTACAAAATGTGATTTCTCACCCTAAATGTTGTTTTAGGCAGGTTTCAGAGTTTCTGTAGCTTAGAGTTCCAGTTATTTCTCTTTGCAGACTAGACCCCTGTCTCAGCCTGGACTCAGCCCTTTGGTATCCCTCATCTTAGTTCTTTTTCCTTCAGGTTTTTTTTAGCAATGGAGAAGAGTCTTGATTGACTTACTTCCCAGCCTTAAATAGAATTTACATAAGGTGGGAATCTTTTGTTTCCCAGTCTGACCTCTCAGCCCCTCTTAATGGAAAAACAATGAAAACCCAAGATGGGAGTCTATTACCAGGTTACACAATCACCCGACTCTGTAGTGTCAAAGCAGCAACCCTAGGAGTTTCTCAAGAAGGCAGGAGATTAGTATCTTCCAAGTCTTATTTTTCTTCCTAATGGCCCATTGAGGCTGACTTCATGCTGTCTGGTGTGCGTTTCCCCAAATACACACACAGTTGTAATTGTTACATAGTCAATATTCCTAACATCAGATACAGAAATGATACATGTATACAGATTGGATAATCACTTTAAGCAAATCATAACCTTTCCAATGATACCTAACATGACCCATCTTGCGTAAAACATATCTTAGTTATGCCATATTCATATCACAACAATATTTCTATGAAGAATATGGTGTGTAACATCACAAGCCCACAGCCTAAATTTAAACCTTAAGTTCATTTTTTTTTCCATTTAATCATTTGTAGTCTGTTGGCTTGCTGATTCCAATATTTAAGGCTCAATCCTTCAGTCTTCACTCATTGGAGTAGTGGTTCAAGGGTTATACCCTTGGATATACCATAGCCTCAGAGTTTTAGTATTTTCTGGCATCTCCCCATTTTATTGGTCTTGAATAAAAGTGTTAAAATGACAGAAATTAATCTAAGAATGTGCGAGAGATTTATAAAGAAAATATTGCCAAAACACTTTAAACAAATGCAAATAGCTTACCAAATGCACCATTCTACCAGTCCAGCAGTTAAAAGAGCTGCTGGTTTTCATCCTACTTTTCAAACTAGCATGTGAAGTGTGGCCATCTGTCTTCTCAACTCTGTATCATGAGTCACTTATTTATATTCTATGATATCGAGCAGCTCTTTTTTTTTTCAACCCCCCCCCCCAGCTTTGTTAGCATAGGTTGTAATTTTTTTTAAAACATGTGTAGCTACCAAGCAAAATTCAATATAATTTTAAGTCTGAATAGTCTAAACAGTCTAATAGTCTAAACAGTTTATATTTTCATTGAATCCCCTGCATGTTCCAGTTACTATGAACACAGTTGTAAATATCTGTAGGGCTTCAGAATGCAATTGTTTACTTCCCAGTGGTTTTCACCTTATATCAGTGTAGAGGATGATGTCAGCATTGTTTGTGATTTTTGCTAAGAGAAATATTGCAAAAGGGAAGTGTAGCGGGGTGGTTACCCGCTCCGGCCCTGTCAGGGCTAAGGCCAGCCCTGGGAGAGGGCTGGGGCTGTGGAGAAGTCCAGGCTGATGAAGGGATCAGGCCCAGCTGGCCCCTATGAGGCTGTGAGCCAGGAGCCCAGTCAGTCTACCTCTGCCTGGAGAGGGAGAAGGGCCCAGCTGCAAGGTGCTGAGCCGGACACCAAGATTAGAGCAGGGCTGGGGAAGGGCCAGAGGAGCTGGGAGCTCTGGCCTGGAAAGCCTCAGGCTGCAGGCCTGACTACAGGCCGAATAGGTGCAGGGTTGCAGGGGGGCAGCCCATGGGTAGGCAGAGGCAGCAGGTCCAAAACCCCCTTGCCTGTGATGAGTGGTGTAGACACTGCAGTCTGTCCCCAATATAAGGGGCTAAGGGGGACTGGCAGTAGCCCAGACTGAGCAGAATGGGATTAGAGGGTGGGGGTTCCCCTGGGTGGGGAGACTCAGAATCTGAGAGTGTGGGGGTAGTGCCGGGGGGCAGCACTCCAGAGAAAGGGGCACCGGCTCCTGGGAGGGACATGGGGGCCAGTGGTAAGGCGGATCACCGGCCTTCAGCGGGTGGTCCGGTGGCTGGACGAGCTAATTCCTGACTACTACCAGCAGGAGGCGCCACAGGGGTGAGTCTGAACCTTTACAGGAAGATATTCTGTTTGAAGATTAGGATAATCTTTCCTCCCTCCCCTCCTTTGGAAAGCTTCAATGAAGGGGAGAAGGGAAAACCAATTTTTTTTTAAAAGAAAAATGGAAAACCAAATCCTTTGGTTGAAAAGTGGAAAAGTAGCAACACAAAGCTTTCAGCTGAAAATTTTGATTCAGAAATGGGACCATGATGCCTCATACTCGCATTCTGCTTTGTGTATAGACTATATCTCCCATGATGCATCATGGTCACTCCTCTGAACCAAAACACTATATTATGGGAGGCCCTAGCCACATTACTTCCTGGGAGAGAAATAATCCAGTGGAGGAACTCTGCCCATTGAGGAGAATAGCAGTAGAAGGCACTGGGGCAGCATTTTTCAAACAACACTTTTTGGCTTTCTGCGCCAAAACCTGAAAACATTTTAGTTTGGGAGTGTTCAGTTTTTCAGCAAAAAGCTGAAAATTTCTATGAAACTAGAAACTTTTTTTAGAAAAAAAAAATTTAAGAAGTTTAATCAAAAAAACAAATTTTCTTTTGAAAAACAGATTATATAAAAGTTGTCCACCAGTCCTGCTAAATAGACACACAAAAAAGGGCTGTAGCTAACCAAAGTGTACAAACCTTCACAGGGTGTTTTTGCAATTTTTTTCCTTAGTTTTGATTCATGTTAAGAATTCAGAAAGACAGACTTGTTGAAAGCCAAAATGAAACTCAATTTGAAACAATCCTCCTTTCAAATACAATCCAGACTCATCCCCTTCCTGGTGTTCAGGTTATTAACACAGAAACTAACAATCCACTCAGTCCTTTCTTTAGGCTGTTCAGCCCACATCCTAGATCTGATTTCTAGAAAGCCATGCCTATCTCTCTTATATCCTGCTGAGTTAATGAACAACCTGCCTCAATAAGTCATTTAACCCTTTCCCAGAAGGATCAACATTTGTTATCACGGTGGGATGTTTCAGGCAAATATTGACAGCTTATTGTACCGAGTTTTTCTGCTTTTGATTAGAAACTAAATGAAACTGCACCTTTCACATGGGTTTGCACCTTAGGAAACCTTTCAATGAAGTTGATTTAGTATTGCAGTTAAACCTGAGCCTCACATAGTACGGGCTGTCTTTTGTCCATGTTTCACACTGCTCCAATGACAGATTTTCCTGCCACTTTCCACAGTGCTAAGACTATGTCTACACACTGGGTGCCTCAGCAATATAGCTACAGCACTGCAGCAATGCCACTGTAGCAGCGTAGTGTAGATGCTTCCTGCAGCGATGGAAGGGGTTTTGCTGCTGTTATAGATAATCAGTGGTGGCTAAGTCATCTAAACTATTCTTCCATCATGAGTTAGCTCAGCATAGCTATGATGCTCAGGAATGTAATTTTTTCACATCCCTAAGTGCCAAAATAATGTTGACCTAACTTGTAACTGTAGGCCAGGTGAATATTAAATGCTATTCATTAATTTCCTACAGTCATTGGGTAACATACTTGCTTAAATTATAGATTCTATTGAAAGTATAATTCAAGTGTTTGAACCAAATATTTCCCAAAACCCCAAGCTTCCTTTGGGATACACTAGTATGGATGTCTGCCCCACTATTAAAGTCTATAATGTGGCTTGACTAGCAAATGAGATCCTAAAACATGGTATAATCTCCCATCTCTCTCGAACTGTAGGATGAGAAATTCACCTAACAAACAATTTCTGTTCTTCCACAAAGGAAATTAAAGTACATGCAAAGATTGTGGTTATGTGCTTTTATTTAATTCTATTTTTTCCAGTGTACATTTATAGGTACATTAGCTGTAGCCCTCAGGCAGCTGGCAAATTTTGAGTATCCTGACCTAAATGGGTCAGATATTACTCAACTAGTGTTATGAAGCACACTTAGGGATGTTTTCTCTCCTAGAGGGAATGCTTTACTATTTCTGTTCATAATTTACTCCACAGATTTGTTTATTAAGTATTCTTGACATTTCTTTTTCTTACCATGAGATTCTGCTTGGGAGCAGGGATGTACATCTTTATTCTTAGGAAAGAAAAGTTGCTCTGATTTTTACTTTGAAGCACCCAGTGATAAAACTGAAATGTCACGAATAATTTAACCAAACATTGATGCAAAAACCCCTAGAAATAATCCAGTAATTTCAGATTTTCTAAATAAAAACAATTTAGAAGAGTACATTTATGCATTTTCAAATATAAATTTTGTATATTCACTAAAGTAGGCTGGAATGTTGTTCTGGTGCATATGGGACACTCCATATAGGACTGGAATGAAGAGCATATACCCTAATACAGGTTCCTCATTTGGGAGTAAGAGTATGAAAACTGATATCCCACAGTAGCTGGTCCTTGGCAGCAACAGGAGCATTGGATGCAAAAAGCCCAAGCCTTTCAGCTCATAGAGAGATTTTGAAGTGTCTATATGACTTTGACTTTCAGTGGTTTTCACAATCTCCCTCTTACTTCAATCAATTTAGATAGGGACACAGTAGTAGTAGTATATAGATCCCTTTCTCTGTTTGCAAACAGTTAATAGATTAATGAAAATCAAATTATTTGTAATTATTAAATGAACAATATGAGAGAAAATTTAAGCATAAAAGGTTTTGTGAACTGTTCACTCAGCTGTTGCTGTTGTTTTTGATGTGCAATTGGTCACATGTTGCTGTTCCCCAGTTGGTAAATGAAACTTTAATCTGGAGACTAGCAAATATAAATACTTTTGTTCATGCATGAATGCACTTTTTGTTTTTGAATATAGGTATTCATATGAAGAATATTCACTCCCTAAAGTTCATGTTGACAAAAACCCATTTGTGAATAACCGATGATAAGGTGCACAGACATTTGCTAATAATCGGCTATTTTGAATTCATATTTGAATCCTTCCTGTGCCATCAAACATTGCTTAGGGGACCAGAAAGGCTCCACCATCCCTGTCTATTCTGGGCTGTTCTTTGCATGTCTTCCTTGTTAAGTCCCATAAGTTTTCCTTTTTCACTTTTGTTCAACAAAGGGATTTATTCAGCAACCTTTTACCTGTTCTTGCAGCTGCCCAGTGGCACACCTGCCATGGCAGACTCTCTGGCTTCTTTCTTAACACACAGCTCCGATATTTCCATCTTCTGTTCTGTACAATTTAGAAAGAAGGGGTTATTGAACTATGACAAATTTCTGCATTAGTTGTAAATTTCATTCCATGTAATATTTAGTATTTTCCTGCAGCATTTGCTTTCAAAAGCATTTAAACATCTGTTTGTACATTTTGTAGATTCCAGCCTTGGCATCCATACGGTAAGATGGAAATAACATTTGAGTTGAAAATTTAGTTTGGTCTTTAAATTTGTAGATTTTTCTATGATCAAATTTTTTTAAGTTGGTGAATGCAGCTTTCATCTTGCCATTATGAAATAATGTCACTAATGTGTACTTTTTTAATGGTGAGAGTAATTAACCATTGGAACAGTCCACCAAGAGTTGTGGTGGATTCTTCAGCACTGACCATTTTTAAATCAAGATTGTATTTTCTAAAAGATGTGCTCTAGGAATTATTTTTATGAAGTTCGATGGTTTATACAGAAGGTCAGGCTAGATGATTACAATGGTCCCTACTTCCCTTGGAATCTATGGACATCCCTACTGGCTTGCACGTTATTGCTAGATTTGTGAATTAACTCATCTTTTGTATTTCTGTGCTTTCTAATGAAATGCTTGAGTTCGGTTTTGCTGTGGTTTTCCTTAGATTTGATTTTTCATGACTAATTATTAACCCCATTAGTTCTGTGATGCTGGACTTTTGGTCTTTGCTTGCATATTAGTTGAGTGGTTACTGAGGAGCAATATCAGAAAAATCTGAACCTTCTAATGTACTATTATTATTCCATATGATGCCTGTGTTGCATCTGTCTAGGCTTTTTCTTGTAACAAAGAGGCAATGCCTAACGAGAAGTGAGAGAGAGCATTCTTGTTTGGTTTAACACAGACATTGGTATCATTTACTCATGTCTGCACTTACTTTGACTGTGCAAGCTGAACTGTTATATCAAGCCCTGGTGGTGATTTTCATTGATATGCTATCAAATGCTTTCTGAAAACCTATGAAGTTTACAATGTATGGTATTTGCCTTTGATGCTCTCTGCAATGATTATTCTTAGGGTGAAAATTTGGTCGAAGAATGATCTTATGAGTCAAAATCCAGCTGGCTCTTTTCTTAGCTTTGCCTCTGACTTTCTTTATTCTGCCTAAGATGACATTGCAGAAGACTTTGTCTATCACTGAAATGAGTGTAAAACCTCATGAGTTTTTATAGTTCCTTAGGTCACCTTTCTTTAGTATTTTAACCCCAATGCCATTTTTACACTTTTTAAGGCTTTTTCCTGGTCCCATGCTTTGTAGAAAAATTTGGTATTTTTTTATCAGTGGTTTCCTCGCTGCAAGCTTTCAACAGTTGCCTAGTGACTCAGTCTTCACCGGCAGCTTTCCTAGGATTTAACATTTTTATTGCATCTTTCACTTCTTTGTATGTGAGATGTTAAAATGTCTACTTCTGGACACTTTGACAAATAAATAAAGTCCACAGTTTCTTGTGGGCTTGGTCTGTTCGCACCTTTTGAATGTGATTTTTCCCATTGCTCTTTGTTCTTCTTCTGTTGTAAAGGTCTTTCCTTATTTACCCATTGCAGGCTTTCCAGTTGACGTAAACTTGATAGTTAAAACCTTGTTGAGCTGATAATGTTTTAACTCTCATCTCTTTCAACAGCTGCTTCAGCTTCTTTGATGATGATGATCATGTATTTTTTTCTTCTCTCTTTCTTGCACAATTTTTTATTGCTTTGTCCTCTGTTGTATATAGATTCTTTTCTGCTTCTTTTTTCCAGAGGGGATTGCTTTGGCTTGGTTTTTCTTTTTTCTTCATACAGTTCCAAATATCCACAGATCTTTAGGTTTGCTTGTCTGGATACCAACTATGGTTATTGCGGCATCTATGATACTGTCATACAAGAGGGATCATGAAATTTCAATGTTGACTATTTGTGGTGGATCTAAGTTTTGTAGCACTTAAAATTATTTCAATTTGAAGTTGCTGCTGTTAGCCTTTTAATGTTAACATTCTTGGTGCTTTTCTTAATTTTGTTCTTCAGTCTTGCCACACAGAAATTGTTTACTTCCTCTGTGTGCTCTGATGGCCTGAAGAGCTGATCTTATTTTCCTTCCAATATATAGATGATCAGTCTGCTTCCTGATGACTCCATCTGGGGGATTTAAATTTAATTTGTGTGGGAATAGTATTCCACGAATTATGAGCCTTGATACCAGTCATGGTTCTACTAGTCTTTCACCATTCTATTTTTGGGAACCAAGTTTGTGCTTGCCCTGTGATTCCTCCACTCTGTTTGCCCCAGCCTTGGCACTGAAGTTCCTTTTACTAAGCATATGTCATGCCTGGGAATATTATCAGTGTTTGTAGGCAATTGTAGAACTGATCTATGGTTCTATCATAGTTGTCTATGGGTGTATAATATTGTCATTTTCATACATCTTGTTTGAAACCTAGTACGGAGCAATCTGTTAAATGACTCACAGTCTGGTAAGCGATTTTTCTGCTTTGGAAGTAATAATTAATGCTAATTTCTCTGAGAACTAACTATCTTGCCTTCCCAAATACATTATCACTTTATTTTCATTTTTGAATTGCTTTTTATCAACTCCTGACCATCAACATTTTTGAATTCCAAGGATTTTGAGATTATATTATTCCATTTCTTTAATTACCTGCATGGTTTTTATTGCTGCAGCCAGTTCTAGTATTCCTGAAACCTACTTTCAGAGTTGTCTTTACCTTTAGTAAAGAGCTTCTTAAGTCTTGACAACTTAATGACTTTCATCAAGACTCATAATTTCTACTGAGACAGTCCATTACTTTGTCAGGAATGGCTGGAATGGCTACCTTGTTGTGTTTCTATAACTCTTTTATGATGATAGATCATTGATCTATCACTAATCCTGGATGACTGCTTTTCATCTGATCCCTATCCTTCGACCTGTCCCTCTCCAGGTGACTGTATGAGAAGTTAAAACTCCCACCATCATAGCTCTTAGGGTCGTTGAAGCACACAAGCCTTCCCACCATGCCAAGGTGCAGTCCCGAGGAAAGGATTTTGAATTCATATTAATGCTTGCCATTTTGCAGTATTTGTCCATTTTTAAGTCACAATGAGGAAATCTCAAACTGAAGACATTTTTTCCATTATATTCCACTTAAGTGTAAATGCATTTGTGCTCCTTTGAGTCTGATGTCTAAGAGATCTTTGTTACAGTGAAATTGGGTGGACATAGCAGACCTCTTAAAATTGCCAAGGAATAACTGGCAGAAGACAGTGACAGAGGATATTTAAGTGCTCCTGAAAGGAAAGTAATGAAATACCCTGCTCCACCAAACATACATTCTCAGCTGCACCTCTTATGCTCTCTCCTTAGCTTATTGACTGCCAAGGGGCCATTGTGCAAACAAGGTATCCTCCAGTTTAGCTCTGTCAGTGTACCTATACTGGGGGATATGAGGGATGACGCAGTCCCAACTTTTGTCAACCACGATCATCGGCTAAGTCTCTGTTTTGTACAGTAACATACTCAAGACGATTTCATGGTGTAGCCTGACTTTCAGTTTGGGATGAAGGTCCTGTGCCACCATAGAGTCTCCTAAGCCAGGGCAATCAACAGACAAGTCATTCTGCAACTAAACTGAGGGGGAGGGGGGTCTAGTCCTGTAATGTTGTGACTATTATGAACTATAAATGCATTCATTCTAGTGTTTGAATGCCATCTCTGATGGCCCGTGAGAGTGCAGAGAGCAGTGTGTACCAAGCAAAGAAGCAATCTTTTGTCTACCACCACCACCACCACCACCCTGGATCCTTAACAAAAAATGTTTAAAACAAAATAAACCCCACCACCATCCCAAGATTATCACAGTAGTAAACTGGATAGCAGATGCAAAGGTGCATGTGGATGGAAAATAAATCATACAGGTAGAAGTTCTGCTATCTGAGGAGTATGGTGATATTTTAAGATGGCTGCAATAAAGCTATTAATCTAAAATTTGGAAAAGCAAACACCACTTTTCAAAGGATGAACTGGTCAAATGACCATTTGCATCCCAAACTGAAGGTCAGGCTATACCATGAAATCGTCTTGTGAATGCCACTATATAAAACAGAGACTTAGCTGATGACAGTGGCTGACAAAAAGAGATTGGAAGCTGCCCATCACAGATGGCTGAGGAGGATATTGCACATTTCATGGGAAGGAAGCTGACTAAGCAGAAACCTTAGAAAATATCAAAGAAGGAAGGATCAGGTAGTTGGGTCCCATATACTGTATGGAAGATAGGAGACATGCTAGGCAAGCATCAAATTGGGTACCCAAGCAAGGTCAAGGAATAAGTGGTAGAAGACAGTGATGGAGGATATTGAATTACCTAGAAAGAAGTTCCACAACTAATTAGCAGCTATAATCAATAGAGGAACTGGACTGCCCAATATGTCAGTGGCAAGGAGGAATTAAAGTCTAGTGTAAGTTAAACACTTCTGTTATCTTTAGGTCACAAGATAGAGACATCACAATATGAGGCTAAAATAGATGTCTTAAAGAATCAAAAGGGCATATAATCTATTGAAGAAGAAAAATTAGAACATATGTAAAGTGTTCTAAAATTGAAGGATTAAACAGAATATAGTGTAACTATAGTTTTATTTTAACAAAAACTGTTTACCATTTTTCATAATTATGAAAAACATTATGCTATAAATCAGAGCATACTCAATGATGAATGTTTGAAAAACACATCAGTTATTGATTCAGAAATCTTAAGCAGTAAAACAAGTATTGAGATTAAAATTAATTGTGTGGTCACAAAAAGCAAATTAGAAAATGAGTATAAACCTTTGGAGTACTGAGGACTGTTTTTTGTTCTCATAAAATGTCAGTTAGTGAAGAATAATGTGCTTACGTGGGTTTTCCCCATGATCCTGAGAAGCACTACTGGATTAAGACCGCTTCCACGGGAAGGGTTAGTGTTTGCAGGAGGCCTACCTAGTCACAAGCTACACGAGCACCTTCAGCTGAGGCCTGCTTCCAGATGCAAACTTCTAGTATGCATGAGGCGCAAGAATTCCTACCACCTTGGCTAAAAGACAGTGTTTAGGAGGGCCAGCAAGCAGGAAGACCTGGCCACTTCCTTCTCCCTGGCTCATATTTACTGCTTCTGTCTTTGGATCTGTAGCCTGCCTTGAAATAAGGAGGCCACTTCTTACCACAACCCAATCCTACCAGCCCTTGTAGAGGGCATCTGAAAGGAGACTTCTCCTCCCACACCAGCTGAAGACTGTTTGTTTGTATAGCACTTTCCACCTGGGTAGAGGGCCAGAGTGAGGGCATGTAAGCATGGAAATTTTGTGGTTAATACAGCCCTGCCCAGAATTGCCCAGTCTAACACCCCATCTACCTCAGATCGAATAAATGGAATGCAGGTACAGATCAGACCATGTCACAGATCATAGGTCCTATTTAAAAAAAAAACAACTCCATTTTTTGATCAAATGAACACACAACTGATTATTTGATTTTTAAAATGAATTAGCCTTGCAGCTTTAGCTTTGTTTGCATTACCGGAGTATTATTTTTAGCAGTCTGTATCTATGGCAAAGGATGCATTGTTGTTGATGTGGAAACGGACAGAGTCCTTACAGTGACATGACACTGGTATTCATCCATCTCTGAAAAAGAGGAAAATAGTCCTCCTAAGTGTGTTGAGTATTCAGTAGGTAACATAGGGATCACAGTTCACACTGAACAGTATTCCTGGAATATATTAGAAAGCGTATTATCAGCAGATGGTTGAGAAAAATGTAAATAAGCTATGGAGAGAAAGCAGACAACCTTTCAGTCTGTTCAGCTTTGTGCTAATCATTCCCATTTCAAGACTAGTAAAAACAAAAATAAATGAAGAGAAAAGAAGGTTCATCTGTATCCAGATAATTTTAATAAATAAAAAGTAAATGGTAAATCCATGCAAAGCTATTGGCTCTCTTTGTATCAGTAACCTTGCTCTTTTATCAGTACATCAGATTCAGGTATAATTGTATTTGTCATTTACTCCTGAATACAAGAGATTGTAAAAAAGAAAAAATACTTAAATTATAATTAAAATCTATTCTTTCACATTTAATACTGCCTAATGCTTTTAATTAATCTGACTGTTCTTAATTACTTCTGTAATTTTTACCATGCGTAAATGGCTAATTAAAGTATTAAAACATCCTCGGATGCAGTCTGGAATTAAATATATAAATGTTTTGTGGCTGATTAAAAGGATTACATGAAAAGATAGTAGAGGTTCAGGTATGAATAGTTTCTGAATGTAAATTCAGACATACATCTATCCACACTAGATTGGCCACAGCAGGAAGGGGTTAGTGTGAGAGAGAGGGTTACGGTACTTAGATGGTCAGGGCAGTTTTTATGACTGCCAGAGCCCCAACAGAGTTTAGAGCAGAGATGCTAAACCCACGAAAAAAAAAATGCAGAAATTGGGCTTGTTTTTGGCTTAATTGGCTTGTGAGTTACTTGTTTGGCTTGTAGCTTGTTGCTTCTATTTTTTGATCGGCTCCCGGAAAGCGGGGGCAAGGGCGGAAGAGAGTCAGGGGTGCACAGCAGGCCCATCACAGACTGCATGTTGGGGGGAATCTAGTAACGTAGAGTGTTGGGTTTCTTGGGGATTGGCTTGTTTTGGCCTTGTTTTGAAATGGGATTAGCTTGATTTTTTGGCTTATTGTGAAAGTCGGGGTGCTTACTGACCGCATGAAAATTGGCAACTGTGGTTTAGAGCAGCTAGTCGGATTGTCATGAATTGCTAGACTGCTATGTGTTCTGGACACTTCTCCAGCCTAAACACGAGAGGGACAAGATGGAAAAGGAGCCAGTCAGAATCTACAGCCACTGAAGGAATCCCTTAGTGGGGAAATACAGACAGTTTCCGTTTCCATCTGCAGTGAGTACTTTGAAGAGAGCAGCAGGGGACAGAGAATCTGGCCCAGTGGTGCAAGTACATTTTAATTTTTACCAGTACACATAGGTGACTCATGGGAGGGACACGTAGGGAGGCACCAGCTGAAGGGGAGGCACATGATCTCTCTACATGACTCCTCCTCTCCCCCGCCCGCCCCGCTCCCCCCCGCACTCTCCCTGTCCCTTCCCCATCCCATGTTGCCTGGAGAGGCAGGGCTCTGTCCGGCTCTGCCGGATAACGATTTCTAAACGGCAGGGCTCTCCCGGGAACCACAGGGGCAAAAGGAGCAGAATGTGGCGCCATGCCAGCAGCTTCTTCAGCAGGCAGGGTTGTACAGACCCAAGACAGGAGATGGAGCTGTGTGGAAGGGCTGGGGATGGGACAGCCACGCTGGAGGAGCTGCCAGGGTGGGCCTACCTGACATCCCCATGTTCTGCTCCTTTCGCTGCTGTGGTTCCTGAGAGAGCCCTGCCATTCTGAAAATGAGTATTGGCAATAAATACCTTAATCATACGGTGTGCCCAACTGTACCTGCTTACTTGCACCGCTGATCTGGCCCCATGTTTGGTAGGAAAGGAGAAGGCTGACATTTCTATTAGTCCCAGAATACCATGGTGGTGAGCATAGTATAAATATAAAAATAGAATAACTTGATGTCCTTCCCAAGGACACCATCGGTCCAGGAAAAGCCTCAATTCAAATTATCCACAGTATCATAGAAAAGAACACTGAGTTTCTTGAGCAGGTTTTCATTCAGGTTTTTAACTGTGATAGCCACAGCTGTTGATTGAGAGATTCAAGAAATATGTAGTGAAGAAATCCAAAACATCAACTTTATCCCAGTTTTCAACTGGCCAGGAAATAACTTCATTTGAAAGACCCCAGAACCTATGAACCAGGGGCTATCAACTGATGTATTTTGGTGCACAGAACCATCATTGTTATTACTTAGATAGTGCCAAATGTGTGCTAGGTCCTTTAAAAGTAGGTTAAAATAATTAGATTTCTGTCCTGAAGAGTTTACAGCCAGACATTGCTCCAGGCTGGCATTCCAGAACAGAATCTTGCAGACAAGGAGCAGCAACTCTTCTGAGTTGGCAGAGCCATTAGCCATTCATGAAAGGCTTAAATTCTTTTCTCTTCCTGGACTATCTCCATTTCAGATAAATGGGGCTTAATTCACTAAATATATAGAAACCCTCATCACTTTTTTTGTCCTTCTTTCTCAGCATGCATCAAAAGACAAGACATCTCATCAGTAATTTAACAATCTTCTAGACAGTTATTGTGCGTCCTGCAAGCATATTCTAAGGGCTTTATCCCAGGTTCTTTGTTGATAATGAAAGGACTCAGACACAGACCTTCCATTGCTAACTCTGTTAGTATGTAAAACTAGAGTGAGCATAGAAAACATGCCACTTCTCATTTAAGCAATCGCCCCTTGATATTGTCTCTGTGCCACTAACCAGGAAACAGTTATCTCCATTTCCTACCAGCAATGTTCCCTAAGAATGGTGGCTCCTGGAAACCACTCTGTAGGCATGCTCTGTGGCCAGTGGCTAGTATCAGCTAAGAGTGGATTATTTAGCTCCAAGTGGTAGAGATCAGTGTTTGTTTTTTGTTTGTTGGGGGGGGGGGGGAAGGGTTGGATCTGGAAGACCAGTTGCTAGTGCCAGGGGTGTGCACAATTCTGCAAGTGTTTGTCTTCTGTCTGCAGTATATGGATTTATTATAGCTTGTACCAGCTGCCTTTAGTCACAAAACTGTTCCAACAGCCTATAATTGCTGTAACCCAGAGGGTTCCCAGCCATACCCTCTCTTTCCTGTCACTCCACCTGTACCAGGAGATCAGGAGGAGGGTGGTGAATACCAGCTCCTTGCCCCCAGGGTTTTCCTCCTACTTTGGAGAATGCCCATTTGACTAGGTAAGCTAACTTTACAGCTCCTTTCTGCCAGTGGAGTGGTGCAATGGGTCGATATTGTTAGTGAGAATCAAGGCCTTGTTTTTATGGTTTTTTCATAATGTAAATCATGAGCAGTGGCATTAGAAGGTACCACTGGGCTCATTACATGGTTTTTATTGCTGCTTAACTATTAGACATATTTTACGGCTTTGTACTTTAATTGATTTTTACCTGAAGTTAGGTTACAAACAGAAAATGTGCATCTTTAATATTTTTCATAAACCAGCTTCTTACAAAAAATTATCTACTTTGAGTATTAGCAGTTCTGTCCTTCACACCATACTGTACATTTTACTGATATTGCATTTCAGTTTTTGAGAAGTATCCCCAGAGATCCTGAAAATCTTACAGACAAAGTTCAATTTTCTTTGTCTTCATTGACATTTTGACTTAATTAGCTAAAATGATAATATCTCCCTAAAGTATGGGTAATTATCATTGGCACCATTTTTGCTGAGATAGGTGGCATATTCAGAATCTTCTTACAGCTTTATTATGAACTTATTTTAAACTGATAGTATGTCTTACAGAATCTTCATATTCACTTACTCTAAGTTATAAAATTGTTCCTTCAGAATTATCTGACATCCTTCAGACTATCCCTATCCCATGCCAACTAGATGGACCAGTGGCAACAATCCAGTATGCAGTCTCTCTCTTCACCTTAGCCCCAGAGCATGTGCGTGGGGACATTATAGGTGGGACTGGTACAGCCATCTATTAAGGTTGATTGAATGAATCTGCTCTGGGGATGAATTAGAGTTATGTAATGAAGTAAGTTGTTAACTGTAGGACCCCTGCTTCCGCAGTTTGATGCGGAAGTTGGAATGTGTATAGTGGATGAGGCAGGGGATTGCAGGGATAGAAAAGGGAGTGGGGGCATGTCTCGGGGTAATGCAGTTGAATTCTTCCCTGGAAAATTGGAATCTATATTTGTACCTCTGCAACAGAGATCCTGTGTGAAGTTAGGCAAGTCACTTAAACCAGACTTTTCGCAGCTGGTCACTACTGGTGTGTTTGGCATTATTTGCATGCCTAACTTCATACCCTGGGGTCTGATTTGAAGAACTGCTAAGCACTCACATTGAAAGGTGAAATCAGTGAAAGCTGTGCTTGAATAGATAAGGTGCTAAGTACTCTGAAAAATCAGGTCTCGGGTGTCTCAGATGGGGCACCCAAAATAACTGGATACATCTCTCTGTATTTCAGTTCCCTCATCTGTAAAATGGGGATAATACTACTTCATGTCACAGGAGTGCTGTGAAAATAGTCATTTATGTCTGTGAAACACTCAGATACTATAGCGATAAGCACCATAGAAAAGCCCATGAGCAAATTCATAATTCTGTCTTCAGAGCAGGGTTTGAATTATATGTGGAAACTGAGGCCTGGGGCCTCACACTAAATAGTGAGAAGAAAACAAAATATTGAATAGCTGCTTAAGTGTTCATTTCTATTCACTGAATGAGACGGGGATCCTGTGTGTGATCATGTAATTAAAGAGTGTGTCATAATGGGGATGAATTAAGGAAGCATAAGGAACTTTAATTCTGGCATTTCCTAACTTCTGAGTGCTTGACTTTTCAACCTTGTAACATAGCTTTTTGAGTTGATAGTGCATGCACAGTCTGGTCAGCATTAGTAGTCATGAGAGGCTCAAGCATGCTTATTGAGGATGGACTCCTCAGAGATTTTGGCATCTAAAATCTGAGCAGTCTCTACTGAGCATGTGTGAACTGCAAGTTTGCAAAAGCTTATAACTTGGACAAAGCTGGACAGACTTTCGGGGCATGGCAAAAGGCACAATCCTGATAGAACAGTCACCCTTGCCAAAATTCAAATTTTAACATTTTTTCCCTACCCTCATTCTTGGAAATGGCTCAATAGTGGTAGCTGAAATTTTCCAGTAAAAGTCTGCCTGATGCAGACAGTCAGCATATAAAATGGCAGCCCAAATGGTTAAAATTTGGCAAATTTATAAGGAACTGAAAACAGGGTTTTACAATGGACATATCAGACAACCTTAACCTTGGGGTGCATACAAGCCCCACTTATAGTATGTATGTTATAGCAACTCATGTCGAGCATAACTGCTATCATTCAGGTTGGAATTTGGTTACATTCTATAGCTTGTTCTCAGATTCATTGTTTCCTAAAACATGCTCTTGGGGCCAAAATTTTCTATTCTCAAGTTTATTTCCAATTTTTTTTTTCTGGAGTTTCAGCAAAATTTGTTTTGTAGCTTTGGTAGAGGGTAGAAAAAATACATTTTTCCTATCGTCTTTTTTAAAAAAGTCAGGATTCTTTTTCTCTTCAAAAGGATCAAAAATGGCTGAATGTTGCAATTTGAATCTGTCTCTAATTATGTCTTAATGAGCGATTATATGCTCTCTAAGTTTTTTGAAAAATAAATTTGCTTTTAAATAAAGTTTTATAAATGTTTGCATGTTCAGTAATTTCAAAGTGCAAAATTTAATTAAACTCTTAGCTGCATGTTGAAAGCTTGATCCTTTGAGATGCAGAGCACTTTTGAGGTGCTCCATACATCCAACTCTCAGGGAAGTTGCTAGTTGTTCAGGGTATCAAACTCCTTTCCCAGGAAGCACTCCACATCTTGTGGGATCACTCTTTTAAAGATGGGTGCATTTCTCACCTTTATATGTGAACTGAGTAGCTATTTGATTACAGGATTCCCTAACCCCAGTTGATGAATCTGGATATTTTAAAAGGCCAAATTATTTTCCAGAGAGATGAATTTACAAGCTGTACTAATGAAGCCCAGAGATCTTGTAAACTGCAAAAGCTTGAGGAGCTCTTGATTTCCCCCCCCCCCGTTTTTTTTATTGGCAGGAAGTGAGGGATTAAATGCAAAAATCTCATGTTAAAGGATTTTTAACTGTGAGAACACGCATTCTGTATTGCTCAAGAATACTTATAATTTAGGAATTATATAACAGAAAATTTGATTTAACACCCTTAATATTATATTAATGCTAATTCATAGTTTAAATCACTTGTGATGCTGATACCCATGTGAAAAATTGTATTTATTATGTACTTTTCACTGCCTCACATGCACTCTGCCCACCTATCTATTCCCCTAGGACATATTCTAGGATTACAAGCCCAATACAGCTTCAAACTGCTGTCATTTTTCTTTACGTCCCATTTGAGTATGCCATTCTGAAATCTGCTTGCAAAGCCACAATAATTTGTGTGTGCAAATTAGATGTGCAATTGCATCAGGTCACTTAGAAAATTAGGCCCTGTGTTTTTATGTTTGCATGCTTATCTACATCAACACATTATTAAAGGAGCATATTTAAAATTGAAATAAGGAGATTCAGCAGTTCTCTTAGCAATATTAACTTACCTGCATTGTCAGGAAAACATTGCAGAGTGATGATATATCCTTAAAAGTGACCGAGAGCTCCAACTTTTCTCATCAACTTTTTTTTTCACCATCTGGTTATCATGTAAAGTGCTAGTTTGGTATACCTGTCTGTAAATAACCCCAATAATTCAGGTCCTATAGGCTAACAGGTAATCCAAAATACAAATTATGTATTATAGAACCTTAGCTTTTCTTGTTGTTGTTTTATTCAACTCTATAAACTGTAGCATTCTGCTAGGTACTCACAAAGCTTACCTCCAGAACTTTGGAGACGAGTGATTTTTCTGCATCGTTACAATTCTAAACCATATACCTCTGTAGAGATGAACCTATGAAATTCTGCAGAACCACAGTATATAGCATATATAGCCTATAATACAGCAACACGCTACTCAAAAGCAATTGTATCGCTTCTACCTACATTATTTTGATGAAAATATAATCAAGCTCACTAAGTGACTGTTCCTCATTGAGCTGGTAACCACTATGGAGTTTAAAGGTCAGACATTTGAGTTATTTGTAGGTAAAACAATCTTATGGATTTTATTGTAAAATGGGAAAAGCTACTCATCTCATTCAAAAAGGGCTGAATAGATTCAGCTCAAACTTTCACACACACAAATCTGCTTTGTAAAACCAAATACATCAATTTTTAGGAGAAAAATTGAATGATTTAGAAAGTGAACAGGAGAACATAAGGATTATAAGAAAAGGTGAGCTGCAGTATTATTTTTAATAAGTAGGTACAAATGTCCAGATTACAACACATTCTCCACAGCATATCGGAATTTATCAGGGAAATTCTGCTTGCATATTATTAGTTGAAGAGGCAATGGTCAATAAACAGGTACTTGCTGTGTTCAGCTTTCCCACTGAGTTATGACAGATTGTATGTATGCAATGTTGGAGATAAAATAATTGAAACTAGATTAAAAACACAGCCACTTGCCCTGTGTGTGTGTGTGAGTATATACATTTTTATCTGTAAATTTATATTCAGTGGGTGGTATGACAGTTGCTTTTGGAGAAAGCAGCTTGGCGGGTTCTGAACTTGAGGTGACATTGAATATGGTTGCATCACATGCTCCACTGCAGTGCCAGAAAATGCCATCAGAAAATGATGAACATCTGCCCAGAAGCACTCTTTTGGAAGATTCTAGCAAAATTTGGAAAACAGCTCAAGCACTGGAAGAAATTTATGCTTATTTTAGCTATCAACACCACAGAGTGTGGTGTTTGCGCAAAATGAACAATTGGGAACAAATAAGAGAGACAAATTCCTCCTGCTAGAGCACAGCAAGGCTTGCAGCTGCAACCTCCTAGTGATTTAGATAATGAGAAACAAGCACCGCCATCTTCTGTTATGCATCCGACAAAGTGAGCTGTAGCTCACGAAAGCTTATGCTCAAATAAAGTTGTTAGTCTCTAAGGTGCCACAAGTACTCCTTTTCTTTTTGCGAATACAGACTAACATGGCTGCGACTCTGAAATCTTCTGTTGAGTATCCATTTATGCTATTTTGCAAATATCTGGTGTGTTCTCTGATGCAGCAGATACGCTTGTGGCTCCAATTATAAATTTCAAAAGTTGTTCTTCTGTGCTGCCCATCAAGAACTTTTTCTATCAGTCAGTGGCAGTGCAGCATTCACTCAAACTGGAAATAAGAGAGAGAAAAGTTCTGCCTTTCATGATTCTTCTGTACCTCCAAAGTTAAAGGTAGCTGCAGTGGATTAAACAACATTATTATCAAAGAAACCACAATTTGAACACTGAGTTCTGGTGTCACAAAGAATGCAATATTAATATTAAACTACTGTAACATGAATTCTTAGTTTTAAATTTTTAGTATATTTACAGCACTGGAATGTCTGAAATCCTAAAACATAGCCTACTTGTTTGTTTTTCTTTTAATTACCTACAAGGTCATAAATAAAAAGAAGTTGCTAGTTACATTAAAAGGAATTTAAACCTTGATCCTGCAATGAGATCTATGTAGACAGACCCCTGAGTCCACATGGACTGACGTTGCCTTCAGTCAGGCTCATTGCAGGTGCAGGAGTGCACCTGGCACCTGCGTGTATCTTATTGCAGGACCCGTGCCAAAAGATACATAGCTCAAGAAACTAAATATGCAGAGAGAATATTGTTCTCCTGATGGGCCCAATCCACAATGCTTTTCGAAATACCCTTTACCCTAGGAAATTTTGGATTCCAACCACAGAATTACATTTTATAGTTTGGGCCAATCTTCTATATTCTCCTGTTTAAAATACTGCTGCTGTCCTCTTCAAAATGAAAGCCGTTGTTGCAAAAGTCTAACTGGAATTTTAAAAATTCATAGGGAAAATGGCTGCTAAATCGGTGGAAATTTATAGCACATTGTTCTCCTCCTTTCCTATATTCTGAAATAGGTATGATCATGTTAAAGGTACAATATGCACATTTTTTTTTGAAAAGAGTAATAACATCAGTAGTCATTTTCATGATGTTCTAATACTGCGAATATATAAAGGAGGCTCTGACAGGTACACGTGGGTTTGCAACAAGGTGTTCTACTGCATTATATGTATTGCTTGTGCTAAGACAAGAAACAGGAACTTGAAAACAATCATGAATAGAGGTTTCCTTGACTTCACCATAATTAATATTTTGATGGTGAAACATGAGCTGCTTGATGAGAGATTTACATTAGATAAAATATGCCAGAATAACTCATCCTAGATATACTAAGTCGTCCAGTATTTCTGTACAAATAGTTTGTTTTATGTGAATGACAATAGCACAGGTGAGATTTGCTGGAAGCCTCCTCTAACTTGCATGTCTGACTTTTCCGTTACATATGGTTTTTCATTATAGAAATAATACTTATTTTTAGTGTATCTCAGTTCTAGTCATTAAACCCTGTTTTACCCTCATATTCTTTTTTGCCCTCTTCCCAGCATGGTATATGGTAAAACTATACAGCTGTATCACATAAGCAGTTACAAAATTTGGTGTCAAGTAACACAAATGCAAATTGAGGAAGCAGACCACCTGAGCAGAGAGAAACTTTGAATCTTGTAACCACTTCAGGCATCTCTTCTTTTATATATATATATATGATTTCTCCACAGGTTAACTGATTACTCTTACAATAATTTAAAATGCTGTATATTATCAAATTTAGGACAGATACAGTTGGAAAAGATAGGTTTATATTCTTAAATGCTTCAGGTGACCCAGAGGGAAACATTGTTTCATTTACACCCAAGCCACGCTGTTGAAATCAAGCCACCCCTTTGGTGAAGTCATTGGGATAGCATAGATTAAGGTAAGGCAGAATCTGCTAAACACTGCACTATGACAAAGCACACTATTAATTTATGAAATGTGTGCGTACACAGTGCTATTTACAAATATTCGTATGTTGTTGTTACCACAGCTATTTGTGCATTATGATCAAAATTCGAATCTGATTCCTCCAATCTTTATAAACTGTTTTTTTCAGACCTGTTAAGTATGCTGCTTAAAATGGAAAAATTTGGAGTCTCTGTGCTCAGTTCATTTGAAGTTTCACATCTAAAACCCAGCAAACCCAGCCCCACTTTAAATACTGATACATTTTGAATTTTAATAGACTTTATTACAGGCCTTCAAATTAAAAACTGTCAGGAGAGATAAAAGGTTGGGGATTTGGATTCAAAGGAACTTTTGATTAAACATAAAGGTCAACAATGGTGGCAAAAAGTCAATGCATCTAAATTGAGCATAAACCTCTGTAAGAATATGCTAATCTTTCGTGTAAAGTACTTGTCAGGCTGATCTTGGCTTATATCCATAACAGTTAAACTATTTTCTGTGATGAAATTTTTACAAATGGTAATCCATGCGTAATTTGCCTGTCAAGGGTCTGCAATTTTTTTTACAAATATTGGATTTTAACTGGTAAAGGAGCATGCTATGCTGTGTAATGTGTTCCTGATGTCTAAACTTTTGTGTTTAGAATCTTTAGTTCAGTTTTCAGCTGCAGCATTTTTCTTTAAATAAAATGTTGTTAAAAACATTCCAAATATCATTGGTATTTGTAAAACCTAGGCATAAATGTATAAATTACACTTTAATAAGGCTGCTACTTGATACGCTTGGAGTTATAATATCTGTTAATATTTCCAAAAGTAAAATTAAGGTTCTGCGCTGTTTGTGAGCAAACTCATTAAAGACATAAAAGGATGACAGGATGAAAAAGGATTTACATTTGTAGAATCTCCTGTAAAATTATGAGAAGTGACAGGCTCCATTTTTTTGGATGCTGGAATCAAGGTTGCATGTCTAAATCATAGTGACAGTATGGCTGGATTCTGCATAGCTGAGAACTAATGGGAAATTAATAGAGTGTAATACAGGCCTATTGAATTCAGTCTAACTTTGCAGGTTTGATATGTAAGAACAGAAGACATAATTTCAATCTTTGTTTAGTGTCCTGGACAGCCAACTTCACTAGCATCTCAGTATGGTCAGGATTAAAAATGTGATGAATAGCACCACAGTACCTTCTTGACAGCTTTTCTGTTCAAATACACATTTCTGTCACTGCTCCAGAATGTTTGAAGAAGCATTCAGAGATGAAATATCATAGCTGCAACAACCCCAGTGTGAAGCTATTATGTTTGGAAAGGAAAAATAATTACAAACTGTACATCTCATAGGCACATACCTGTATTAATAATGCATAGTAATAAATACACTGGAGTATACTAATGAAATGTTATTGAACATTAAAGTTTGGGAACCAGAGGGTTATGAATCTGTCAAGAAAAATGTCAATGCATCTGTCTAATTTTAGATGCATCTACCTGTTTTAGGCAAATAAATATTTGGGAGCATTATGATATATTATGATTTATACTAGCTTTCATATTCTCTCTCTAGGATATTTTTTCAAAGTTGAGATTTTTGAAACATCCATCCATCTCTGTATTTTCACCTCACCCCCAAAAGAATATTTTCTTTCACCTAAAAAGAATCTCATTATTAACTCAAAAAACCCTTTAAATTGTTTCTGGTAAAAATGCATGGTTTTTTGTTTTTTATAGGAATGCCATACAGAAGGAATACTGTGGTTCTCAGTACAACAAAGTAGGTCAGAACTTCAGAGTCTGGCAGATGTGATTTCAAAAAACCCCTACCCTGAGCTACTCATGAATAAAAATGAAGGGGGAAGGCCGATTAGTATAATGAAATGCTTGAAGCTGAAGACCTAATACCTGTAGTAATATTCCCCTTTGTACCTGATCGTTAATGGGAAAGAGGGATATCCCTTATTTCATTTTAATGCATTTCCACCCCATTGCAAAGAATCCGGCAGACAAACTGCAAGATAGTACCTTAAGCCATTCCTTTATGGAGTCCTACTTACTGTGTCCCCTTGCATTACAGTGACAATGGAGCAAATGATGGCTGAATCTCAGTCATGGTTGACATTTAATCTCATGTTCGTTGGTTTTCCTTCAGATTTGGTCTATTATCACTAGTAAAAATCTTTAATTACCCACTAGCAATTACCTCAGTTATCTCATACCACTATATATCAATAGGCATCTCCTATTCTAAGTAAAAACAAACACTGGTATTTCAAATACCTTTTTTGTGGGTGTTGAGTTTTTCATAATGGAAATCATGTTGATATAAGGGTGCAAACAACTTACCTGCTCAATAGAAATGTCTACAACTTTTGCGTGAAAGTGTTTCATGTTGCAATCTACCATACCTTTTAGTGAGAATGCTAACAAACATTAGATTGTTATAATACAATTTGCTGGACAAGTAAAATTGTATCAAAGACAAAACACACACACACACACACACACACACACACACACACACACACACACAAACCCCCAAGAAAATAAGAATGAGAAAATTCAACTGTAGCAAAGCCTCAGTCTTATTGGGATTTATTTATGTATTTCTAAAATTTGGTGTTAACTGGGCCATGACCATGCTGCAAAGAATCTCTGCATGTTTCCCCATCTTCTGAACCAATTCAGAGTAAAGAGACCACCTCATTTCACAGAACATTGATTGCATCCCTGCTGAAATAATGTACTAGTTTTATTTGTTCTTGGCTTAATCTGTCAACCTTATGAAGCTCACCATTTCAACATTTGGGATCCTTCCCATAAAATTGATAAATTTACTTAGGAAGTCTGAACAGCTAAACTATTTGAAGAGTTTATGCTAGTGAAAGCTTACAGATATTTATGTAAAGAAGGGAAAATAGCCCCCCTTCTGTGAGCAACGGCCATTCTCAAAGCCAGACTGATTTGTGTGACAGGAAAATTTTGTTTTAATGACTTCATTTCAATAAAATGAGTGGCATCATTGGAACCTAAAAGTTCCTCAGATGTTCTCCTCACAGCTGGATGGATGTTTGGAATACAGAAGGCGAGGAACAAGAGAAGGGAGAATGAATGGGTTACTTATCCCAGAGCAGCAGCTAAGCAGAGGAAAAATTACCTTCACTGCCCAGATAATTTTGGAATTTTTCTGTCTTGCCTACATATTTTGCTGGATTTATATACAGATGTGCCTTTCCAAAGCTGTAGGTAGTTACAAATTAAAATTTAAAATATCTCATTCAAGCATTTAAAAAGACAAATTCAACCTCAAATAAACTACTAATCAAGTAATATCCTTACCCACTCTCCTCGACAAATCCAGCCAATTCCCAACTCTCATAATTTCCCAAATTCCTAGAAAATATAGGTGGGAATTATCGTGTGGCCTAAACATCCACAAACTTGGGTTGTTTTGGAATGAAGGTGGGGCAGGGATTGAATTCCAGTATGAAAGTATATCTTGGGTAAGTCTTGCCAGCAGCCTCTTCCTTTTTAAACTGAGACGGCTTCCAGGTTGGTGCTGCATCTCGTTGCAATTTTACTGTAACCATTTAGGGAGAAAGGTGATCTCCCAGATAGGCAGGACCTTAGGCATTAGGATTTTAAGTTCTACATGAAAGAAGGCAGAGAGATAAGATTAGGAGATGAATATAAGAGGGACAATGAGCTGCAGCATGTGGTACTGTAGGCCAGTAAAATTAGAGCCAGTCAGTTAAGAAATATGGGTGAAACCCTCACCAGTGAGTTTTTCCATTGACTTCAGCAGAGCCAGGATTTTGCCCTGAATGTTCATACCTGATTTCAGTCTGCCCTGAGGTGTTTCTAGCTACGCATATTGCATTCTGGCTTGCTTTTTCTATATCATCAACCCCATAAGACAAGGTCTTAGTATCTCTAATCAATTGTGAAAGCAGCATATTATAAGCCAGTCCTGGAGGTCTTACAGTCATTCACACTTTTTTCTTCAGTCCTTGAACTCTCCGTAAAAGGTACATGGTACTTTTTTAACTGTTGTTTTTTAGTGTCAGGTAAAGTATCCGAACATTTATGGAGTAATTCTGGAGCTAGATGATTGTAATAATAAATTTCTGTGTATCAGCTTCTGAAACCGAGCTGTACAATGATGCCCTTTGTGAAGCAAAGGCCCCAAATTAAAGATGGGAGGCCTTCAGGGTTCAGAATAGTTGTCTTTATTGGATTTTAAATTCCTGTCCTGTAAATCCTATTCTCCTGTCCAAGACCTGGTGCCAAGGCAATATTGTGCAAAAGAATATGCATTTAATTTTTGCTGAAATGGAATGTTTAATCTTTCTACCAAAGAGAAGTTATTTTTTCCATAGTTGAAGCATAACAGACCAAATTTTAAAGGGTGGCCTCTCTCTTTCAGGGAAATCATATGGAGGCTCAAAAGGTGTAACTTATGGCCCTGATATTTAGCTAGGTGTTAACTTGACCTCTCATAGGTAAATGACACCCATTTCAGTTAGTGATTTAGTGCAGTAGGATAGATTGTCTTCTATAGGGGAGAAGGGAGGGTTAAGCAATATTGGACATTTTCCCCTAGAAGGAGATTTTTGTGGTTTGGAGAGGAGAGTTATCAGTATATTATGGAACATACCTTGCAAAGACACTTGCATGAAACTAATTTGACATGTAATCCTATTTGCAACTCTTGTCTGCTCATCCTCTTTCCTCCTCCACTCATTTGCTTGGCTCTCCCTTGTGTTATGTCTGGGACAGATTTTCTCTTCTGATGTATTCAGAACTACCTAAAAACAAAAGGAGTACTTGTGGCACCTTAGAGACTAACAAATTTATTAGATTAGTAATTGATTAGATTTATTAAATTTATAAGCTTTCGTGAGCTACAGCTCACTTCATCGGATGCATTTGGTGGAAAATACAGAGGGGAGATTGATATACGCACACAGAGAACATGAAACAATGGGTTTTATCATACACACTGTAAGGAGAGTGATCACTTAAGATAAGCCATCACCAGCAGCGGCGGGGGGGGAGGGGGAGGAGGAAAACCTTTCATGGTGACAAGCAAGGTAGGCTATTTCCAGCAGTTAACAAGAACATCTGAGGAACAGTGGGGGGTGGGGTGGGGGGAGAAATAACATGGGGAAATAGTTTTACTTTGTGTAATGACTCATCCATTCCCAGTCTCTATTCAAGCCTAAGGTAATTGTATCCAGTTTGCAAACTAATTCCAATTCAGCAGTCTCTCATTGGAGTCAGTTTTTGAAGGTTTTTTATCGAAGAATAGCCACTCTCAGGTCTGTAATCGAGTGACCAGAGAGATTGAAGTGTTCTCCAACTGGTTTTTGAATGTTATAATTCTTGACGTCTGATTTGTGTCCATTCATTCTTTTACGTAGAGACTGTCCAGTTTGACCAATGTACATGGCAGAGAGCCATTGCTGGCACGTGATGGCATATATCACATTGGTAGATGCGCAGGTGAACGAGCCTCTGATAGTGTGGCTGATGTGATTAGGCCCTATGATGGTGTCCCCTGAAAAGAGATGTGGACAGAGTTGGCAATGGGCTTTGTTGCAAGGATAGGTTCCTGGGTTAGTGGTTCTGTTGTGTGGTGTGTGGTTGCTGGTGAGTATTTGCTTCAGATTGGGGGGCTGTCTGTAAGCAAGGACTGGCCTGTCTCCCAAGATCTGTGAGAGTGATGGGTCGTCCTTCAGGATAGATTGTAGATCCTTGATGATGCGTTGGAGAGGTTTTATTTGGGGGCTGAAGGTGATGGCCAGTGGCATTTTGTTGGGCCTGTCCTGTAGTAGGTGACTTCTGGGTACTCTTCTGGCTCTGTCAATCTGTTTCTTCACTTCAGCAGGTGGGTATTGTAGTTGTAGGAATGCATGATAGAGATCTTGTAGGTGTTTGTCTCTGTCTGAGGGGTTGGAGCAAATGCGGTTATATCGTAGAGCTTGGCTGTAGACAATGGATCGTGTGGTATGATCTGGATGAAAGCTAGAGGCAGGTAGGTAGGAATAGCGGTCAGTAAGTTTCCGATATAGGGTGGTGTTTATGTGACCGTCGCTTATTAGCACCGTAGTGTCCAGGAAGTGGATCTCTTGTGTGGACTGGTCCAGGCTGAGGTTGATGGTGGGATGGAAATTGTTGAAATCATGGTGGAATTCCTCAAGGGCTTCTTTTCCATGGGTCCAAATGATGAAGATGTCATCAATGTAGCGCAAGTAGAGTAGGGGCATTAGGAGATGAGAGCTGAGGAAGCGTTGTTCTAAGTCAGCCATAAAAATGTTGCCATACTGTGGGGCCATGCGGGTACCCATCGCAGTGCTGCTGATTTGAAGGTATACATTGTCCCCAAATGTGAAATAGTTATGGGTGAGGACAAAGTCACAAAGTTCAGCCACCAGGTTAGCTGTGACATTATCGGGGATACTGTTCCTGACGGCTTGTAGCCCATCTTTGTGTGGAATGTTGGTGTAGAGGGCTTCTACATCCATAGTGGCTAGGATGGTGTTTTTAGGAAGATCACCAATGGATTGTAGTTTCCTCAGGAAGTCAGTGGTGTCTCGAAGATAGCTGCGAGTGCTGGTAACGAAGGGCCTGAGGAGGGAGTCTACATAGCCAGACTATCCTGCTGTCAGGGTGCCAATGCCTGAGATGATGGGGCGTCCAGGATTTTCAGGTTTATGGATCTTGGGTAGCAGATAGAATACCCCAGGTCGGGGCTCCAGGGGTGTGTCTGTGCGGATTTGTTCTCGTGCTTTTTCAGGGAGTTTCTTGAGCAAATGCTGTAGTTTCTTTTGATAACTCTCAGTGGGATCAGAGGGTAATGGCTTGTAGAAAGTGGTGTTGGAGAGCTGCCTAGTAGCCTCTTGTTCATACTCCGACCTATTTGTGATGACGACAGCACCTCCTTTGTCAGCCTTTCTGATTATGATGTCAGAGTTGTTTCTGAGGCTGTGGATGGCATTGTGTTCTGCATGGCTGAGGTTATGGGGCAAGCGATTCTGCTTTTCCACAATTTCAGCTCGTGCACATCGGCGGAAGCACTCTATGTAGAAGTCCAGGCTGCTGTTTCGACCTTCAGGAGGAGTCCACCCAGAATCCTTCTTTTTGTAGTGTTGGTAGGAAGGTCTCTGTGGGTTAATATGTTGGTCAGAGGTGTGTTGGAAATATTCCTTGAGTCGGAGACGTCGAAAATAGGATTCCAGGTCACCACAGAACTGTATCATGTTCGTGGGGGTGGAGGGGCAAAAGGAGAGGCCCCGAGATAGGACAGTTTCTTCTGCTGGGCTAAGAGTATAATTGGATAGATTAACAATATTGCTGGGTGGGTTATGGGAATCACTGTTGTGGCCCCTGTGGCATGTAGTAGTTTAGATAGCTTAGTGTCCTTTTTCTTTTGTAGAGAAGCAAAGTGTGTGTTTTAAATGGCTTGTCTAGTTTTTGTAAAGTCCAGCCACAAGAAAGTTTGTGTGGAAGGTTCTTTATGAGTATCCAGTTTTGAGAGCTCATTCTTAATCTTTCCCTGTTTGCTGTAGAGGATGTTGATCAGGTGGTTCCGCAGTTTCTTTGAGAGTGTGTGGCACAAGCTGTCAGCATAGTCTGTGTGGTATGTAGATTGTGATGGATTTTTTACCTTCAGTCCTTTTGGTATGATGTCCATCTGTTTGCATTTGGAGAGGAAGATGTCTGTCTGTATCTGTACTATTTCACATTAGGGGACAATGTATACCTTCAAATCAGCGGCACTGTGATGGGTACCCACATGGCCCCACAGTATGCCAACATTTTTATGGCTGACTTAGAACAACGCTTCCTCAGCTCTCGTCTCCTAATGCCCCTACTCTACTTGCGCTACATTGATGACATCATCATCTGAACCCATGGAAAAGAAGCCCTTGAGGAATTCCACCATGATTTCAAAAATTTCCATCCCACCATCAACCTCAGCCTGGACCAGTCCACAAAAGAGATCCACTTCCTGGACACTACGGTGCTAATAAGCGACGGTCACATAAACACCACCCTATATTGGAAACCTACTGACCGCTATTCCTACCTAAACCTATTCCTACCTATCTGTCTCTAGCTTTCATCCAGATCATACCACACGATCCATTGTCTACAGCCAAGCTCTATGATATAACCGCATTTGCTCCAACCCCTCAGACAGAGACAAACACCTACAAGATCTCTATCATGCATTCCTACAACTACAATACCCACCTGCTGAAGTGAAGAAACAGACTGACAGAGCCAGAAGGGTACCCAGAAGTCACCTACTACAGGACAGGCCCAACAAAGAAAATAACAGAACGCCACTAGCCATCACCTTCAGCCCCCAACTAAAACCTCTCCAATGCATCATCAAGGATCTACAACCTATCCTAAAGGACGACCCCTCACTCTCACAGATCTTGGGAGACAGGCCAGTCCTTGCTTACAGACAGCCCCCCAATCTGAAGCAAATACTCACCAGCAACCACACACCACACAACAGAACCACTAACCCAGGAACCTATCCTTGCAACAAAGCCCGTTGCCAACTCTGCCCACATATCTATTCAGGGGACACCATCATAGGGCCTAATCACATCAGCCACACTATCAGAGGCTCGTTCACCTGCGCATCTACCAATGTGATATATGCCATCATGTGCCAGCAATGCCCCTCTGCCATGTACATTGGTCAAACTGGACAGTCTCTACGTAAAAGAATGAATGGACACAAATCAGATGTCAAGAATTATAACATTCAAAAACCAGTTGGAGAACTCTTCAATCTCTCTGGTCACTTGATTCAAACCTGAGAGTGGCTATTCTTCGACAAAAAACCTTCAAAAACAGACTCCAACGAGAGAGTGCTGAATTGGAATTAATTTGCCAACTGGATACAATTAACTTAGGCTTGAATAGAGACTGGGAATGGATGAGTCATTACACAAAGTAAAACTATTTCCCCATGTTATTTCTCCCCCCACCCCACCCCCCACTGTTCCTCAGATGTTCTTGTTAACTGCTGGAAATAGCCTACCTTGCTTGTCACCATGAAAGGTTTTCCTCCTCCCCCTCCCCCCCCGCCGCTGCTGGTGATGGCTTATCTTAAGTGATCACTCTCCTTACAGCGTGTATGATAAAACCCATTGTTTCATGTTCTCTGTGTGTGCATATCAATCTCCCCTCTGTATTTTCCACCAAATGCATCCGATGAAGTGAGCTGTAGCTCACGAAACCTTATGCTCAAATAAATTTGTTAGTCTCTAAGGTGCCACAAGAACTCCTTTTCTTTTTGCGAATACAGACTAACATGGCTGCTACTCTGAAACTTGTCAAAACTACCTAGTGCACTATGTTCACTACTGCAATATACATACTAATAAATTGGTATTATTGCAGGCAGAATATTATGGTGGCAAAACTGTGCCTGCCATATTATTGGCTATTTTTAATAATGCAGGCTTGTACTTCTAACTCCCTTGTTGTGCCCCAAAAACAAGCAATTGGATGACTGAATCTTAGCAGTTGTGCTAGAAGGGACCAGAGCATAGGCAGTCTTGCCTAGTGGTTGCAGTTCGGCTGAGGTCTTCCCACCAGGGATGGGAGTTGCCGCATCAGAGTTAAAGTAATCGTGAGACCAGATTCCATAAATGAGTCAGTATCAGTCAGTCCAGGGTCACAGATTGGAGATCAAAGACAGTATTGGGTTAGTATCATGAGGCAGGAGTCAGGGTCAAAGTCAGGCATCAAAGTCAGGAGTCGAGAAAGACTAGAAATCTGGAGATGAGGCAAAGTCTGGCAAATAGCAGGCCAAGGTCTGTATGGTTGCCCAGATAACTTCCTGGGGCAACTTTTGGGATTAAGTAGGGGCACTTGTCCAGCCAGAAGGCTGCAGGGTACAGTCGCTCTGGATGTCATTGGTGGTACTTCCTGCGGCAACAGCTCTCCACAGTTCTCCTTTGCAGTGGCTCTGCAGGGCCTTCCAGGGCACTGTGGGAAAATCAGTTTCCCCAGAGTCTGCAAACCCCAGGTTCTAGTCCCCAGATCCTTTATTGTACCAGCAAAAATGGTAGCAAAGCCAAGAGCCCATTGCAGTCATGAACACCTGAATTTAATGTCTTGAAAACCTCAGTTACTCTGATGTGCTTTCTTGTACATTTATTTCCTCAGAAAAGAACATGCAGCCCTTCTTTGATAGCATGTACAAATGGAACAATATCCTTCCATTCACATGATATACGCATTGGGAATTTTCAAGGGTTAAGAGTTTACAAAAAACCTTGAGGTTTTTGATAGAAAGCAGCCTTTTTGAGTGACCTAAACATGTCAGGTTAATGCTGGAATTTTTTTTAAACTAGTCAGTTTCTGAAATACTGGGTTGAATTAGGCCAGACCTACATGAAAAAGTTAAGCCTGCACAGCTGTGTTACTCAAGGGGGTGAAAAATCTACGCCCTGGAACGACGTTGATAAACCAAGCTAAACCCCAGTGTAGACGGTGCTAGGCCAATGGAACAATTTTTCCATTGCTGTAACTACTGCCTCTCAGGAGGGGGATTAACTACACCAATGGGTAGGGTTCTCCCATTGCTGTAGAGTGGCTACAAGCTGTGCTGCTGTAGCGGTTTAAGTGTAGACAACATTGGATTGCCCATTAAGGGGTAATTTGTATATTTAAGTAGGACACCATTGGTGCATATATTAAAATATCCAAATCCTACTACCACTGCCTTCTCTTTGGAGTGGAGTGAGTGGACTATAGCAAGCTCTTTTCCAAGCACGGTTTTCTTAGCTATATATAAAAAATTCAAATTTACAGGATAAATTTGTGGCTTAAGCTTAGGTAACCCATAGCATCTCCCAAAAAGGTTTCAAAACTATACATGGATGATTGACATGTAGAATGAATTTGCTCAATTATTGATGTTTTTAAAAACCGCCCTAACACCATTTTCAGCCATTAAAAAGGCCTAAGTTTGGGGAAAAGAGTATTCTATTGCTCTCAAAGGTACCTGTGTAATGTAAATGAACTTCCTCTGATAGAAAAAGGGTCTTTAGAATCTCAAAGCAGCTTATTGGTATAGAATTTGGGCTATTGGACTGTGCTGTCATGGTACCTCTTCCCTAGACAGGCTGAAGAGCATATTTGATCTCCAGCAGCTTAATGTTTTGATACCAAGCTGCTGTCAACTTACCATTTCATATTTCTCTCACATTTTGGGATTCACTTATGTCACTTCCCCCCTCCCCCCAGTAATTCACCTGTCATCTCAGGATCAGCTTCAAAAGGGTAAGCAAAAAGCTAGTCTCCAAAACTGAAAATGACATAAAGCAAATGGCAAACTTATTACAGAGAATTCTGAGCAATGATAGTGAAAATTTCATTTAATCTAGATTGTTTTACTTTCATTTCTTCCTGGGTGGGTGGGTGAAAGGGAAACCAAAGATCTTTTTGACTGTATAAAATTAAGTCTTTAGCTAGGCTACTGAAAGGGTTTTAAGTGAGAGATTCACTTCAAGTGAGCGCTATTAACCTTGTAAGATCTGGGAGTAGCTTTTTTTTTTTTTTTTTTAAAAAACCTCACTAAATCTCGCTTTAGATAGTTCAACCAAGATGCACAAACCTGCTGGGGAAAAAAAATTGAACTAATCAAGAATACAAAGCATAGAATGTCACAGGGCCCTCCTGTGTGTCCCCCCGACCCTAAACTGTGTAAGATTAAGTTTGAGGAGTCTAGTAGAGAAATAGTGAGATGAAAGCACAATATTAGAAAATGATGTACTGTGTAAATGGATTTTTAATTCAGCGTTTCAAATTTTTTAGATATAGTAATGATTTAGTAAAATGTTAGTAGCCTTTTCAGTCTTATCCCTGTAATGACAAACTTCTTTTCTAATGTTTAGTGCCTGCTGGGCAAGTGGTACTTTTAACAAAATACATTTGCTGCAGGCTTTTTGACATGGCATCACACTGAGATAAACACAATTAATGAGCCATTTACATTTTTTTCTTTTGCACTTATTTATTAATGGATTTTGAGATTTATTTTTTTTAAAATACATATGTACCAATTTTGGTGGCAACACTGATGCAGTTTTTAGTTGAAGTGTTCCATTATTGAGAAATACCTGTGATCATACGTACAGTGCTTGAGATGGCCATATCGGTGCTTGTACAAAGCTCACCTTTCAAAAGGAAGCATAATAGTGTTGGAACAAACTGAGGACAAAACAACTGATAGAAGGCATGACTGAGTAGCTAACTTTGTATAAACATTTCAATACAAATTAAAAGTATACAGTGAATCCCGTTTTACAAAAAGCGCTTAATCTCCCCTCGATTTGACATCAAAATCATGTTTTTGTTTTTTAAACAAAAAACAGTTTGGGGGCTGACCATCTAGCTGTCATTAAAGTCAAATGAAAGGCCTTAATGGAAGTCAGACCATGTCCTTAAGGCATGCTTTTGAATGGGGAGCAATGTGGAAACAGGAAGCGTGTGCCCCAGAAAGACACAATACTTGCTGGAGCCACAATATAATACCCTAATGAAAGGATGATTTTAGTACCAGTATTTGTATACTACAAGCGTAAGCCTAAATTTGCAGAATTGACCTGTAATTTTGGGTGCCCAACATGAGACACCAGGTATTTGGTTACTAGAAGTGCTAAGCACTTTCAGCTGTGGATAAGGATGAACTAAACTAATTGGGGTCCCAAGCATGCTCCACATGGGCACTTCGTTCCCCCCTTCCCCACAATAGTTTCACCCTCATGCTGCAGTCCCACGCTGCCAGAGTGTCAGAGTTAAGGCATTTGACTCTACTTTTTTCAGGCTTCCTATAGACACAAGCATTCTTTATACTTGATTAATGTTTTCAAGCTTTTGTAAGTATCCATGACTACTAGAATTTTTTTATTTTTAAAAATGAAAGCTGATATTCTGATATCTTGTAACTCCAGGAACTTGGACACTAGTCATGAGCCTAGAGCGTCTATGCCTTAAACCTACCGTGGCTGCAGAGACTTAATGCCTCTGAAAATCAGGCTCCGTATGTCTACACTGCAATTAGACACTGGCCTGTGCCAGTAGACTCAGGCTTGCAGGGCTAGTGCTAAGGGGCTGTTTAATAGACATTCCCTCCCAAAGTGGGAGGATCCCAGACTTTGAGCTGAAGCCCAAGTCCAAACATCTACACCACAATTAAACAGGCCTTTAGCCCAAGCTCCGTGAGCCCAAGTCAGCGGGCATGTGCCAGCTGCTGGTTTTTATTTGCAGTGTAGACATACCCGCAGTCTCTGAAGCTAGGCACCCAAAACTGAGGCCACTGGAAATTAGTAGATGCGTCTGAAACTTTTGGCCTTAACTCATTGATGTAATGAGTATACTAGCAGTGAATTTGTAATGCCTATTCATTTTCCATGTAGAATGTATATGCTCTGACATTTTTCTGAAATAGAGAATTTGTAAAATAAAACAAAAAATTTTAGAAGAATATTAATGAGGTAGATCCTCCTGTAAATAGCTCAATTGACGCAACTTCAATGGTTCACACCAGCTGAGGATTTGCCCCAATAATTTTAAACTATGTATCGTGTGCTTCCATCTCCGATAATGGTACAAGAATTCTAATAAAACTATGGCATTTATCCAAAGGCTATGCCCTCCTAAGTTAGGAAGAACATCGGTATTTAACCAGAAAAGCCTTATTAAAGTATGGTTGAAAATGGGTTACATCACTATACCATAATCGTTGTTTTGGACTCGCATGTGATCATTGAGTCTTGGGTTTCATTTAAGACATCTGGATTTGCTATTGTCAGATTACTGACATCCTTTCTTTCTTTTTCTTTTTTTTTAATTTATGCCTCCGATGTCTGTAATATTTAAATATTTATAACTTAGGTTCACCAAGTTCATAAGCACAAGGGAAAATAAATCCATTATGCAAAAGGTGATTAGCTTTATCACAGTCTTCTACAGGGAAGCTGTTTATTTTCAGTGTTCATTTTCTTGGATCAGTCAGGCAGACAGCTGTTCTTTTAGGGCATTTCTGTTAATTTAGGTAACTTCTTTGAATTGTAAATCTACCACCACATTTCAAAAAAATTCAGCCTGGAGCTCATAATTCTATCCTCAAAAATATCTTTATGATCACAAATTCAAAAAATGTCTACATATCATAGGCATTTCAAACAAATGTAAAGTATATACACTATAAATCACCTAATACATAAATGCCTATACAAAACTTGAATGTAAAATGTCCAGGTCTGTGAGGTTTCTCAAATAAAAAAAATAATGTAGTATACACTGTGTACTTTCCCACAGGACCATGTTCCAGTTGAAATACCAAATTACTATTTGTTTGACTCTATAAACTCCTATTTTTATCAATATGGCACTGCAAAAGTAGAAATGTGATGAGTAGACTACCCATAATTTTTCAAATTTTCTAAAATTGCATTGGATTTGTGGCCAAGTCCAAGGATCTAAGCAGTCACAGAAGAGGTAAAGGAAGACAAACGTGCTACTGGAGAGTGATTTGGGAGCATGTGTGTGCAGGCTTATAAACAACAAATCATGGGAACCATGTCTTACTCTCAAAAGTATCAAGAATGTTATGTAAGGGCCCAGTCCCTTCATTTTAGCCATACAACTAGGCCTTAGTCATGCATGTAGTCCCTATTTGGGTGACAAGGACTATTGGCTTGAAGCTACAGAATTGTTCCATAAATGTTTAATTATAATAGAATTGCAGCTTAAAGTGCTGGTGGAAAAACTACTTATTCTCAGCTCCCATAGTATGTGGTGATATCCAAACCTGTCCCTGAAATGTTGTTTTTTTTCCCCAATTGTAAATGTGCTTATCTACATGATGTTACATAGTTGCTCTATTAGATAGAAATATGAATCTTGCTCCGTGAATGTCAGTATTCATATTGAAATTGTCAAATGTTTAATGGCTGTCAGCAACATCTTGGAGATTGTGGGCCTAATTCTACTCTGTTACTCTGATTCAAATGCAGAGTAACTCCAGTGACTTCAGAGGGAGTTCTGTGAGGGCAGAATTTGGATGCTCAAATGAAGTTACTCCAAGTATACACTGTGAGCAGAACTTGGTCCCATGTATTACCTTGTTAATGGGCCAAATTATATGTGCAGTGCTCATTGACTTGTGTACATTCAGAGGATAGCATTGGGTGCTCTTGCCAGAGAGAGGGTACAGAGGTGTAGAAGGCCTCTGATCCCCACTAGAGAGCATGAATAAGGGCCTATGCTGTCAAAGTGGGAGTTATGACCTTAGGGATCTCAGGATATAGGAACTTGCTGTTAATATAACTTGTCTTTAGCAAATAAATAAAATAAAACATTTGTGCATGCAGGCCTGTTAGTCAGGGTTTGACTTAGTACTGAAAGCTATTTTTTTTACAAAATCAAAGCTAAAATGTGGTTAGTAACTGTGGTTTTATTCTCATTTTTAAATACCTTGCAGTAGACTATAATCCCCTTGGGACAGGAACTGAGCTCTTCGAAAGAGCACTGAGCATACTGTTGTCACTCAGCAAATAATAATGGATAAACCATGGATAACACCTGTTTGTTCCCTTTGGAATGATTACTTTTCAGGTGCAGGTGTGAGTACAGCTAAATTTATATTACAATTAATATTTAAAATATAGAATGTTAGTGCTGAGATTGTAGGGAAAAATCTTTATAGAATAAAGACAGTAGAATGTTTAGAGGGAAGCAGGCACTGTGTGTGTGTGTGTGTGTGTGTGTGTGTGTGTGTGTGTGTGTGTGTATAAAAATAATAATAAAAAAGGCTAAGGGATAGAACAGAGGTACAGCAAAAATAAGAGCCCTGATAAAGCACCAAAGCAGACAGAAAACAAAATGCTTTGCAGTAACAGCAAAGCACCGTGTATTCATAAGTGAAAATTGGCAAATCATTTAGGGTCTCATTTTCCTACCTCTGCCTCCAATGAAGTCAAGGGGAGTTTTCAGTGGGTGCAGTGTTAGGCCAATGTTGACCACTGCTGAACATTGCACCTTCAGTGTTTTATCAAATAGTGTGGCATAGACCAGGCTTCTGTGGCTGCTAGTGTCAACTGGAAGAATATTTTGAAGAATTTAAAAAACACTCTGAGTCAATTTTCATGTGACCTGTAAGCATGAAAGAAGGTCAATTTATGAATTTGCCAGGGTTGCAGTTCTATTTTTAAAGCTGAACTCTAACAAACTTGATTTGCCAATACATACTAGAGTCCCATACAATAACCCCTCTTTCTTGAGTCCAGCGATTGTTAACATACTAGTTTAATGCTGGGTTCTTTTCAGGTCAACTTGAAGAGTATTTCTGAAATCAGGACTTTGCTTATTCTTTACCAACCAACAGTGTATTAATTCACCACATTAATATATTACCAATAGTTTTCCACTCAAGTGCAGACACAACCAGTTTTGTGTACTACACACACTATATAGATTTGCCAGCAATTGTCACAGACTAGAGTTGAAGCTCAGTATCTATATCAAAGAAAAATGCAAATTGCCAAGATTTTTTTATCACATTTACTTATGATCAACAATTCTGAATTCTTTAGTACCCAACACATTTGCCACACTTCCAAGGGTGCACTTTTCTTTAAGAAATGAGGCTTAAGAAAGAGTATGATTAGTCCAAAAGGAAGAAGTTTAGAATATTAAAAGCAATTGCTTAAAATTCTTTTCAATCTCTCTTAGGCTTGGACTTATAAAGGCAATAAAATCTAAAATGTAGTTACTTGAGATCCTAATAGGAGTGTAGATTCAACAAGATAACCTACAGTTATTTATATTAAAGATGAGTTTGAGGAAATGCAATATTGTAAATGAATTCTCACCACGCTTAACCCTGGGATGGGGGAAGAGTCCTTTTCACACAGCTGGTCTAAGTGTCAGTCACACTTAGGATTCTGCAGCTGCTTGTGTTGGGTTCAGTCAACTCTCCTCAGCACTGGGTGACGTGACTTTTTTTTATATACTCCCATTTCAATTTCTTTGCCTGCTTCCATTGGTATCTAGTCGATGGTGATGGTGTGTAACAAATTACTTCAATCCTTTTATTATCAGAGGCTTTTTGAGTGTGATTCATTTCAAGAATGGTATTTCTATATTAGCCCCAATTATCAACTGGGATTCTCCCTCTCTTTTAAGCAATATCTTAAAGTTATACCTTGGTTTATATTTTCTAACATTTCTCATTGCTGTTGCCAGAAAATTCCTATTATTTCTAGAGTGCAACAATTTAGTTACAATGAAAGCCAACAAAATCCTTATCTTCTAGATCTGGAGGACATATATAATACATTCTTTGGTTATATAGAAACATTTCACATTATTTAGGACTTTCAAGCTTATACAGAGTTCTTTTATAAGCTTGTCTCTGTCACCAACAGAATGTTTTCCAATAAAAGATATTACCTCACCCATCTTGTCTCTCTAATAGAACAGCCATATTTTCCACATATAGAAAGATGTAGATCTGACTCACAGGCAAATATACAGATTCTGATTTGACGTGACCAAGACAATTAATGATATATTTGATTTACAAGGAATACAATATATAGTTCATAATTTGGGGTGAAAACATTTGACTTAGATTTTGGGGGGTAACAGTTTGCCCAATTTGATCTTCCAGCCACATTTCAAGTTTGTTTAACTTGCAGCTTCCCCACCCATCTCTTTTCTAGATACTACTTGTGCAATGGGCAATTTACGTAGCAAAGCAGGGTGTGACACCTGATTGGTAACTTGAAGTCCTTTTTTAGCTAGGTTGGAATTGAGAAAAAGGATTTATCCATATGCATATTACAAGAGATCCTTGCTTAAGTGATTAGCAGTACCAGTACTCGCCCATTTTAGTTTCTATTCTTAGGGATGGGAAGGTCCAATCTTGGCTGATTGTGGGTCCTTAGGCAAAATTTCTCATGTGATGTGAAGCATTTTCTTACTGTCTTTATAGGTAGATCCTATTTTGGAAAAAAACAGAGGGGGATAGATTTTCACTTTTTTTTTTTTTTTTTGGGAAAGCCAGAAGGAATCATTAGTTATTAATAATGCAAGGCATACCCCTGGCAGACCTCATAAATTCCAATTAATATCAGATTTATGTGACTAGTGCACTGCTAGAGGGGAAGGTGAAAAAACTGTTCACAATCCCAGACAGTAGTATGGCTGTTGGAAAAAGTGGACCTGTAAAAAATCCATTTAGTGTGAAACAGATGGAGAAGAGTGAGAAATCCTAGAGCAGAAAGAGCTGAGGCCTGGAATCTGAGAGAGGTGATCTCGGCTGGAGTGAAAGAGAGTGCCTGAGTATTGGATAATCAGACCAGGTGTACAGAAGTACATTGAAGAGAACACATTACTAGAGCTGAGGAAGCCGGAGAGGAGAGGAAACCTACAGAGAACAGCGAGACTCTTAAGGCAGAAAAATGCTTTTAGAGGGGATAATTGCTTTGTTAGTATTTACTTTTTCTGTCTCTGAAGAGCTTTTCTTTGTTGAGGGGAAAAAAGCATGATTCAAAGCTTTCATTTCTGTCAGGAAGAGATGCATATTTAAGCTTTTCAAAATGATACTTTCAACACTACAGAATGTAATCTGAACCATTCTAAATAGTCTCACTTGACAGTCATGCTTGATAAAGACAAAGAGACCATCTCTAATTGCTTTAGTCTTTTACTAATTATCTTATTATTAATATAAAAGCACCGTTATAGTTAATTTCAAAGATAAGCATAAAAAAGAGAGTCCAACAAGTCTTTTTTTTTCTTTATTTTTCCTGAGTTTTTTTTTAAACAAATCTATTTTTTTTTAATCCAGCAATTGCTAAATGGAAATTAGAACTTGGCTGATAGGAACTGTAAACATCAGCCAGAGAATGAGTAGTAAAAAAATATTCTGTTGTAATATTTCTTATCCAGTGAGATTATTTTTTTAGTGATAAAGTAAAACAGCTGGGACCTTTTAATCCAAATCAAAACCTTATCACATTATTACTACTGAGAAGCCTCAGGGAATCATCCATTCTCACTATCTTGATATTGGGGATCCAGAGCTCTTGATACCAACTGTATTTGCATTAACACTTAGCACTGGAATAATCCAGACTCCATAGACCAAGGATTTAAAGATTCATGCCTGCTGCGCATGAAGTCAATTGCAAAACTTATAGTGACTTCAGTGAGAACAAGTTTGGATCCTAAAGGCTGGGATTTTCAAGAATCTAAATGACTTAGAGCACAATTTCCACTGACACTTAGAAGGACATTGTATTCTATAATCATAGGACTGTAGAGCTGGAAGGGACCTCAAGAGGTCCTGTAGTCCATCCCCCTGCACTGAGGCACATCACCCCTGGCAGGTGTTTGTTTAACCTGTTCTTAACAGCTTCCTGTGATGGGCATTCCACAACCTCCCATGATAACCAAGTTTTGGGCTTAACTATCCTTTATAGTTAAAAAGTTTCTCCTAATATGTAACCTAAATCTCCTTTGTTGCAAACTAAGTCAATTTCTTCTTGTCCAGCATGGAGCGGGCATGGGGAAGAATTGATCACTGTCCTTTTTATAGCAGCCTTTTACACATTTGAAGACTGTTATCAAGTCCTCCCCTTAGTCTTTCCTTCACTAAATATGCCCAGTTCTTCCAACCTTTTCCTAGGTCAAGTTTTCTAAACGTTTTTTGTTGCTCTCCTCTAGAGTCTTTCCAATTTGTCTACATTTTTTCTGAAAGTGTGGTGCCCAGAACTAGACACAATACTCCAGCTGAGGGTTTACCAGTGCCAGATAGAGTGAAACAACTACCTCCTATGTTTTGCATACAATACTTCGGTTAATGCCTCCCAAAATATTTGCCTTTTTTCCAGCAGCATCACATTGTTGACTCGTATTCAATTTGTGATCAACTTTATCCCGCAGGTGCTGTTCTGCAGTACTTCTGCCTAGCCAGTTGTTCCCCATTTTATATGGATTTTTTTCATTCCTGAGTGCAATACTTTGCACTTATCTTTTAGTTTCATGTTGTTGATTTCACACCAATTCTGCAATTTATCAAGATCATTTTTAACTCTAGTCCTGTCCTCCGAAGTGCTAGCAACCCCTCCCAGCTTGGAGTTATCAGCAAATTTTATATGTCTTATTTAGGAGGTTTTGAAAATACTACCATAAGTATATTCAGTTAAGAAAACTATGAAATCCTGACTCCAATGATCTCTTGGTATTAGAAGAACACTTTGTTTGATTAAATTGGTTTTAAATAATCACTTACCATAAAGTCTAGTGTTTGGGTGGTGAAACCAGGGCTGGGATGCCTAAGGAGACTGCCGTTAGGACTTCTTGTTAACCAGTGGGGTAAGACAGAAGTTTACTTTTGTTACTGGCTTGGTATATTTTATGGAAGAATAACCAGCAGTCTTGGGTGTGTCTGCCTTATTTCTCAGCAATTCATCCTGAATTTGAGCATCCTCATTGGTGACCCACTGAGGCATGGTGACAAAGATGAAGAAACCTAAACTATTCCCTTTTCTCAAGGAGACCTTGATGTGCAGCACTCTTCCCTGGATCCTGGCTCCAGCCAGCCTTCTTTCCTACACAGATCTGAAGGTCTGCACGCCCTCCCAGCCAGTCCGCAGCTGAGCTGGGCTCTCCCTTTTCAGCCCTCCCTCAAAGCTTGACACCTCCTTCTGCTGTTGCAGGGTGCAACTGATTGGATTCTCAGCAGCCCATTCCCACTCATGTGGGGTTTGTACACTCCATCAAACACACCCCACCCAACCAAATTAACTGACACTGTACAACACCAAGTAGTGTTCCAGTTTGATGGCACATTTATTTCATTCTGAAAATTGTTCCACATTTATTTAGATATATGTTGGTTGCCTGCTTTGGGCCAAACTCTGCTGTCATATACCTGTGTGGAGCAACTATTGAAGACCTCTCTGGATGAGATGAGAGCTTGTGTTGGTTGTTACATTTAGATATATTTTTCATACTATGGGACACAGTCTCCCTTGATGCATCTGAATAACTGTTATAAATAGTTATGCCGGAGTATCAAAGGGACACTGGAATCCTTACATTTGGCCTACTGTAATGTAGCTGAAAGCTTTTAATTAACAGTATATACTGGACCAAATTTGATTAACAGCTAGTATAACTTATTTTTAAAACCCCGACAGGATTGTGCGTTCTGATGCAAATGCCCTAGAATGGTAGGATCATGATGATGGTTATAACAACCATAAGAACGGGCTGAATGGTGTGGTATTTGTTTAAACTGAAAAGTTCTGCACATACATTACTCTACAAAAAGGTTGTAAGACACAGCAATACTATGTTGTTGGGTTTTTTTTCAGAGATCTTTTTAAAATATTTTTAATTCATATTTGAAGTGATCTCTGAGCAGATGGAGAGTCTGTAAATGAGTTTATGACAAGACTCGGGTTTCATCTAATTAAAAATGAAAGGTGAATATTATATGTAGCTGACTTTTTTTTTTTTATTTTTTGGTGAGCTGTTTTAATTTACTGTCTGAACATATCAGGGAAAGGAATGAGACTATCTGAATGTTTGGTACCTGCCTCCATAAAAGTAGAGTGATTATTTCAGGATAATCTTGATATAGCTGCCCAACTGACTTAACTAATGAAGTCAGTTAGTTAACATTATAACCCTGTGGGAGCAGCACAGTGCCTCATGAGACCACACATTCCCTTCAAATATGTTGTGAAATCACACAGTTCTTGAGTTTAAAGGAATTGGAAGCTGTATGATGTCAACTGTGAATTTTTGGCTGAGAAATAGTTAGGCAAAGTCAATGTTATACCACTGACCATGGCTGCCATTGCCTAGTTGACCTCTTGGTAAAACTACAATGCCTTGTTTCCACTAGGATAGTGCACTTGTGTTACTTAGATCATGGTAGAAACGCACCTTTTTTTGGCTTTGAAGACAAAGCCATGGGGTGATTGTTTTGTTTTGTTTTTTTTTCCCTGAGCCAGCCTGTCCTCTCCCAGAAGGACTTCTGCTCAAAGTCCCTCCTCTGCCCCCACAGTCCTATAAAGCTCAGTATTCTGTGGAGAGGATTTTCACCCTTTGGATGATGCATGATTGTTCCCTCACTTCCCAGTGTGACCAGTAGTCTGTTCATTTCATGTGTGATAAGAAACATTTCTTGTTGTTCATTCTGTTTGTGTTATAAGCCACCACCAGCACACACTGTGTATGTGTAGTCTATTTAGATTGTAATCTTTTCAGGGCAGGGACTAGTAATCTGTGTATGTATAGGGCCTCACAAAATAGGCCCCATTTTTGGGTGGTCCTTAGGCACTACAGTAATTAACAACTTATTCTGGCATAGGTGAAAAGAACCCATAAATCTAAACAGACAACCTTTTAAAACAACAACATCGTATGAAAAGTGATGCCATTTCTGCTATTCTAATGAAATTCCAAATTTACATCCTAGTAGGGGAAATTTTATGAGAAATGTAATCTGGTAGTAACTCATAGTTGGGTGAGGTATGACTGTATAGATCAAACACTGTTAGCAAGAAAGATTGATTACTGTATAATTAGTGCCAATCGATTATGTGATATTAAAAAAACAACTATGGAAGAACCCAAGTAAGCATGCTGGCTGCAGCTGTAACATAATGTCAGAAAATAAAATTCTTCCCTAAATAGATATTAAGATTATCCCTATGTCACATGGAATATGGACTTTGGCGTTCCCATTCCCATGTCTGAAACCACAACCATAGTGATATGATAGCTATCTTATATGACCATTGTCTTTCAAACCAATGGATGCCATTTCCTTACATCATACATCTTACCCTTATGGTTTTCAGTCATGACCTTACCATCATGGATTCCTCAATTTCAGTATCCTGCTCAGTAAAATGGTAGACATCCCAGACCCAGAGGTAAATCTTCTCCACCAGTAACTTCAAAGGGTGATGCATTCATCTCAGATGGAAGAGGTTGAATCAGAAGATCAAAAGTTGCAGAGTGATAGGCATGATATTTTGTTCAGCAGGAGAATCCTTTGGCCTTTTGTTCATCTTCACCAGATGAAAAAGTCATCCCATCAATTTCATATATGGTGGATGATTTCAAGGCATTTCAGAACCTCAACAGAATGGCTGAAACCCTAGGAATACCAGTAGGAAAAGTTGTGTAAACTGTTTGACATTTTATACCCTGTCACGCAGGAGCATTTAATAATGCTGATTAATAAAGATATGTTAGACCCAGACACAAATCTTCAGCAGACCCCTGCTTCCATTGCAATGTCCAAATGAACAGATCAGATACCAAGTCCCATCAGAGTAATTTTATACTCACCCTAACTTGGGGTCAGTGGTTGTGATGGATACAAATGAAAAATCAAGGCAATCTGGTCCCAGGCAAAGTATGCCCCAAGGAATAAAAAAAATAGATATTTCTATGGCGAGGAAAAATATTATTTAGCTAGTTTACAAGTCAGAATAGCTAACTATTGGGCTTTGCTAGCTAAGTATGACTATCTTACAATGGGATAGTTTCCTAGTTCTTGGATAAACTTATGGGGAACTTAAGTAACAGATCAAATCTGCGTGTGCTGAGGGGAAATTAATTGCTAAAGTAACTTTTTCAGGCAGCTCTATATCCTGCTGATACAGCTACAAGATCAAGGGCTACTTGTGTCACAATGAGGAGAGATTCTTCATTGGCTTTGTCTGGTATCCCAAAAGAAGTACAGATGACAATAAAGGGCTTACCTTTTAAAGGACATAATTTGTAGCTCCAAGACTACTGAGGCATTATAGGCACTGAAGGAATCAAGATCAATCCTTCAGTGTTTATGGTAGTATAAAATATCATATAGGAGGAAACAATTACAACTTCAAACAGTTAAGACAAAGATTATCCTCTTATTTTTACCATCAAAAATCTAACTCGTTCAAGAAGAAATCACATATTGAAAAGTGTACTTCTTTAACCATGATATTGCAGTCTGGACCTAGCCAGAGACAGTAAATTTGATCCCCTGTATGAGGGTTCTGGACTAATCAGCAAGGATTACTCTACTTTGCCTTCCCCTCCTTTTGGTGGGTACCGTCTTGCTTTTCAAGCCTGCTTGGGCTCAAACAGTGGCTGGCCAGTGAGTCCTAGAAGTCATTCAAGAAGGTTGTCACCCAATTTCAGGGTTTGCCTCCTCCCTACATTTAACCCTTTCCCTCTTCTGTGATGATTCTCTGCTTCATCTGGCTCTATTAGAGATGGTGCTGGTTGCTTTCAGGGGAAAGGGTTCTATTTGCTATACTTCCTAATACCAAAGAAGGGAGGTTGGGGGTGCTTAGAACTAGGCTATCTCTTGCTTTTCTCTTATTTTTTTTTTGTCTGCTATGCTAAGTCCCAAAGGCATGACAGCAATTCTCTCTGCTTTCAGCCAGTACAAAGTGTGTCTTGCCAATAAAGAGATGGATGTGTCACAATTAGAGGTTTGAATAGCATATTGCCAAGTAGGAAGCATTTTCTAGAAAAATATGTGGGAGGATAGTGAGGACATCGCATATAAGGTTAAGAAAAGTGTAGTACCTATCTGAGGGTGGACAAAGCATCTTATCTTTATCACCATCTGTCACTTACTTTTTGATTTATTTAAATTAAATAAAATAGACCTATCCAAAAAACTCTGCAATCAATTACAATCATGTAGATTACCTTGGGAGGATCAGGTTAGCCTGCATCCCTTCACATCAGCTGGCAGTCCTCAAATGACAGACAATAAAAAATAAAAGCATTACCCACTATAACTATTAAAAGAGAGCTTTTATAAATGTATTGTCTTCTAGCAATTTAAATGCCACCTTTGATATGAGCCTTTGTATACATACAATTCACTGAAGGGCACCACACACACAATGATAACCAGAATGGTTTTTTTGGATACCAATGGCCTAACATGTCTCAGGCTAGCAGTACAAAAAATGGGTTTTTAATCCCAAACCAGCTGCTTTTGTAATGTGTATATTTACTGTGCAATAATAGCAAACATACTAGGGGGAAAAAACATTTCCCCCCTCAATATCTTGAGCTCCAAGGAAAGGAAAACTTCTGTTCTACAGGCCCGATCCTTTGAAGTCAGTGGAACTGAGCCAATGTACACTGTATGCTGAGAAGGGTTTACAATCTCTTAAAAATGAAGTACAGTGTTCAGAGAGGGTTTATAGACACACTGTTCTATTAGATATCTGGTCATTACTGTAGAGAATATGTCAGAATAAAATCATAATTCCAAGAATATCTGTTGTTGGACAGTTTAGAAACAAGCAAAAATGTGATACATCATATTGGGTCTGGGTTATTTTGTTGGTTGTGGTGTTGCCATCTGCCCAACACTACAACTTATAACCTCTGACTCACTGAAAGATAGTTTTTATAGCTTTCCTTCATGGAGGTGTTTGTGTTTAGAGTCTTCACTGGCCTCCCGAAAAATGAAATTTCTTTCCTGTGTTCTGTCCTGCAGAAACTGAGTTGTTTAGCATTTTATCTTGGTTTAATTTGGGTCATATTGCAACACAATGGCTGGACTCTATGAAGAATTCATTAGTCCAGGAATGTATTGTAACAACAACAAAAAAGAATTAATATTAGATAATAGTGCTAAGATATTTAGTTTTTTTTACTAAAGAAAAGATACTAAAGGGTCTTAAGGCACAATCAGGTAGACTCTTACACAAAACTAGTTCTTCTGATATCAAGACTGCACACATGAGTAAGGGCATGTAAGACCAGGCTCATGGTTTGCTTCAGTGAAATCTCACAATATGAAGTCCAGAATTTTATTTATTGTGATTTGGCTAATGGGATTTACAACACACCATCCTACCTGCAAGAATTTGATATAAAGAAATATAGTAAGAGCTGTCTGAGACATATGAAACGACCTGTGGCTGCTGGTAAAATCATATTATTAATGGTTTAATTTCTTATATTTTGCACAGGATTCAAGGTTCCAATTAAAACCCTGTTTGGGCCATTGCTTTGCCTTCCAGTTCTTAATCTTTCCCGAAAGCCTCATCACTTATCTAAAACAAAAGAAGAATGAGGTAAGGCGAGAAAGTAATGAAATGCAGCATAACACATCTGTCAAAGGAGCAGAGAGTAGCTTTAAAAAAAATCCAGGATCAGTGACATTCAGAAATTATTTGTTGAGCACTAAATGCTTTCATGTGAGGCATCTTAATTCCAAGGGGTCCATGTCTAAATTATGAGTCTAACATACACTGGGGGTTTGGTTGCTTGTGTTAGAGAGTTTTACAGTTGAAGTAGCCACGGGGTATAAATAACTGATGCCAGTACTGTGAGTGATGATCTGTATTGCTAAACAATCTCCTACTTGGTAGAATGCAACTCTTTAAGAGATTCTTTGACATTTTGGTGCTGAAATTATGAATACAATTAACATATTTAAAAGTTCTTTAACATACATTTTTTAAAATGTTAGATTTATATTCTCCAGATACAGGCAATCCTCGGACTTATGACACAATTGGTTCCTGAAAATTGCGTTGTAAGTTGCAACATCGTAACACGGAACCACAGTACGCTCCATTTTGGGACCGATAGTCGTAAAGTCTAAACCAATTGTCATAAGTCGAATCAGGGTGTCAATTCAGAAACCTTGTAAGTGCCGTTCATCATAAGCTGAACATCGTAAAGTCGATGTACCCCGAAGACAACAGTGGGCAATGTATTAAAAGACCTAACCTAATTCATCATGCAGAGGTCTGATGCTCTTTAATTCTTTATTGTTGATAATACATCTTTTTGAAATTCTTGTGCTTGACACTTCATTGCTATGTTGTGTCACTGTATTGCATTACTACATTTGATGGCAGATGGAACTAGGGGTGACATAGACAGAGGAAACACCAGTCCATGAATTTAAGGCATATGCGGAAAATTCGTCTGGACAGTCAATTGAAATGATCCTAATTTGTTTTCACTCCGTAATATCTGGAGAGTTTAGGGAGGGAAGGTTCAGGGAGGGTTGAGGAAAAAGTTAAATTTCTTCCTTTGCTCCTACAAGACTTTTATTGTATATGAGTATATTTAAAGGCTTATGCGCTTCTTTTAATGATAAGAAAAAGGAGAGGTATAGCCACGGGTACTTAGTTCACGTCTTATAGGCATCAGTTATTCCATTTCTGACCTTTCAGCCATCGCATCTTCACTTTATATAAGGGCCAAATTCTTCTGTTACTGCAATGTAAATCAAGACTATCTTCAAACTTCCATTGAATTCAATAGAGATGTTCTGGAACTAAACTGGTACAAATAACAAAGTTTGGCTCTAAATGGGAGAGTTGCTTCCATTTCAATATCAGATATTACAAAATTCTGCTCCCAGTTATACTCCTGGAACCCCAGTGGTGTCACTAAGGGCAGTATTTGGCTCATACTACTTACAGTTTCCCTTTTTGATATTCCTCTTTATTTCCCTGCCTATACATCATCCAGCATTAACGTTATTCATATTAATACATGGGACATCAGAGGAAGTTTTCAGGGCCATTTGCTAGGAGCAGCTTTGAGCCATCTCCTCTGATGGTTATGTGCTGCAGTGGTAAGTATTGTTTGTTTGCCTTGGTATTCACTTAATTGTCGTGATGTTGACTTGTCTGTCTGATGATATTTACAATAGATTATGATTATCCTTTGATGATGGCGATAATGCATTATGTTTACTTAACAACTAAAGTCTAATATTTATCTGTAGAATAGGAGCTGCATAGATAACCACAATTTTTTTCAAATATCGGTTTGATAATTACCATGCAGATGCAAAATATGGCTGTTTGTGTAAATTTTTGAAACAATAACTTGATATTTGTGATGCTGCTGTAATGGTCCTAATAATTTCATTAAGTGTCAACAATGCTTTTCGTAAACCTCCATTTTTTTAGTGTTTTCCTAATTCATCCCCAAAAGAACAAGGCCTCGCTCTGGGCTGAAATTTGACATACAATACATCATCCGTGACTAAGTTAACTTTTCCTTTTCAGGAAAAGTGTAAAATATCTTCAGCTCTAGGAGAAAAAATACTAACTATCTTCTCATGCGGTATAAAGGAGGAATAATTGCGATGAAGTCAGTGGAGTTATACCTCTGATAAATCAGTGGAAGTGAGATGAGAAAAAGGCCTAGTAAGCAGAAGTTTGTTTTCAGAAGCAACCATTGCTGTAACTAGGGTGACCATATATCCTGTTTTAGCCAGGACAGTCCCTTTTTTAAGCCCTGTGCTGGCCATCCTTAATTTATTTTATTTATTTTTTTTTTCAAAACTGGGCTTTTGTCTCATTTGCTCTTGCCAAACAAGAGCCAGCAAGATCAAACGGGACAAATGCACTGTTTTGCCAAGAAAACTGCGGTGCAACCCCTCAAGTTGGATGGACAGCGATGGGGGTTGGGCCAGGCCTATGAATGAGGGGAACTGAGGGACCTTGGGCTGGCCCCACACAGGCGGGGAAGAGAGGAGGGCCTTGGCCTGGCCCTGCACAGTGGGGGGAGGGGGCTTGGGCCAGCCCTGTGCGGTGTCCAGTTTTCCCTTGGGGAAAATATGATCACCCTAGCTATAACTCTCCTGTGATGGGTTGAACCCCTCTTTTTCAGGGTGCCACTGGATGCTCTGGGATCCCACTGAGCCAATGAACTGAGCTGTAGCTCACGAAAGCTTATGCTCAAATAAATTTGTTAGTCTCTAAGGTGCCACAAGTCCTCCTTTTCTTTCTACCAGGGTGGGTTTCCTTTATTCTGTTCCGCTGTGACAAGCTCTCAAGCCCCTTTCCAGTATACACAGAGGCAGGGACACGCCCAGCTGTAGAATCACAGAAGGTCTGCAATTAGCTTTTTGTGGGAGGGTCCAGGTAGGGGAATGCCCAGCTCTCCCGTGCACATACCCTCTGGAGTGTAAACCCAAAATAATAATGTTTTGCACTATATAGAGATCTATATTGCATAAGCTCATAAAAACTGCCCCCTCCCTCAATCTGGAGTGAGATATGCACAGCTCTTTGCTCCCCTCCCCCCCAGTTATGAATGGCACAAACTGGGTTTTGGTATAAACAAGAAATAAGTTTAACTACAAAAGATAAATGTTAAGTGATAATAAGGGATAGCAAACAGAACAAAGCAGATTACTGAGCAAATAAAACAAAACACACAACCTAAGCTTAATTCTAAATGTAGGCAAGTTACAAAGTTTCTGCAGCTTATAGTTCGTTATTGCTCTTTACAAACTTGTCTCAGCCTGGACTCAGCCCTTGCCTTTCCCCAATGTAGTTCCTTTGTCTCTTCAGGTGCTTTCAGCAGTCTTCCTCCTTGGGCGGGGAGGCAATGGAGAATAGTACTCATTGACTCTCTTCCCCAGCCTTAAGTAGGATTCACATAAGGCAGGAATCCTTTGTTTCCAGTGGAAAAATACCAGCAGTATCCAAGGTGGTACTCTGTACCAGTGAAATCAGGAGATGTCCTTGCAGTGTCAAAGCAACATCCCAGGAAGCTTCTCAGGATGGTGGGAGATTAGTATCTAAGTTCTAGTGTCCTTCTTAAATGGCTCATTCATGCTAATTGCCTACAGTCTGATGGGCGTTCCCCCAAGTCAAGTGGAGTGCCCCAGGGGTCGGTCCTGGGGCCCGTTTTGTTCAATATCTTCATAAATGATCTGGAGGATGGTGTGGATTGCACTCTCAGCAAATTTGCGGATGATACTAAACTGGGAGGAGTGGTAGATACGCTGGAGGGGAGGGATAGGATACAGAAGGACCTAGACAAATTGGAGGATTGGGCCAAAAGAAATCTAATGAGGTTCAATAAGGATAAATGCAGGGTCCTGCACTTAGGATGGAAGAATCCAATGCACCGCTACAGACTAGGGACCGAATGGCTCGGCAGCAGTTCTGCGGAAAAGGACCTAGGGGTGACAGTGGACGAGAAGCTGGATATGAGTCAGCAGTGTGCCCTTGTTGCCAAGAAGGCCAATGGCATTTTGGGTTGTATAAGTAGGGGCATAGCGAGCAGATCGAGGGACGTGATCGTTCCCCTCTATTCGACACTGGTGAGGCCTCATCTGGAGTACTGTGTCCAGTTTTGGGCCCCACACTACAGGAAGGATGTGGATAAATTGGAAAGAGTACAACGAAGGGCAACAAAAATGATTAGGGGTCTAGAGCACATGACTTATGAGGAGAGGCTGAGGGAGCTGGGATTGTTTAGTCTGCAGAAGAGAAGAATGAGGGGGGATTTGATAGCTGCTTTCAACTACCTGAAAGGGGGTTTCAAAGAGGATGGCTCTAGACTGTTCTCAATGGTAGCAGATGACGGAACGAGGAGTAATGGTCTCAAGTTGCAATGGGGGAGGTTTAGATTGGATATTAGGAAAAACTTTTTCACTAAGAGGGTGGTGAAACACTGGAATGCGTTACCTAGGGAGGTGGTAGAATCTCCTTCCTTAGAGGTTTTTAAGGTCAGGCTTGACAAAGCCCTGGCTGGGATGATTTAACTGGGACTTGGTCCTGCTTTGAGCAGGGGGTTGGACTAGATGACCTTCTGGGGTCCCTTCCAACCCTGATATTCTATGATTCTATGATTCTAAGTATACACAGTTGTACATAGTCAAACTTCCAAACTTCAGATACAGAAATGATACATGTATACAGTGGTGAGCTGGAGCCGGTTCACTGGAACCAATTGTTAAATTTAGAAGCCCTTTTAGAACTGCGCGGACAGTTGGTTCTAAAAGGGCTTCTAAATTTAACAACCGGCCAAAAGTGGCGCCTTAGGCGCCACCTCCGTGGGTGCTCTGGGGCAAATTTGGTGGGTGCACCCACCGGCAGTTCCTCGCCCGGCCCCAGCTCACCTAGCCTCCGCCTCCTCCCCTGAACGCGCTGCCATGCTCTGCTTCTCCGCCCCCCTGGCTTCCCGTGAAACAGCTGTTATGGTTCTTAGGGGCGGGGTGCAGTGGGCACCCACTACGGTGGCCCATGAGACCCTCCTTCCCGGTTCTGGGGGCAGTCAGAGGACAGGGGAGGGGGGTGGATGGGGCAGGGGTCCCAGCGGGGGGGCATCAAGGAACATGGGAGGTTGGATGGGACAGGAGTCCCGGGGGTCAGGGGCGGTATATGACCCCCTCATGGGATGAGGAGGGAACTGGTGGTTAAGATTTTGGCAGCTCATCACTGTATATAAATTGGATAATCATGTTCAGCAAATCATAACCTTTCCAATGATACCTTACATGACCCATCTTGCGTAAAATAGATCTTAGTTATGCCATATTTATATCATAATATTTTTATGAAGAATACGGGGTGTCACAACCCCCAAATCATTGTTTCTTGTAATGAATGCTTGCACGTGAATACTACATGATGGTGGTGGTGTTTATTTGTATTACCGTTATAACTTGGAGCCCTACTCATGGACGACAGATCAGTAACACATAATATATGTACCCTTATACACTCCAGACAGATTTTTAATGATGACCACGGGGTATCTACACACGTGGTCTCCCTTAAAAATTTGCGTTGTATAACAGATTTACCTGAATATTAGAAGTACTCTAGGACTATCCTATGATTGGTATAGAAAATTTGAGTAATGTATGAAAATGCTATTTTGGGTGTATTTGAAGGTTGCTAAAATATAAGCATTATCATCTAGCACATCCTCTGTGACCTACACAGAGGCCTCATGGTACCTGATTCTAGTCCCACCTCTTAAATTAAGAGTGACTCAGTATAGGTCTAAGAAGTTATGCTGGTAGCATTTCAGAGCCTTTCCCTTAATTGATGACAGCCATAAAAATTTGAGATAAACTAATTCTTTTGGTTTTTTATCATTACAAATTTTAATATCAAAACCTGCCAGTTACTGTAATGTCTTCACTTCAAAATTGTTTTTCTGAGGTATTCCAATAATTTAACAAATATAATTCTAGAAATTAACTGTTTGGGAGCATAACTTCCTTCTCATGAATAGTGTGGATCACTTATTGATACTCAGTAAAACCACTTTTTGTTTCAGTGCAAACATTTCTATTGTGCTTCTGTAAGTAAATATATCCATGTTTTTGTAAAGTTTCTTTCTGTGAAGGATGAGAAGATATTTTCTCCCATCTGTCTGATTTTTTGTAAGTTGATATCAAAATCAGAGACAAAGACCTTAGAACAATAGGAAAGATTGTTTTCTTTAACAGGCTAAAAGATTCATGTTTAAAATCTTTTGGGCATTGACGGGTCATTTATTTGATGGGCAGATATGTTTCATGGTTTGTTATAATTGCAGTAGTGTGTTTAAGATATAGATAGATAAATATTCATTTTACTTATGAGATAGCTTATTGTCCTTAGTGTACAGCAACAAGCTATTATGTCATGGATGAGAGATCTTGATTCGAGTGTTCAGTGTACAATTTCTGCAGGGCTGAAGGCTTTCAGTGATTCTCGTCTTTTCAATGTACAAATCCTTTGTTTGAATATAAACTTTGATTATGCTAGATTAATCTTTATCTATTAATTGTTAGGTGTACTAATTGCATGATTATACAACACCATTATGAGTAATGTTTTCTGCTGCTTTTTTATTTCCTCCCTTTATTTGGTGCAATCAGAAAAAATGTTCTGTCGTCCAAGTCCTTTAGAAGATACATGCATTCACTGGACGTGGCCAATACCTAATGCAAAAGAGCTTTAATGGGGTTACAGCCCTTCAAAATGAAGTGTGGTTTGTTTGATAATCATTTTAAGATATTTATTTTTTCAAAAGATTCATGCAGGTTTGCCAACAAAAAAATCTAGTGTGTGGTGAACTTTTCCCATTTTAGATACAGTACTATTTTAAAATGCTTGAGGGTTCTCAATACAGTCAGAGGTTCGCTCTAAGGATTTTATACATTCATTTCTGGCTGGGGCTCACATCAGATTTTCTATTAATATTTCCATGATGAAGTAGGAGTCAGGCTGCTGGAAATGGCTATGCAATCAATGAAAAATACTTTGTAACAATAGTGTTCTTTGTGCTTTTATTTGAGGATTTAAAAGCAATTTACAAATATTAATAAAGTCGTATAAAAATCTTGTGAAACTAGATCAGTATTAATATTCCATTTTAAAGGCTAGTAAAATAAGGAACAATTTAGTTACCAATACGGTCTGAAAACTACCTACTAATTTTGCATGCTTCCATTTCTGTGTGCCAGCACACCTGGAGAGATCTACAGTTTTATCTTCAAACGTGCTGAACTGCAGTTCCTGCTGAAGTCCATAATTACAGTCCAGTTTTTGAGTATTTGGAGAAGCTTGACTCCTGAATCTAAACTTAAGGGCTGTGGTCTCTGTCTAATTTTTGATTAAACTCAACCTAAAAATCAAACTCCAAGGAATAAGAATATTATGCGGACAGTAATTGTAAAGAAGAAATAGGGTTCACTGGCTCTCGTGTGGCCCAAATCAACTTTCCAACAGCTATATCCACCTTACTTCACAGGTATACATGAAATATATTCATTAAAACATACTATGTTCAATATAAAGTCTGTTTTTGTGCTAGAGAAAAGCCAGATCACCAACTATGTATTTAAGGGCAAAGAAAGAACAGCCATCTAATCAAAATCCAGGAGGCAAAGCATTTGGTAGAGGTTTTCAGCAAGCTCTTTTTTATTCAGAATCAAATACAATGTACTAAGTGTATCTCATTAAAACTTCATAAAGTAATTGTTCAAATTTTACAATCAGTTCTGTACCTTATTATAAAACTTCCTTGCTGTGTTTACAGTACATTTAAACACTTTCAGCTATGAATGGTGTTTGAGACATGGAAAGAGGTTACAGTATTAAGTTATCTACAAATTATTTTTCTCATGTCTCAACTAATTTGTCACAGTGTAATTTGGTACCAACTTTTAGAAGCAATAGTTTCACAAATGCTAACAATGGATTTGGTTTCAATTCCAAAATATGAGATTGCCAGGACCTTAAAGTAGATAACTATGAGCTTGATACTGTACTCTTTACTCAGACAAAACTCCAGTTATGAATAGGAGTGCCATGCTATAGAGAGATCTTTTAAAAAAATGTTCAGTAATATGAACATCAAGCTAATACGGCTTAACTCTTGAATCTGCTCTCAGATATTTTTGATTTAATTTCTTAAACAAAATGCTCTGTTTTTAAAGGGGAGTAAAGAGCATTTCTTGGCAATAACTTGTACCATCAATCAGTGAAGTGTCATTTCTTTAATTATGTACACAAAATATAAAACTGGGAGTTACTGTATAATTCCAACTGTGTGTGTTTTTTCAGTCAGTCACCATGGAGACAGCTTCTTGCAATTTTCCAAAGTTCTGTCCCTTCAGATAAATGCACCTTTAAACAATTCAAATGATTTCATGATATTTAAAGTCTCTTTTAGAAATCGGATGTCTTAGCTTAATTTAATAATCTATTTGTGTTTAGTGTAGCAAAATCATATACTTAGTAGCGCTGTTGCTTCCCTCTTCCAATATGTTTTGTAAATCAGCGACTCAGTAACACACAGGAGACAAAACTAATCCACCAGAAAAGCTCAAAGTTAAAAATACCAATAGATGTTTCCTATATATCTTTTTATTGTGTTGACCTTAACTTATTATATAATGATGATAAAGTCTTAGCAATCTTCTGAGACTAGATCAGTATTAACAACCCACCTCAAAGACTAGTAAAATGAGGAACAAATTAGTTACAGCCACATTGTGAAAACTACCCACTAATCTTGTTACATAATACTGATTGTTATATACCATGGCTAATGCATGCTTTTACTAGCATTAGATGCTTAGGACACCATAAGTAACCAGCATCACATTGTGTCTTCTCTTTGCCATTGCTGGCACCAGGAAGTCAATACCTTATGAAATGTGTAACTCCTTTCTGAACACTTATAAAATGACACAGATCTCAGTTAAGTGTTTGAATTTTTTTTTTGCAAGCAAGCTTGCAGAGCTTTCAACACCAGCATTCAAATCTCTGGTGAACAGCTGGTTGCTGCCCTAGTCACTATTCATCTCCTGCATATGTAAAATATTGATGCTCAGAGAGGAAAATATATTTTTTAAAGTGTAAGTAAAACGTATGTATGATATTAGAACCATGTTGGTTGCAGAATATTAGAAAGACAAGGTGGGTGAGGTAATATCTATTATTTGACCAACTTTTGCTGGCAAGAGTGTCAAGCTTTTAAATTCAATACCTTATGAAATGTGTAACTCCCTTCTGAATCTAGAACACTTATAAAATGACACAGAGCTCTTCTTCAGGGCTGTGTAAATTTAAAAGCTTGTCTCTCTCGCCAGCAGAAGTTGGTCCAATAATAGATATTACCTCACCTTGTATCTCTAATATCCTGCAACCAACATGGCTCTAATATCATGCATACATTTTACTTACACTTTTAAAAATATACATTTTCCTCTCTGAACATCAATATTTTCATATGCAGGAGATGAATAGTGACTAGGGCAGCAACCAACTGTTCACCAGAGATTTGAACGCTGGGGTTGAAAGCTCTGCAAGCTTGCTTGGAAAAAAAATTCAACACTTAACTACAGGTTTCAGAGTAGCAGCCGTGTTAGTCTGTATTCGCAAAAAGAAAAGGAGTACTTGTGGCACCTTAGAGACTAACAAATTTATTAGAGCATAAGCTTTCGTGAGCTACAGCTCACTTCATCTGTAGCTCACGAAAGCTTATGCTCTAATAAATTTGTTAGTCTCTAAGGTGCCACAAGTACTCCTTTTCTTCTTTCAACACTTAACTGTCATCCTTTTGGGCTCACAATGAAGAAGAAGGCTGGAAATATCAAGTCACTAGAGGAATTCAAGTCTCTGTAAGCACGAGGTCTGAACAAGACACTAGTGTCAAGAAATTGCTCAAAAATCATGGAGGTGGGGTGCATGCACCAATTGCATGCCAGAGTGAGGGGTGTGAAATGGTATCATGGAATAAGAATAGATGCTAACTATATATCAGTATTACATGCTCTTATCAAAAGACTTTAGCAAGTTTCATTTTACTTAAGACTGTCTACAAGTAATATTTTAATACCTTTTTATTGCCTGGTTATTTGATTTTTTGCTAGCAGCCATGGAGGAAGGTAATTGGAAACCTAATGGTAAATAGAAGATCTGAGAGTAGAACTGGGGAAAGGTTAACTAAAAGCTGATTTCTTTTTTTCGGTCTCTCTCTTTGACATCTACTTGGACACATTTCTTCAGTTTTAGCAATCTCTACTCCCCCCCACCCCAGTATATAAATAAATCTGGAGATTGTTTGATAATAGTCATTGACTTTGGTTTCAGGATTAACTTTCTACCTCTGGAGAGCTAGGATAAAATCCCATATAAGTATGCTGTTCTCATCATAATCCCTAGTAGACATTTGTCCACATCTTAAAATCACCAACAAAGAAATCTCAGTATAATAATCTTTTTCTACTCAAGAGAAGCTCCGGACTGAAATAGTAACGGGTACGGCAGATCAGGATTGAGCTGCTCGGGAAAGTGTGAACGGTGGGAAAGTAGTAGTATCCTTCATGATATACTCGTCTCGTGTACATTAGGGCTAAATTCACATACAAATATACAAATACAAAGGCATGACATATGCAAAACAAATCTTTGTAAACACAGATAAAAACAGCATGTTTAAGCTCTTAATTTAATTACTGGACATTTGATTTGTATCTGAAACACAGCAGGAAGAGGAGAGAGAGATTGCATGCACTGGAATAAAAATAGCTCATTTAAATGCACAATATTTTCCATTAAACTGTCCCTTAGACTTACAAGCCTAGAGGATTGTTTTCCCTCCCCCTCACTGACTTTTTTTTTTTTACTTAATTTCAGTATGAAACAATAGGAACTTGGATCAAGATCATAACACACGATATTTCCAACTATTTAAATACATTGCATTTATAGGTATTATTGCATCTTATTACATCATCACTAGCAAAATAAAGTGCTATGTTAACTAGGCATGACACAGACACAGTATCAAACCCCAGGGACCTTCCCCCCACCTTGTCATTTAACTGGGGTGTATGAGTCCACCCACATCCCCCCCCACCTAGTTGCCTGGGCCAGTTTTAATCTCCTGTTTGAACTCCTACAACTGGAGAGTTCTGCTGATTTTCATTTCTGAATGATCAGTGATTTGGAAACTGAATATACACTCAGCAAAAAAAGAGATTGTAAAACAAATGTGCCAGCATTGTGTGTTGTGTTTGAGAGGTCATCAAGGTTTTCTACAATGAAAATTCTTTGATGATTATGCAGTTAGGAATCATGTTTTGTTTAATTTGTTTTTCCTTGAAATAATTTTATTGATTGCTATTTTCATAGCATGTGGATCAAATTGCCATTTTTTTCTTTCTCCAGGTTTAGTATTTTGTTGTTTTGCACACATTTCTATATTTCTACATTTCATGCAGGAGAGAGTCCAAAAGGTTACATAAATGTATTGAATAAATTTCAGTTTTAAGTCTGTGAGTGATTTATTATACCACTGCACACTTTGTTGCATCTCTTTTCATTAATGTGAAAGGGGAATGTTATCTATTTATATATTATCCAGTATCTTCAACACTTTACAATGGGATGTATTAGTTCTTAATAATTCATGAAGAATTCAGTCTGGGTAATTTATTAATAATATGGCATCAGTTATTTCTCCATTAAACTTATCATTCTGTTTTATGGTTGTATTTGAAAGTAGTGGTGAAATCTTGTTGTACCCCTTGGCATTTGAAGTACTATATAGAGATGTATATGCAGTATAAAAACTTCAGTTTGAGATTCAGAGTAGAGCTGTTTTTCACTGGAAAATGCTGGTTTTTCAAAACTTTGCAGGGATGCATCGGATTCAACAAAACTTTTGTCAATAAAGGTATTTCATGTCATGGATGTGTGGGTGAGACAAACTCGCCCTAGAAATAGCCTGGTGATCAAGTCACTCCACTGAGGTGTGAGAGACGTAGGTTCAAATCTCTGCTCTACCTGATCCATATCGGGGATCCACATCCCAGATGAGTGCCATAATCAGTGGGTTTATAGAGTCAGTCTCTAGCCCAATGAATATATAACAATTTGTACAAAGTGGGACACCTCTAACAGGAGAGACTAAGCCTTTCTCCCCACCCCCCTCACAGAATGTTGAATAGCCTGTTCGTTAGGGCAGTCATGTGGGAGTCCCAGCTTCAAGTCCCTGGTCTGAATCAGGCAGAATAGGAATTTGAATTTGCATCTCCCACATCCCAGGTGAGAGTCCTGACCACAGGCTATTGGGATGGGGGTTTCTCTTCTTACTTTTTGTTGAAAAACTTAAAGGTTTCAGGTTTGTCCAAGTGTGAAATGGGAAACTGTTAGAAATCACAAAACTTCTCATGGAACAGGAAAACCACTTCCTGCCCAGCTCTAATGTGAAGTAACTCCCTATGGGTTTAGGGTTGCCAACTCTCCAGGATTGTCCTGGAGTCTTCAGAATTAAAGATTAATCTTTAATTACAAATGTCATGTAACAAAACCTACAAGAATTCATCCAATCAAAGTTGATAACCCTATATGAGCTTGTCTACTCAGGAAGTTAGTGGAAAGTAAATTAGGGTGCAAATTTAAAGTGCAATAGCTATTCCTCACGAATTCTCTATGTGGACACTCCTACTGAACATTAAAAGTGCTTTTTATAGTCAAATGTCAGCTTACTCTGTGTTAACTATGGGCTTGTCTATACAGGAAATTATGATCTGTCTACAAATTTTTCATATCCCATCACTGATCTTTAGTTCTGTTTCCTAATCCCTGTGTATCTATTTCATATTTTCTGTGCATCTATCCCAATAACTTGTATATCGATTCTGAGTTCAACTCAGTAATAGAGTCACCTTATGCTGAATATCTGGTACCTGGAATAAGTTTATACAGTATCCAAATCTAAATGTATCAGGATATAGAACACTAAAGGTAGTTCCATCCTAAACTATCTAGCATTTTGGCCTTTAGTGTAGTGTTGCTATAATCTGGTCACTTGACCATTTTTGTATTGATAAAATCAATAAAAAGTTTGATTTGCTTTTAATCCTTCATGATTTTGATGTAAATCTTTAAAATGACAGCATTAAAATGGTCATCATTAAAAATGACAGCATTTGCTAACAGGATATCTGTTTTACCACTTTTTACCCCAGACTTGCACAGGACATAACTATGATAAAGCTGTGGTATCAGTTCCTGAATGCTGACATTTTAATGGTGACCTCTGTTGTATCTCTGGTGAAATGGGTCTAATAGCATCCTAGTATTTTACAGTTAATTTCAAGTGATTTTTATTGGGGTTTATTTGTTTTTGTTCCTTCTTGCAGTAGGTTTTGTGGGCTGTCATAGTCTGATAGTGACCTTTGAAGCCACTTGCTATGGAACAACAAATCTTGATGTTCCCAGCAAAAAGTCAATATCTGCTTATTGTTGTTGCTAAGGGGGGTTAGAATTGCTGTTCATACGAAACTTGAACTTTATTTCTCAAAATCCATAGTATAGTGACACTTTACCAATTTTGTCATTTCGTTTAAACGTGCTGTAGTTAGTGAATTTAAAAAGCATATAAAAATAGAAGTGCTATAAAGCCACAACCCCACACTGTGCCACTACGGTTTGGATTTCATTAACCATGTGCTGCCTAATGTCACCTACAGATCCAGGGAGTGAAGTGGAGTATGACCAGAACAGGATCTGCTCTTTTATTGCCCTTCCTTGCATTCTTAGGAGAAGCTAGTACAAGGACTTCCATTGCATTCCCTTACTCAAAGCCTAAAGCACAATGAGGCCACTGAATAAACCAACCAAACTCTTTTTCTGGTGAGGTTTTCCTCCTGTCTGTCTGTGTATTTGTCGTTGGCAAAAATGCACCATTTTTGCAAGCTTCTAGGTGGGTTAAGAACTAGGAAACTAACCTGATCCAACACTTGCTCTGGAGCTTCTTAAGGACTCAGTCCCGTAATCTGATAAATGAGTGTGTGTTGCCAGGAGTCCTTTTAAAATTAGATATGTGCTTTAATGTAAAAGTTTAATGCTGTCAATTTGAAATTGTCTTGAACTCCTAGGTTACAAAAGACCTCACATTGCATGCCCGTGGTCTGATCCTTCTCACATTCAAATCAATTGGACTTTAACATTGACTTGAATAAGGAGCAAGACCAGATGTGAACTTAGAGTCTGTGGTCTTCTACACTCTGTTACCATCTTGATCTCATTCACTTAAGTGATCTCTTGTTGCTGCATTTGAAGCTTTCAAAGTTTTGTTTCTGATTTAACATTTTCTGACATGCTAATAATTCTCAGTCATATGACCCCTAAGGGATTTCAATATAAAGCCACAATGAAGACGGAAAATTCTTAAGGCCTTTATCTTGCAAAAATTTAATCCATGAAAAGTCCCACCAAGGCAATGGAACTACTCACATGCATATGTGATAATGGTGGTAATGCATAAGTGTTTTCAGGATGGGGGCCTTAGTTTGTTGTCTGAGATCTATCACACCTAATAAAGTGATGGCACTATAACTTATTTTGTAAGATGTGTGATGCCTGCATGCTACCACTGGTACAATTATTGTTAATCAAGTTTGGAAACTCTCTCATACTCCTACTCCAATAGCCAGAGATGCTTTTTAAGGTATGAAAAAATCATTTTCTGTGTCCTTGAGTCATCCAACTTAGCACTGACGCACAGTGTGCTCTTACTTAAAGGTTTCTGAATGAAATCTTGTGCTTCAGGCATGAAGATTAGTCTTTCCTGGGTAATTGTACCTGGAGAAATATTATAAACACATTCTGTGATGTTTTGTTCTTACAAAACAAAAACCATTATGAACAAGGTATGCGAAAACAATGCTGCAGCATTTCATTCTGATGAAATTTATTCCAGTGAAGGGCACTAATATTACATCCAGATTGTATTTCATTGTGTTACTTTTTGCAAACAGAATATTCTTAAGGGAGTTTATTATTTATAGTTTTATTTTAAAAGAAAAATAGAGGAAAATAACATTTTTATAAATAGTAACTGAAAGGGAACAGAGCATTTGGATTGTTGACTTTTCTTAATATCCTTGTGAGAACATAATCTTTTGCTCTTTTCAGTGCTTCCCTTTTAGGGGGGATAGTTATTTTTTCAGAGTGTTACAGTAGCTAGGATATCACACAAAACACTGGTTATATTTGTACCATTTTTTTCCTGTGTTCTCTGGGGAGAATAAGAGGCAGTGAGAGTAAGGCTTCTCTGTCGAAGACAAAGTATGAAAATAAATGTTATACAAGCCTTTTCTTAAACTATAAGTTTATGTGATGGAGTGAAATTGATTGTGACAGATTTTCACTCTGTTACTCAACAGTGTGTCAATTTTCTGGTTTAGACCTGATCCTGTGAGGTGCCAAAGAGTCTCTCTTTTGAAGGGGCTAAGCGTCTTTAGCTACTGTTGACTTCAGCAGTAGTTGAAGACAAACACTACTCAGCATAGGACTTGCAGCCAGATATTGCCTAGAAAATAAAGTAGGAAGCTAAGTTTTGACTCTTTGCTTGCTTGGGCTGGGGATTTCACTCTCAGATCGAATGTATTCAGATAAGTGAATATCAGTGCTGACAAGATAGGGAAGGAGGTTACTGTTGAGGGGACAACAAGGTGGATGACTCAACTGATAAAATCGTCATCAAGGTTCCCCTGAAAAGTTATTCTATTTTTGTCTTAAATATTATATTTATAGTCCAAAATGTCTGTCAAGGAAGGCATTGTTAAAGAAAAATGTCAACTATCCCTGAAAGAGAAGCTGGAGTCAAAATGTCCACATTGCATGCAGTATGGAGCTTTACAATGTTAGAGTATGCCATGGTGGTGGCCTTTTGGATCAAGTCTTTGGCTTACTGAGTAAGGACCCTGTATCTTTGAACAGGAAAAGCCTGAACTGGAATGACGACAATGCCTCTTCCTGATGTTCTTGCACAGCTGAAGTGTTTGGAAATGTTTATGTTCAAAATGCAATTGCTGACTTTTCACACAGTTTTTGCTTGGATGCAAAATGTCTGATATCAGACCAAAAAGTCTTTTTTCTCTCTTACCCATCAAATTTATGTAATTAAAAAAAATGCTTTCTCCAACCATGAAACCTTTTTTTTTTTTTTGCCCTGTGAATAAACTAAGCAAGGACACTGAACAAGACTGTCCAAGGAAATTGCATGTGCATGCATGCTATATTAAGCACACATAACATATATGTAAATTTATTTAATTTATAGAAATATTAAATAGGTCACCCATCCATATAGTCAGTGCACTGTGGACATAACTTATAAATATATATTAAATGCAGCACTGTAAGGTAAACTATCACAAATCCCCTGGATACTTATATACACATAAAATAGGGGTTATTCATAACAATATTTATAGTTAAGGATGCAGAAAAATTTCCATTCTAATGGGCGATTTTAAGACTATATTGTAATGCATATGCACACTGAGACTAGAAGGGGATAGAAAAAAGTAAATATTTTAAATTCTTGATAGCAAAGCAGCTATAGAGCTGCTGGCATTTTATATTCTCATTCTGTCTTAACAACACTTAGCCAATGGGCAAAGACATATTGTATTGCTACCTTCTGTGTGATTCATTCCTCCCATAAAGCAATCTGTTCTTTTAGTGGCAGTTGTTATTAATCAAGCTTTCTACCTCTATTAGAGTAGTTGTTGGCTCAGTCACTTTGGTGTACATAATCACTAACTTTCTCAATTACACTAGTGAGTAGGTGTTACTTATATGCCTGTCAAGGGGATGCTAGTGCATTTACTGTGGTGCTTTGCAGTTTTAGTGAGAACACGAATTTCTGAAGGGTGATTGCCTCTTCTTAACATCATATATTCCTCTCAGAAACCATAGAGAAAAAGAATTGGATGTTCCAATCTCGATTTATTTTTGGAACATTAAAATGTTCCAAAGTGCAAAGGAATGTTTCTCTAGAAGCAATCATTTCCTAATGTATCCGCAGAAACACTAGACCTGCACTATCCAAAAAAGAGTGCTGAAAAAGCTACAGTAGAAATTTTGTACAATACTGTGTATATTTGGAGACTGAGCACAAAAATTATCTCTTGCAAAATTTAATGTGAGAGAGGAGGAGGCATTTTCAAGTGAGAACTTTATTTTTTTATATGGTAACTATTTTCCCTGACAAAGTGGCACATTTCTGTCAGGGACAAATACAAAGACAGACAGGAGGAGGAAAATATTTATAATTAATGGGATATAAAGTCACTCTTATTTTAATGCAGAAAGCTGATTGCTGACATAATAGGAAAATTTTGCCCCAGAAGTACCAAGAAAACAAAAATAGTTTCATGTAGGCAGTGTGGTCTCTCTCTCTGTCTTTTATGTTCCTAAAATCTCATGTTTCATGGCTCCAGCTGGTCACTTGCAGAAGTCAGGAAGTGATTCCTCTCTCCCCCATGTGTTCTTGGGGATTTTTTGGTCTCCTTCCTCCGAAGCATCAGAGAGATGGTGGCGACACTAGATGGGGTAGGCCAGTGCTCTGAGGTGACACCATGCATTCTCTCTCACACATTCTTTGCTGACTAGTTCTTGCTCACATGCTCAGGATCTAACTGATTGCCATATGTGGAGTTAGGAAGGATTTTCCTCCAGGTCAGATTGGCAGTGACCTTTTTTCCCCCTTACTCTGCAGCATGCGGTGAGAGTCACTTGCCGGGATCATCTGGTTATATCTTTCTTAATTCATTGGAGGGGCCTTGGGCATTGGTGCACCTCGGTCCCTCCTGTTCTCTGCCTGTGGCACATAATAGTTCATTCTGCTGTGGGCTTCCACACTTCCATCTAATTATTGTGGTTGAGTTCAGTGTGTGGGTTCTGGATGGTGAGGTCAAACCAGATCAGCTGATGGTCCCTGCTGGCCTTAAACTCTTGACTCATTTCTATGACTTTCTGTGCAGCATTTGGAGAGCATTCTGATTGGCTGATTTCAAATAAAGACAAAAAGTGTTTGCCAACAAACATAGAGGCCACAGGGGTATACATGTCTGTGCATCTCTGTTTCCAAAATGGGGTTTCTTATCTTTTCTCCAAATCCATCTTCACCTCCTTTCTTCTATATCACCACTGACTTCTGCACTTCCCCCCCCCCCAATCACAGGCTTCAATTAATCTTTCCCTTCTAAGTACGTTCTTTGCTTCTTGACCCCAACACATAGTTTTCTTTCTAATATCAAAATCTAGCCTTTGCTCACTCTTCCTGGTTTTTTTCATTAAAAAAACAAACTTGTCACCATCCTGGAAATCCTTTTTATCTTGATTACAGTAGTCTTCTCCTTTCTTGTTTGTCCCTTGTCAAATCTTTACAAAACATTGTTGCTAAATTAATCTTCCTCTTCTGCCACTCTGCAAACATTCTTTTCTATTTAAACCTCTCCACAGCGTTCCTGACTTCTACTGCATTAAAATCCAGCTCTTAGCTCATCATCCCTTCAAGCCCCTACATAGTCCTGCCTATATTTCACATCTTATTCCCAACTCTTCTTTTTCTGTCTTATATTTCCCCCATCCCAGTAGTCTTTCTGCATCTTTCAACTTTGTCCCTTTTTTCATACTATCCTGTGCTCTTATATCAGCCTCCTACTTCCTGTCTACCAAAGGCTGTCCCCTTATCCCTCAAGTGCTTCCCTCATATCCCCCTCTAATACATCATACATTTCCACACACTCCTTTTCCTCAGCCATTGTTCTGCTTTTTTAGACGAACACCACTTTGGGATGGGACAATGCCTTAATCTCTGGTCTGAAAATCTCATGCACATTTACCATGTTATATAAGGAATAAAACCTGGAGCTCCAGCTGGTGCCGCTTCTATTTGATTTTGAATTCTGCATTTTAAAATAAAGCATTTTTGCAAATGATTTCGTAATAAGAAATATGTCAGATGATAGTGCGCATCCCAGGGTCCCAAACCTGATTTAAGAAGACTTTTTATTCATTTATCCTTGATACTGCCCAACACATTCAAAACTCTGAGGTTTCTTCCTCTTGGTATGAACCTCTCTAAATAGGAAGCAATTTGGTGTCTGATTCTGCTCTCATTTTCCATCACCTAAAGCGGGGCAGCGTCATTGAATTATGTGGAGTTACTGATGTAAAACCAGAATGACTGAGAGGAGCATCAATCCCAGGTGTTCTTTAACACTGACTCCATGTACTTAACGTATATTAATATACCAGTGTAGAGAGGTGCTCCTTATTAAAACTTGAATTTTCGTATGTTTCTCTTTAGGTGAATCACCCTATCTCCAAAATAAAAAACACTAGTCAACCTAGTGGCAAAGCACTGTAGACATTGCAGAATCCATTCCTGTAGCTCTTTATTTGCCTTTGCCGGCTTGTGTTCTGGATGTCGTGATTATTTTGTGTTTTTCTATTTGAAAAGAACATTAAACTGTTCCCCCACCCGCCCCCGCATCAGACCTGCATAACAACAGTTGGACAGCAGTTGCTTCATTTGCACATATATATTTTTGAGTTATTGCTCTGAGGGTAGCAATTAGCTGTGCAGTTACAAGTGTATTTAACTGTCAAGATATACATTGGTTATTGTAACTGTGGATTTTTTTAATGTCATAATGTCATATGTTCCCAGGGGGAACATAGTGATTTCCTTGCAAGGACACTCATATTAAACAGATCTTAGTTTTCATGTGTTGTTTTCCTGTTAAATATACAAGAAATCACATGGAGTATTTGAGTATACGTTGAACTCTGAGACACTGAAGATCAGTATAATATATGACAATGAGCAAGTGAATGAGTAGAACTATATAAAATGAAACAGATTTTTGCCTTGGAAGGACTTAAGAAAGCATTTTCTTCCTTTTTGATACTTGTTTTGCTTTCAGAATTGTATTTGAAACCTTAGGCCATAAAAGGAGTTCTCTGCACTGCCCCTAGTAGGCCAGTTTGTAAATGTTTGATTAGTGTTGATTAGCAGGGTCATATAATACATTATTAGATTCAAAGACCCAGTGTCTCAAAAACCCTACGTATGGGTTGTAGAGCTGGACTAATGGAACATCATTGATATGGGTTACGTTAATACTTCACCTCATGGGTTTGAATTGCAGTAATTTAGTGTTGTAGCTCTTCAGCTCAAAGAGTTGGGGGTTAAATAACACCATTGCCACCACTCCCAGGTGTCATGGAGATCCTTACCCAAAACTTGATATTTAGAGTTTGTGCAGGTGTTGCACAGATCAGCTTTACTTTAAAGCTGAAGAGCCAAGAAATAGGGACCCATGTATTGTGTTAGCTCTACTACAAACGATGTGTCGTTTCACACATTGAGGTTTTTATTGTGCAGGGTCCTAGTTGAGACTACTATGAAGGTATAGCATGGCACATGAGGATCAATGCTGTGCTACTACTTAGCAAAGATGTAGCTCTCAGAACATGCCATTCAGTTCAATGGAAGGGTTGTTGGAAAAAGCAAAGCAGGGCAAAAAGCCAAATGCTGAGGGGCAGAAAGGGGAGTGTGTGCAACCTATAGCTCAGACTTCCACTGTCTTTCCTAAAGGAATAAGTTTTCATACTAGCAATTCATAATTGCATCTATACTTGCCCTATGTTTGACTTTAGCCAATTCTAATTTCCTCTTCTTTCATATTAAATTTTATAGTATCTTCAGTGTTATCACAATTGGCCATCTATCTGCTTATTTCGTAAATTAAACTATAGCTAAAAATATGTGATATTACACTAATAACTAGAGAAACACTTCTGGAAAAATAACAGATGCTACAAATGAATGGTATTTTTCTCTGTGATCACACAATAGACAATTACAGCATGTACAGACATTGGAATATGTACAGTAGTTGCTATTAAAATCTTTACAATTGTAAAGATTGTAATGGCTACCACTGTGCCCTGGGCGTATGTCTGCAGCACAGTGCATCTGGAAGAACTTGTACATTTCTCTGAGCCAGATTTAGGTGCATTAGTGCCTTAGGTGCAATTGGTCAACTTGCCAAAATAGCTCTGTGTCCTTCACACATAGCTCAGCAACCCATTCAGTCCTTTGTTTGCCACATCCCCTCCTCCATACAGCTGGTCCTGCTTCTGCTCTGCTGTGTGAGGTAATGGCTAGGCATTGGATAGATGAAAAGCCCACAGATGGAGAATAGTGACCCAGGACTGACCTATTGCTGAATGGCACTGATAGTTTCTACATTTGCAACATTCCTCTAACATGTGAATCCCAAGACTCGGAACTGGGGCAGGCAATGTTGCCAAACCTGCAGTCTTGAGGAGCCTGATTATTGCCACATACAGGTCAAAATATCTTTTTTTTTTCCCTTGCACTTGTGCCATGTCGCTCTCTGTTCCTATATTCTGGTCACATTTTCTGTCTTCCTTGTAAAACTGATCCCCTGATTCTCTGGCAGGTGTGCCAGGAGGGTTTGGTGTGCTTGAGTGGAAGAAGGTGGCAAACGGATGCTGAGGTTTGGTGCCACTAGAAGATTCAAATGAAGAGTCCTTGCAGAGAACTCCAGATTTCCTTGCTCCAGCTGTGCCTAGACTGCCACTTAACTTTTTTTGCCTACAACTGCCCCTGACTTCCATTACAGAATAAATCTACACACGTTGAATCTGTGATTTGCAATCTTTCCACATCTTTCCAGTATTTATAAAAATACTGAGCTGAATTTAGCATTCAGTTTAAAAATGCTATTTCAGTCATTGTTTAAAGACCAAATGGAGATGCACTCAACACAAGCTAACATGTCTGTAAAACAAAAAGCATTAGCTGCAGCAGTTTCTTGCTACTTTGTGGAGGAAAGAAGCATTTTGATGGCTGGTCTGTGATTCATTCCCAGCATTCAATGTTACCTAAACGTGAATATTATTGTTAAATAATGATATATCCTTCTGTGTCTTAGAGTTTTCAGAGTACTAAAAAGTCATTATTTACTTTCTTCCAGTCTATTAGTGAAGAACAATTGTTAAGCAAACTCTGCAGTGTCAAGGTTGATAGCTTCTCAGTGAACTAGTCTTGTAATAGGGAGCAAAGAGGCTCTTGCTGGTATTTCCGCTCCCGTATGGAAAAAGGCTCTTCGAACAGCTAATTGTATTGCATTTGAACTGCCTCCCTCGCGCAACAAAGGCTGTATCCCTAGACCTTTGCATTGACATATGTGAGGAACATGCATTTAATGGTAGCTTCAGTATTCTGGCAAACAGCAAGTTTATTTATTAAGATTTGTCATCTTCCTATATCTCAAGAAAACACCAACATCATAAAGCAAGGATACCTCTGATCTAGACAAAGGCACATGCTTTTGAAAAGATCTAGAGGAAACTGGTGGCTTTTCCTATATACATTTCTTGCATATTCTATCAGAGTTGCTAAATAGTTATACCAGTGGGACAGGACCACTTCATTTTCTAAACCAATAAATACTTTTGAGTAGTCTTTTTGGGCTTATACATTAAACTCCATCAACCTTTTTTATTCAGGGCCGCTCCATTGGCCTTCACAGGACAGTTACATTCTCCAGTACATTTGGAGAACCGTTTTAAATCTGAAAACCTTGCTGAAGTAGCCATAGCTATGTATGGGTATCTAGGAATGAGTTGGCATCAAGTGGATTGGTGAAGCTGTCCTGTTTACATCCAGCTCCTGGTGGCCAGATTCTTGCCCTTAGATGCACATACAACTCCTTCCTGAAGTTGGTACTTCCTCAAATGGCAACTCAGCATTAATCGACCTATGGACAACAGAGCCTTTCTTAGTTTAGAGCATAAAACATGCTTCCAAAACTGTTAAACTATGGCCTCTCCTAGGATAACCAAAATCAAAACATCTACAAAAGAGAAATTTTTTGCTAACCTACATCCATATATCAAAAAGGTTAGGTGTTTTAAGTTACTACATACCTGAGGTAGAGAGATCTATTGTGCTGCCCTTTTTTGAGAAGGCTCAAAAAAAATGATAGATGGACCACCAATCAATTGCAGAGCATCCCCGACTCATTAGTTGACAAGTGTAACTGGGAAGGAAATTAATCAGATTCCAGCACTACCCTTTTATAAGTCTCTTGTTCTTGATATCAAGTGTCTTAAAACAAAACCACTCTTGAATTTGGAGGTGCATATAAGCTGCCCCTGAAATCCGACTTTGCATGTTTAAAAGGGCTTTTCACATACTCCTGTTCATTAAACTTGTAGGATGAAACCATTCTGTCCTTCAGGAGAGGGGCAGGAAATGTTTGTATGTTTTTTTTTGTTTGGGCTTTTTTTTTAAACAGGAACATGGCAGAATACATCTTGGAGGGGAAAGAAATGCCCTCAGTGCAGGTGGAATTTTAAGGCTACTGGAAGGTACTGACCCAAAGCACCAAAGTGCATAAAGACTGAAATTGTGCTGTGCTTCTACAGATATATATCATCACTTTTTGAATCTGGTAGTAGAATAAATAACTTGCTTGTGTAAAAATATAGAAGAAACAGTGTATTTCAAACACCTGAGTAACTTTTAAATGAACAGAACCCAAAGGTAGCAGTACAATGTTGGGTTTAACTATGTAAAACAAGCATTTGAGCCTAAGCTGCTCTGCAAGATTTGAAATCTGGATGAAAAATGGAGCATTGTTTAGTCCAATTTCTCATAGTCTGAGCTAGAGTTATATGGTTAAAATTATTTCAACGTACAATGTAAATTTTCGTGGTGGCCATTTCATAATATGAACTGCTAACAATTGAATAATATCTAGTTTCTTTTCTCGAGGGTACAGTATCTCAGTTTATGAATGTACTTGTACTTCATAAATCATTCTCAAGAGCATAAGGGAGAAAAATGGAAAATCCATTTTCCTTCAACCCCTGGGGGCTTTATTTAATTTTTAATGAAATATAGAGGATATTTGGTCAATGGCAACAATACAATAGTTCCAACGCTCATCCTTGCGCACACAAAAAAGCTTTACTGGGAACACAAAATAGTTTTCAAGTGTAATGTTTTTGTTTGTTTTTAAAGTAGGAAATGCTTTGACAGTTTAAGTGAGAGACATGGTACATCTAACAAAACAATTCAGGGAAGTATGAGTGTGAATACAGCAAGTTAGCCCATCATGTAGAGACGAGGATATCAAGTGCTTTGCAAGTGAGGGGTGTTAGGTAACAAAGTACTTACCCAGGGCACAAATCTGTCAACCCACACTGTTCTGTTTACATGATGATATTGTCAAGGATCACAACCTAACTGCACCTTGCACTTGGTGTATGGTTTTTGGATGAATCCCTTCATGAATCATTGTGTTAAGTGTTGAAGATAGCTGTGTCCATGTTACTCGAGAGCATCATTAAAACATTCTTCATTTGTGTGTGTGTGTGTGTGTGTGTGTGTGTGTGTGTGTGTGTGTGTGTGTGATCTTATGTCCCTTATTAAACTTTTTTGTGACTGAAGGTAGAAGTTCCCTAAAAGTTACAATCTTCACAGGTTGTAATTGGAACTGTCACATTCTCAATTTTATCATGTTAGAGTCTCACTTTATTAGGCTTGTAAAGTTCTTTTAATACTTTAGCTGGACTAACAGTATTTTAACTGGAAGTAGTCTAGGCTGTAGGCATAAAAAATTGATCTGCTTTGAAAGTACTGGTTTCAGAGTAGCAGCCGTGTTAGTCTGTATTTGCAAAAAGAAAAGGAGTATTTGTGGCACCTGACAGACTAACAAATTTATTTGAGCATAAGCTTTCGTGAGCTACAGCTCACTTCATCGATGCAGCTGATGAAGTGAACAGTAGCTCACAAAAGCTTATGCTCAAATAAATTTGTTAGTTTCTAAGGTGCCACAAGTACTCCTTTTCTTTTTGAAAGTACTGTTGCCTCACTTGCCAGATTCCAGCAAAGTGTTGTCACCTGGTGGTAGTAGTTAGTGTTGCCTGATTTTTTTTTTTTAATTATTCTTATAGAGTCCCCCTTAGGTAAGAAATGAGTGTTTCCTTTCAGATTTTGCTGTGGAACAAAGTTTCCATACTTTTGCATTCTGACATACAGTGGACCTGCTGCTTGCATGTGTCCATAAGAATGCAAGGAGACTACACCCTCTGTACCCCAGCATAGGGGCTGGGCCAATTCTGCTTCTGTGCAAGCTGCTTATGGAAGAGAGATACCTCTAGTTCACTCCTCCATATAGGCTAGGGCATAGAGCTGGGCAAACACAGTGTGGGGAGCAAACACATAAGGAGTGGCACAGTAGGTATATGCCCTCTGTGCACCAGGGAGTTCAGAGAGCCATTCTGTGCCTCTGACCCTGAAATGTCACAGTTTTAGACCGTGCTATATACCATGTATAAATGTCTCACTCATAAACTTGTTTTGTTAACATAGTTCAATTAAGTCTCCTTGATCCAATTTTTGCACTGGTCTTACGAGTGATCTTTGCTCAGAGGGGATTGGAAAAGTAAGAGTGGCTTTCCTGGCAGAAAACATCTGTTTAAATTTTTAACAGAAAAACTGCATGTGCCATTTAGTCATCACATCATTATTTTGTTTTACAGTGATGTTGGCCTGCTGCCAAAAATATGTCATCTCTCATTTTAACGAGCAAAGTTCTGTCTATATGGTGATATGGAATGTCTTCTGTAAAAAGCCAGCAAGAAAAACACACTAATTCTGAGATTGTCTAAGGGAATTTATTTTGTGACTAAATATTGCAGCCAGAGTAGTCATTAACATGATTTTTGGAGTCATCCTGCTTACACGTATCTGCTACATTTCAAAAATCCAAACTGAGTAGAACACAGATAAAGAAAGTGATGGAGGAAAAACACCCAAAGGGAAATGGGTCAAGAACCTAGACTCTTTGTACATGAATCTTACTTATAATTTTATCCTATTAGATTTTAAACACCATTTTAAAAATAAATGCCCGGGTTTATCTTAAATTAATGAACATCAGGAAATTCAATCAAGGCTAAAATTCACTGTCATACTTAGGTATTTTGGTGGATAATTTGGCATACCATGTGCACTGTAATACCTACACACTGCTGTGGAGTTTAGAACATTGTCATGGTCATAAATGATAATACTGCTGCTGGTTCCTTGCCAGAGGCACAGGTTTTAGATTTACTACTGCTTACCCCAATGACATGAGTCTTGCTCCTTGCTTTCTTTCCCTGTTGTTGTTGTAACATATTATAAACGATTTTAATTCCCTTTCCCTCCATGCTCACTGTGACAGATGTGGCAATTTCCTGCAATATATTTGAGAGATCTTACTGTATTAAATTTATGTATCATTATAGGTCAGGGATTGTATGTATTTTCATGGGGGAAGGTGACCACAGCCCTCCAGGAACTAAGGTCAGTGGGGCATCATTAGGTAACTTCACTCAGGTTATAACACCTCCAAGGAGGTACCACCACTTGGAGAAGCTCATATGTAATGGATTAAATTGGATTCTCTAGAGACCAGCAGACAAAGAAAGGACTTTTAAATTCAGGCTACTTATCTAAAGTAACTCAGTCTTCTTTCTGATCCAACAAACAGAATCTTCTGGCCAAGGGAGGCCCCAATCCTTCCCGGGAGTGGCTGGAAGGATTGTGACCTACTGAGGCCCCAGTAGACTGATAGGCAACCTCTGGTAAACTTTTAGCATGCAGATAGGAACTTTCATTGCTTTAATTTGCAAACACCTAAAAGATAATAAAGCGATAAGTAACGGTCGACATTGATTTGTCAAGAACAAGTCATGTAAAACCAGCCTAAGCTTTATTTGACAGGGTAACAAGCCTCCTGGCTGGGGAAAGCAGTAGATGTGGTACATCTTTATGTGAGTAAGGCTTTTGATACTGTCTCGCATGACCTCCTCATAAATAAACTAGGGAAATGCATAGAATGGAGCTACTATCAAGTGGGTGCATAACTGGTTGGAAAACTGTTCCAAGAGAATAGTTATCAGTGGTTCGCAGTAAAGCTGGAAGGGCATATTGAGTGGTCAGTTCCGCAGTGATCAGTTCTAGGTTCAGTTCTGTTCAATATCTTCTTCAATGGTTTGGATAATGGCATAGAGAGTACACTTACAAAGTTTGCAGATGTTATCAAACTGGGAGGGGTTGCAAGTGGTTTGTAGGAGAGGATTAAAATTCAGAATGATCTGGACAAATGGTCTGGTATGGTAAATAGAATGATAAATAGAATTAAATTCAATAAGGACAAATGCAGAGTACTCCACTTAGGAAGGAACAATCAGTTGCACGCATACAAAATGGGAAATGACTGCCTAGGAAGGAGTACTGCAGGAAGGGATTGGTGGGTCATAGTGGATTACAAGCTAAATATGAGTCAGCAGTGTAACACTGTTGCACCAAAAAAAAGCAATCATTCTGGGATGTATTAGCAGGAATGTTGTACGCTAGACACAAGAAGTAATTCTTCCACTCTACTCCATGCTGATTAGGCTGCAGCTGGAGTATTGTGTCTAGTTCTGGATGCCCCATTTCAGGAAAGATGTGGGAAAACTGGAGAAAGTTTAGAGAAGAGCAACAAAACTGATTAAAGATCTAGAAAACATGACCTATGAGGGAAGATTGACAAAATTAGGGTTGTTCAGTCTGGAGAAGAGAAGACTGAGAAGGGACTGATAGCAGTTTTCAAGTACATTCAATTTTGTTCCAAGGCCGAGGGAGAAAAATTATTCTCCTTAACTTCTAAGGATGGGATAAGAAGCAATGGGCTTAAATTGCAGCAAGGACGGTTTAGGTTGGACATTAGGAAAAACTTCCTAACTGTCAGGGTGGTTAAGCATTGGAAAAAATTGCCCAGGGAGGTTGTGGAATCTCCATCATTGGAGATTTTTAAGAGCAGGTTAGACAAACACCTGTCAGGGATGGTCTAGATAATACTTAGCCCTGCCATGGGTGCAGGGGACTGGACTAGACGACCTCTCGAGGTCCCTTCCAATCCTATGTTTCTATGATTCTTATATGTTTTATCTCTAATGCTTTCACCTTCAGACTGTAAGTGTGTGTGCTTAGAAGGAGCTGTGTGGGGACTTGTAACTGTGGGCACTTATAGCCTCTGATGAGAAAACAAAGCACAGACGCAGGCCTGTTTAGGCAGTTTGGCTTTCTGGGGAATTCATAGACCGAGAACTGCACAGCTTGGAAATATCTCAATAAGGAGGAAAGGGAGAGGCATGGTCTTCTGTCTGAGAGGTGACAGCTGAGGAGCTGGAGACTAGCGTGTGGTCCCTTGATGGACCACAGAGAGGAATACAGGTGCAGTGCCTGAATTGTGAAACTTGCCATACAGCTAGGTTTAGCATTTTATTTTGCTTAGCAGTAACACAGACCTCCGGTTTCGATGGTTTCCACGTCCGCAGGAGGAAGTTTTTATTATGCGTTATGCAGGTTCCGGGGTGGCTGAGCAGCCTCCTCAACCGCCCCAGAATCTGCATGGTGCATATGAAGCTGAGAGGCAGCTTCAACTTGCCCACCAGTGCCTGGCTGCCCCATCTCCTCCCCTGTGGCCTTGCCAGTGACGGTCCCCCTTCCTCAGGATCTGGACACCTTTCTATCCCCAAAAGGGTAAATTGGCCTCTATGCACTATGCGGGCTTAATGTGAGGAAATGAAGCTGCCCTTGCCCAGAGGATGTGGAGCCCCTGAGGGGCAGGTTCCAGGGCAGGGGGGCTGCAGTGCAATGGGATTAGCATCTCTCTAGGAACCGGGAGAAGCTGGCTGGGAAGAATGGCTGGACTTCCTGCCTCCGGGCGGCGGCAGCAGCAGCAGAAAGGGATTGTGAATCGCATTCCCCACTGTGTGCAGTGACTCGGGATCACACACTCCTTGCAAGGTCCCGGAGTCCTGGGGCTCTGCTGCTGGGGGACAACTTTCACGTGGGTACATAAGCACCCCGACTTTCACAATAAGCCAAAAATCAAGCCAATTCCATTTCAAAACAAGGCCAAAACAAGCCAATCCCTAAGAACCCCAAACCTCTGTCAGAGGTGGGCAAACTATGGCCCGCAGGACCGTCCTGCCCAGCCCGGGAGGCTAGCCTCTGGCCCCTCCTCTGCTGTCCCCTGTCCCCCACAGCCTGAGCGTGCTGCACCGCCAGTGCTCTGGCCCGCCGCTCTTGCCTGGTGCCGTGGCTGGCTCCAGCATGGTAAAGGGGTGGGGAGTAGGGGATCCTGGGGTGGCAGTCAGGGGACAGAGATTGGTTGCATGGGTCGGGGCTTTTGGGGGGGCAGTCAGGGAGCAGGGGCTTGGATGGGTCAGGGGTTCTGGGGGGGCAGTCAGGGGACAGGGAACGGGGTGGTTGGATAGGCATGGGAGTCTCGGGGGGGCCTGTCAGGGGTTGGGGATGTGGATAGGGGTTGGGGCAGTCAGGGGATGGGGTGGGATATCATAGAATCATAGAATCATAGAATATCAGGGTTGGAAGGGACCCCAGAAGGTCATCTAGTCCAACCCCCTGCTCAAAGCAGGACCAAGTCCCAGTTAAATCATCCCAGCCAGGGCTTTGTCGAGCCTGACCTTAAAAACCTCTAAGGAAGGAGATTCTACCACCTCCCTAGGTAACGCATTCCAGTGTTTCACCACCCTCTTAGTGAAAAAGTTTTTCCTAATATCCAATCTAAACCTCCCCCATTGCAACTTGAGACCATTACTCCTCGTTCTGTCATCTGCTACCATTGAGAACAGTCTAGAGCCATCCTCTTTGAAACCCCCTTTCAGGTAGATATGGGGTGGGGCCCTGGGGAGCAGTTAGGGGCAGGGGTCCAGGGAGGAGGTGATCAGGGGACAAGGAGTGGGGGAGTTGGATGAGTCAGGGATTCTGAGGGGGAGCAGTGAGGGGGTGGGGCCAGGCTGTTTCGGGAGGCACAGCCTTCCCTACCCAGCCTTCCCTACCCGGCCTTCGATATAGTTTTGCAACCCCGATGTGGCCCTCGGGCCAAAACGTTTGCCCACCCCTGCTCTATGTGACGTGATTCCCCCCCAGTGTGCAGTCTGGGACTGTGGCGGACCCCCTGTGAACCCCTAATTCTCTGTCCCCTGCTTGCCGGGAGCTGATCAAAAAAATAGAAGCAACAAGCTACAAGCCAAAAACTAAGCTACAAGCCACTTAATGTCTGCATTGTTTTTTTGTGCATTTGGCATGTCTGCCCCTGAGCCCTGGCTGCAGCTGGGGGAGGTGAAGCTTGAGCAGTAACATTCCTGCTACCCACAAGCCTCTCCCAGTGCACAGACCTCAGCCTAGCTAAGGCACCCTTTCGTTGGACCCAGCTCCAGCCCCTGCTCCCAGGGAAGGCACCGCTTGGACGGAAGGTAAAAGAGACCTTCCCGTCTCTCTCTCTCTCGCGCACACACACACCCCCCGTAGTGCCTCCCTGTTCTAACCTGGCTGCAGGGAGAGGGTTTGGCCCCAGGCTGCTCCCAGCTGGGCAGGCTGCGATTCCCTCCCCTGTGGCCAGGAAAGCTGCCGCCCGCTCCCATTCTTTGCAGGGTGCGTGAAGCCAGCCTGCGGTGTGCTAAGGGCTGGGACAGTGACATGCGTGGGGACAGAGAAGGGAGAGCTGTGCTCCTTGCTCCTGTGCACACATGCCCCTCGCCTTGCAGCCTCAGCTATACTTGCTGACATGCATGCTGCTCCTCTGTACAGTCAGTGCATTCTTCTACATGCCTGCCCACCTCCCTGAGCGTTACTCATTACTTCTTATGAGATCAGTGCACTAATGGCTTGGACAGTGAAGTATAGCATTTGTGCACAATTACCCTTCCTGTGCCGTTTAAAACAAGAAACCGATAATGTTCCTTTCTCACAGTTTTACTGTCCCGCCCAACACCCCCCATGTCTATTAGGAGAATGGCTTTATTGGGTTAGGGGAAGGAGGAGACTCTAATTAAAGAGATTACTCCTAGGTATCAGAGTTTTCCTGGGGAGCCTTTAATTTCCTCCCCCAAACCCTCTTGTTCTGAATCTAAATGAGAAGTTGCTGCTGCTTTTCAAAGTGGTATTCCTGAGCCTTCTCCTTTTATGGGGCTTATATTTCACTCTGGCCTTGGCTACACTTGCGTGTTACTGTGCAATAAAGCAGCCCCGGATGCCCTAGCTCGCTCCCCGTCCACACTGGTAAGGCACGTAGAGCACTTTGACTCCACACCTACAGTGCTGCTGGTAGTCCACCTCGGCAAGTGGAATAACTTGCTGCACCCCCACTGGAGCACTGCGGCACCAGTATGGATGAGGTGTTGCTTTACTGCGCTCTGATTGACGTCCGGAAACATCCCATAATCCTCTTAAGTCAAGTGGCCACTCTTGTCATTGTTGTGAAATCGGCTACAGGAATGTGGAAATGCCCGAGAAGCCGGCTGCTTATCAGCTCCAAGAAATAGTAAACATTTAGTGTTTCCTTTGAGTGAGTGAGAGAGAGAGGTGGGGGGCGGGGGTCTGAACTTGCAAGACAGCATGCTGACACACTCTCAGCACCCCAAAACCCCACTCTCTCTCCCCCCACATACACAACACACTCCCTGTCACACTCCACCCCCCCATGTGAAAAGCACGTTGCGGTCCCTTGCATACTGGGAGAGCTGCCCATAATGCACCGCTCCCAATGCCACTACAAGTGCTGCAAATGTGGCCACACCAGTGTGCTGTCAGCTGTCAGTGTGGACAGACTGTAGCACTTTCCCTACTGCATGCTACGAAGGCAGGTTTAACTCACAGCACTGTACATCTGCAAGTATAGTCATGCCCTCTGTGTGCTCTGAAGCAGGGCACCCCAGTGTATCTCTTGCAAGGACTATCCGCAGAGCAGCTGTTCTGGGGTGTGGGCAAGAGGGGATTGAAGGGGAAACAGGGATGTGTGAAGGGGCAGGAGGCAGGTGAAGGGAGATGCAGGGGGCAGGATGGAATGGGGGGTGGGGGCAATGGGTGTTCTGCATGGAGGATGGGGTAATACAGGGGAATCGGGGCAGGAGGAGAATTGTGAAGCTCTGGGGGGGCGAGCAGAGAGAGGAGAAAGAGAGGAGGGATGGCGAGTGGGGAGGGGGTGGGGCCTGGGGCAGAGCAAGGGTGGAGTGTGGGTGGGACCCTGGGTGGAAGAGGCGGGAGGGGGAGCTAGCCTCCCCAAGGGAAAGCATCACCTGCCACCCATGCTTTCAAGTATGTTGTTCATTTTTCTCCCTTAGGATAGATGATTTCCAAGGTTTTCAGGCTCCAAGGAATTCCATGCCCAAAGCAGATGCTCTTTGCAAAAGTCTAGAGCGGTGGTTCTCAAACTTTTTTTTTCTGCAGATCATTGGAAATTGCTGAGAGTCTTGGCGGACCACTTAATCTTTCCAAATGTTGTTTGTACCATTAGCTAACTATTGTAAAGCACTTTGGATAAAAGCGCTATATAAAAAAATACTTTGTTATTAATACAGTACTTTGTTAAAAAATCAGGTTTATTTACATGCATCAAATAGGGCACCCAAAATGGAGACATCCAAAATAACTCTTAAAAATGAGGCTGTGAAGATTAAAAAAATGATGCATCATCTTCTCAACTCCCCTTTGCTAGTGACTCAACAGCCATCTTAACCTCTAGAAAACAAATCTGGATATCTCCTGAGCCAATTGGCTTCGTAAGACCCTACTAATATTTAGACTTATGCACTGTGGTTGGTTATATTGTTCCCCCCAGATGGTAATTTTAAACTTTTATTGCTTCCTGTGCTCATGACTTATTCATTGTTTTATTTTCTTCTCTGATTGTTTGTTGAATAGATTTATTACCTCTCCATGAGATAGTTCTGTTAAAATTACTATTTACTCCCACAATAGCTTCTTAAAATTTAGATGATTACTTAGCTTTGGATTACATTTTCTAGTGTGAGGGGGACAAACTCTATCAATCTTAATAATCACTTTCGAAAATTTCTTTGAAGTATCCTGTTTTCCAGTGAGAATACATCCAATTTATTTATCAATTCTTGTTTGTTTCTTCAGACTTAGCATAATCTTTGTCCTAAAATGAAACCTGTCCAAAGCAGTGATTTTTGAGGTACAGTTTGCAAAACTGCACACATTTAATCTTCAGAGCCAAAATTGGCTCAGGATCCACAACTGGCTCTAGATTTTTCAAGGGTTCAGCTCCCACTTAAGACACCTAAATAAATGGACAGATTTTCAAAAGGGCTGAGCACCCTCCATTATTGACAATGGAGAAAAATCTGGCTCATCAACTCAACTTTTTTCTTTGTATTCTGTCTTTTCTAGCTGCGCGGTATTGTTGTTTGTTGTTACTGGTGCATCAATCTTTCAAAGACTTTCAAACACCCATGTTGATTTAAAAACAAATTTCTAAAAAGGAGAAGCTCCCAAGATGAGACTTTGGATGCTAAATGAAACTCTGGAGTGGAGGAAAATGATTTATTATGAAAACATTCACAGTACAACCAGGCATTACCATGATTACCAACAAGTGGGTTTACATGTTTACATTAGGGAGAGAGGGAGATGAGAAAGAAAGACATCATTTTCCTTGGAGTGTTCTGAAATTCAGACCAAACTAATATGTTTAAATTATTGTAATTTTAACTTGAGTTGACACAAGCCTTTCTATGAGATGAATATAAATGCTAAAGCAAAGAATAAACTTACTTTTAAAAAAATGGAAGTACACAACGGCCCAGCTATCCAAATTAATCCTGACCTTGGCCTGGTGGAAAACAGGTCATGTATTTGTTGAGTATGTTCTCTAGTGAACATGCTGATGTTGAGTTAGAAAAGCAATCAGATACCAGCCTAGTCATTGATATTACATTTCTCTATTTCACTGAGCCTCAGCTAATTTAAAAAAAAGTGTATTTAGCCAAAGGAAGCATTTTTATGAATACTCAGATAGATGTGCTTCAAGCAAACAAGAAGAAAAAGTAATAAAGACTAATTTAGTTATGAGCACTTACTCCATCTGCTACATACACATCATATATCAGCATCAATATTATCCAGTATTATTATAGTATATATTATTCTTTTATCAAGTAAGTAGACTCATTAAAATACAGCATTAAATCATTATCTTCCTGGAAATGTGACTATGAGAAACCTATTTGAATGGTGATTAAAATAATCATTTTGTTTCATTCTGAAATTAAAGTACTCCATTGGACAGTGCCTGGCCCACGCATGGGTGGAGCAAAGGGAGTCTCCTTCATCTTCCACTACCACACAAAATGGCATCCCTGAGCACAAGCTTTGCTCGAGATGATGCGTGCACTAGCTTCCCCAGAGGAGGCAGCATGAGACAGGGCCATGCCCATTTCTCTCCCTTGCGTTTGCTAGCAAATCTAAGCTCATGAGGGACCTTAAATGCTTACTACATCCTCTGTAATGGCACAGCTGCCACACCGCCCTACATTCCTGGAGGCATTCTACCTGCTTGAGACACAATGTCCCCAGGAGGACCTGCTGGGGCACTTTGCCTCTGTGGCACTACCTACAACTGTCTCTAGCTCTAATATGGATACTCAGTCAGTATGTACACCTGAACCCTTTCAGGCTGATGCAAAATGACAGGGCGAGCTGATTGTATAGACAGATTCCTGCTGAGTGTTGTTTCTCAACAGGAAGCCTACTGAATCATTTTATTCTATTTTATCTCAGCTTCAGTGTGTGATATTCAAAAAACACAGAAGAGTTGCTACTTGTATTCCGATTAATGGATATATTTTGTCCAGTTGTCTTTACATTTGTGAAACTACTGTATGCTAGTCTAATTAGCGATCTACCTTTCCCAGTTAGTAATGGATTAAAAATTAAGGGTGTTTAAATTGCAAAACACTACAAAACCTGTTATAATAAATCTGTGCACTATTCTACCAGTGCCATACATAATTCATTAGTGGATATAAGGGAGAAACCATTTGCTAAGGAAATAATCTATTCCCTGCATAAATGGAAATAATCTTTCATGTGGGATGAACTACCCAATCAAAATGGATATTTGTTTAATGTGATCAATATTGTTAGAACTCTTCTCTGACGTTGGCAAGTAGAGAGTTTAAACCCTCTCTTTGAGCAGGTTGTCTATAACATGCACTTGCCTCCAATTGTCAGGGAATGCAGCTATGATTGCATTATGACTGAGTTCACTGTTAGGTGATGGAAGAGAGTTCTAGTGTCTCTGAGATTGCATAGTTGCTGGTGGTGATCAGCCACCCTTGACTTAAGATGCAGAGAAAAAGCTAACTTTGTTTATTCTGCTCGTTTGGCTTCAGGAAACCCATCAGCTTTTTCTTATATGAGAAAATCCTCTGAACTCCAAATATGGGAGTGGTTTCTTCTTCACATATGCTTGATTTCCTTGACCACCACAATACTGTAGTTGTAGTGTAAATCTGGGGGCAGGTCCTCAGCAGGTGTTCATTGTCACAGCTTCATTCAAGTTGAGGTATGACAATATATACCAGTTGTGGATCTTCCCCTTGATGCTTATGGTGCTTCATTTTATATCATGGATTGTGTTAGCCAATACAAGGATAAATTAGAGATGATTAATTGTACTTATTTATGTCACTGTTATAACCTTATACACACCTCTTCAGCTGCTCTTTCACTTTTTTTTAACTCCATACAACAATTCAAATGCCATTTTCCCATGCCATGCCGGATATGACTTCAGCCCTTAATTTTTATCTAATATTGACAGTTGTTCCCCTTACTGTTGCTGTATTGCTGCAATGTGATTAGAAGAGCATAAACCTTCTATGTGCATTTACCACTAAAATCAGCCTCTCCTTCTTTATTGGTCTGCATTTTTGTATAAGTAGCTATTTTCTTAGTTGGTAAAGGTAACAATTTTTGGCAGATTATGTCCACTAACCACAGACAGAACAAAGTGAATTACCAAGTAAAATAAAATAAAATAAAACCCGCAAGTCTATGCCTAATACAGTAAGAAAACTGAATACAGATAAAACGTCACCCTCAGAGGAGTTCCAGTAAGCTTCCTTTCACAGACTAGTCTTCCTCTAGTCTGGGGCCAGCAATCACTCACACCCCTGTAGTTAGTGTTCTTTGTTCCAGTTTCTTTCAGGTATCCTTGGGGGTGGAAAGGCTACCTCTTGAGCTAGCTGAAGACAAAATCAAGGGATCTCCCGGAGGGTAAATAGACTTTCTCTTGTGGGTGGATACCCCTCCTTCCCCCTGTGTAGAATTCCAGCTACAAGATGGAGTTTTGGAGTCACATGGGAAAGTCACATGTCTATGCATGACTATATGCTACCTTGAACGTCTTCATGTAGACTTCTTATGTGGATTGGAGCCTTCCAAGATCCATTGTCCATTAAGTGCTTCTTGACTGGGCACTTAACTTGCAAATTCCTTTCTAAAGAAGCTGACCAATGCCTTACTAAGGCTATTTAAAATCAAACAAGTATACAGCCAATAGTCATAACTTAGAATACAACAAGGACACATGCATACAAATAGGATGAATAGATTCAGTAGATCATAACCTTTACAGAGATATGTTACATGACATATGTAGCATAAAACATATTCCAGTTATGTCATATACCTTTATAAGCATATTTTCATAAAGCCTTATGGGGTGCAACGTCACATACAGTATTCCCTTTTTATTAATATTAGCCAGATTCACTTGAATTGTGGTGTTTTGTGAGCATTCTTGCCAGTAAACTGAGTCAGCACAGGGTATTCAGAGATCAAAACCAAAAAGGAATTCAAATGCAATCAAACTGAGTTTGTTTTAAAATTTTCAATGAATATTCACACAGTATTTTGTGGTATTTGCCCAACTGTAGAGATTAATAATTACCATGAAGTTAAAACAAGAGGCCACCCTTCTTTTGCAATTTATTGTTTTAAAATACCATCCCAAATTACCATCCCAAATGTACAAAGTACAGTTTCTTTATTTTTATGAGAAAACTACTTGTGTTAAGGAGTTAATTGTTTCTGGTCCCTTGAATAGTTACTTAAGATAAATTTCCTATTTAAAATTTTATATTCCACTTGGAGAATTTATTTAAGAAACAGTCTAAGTCTATATTCAAGTATTTACCCTTTCTATTTTTGACTATTTGATGAGTCAAAAAATTGGAATGTTTCATGCAAGAACCAAGGCAACACTGAGCTATCTCCAACTACAATGGAATTTATATTTTTGAAAATATCAATTTTGAGTCACTCTTTATTTTTTTAAAGAAGGTGAGACAGCGGGCAGCATTTTGAAACCCCAGAGACTGCTAATATGGCATCCAGATGAGGACGAATGATAGGTCAATGTCTAACAGATGGCATTGTGAGTTGGAGAGGCTGCTGGCAGATGAATTTGACAATTTCGGCAAGGCTCAGCTTTTGACTAGTGCTCAACAACATTGGAAAGATACTGAAGAACTCATCTTCTTTCTAGTGGTGCTGCCAGTTTGGACACTGCAGATGTTTTGCTCAGTGAGACATATGGTAGAGAAGCAATTATTCTCCCTTCATAGAGGGCAAGGCAAGGGAAAGGATGCCTTAAGGGGTTGGGTTGGGTTCTCTGCAGCCAGGGTTTTTTATATTAAGGTGCAGTATTAAACTATGAACTCTAAATGACTGTAAACAATTCTGGTATAATAGTCTTACTCTGCTTCTAATAGCCTACTCATATTATCTTCTGTATAGACTAGACCATTCTTGATCAGGGAAAAATGAATCTTCCTCTCCCTTGCTCCGTGTCAAGAAGGGTTGTTGCATCCAAGCGATTGCATCATCTTTTTTCACCTGTTGCCTTCTCTTTTCCCCCTTTCTTCCACAATATCTTTTTCATCTCCAACAATGTTGGGGTCTTTCTTAGAATCATTGTGGACACCAATAGTAACAGAGAAAAGTTACAACTGAAATTGCCAAGATTCATTTTGAAGAATGCTGCTTACACAGCAGTGAAAGGGCTAAGTAGAATTTTGAAAGCATAGGTCCCCAAATGCTCAGTATATTCAGAGTAAAATTTTACAGTATCATCTGCAATTTTATGAAGAGGCAAAACCCGTAAAGTACTTATACATCCCTTGGGAGCTTAACAGATTTCATAGTTAGGAAACATTTTTATGATATTCAGCATAATTTTTCCTTTCTCAGCTTATCCCATTTCTCCTGGTGCTACCTTCAATAATTTTTCTCCTTCCTTTGTGTTTACACCCTCAAGTATTTATAGATTCCATTACCACAGAAGCAATATTGTTGCAGTAGTCATGTTTTATCTTAATGTTACTAAAAAGCCTTTATGTGTTTTCCCTGAAGTGGGGGACAACAACATCGTGGGAGAATAGCCAAACAGGTTCTTACTTTTTGGTACTGGTAAACTGGGACAGAAAAAGGGGAAATTGAACTTTTGAACATACAGTGCTATAGATGGAAAAAAACTACTTGTATTATTGCTGCATAGTGAAAAACATGTCAGGAACATGCTATTGGAATTGAAAAGCTTCTGTAGCATTTGTTGCTACACTTTATAAGAAGCAGAGGTGGAAACGAGTTTATTCAATAATACTGGTTACCAACTGTCTTGGGTTGGAACTTTTGTGAAGAAGGACTTCACTAGTACAAGAACTACTCTCATGAGTCACCGGAGGGGCAGGCTGAAATCTGAAAGAGTTGCTTATTTTTACCAGATTATTGTGTTAGTCCCATTATTCACACTAATACCAGCAGATTCTTATGTCATTGTCTGCAGTGTCATCACTTTAAAAGTATGCTGAGAGCTTCACATAATAAAAAGCAGTCGGAGTGGGAATGATAAAGCAGATTAATTTAAACATAGGGTAGGTACATATTTTAAGCATGATTAGTGTAGAATAACAGTACCAGACTGATACAGTTTGAAGTCTTCTGTTTAATTATACAATATGACATTATGGGAAGCTAAAGAGTAAGATTCCCCCACTCATGTGGCTTAACTTTGGCCTGCAGGGAGAACTTCAAGGGAACATGTGATAATTCAGTAGGAATGTCTCAAAGGATTGCTTCTTCCTTATGATGTGCTTTGTTAGGCAAATAGTTATTTCCAGGAAGGGTATGAGAGTGCATTTGAATTAGTCAGAGTTTTTTGCCTAGACACTGAAAATCCCAGTAGTTATCTGTCTACATCTGTAGGTGCCTACATACCTTTTAAAAATCTGGCCCTAACTGACTTGTTGAAGACCACAGAAGGAAATCTGACAGAAAACTCCTGGCTCCCAATGTACTGCTCAGACCACTAAACCATTTTTCAGTCCAACAGGTACATTTCTAATTGCTGGGATGAAGGCTTGAAGAAGAAAGAGGTATAATAGCGAGCACAGCAAAAGTAAATATGGTAGAACAAAGACTTCTGTGAAACGGATAATTTTAAGATACCAAATCATAATAAACCTGTGTTATACCTGCAGTTAGGATATCATTATTTTCTTCTACCTTTCATTTCTGTTACATATGTCTTCAGTCGCTTATTTATAACCAGCAGGTTTCTTCCTCTACCGCTGAAGTTTTCAACAGTATCATAGTTCAGAGTGTCCCTTGTTAACTAAGGTTAGCAGCAATGGAATAATTTGCTGCAAATCTGTCTTGTAATGTATTACCTGTTCCCCAGAACTATTGCTTGAACCACTGAAATTCAACTGAACTCAACTTTTTCTTTTCACCCAGCCGAAACTTCATGTTTAGTCAGCTTCCCAAGAAAGGAATCAGGAAATCATAATTGACCTTATACACTGTCATCAAGTAATGGGGATATTCAAATGGGGAGGCAGCTGCCTCTGTCCTTCATTCACACATTGGCCTTTAGCTCTCTTCACTAATAGCTTTGGACATTTTAATAATCTATTTTACAGCAAGGTCAGGTTAACAGGGGTTTTTATAGGCCAATATTTTACAGAGAATCGGTGAACCAAAAATTGTAATTATGCATGTGAAATAATCCCTTGAATAATTAGTGATGATTAACTGACTATTATCATTTAGACAGGTTTCAGGAATTTGATATAAGAGGAGGCAGAAAGGAGATAGGCGCCAATTTAATGATAAGTAAATGTTTATATTTGTCATAAACCCAGATATTTTTTTAAACTGAACAGTAGGATCAGCTGTAGCACTGATTACCATTTTATCAGTTGATGTCTATCACTTTTTTTGAACTTCATGAAAATGTATGTCTACACACGGAGTATTCCTGGTAGCCCACTAATGAGTTTCAAACAGCTTGTTATCATACCAGTAAACCTATTGACAGTATGCTAGCATAGATAATGAATGTTATCAGTGTTAAACAAAGAGGTTATTATCTCACAGCTAAACATTCCACATAACATATACAAACATTTTTCTTCTTTCAAGGTAATTTAGTACTTTAGAAGATAACACAGTACTGCAATTTATAATTCCCCCAACATCTCCATGTAGCTTCCATAAACATTATTCAGACCCATGTGCAAACATAGGGGCAAATTCTAGCATCACAAAGTCAATGGCAACATTCCCACTGACTTCTTAAGGAACTAGATGCAGCCAAACGGAGAGGGACATACCCTATAATCTTTATAAGGAGAGGAAATAAGAACTCTATCATGTCCACACAATGTGGCTACTCTTTACTGATTGTGCCAAAGATACATGCTCCAGATCTCCCCTCTTCTCCCTATATTCATGCAGGGAAGGGCCCTTCCACATATTGGTCTTCCCCATCCTGCATGGACCCAGCCTCCCTTCTCCCGCCCCAAATCCTCTCTTCCTTTTTTCAGAAACTGCAGGACCCCTCCTTGTATCCTTGTGTCCAGGTTTCCATATGAGAGAGGTGGTGGAAACTGGGCAGGCAATGGGGAGGAGCCCACGGCCTGGGGGATACATATTGTCATCTCTCTGGCCCACATTGATGTTAGGTTAAAAAAAATAATATAGCCCAATGCTTCCTGCCCACCCATCTGGCTAAGGATAGGATAGGATCTGGGTAGTTCACCACTTCTAAAAGTTTATAAGCAGCAACTGCCACTTCATTCGCTAATTGTCAGATCTACATAATTTGAGAAGCATATTGTGTGAGAGTAGTAAGATATAGAGAAATGAACAAGCTATTTATTACTAAAAAATCAATTGCCATCAGAATCCAAATGCATCTGGTACAAATTCTTTAAGAAAAAATAAAATTAATAAATGTTGCACCTTTAATTAGAATAAAAGTCAAAATTGTTCTGTTCCATTTATTCCAGATATATCCATTACTTTTTGCAGTGCAGAAGAATAACTATTTTGTATAGCTGGAGCTGATTAAAAGGAATTCACCTCATTCAGTTTAATAAAACTAGCCAATTTACAGAGAGTCAGGGTATTAAAATTTAGTGTACATGACAACTGTTCTCATTTTCAGAATGCAGCCTACCTCCTCCATTTGATTGGATTTCTTATTATAAGCTCTGAAAAGGTTAATGAATACCTTAACAAAGCAGCTCAGGTTCTATAATTGGGACTAGTAAGCAGATATGGTGATGGGCTTCTTTTTTAATGTGATTGTAATACAGTTTTGCAATGTGTTATAAAAACAGCATAGTAAGAAGTGTAAAGAAAAATAGGGTCTCATAAATTCATAGTTTGCAAATATGCTATACAATTTGTTTCATTTATATGATGCAAACAACCAATAAATAAACGTGTGTTGTTACTTACACAACTGCAAAGATATACTTCAGAAGCAATTGTTTCTTTCCTATAAACAACGGTAGAAAATTTCTGTAAACAGAAGACAAACCATATAAAATATAAAAAGATGTTCACTAAAATCCTGTTATATGAAGCCCAATTTTGTTTCATGTTTGTTCTGTGGAATTTCAAACTGCCTTCAAAGTCACTATTGAGCCTCAGATAGAGATAGATATTGGGGTTGGGTTTTTTTTGAGAACAAAATGTATTAGATAATTGCCAAGAATATTCTAAATAATACCCAGAGACTGCAATTCTGAGTCTGATTTTGCAAGCATATAGACAGGTTTGAGATGCACATTTTATAAATCTGAAAAATAGGTAAATCAGTGAACTGGTAGTATGACCTCCCCCGCCCCCAGAGCATAGTACCATTGCATAAATGGAATGAAATGAGGGGCAATATTCTGACCTACTGAAAGAGGATGCAATATCCCTGCCATCAGTGAAATTTCAGTTGGGTATACCAGATCTGAATCTGGCCACCTGAACATCTAAGGCCCCAATGCCTGCAAAGAGAACCATTCAGGAGCATCTCTCCCTCCTCCCCCCATCCACACAAGCAGAGAGGCTGACCCATGTGGAATGTGTTGCAGGATTGCGGCCTAACTGTCATGGTATGAATGTGTAATTCCAAACCAAAAATTATTTTCATAGAAGTCAGACAGGAAATGTGCATTACTCCTCTTTATTCCACGTGACTCATATGAAATCAGTTTTTTGACATATAATAGAATACTTGTCCAATATGTGGCAACCAGAAATGGGGGTCATGGAGGGAGAGGGGTAATGATGAAAGAAAATATGCAGTGCAGGCAGGTACAGATGGAGCATGGGCTTTTGATTGAACAAAATGGCAACAATGAAGACAAAGTGAAAGCTGAGCCTATTTTCTCAAACTTGGACACCTATGTTGGGTACTCAGTTGTACATTTGTGTGCTCAGGTTGGCATTAAGGTGACTAAATGTGTGTGTCGGACAAAAATGTGAAATCAGTTTCCCCCTAACGTAGACGTCCCAATTTGACGACTGGGCCTAGGAGCCTTAGTATCAGAACAGTCATATAGGGGCTAAAAATGGCTGTAGTAATGGACAGTATTCCTCAGTGATGATCTGCTGTTGAAGTTCTTTCCCATCTGACTCTCATGTTCTTATTTATTTCTTGAACAAATAAGGACAAACCTGCCCCCTTTTTATGTTGCTGATCCTCTCACTGTTCCTCAATGTTAGAATTTAAATGGCATGTCAAATGTTTTCTGTGTAGGCCTTGTTATGTTAGTGATACCCGCATAATTGGCAATAAGTAAAGTCAGTGGCTTCTAAAAGGTTGTTAGGTAGAGCTGGTTGCTAATAAGAATTTCTGTTCAGCAGGAAATTCCAACATAAAAAAATATCTTTTCTGTTTTGGAACAAAAAGCCAAAATTTCCCACAAAATAAAAATTTCAAAAAATCAATTTTGTACCATCAAAATGTTTTGGTTTTGATGGTGGTGATTCAATTAATTCAATGTAAACGTGTGTGTGTATAAAATTACATAAGTACAAATAATCAATAGAATATGTATTTTAATATGCAAGTCTACACGATATGAATCAAAATACTATCAAAACAAAATATTTTGACACTATTGAAATTAAACATTTTGACTTTCTCATGTTGAAAAATGTTGTTCAAATTAACATGTAAAATGTTTGTTTTGATGTAACTGCATTTTTCCATGGCAAATTGTTCCTTTTAATTGTTTTTGACCAGCACTATTGTTAGGTAACTGTGCCCGATGGTATGATTAGCCATAAAAGTGTGAGATTGTGTGTGTGTGTTTGGTAAGGTAATGTTTGTCTTTTGTTTCATTGGCTAAGTGTGCCACACACTCGTCTATAGAGCCATGTGTAGAATTCTGGAATAAAGCAGAAATTTTCTGTCTTTCCTGCTTAGATTCAGTTCAGATCTTAATAAAGTTAGTTGTCTCTTTTTTTATCCAAAGTCTTTTAAAAATAGTTACTTTAGAGTAAACAGCAACACTTCAAGCATTCAGTTCTTACAATGAGCTGATAGTGTTAATGGCATTTACACTTGTAGGTTTAACTGTTGACCATTACCCTTTATTGTCTTTTCCACAGCATTTGGAAATGCAATGTTTTACTGCAATTTCCCAGATATGAACAAGGCAGCAATAGCAGAGAATAAAGAAGGAGAAAGTACTCACATATCAGAAATGAATATACCAAAAGTATCAAATTGCCTTTTTAAAGCAGCTGTCTCATCCTGCATTAAGAAACCAACCACACACGTTGATGATCTGTTTCTTTCTCACTGAATACAATAGTTTGAAGTATCTAGGTTGCATTAAAACTTTTCCAATTATCTTGTGTGGCCAAAAGAATTTATAAATCTCCCTCAGCCTGTGAATTTTTCCCTAAAGGATCTGTTCAACTGAACCCTGCACATATAAAAAACATGTTTTCCAGCAATATAGTTGGATCCAAATGTATGATGAGTTAGTGATGGACAAACTTCAAAGATTTTAATATTTGTGTTGAATTTAAAAAAGAATTCAGAACTCTAGTAATTGCTCTACAGTGTATGCAAACCAATATGACCAAATTTTCAGTGGATCTCTTTAATTGTATGTGTCAGTTGCAGACGCATCTATTTGTGTACATGCAAACAGATACTTGTGCAAGCTAATCAGGTAATTTTGTGCCTAAGTACCTGATTTATGCACAAACACATGTTCTTATACCCATAAATATTGTGAGCATGTAAAAAAGAGCAAAAACAATTGGCCTCTTAAGTCTTCAAAATTGGGCTTGAAAGCAGGCATTCTCTTAAGACTTTTAAGAACTTTTGCTCCTGTTCATGGCTAACAGGCTGCTTTGGCAGTATTTTTCCAACATTAATTTGGCATTTATGTCTGTGTTGCAGATGGGGAAAATTAAAACTTACCTGAATGTTCCAGGAGAAAAAAATTAGTTCCACTCATTTGTAAATAGGGGAATATATACAGCAGGCCCTTGTTTCTCCCATACATGCTTGCCCACAGCAATTCAGTAACTATAAAGGGAATTTTTCAAAGTCAAAAGGACATTTAGGTGCCATATTCCCTTTTGTACCTTAAGCAACTTCCCATGATGTATATTATTCTTACTAACCCGTTCAATTTTAACTTCTCTCAATGGAAATTTTATATCCTTCGTTATTTGTTTCCACTGGTGCCCACAAAGTGCCAAGGCTGTGCAAAGAGGAAGGAAGGCATGGTCTCTGCCTGAAGGAACTTACAATCTTAGAAACAAAAGCAGAAGATACCACCTGAGAACTATGTTTTTCAAAGAGCTCTGTAGTGCACAGTAAATTTGAATGCTAACCAAATCATATGATTTCAAATATAAGAGAACTCAATCTTTTACGGTGAGGTAGATTGGACCCAATAAAAGTGACACAGGTCCTTCAGCTCATTCATATCTTGTATTTGCTCACTCTCCCCCATTCCCCAAACAATTTCTAGACAGTTCAGTACAGTACATAGATGTGTGTGTGTGTATCTATATGTGTGTATATATATATATATATATATATATATATATATATATATATATATATATTTATTTCCAAAGGCAGATCTTGTGCTGGTGTTATAGCTCTATTATAGTCAATGGAGTTATAACAATTTACATCAGCTGAGGACTTCATTCCCTATGTCTTTGCTTAGTCTAGCCACATAGAGAAACTGCAAAAAGCAAGATGAGCAAAGTGTAAGTCAAACATTCTTGAATGGATCCCTTAGGTTACAAAATATAAATCTGCTTGAATCCAAATAATTTTGCATTCCTGTTCTACAGTCTTTTTTTTTATCATTCCAAACAACAATGCAAGCACTTCATATTAACAAGATATATGGCAGGAATATGCAGAATGAAGAAACAACAAGCTGTTTCAATTGCCTTGCACCAGTTTTAGGATTATAATGGGAACTACCAGTTTATGATGATGAAAACACATCACAGAAGGAGCTAAATTTCTTGTATTCCCTCTTAAAAAGCAGTGCTCTATTTTTTTCCTGACAGTATAATCTCACAGTCAACACAATGAACCCTGCCATTTGGTAGAATAATTGTTCATCTCAAAATTATGTTTAGCCTTCTCTTTTTTTTATTCAGCATTGTGTTATTGTAAAAATATAAATATTCTTTGCAGTAAACAGATTCTCAAATAAACAACCATCTATTCCTCAAAACTTTTAAGTTACAAGCCACAAATTTGAATATGAATTTTATATATATGCTGCACTTCTGAACTGCACTCATTAAATCACCAGCAGTAAGAATGCCTTGTTTTTGTCAAGGTGGGTGTAAGTCAAGTAACGTGTAGAATGATTGACTTTATTAGCCCATCTATTGATGTGCAGATTCACTTAAGATAATAATGGAGATGTCTTCCTATAATAATGAAAGCACCCAGTAGAAGGATGTATTTTATTAATTACTTTACATTTCTTGGTCTCTATTTCCCAAAAGAAAACTCACTGTAGATTGAGCATCTGTTTTTGAGGAGACCTTTTGCTTAGTTATTTGTTAAGTTCGTTGATTAAAATGCAAAAAGTCAGTCAAGTGACTGACTTGCATGAGGTTTCGCACATCATATCAGGGTCTTCTTCCTAATTAGACAAGCCCAAGACCCTAGTGATCCCATTAAACCATCCTGGCCCAAAACATCTCTGCTAACATAAGATAACAGCACCCCACCCTGCCACACACACAAATATTTCTGTTCATAAGGAGAATTTAACAATACTGCATACAATAGGTGTCCCTTTTTTTTATTAGACATTTAGCTAACCTTTTACCATATAATCCAGTTTTTATTTTTTGCACCCATGCCTACTAGAGGTAATATAGCACAGCAGTAGCAAAAAAAGATAATTAAATGTAATGGAAAGTTAATGGTAAGAGACTCTTGGTAGTACTACGCAGGTTTATGTCAGAGTGATTACAATAACCAATATTTCTATTAGAGTTCTGTTAGGACCTCTTTCTGAGCACAACTGTGCTCTAAAAGTGGGGATGGGGCGCAATATTGAAAAATTACTACAATAGAGAAGCAGTGTAATTTTGAATTATTACAGTAATGTTTCTATACTTCTTAAAATAATGGTCCTGCAACTTTCAAGGTGCCTCTGCTTTGTATTTAGAGTAGAAGAGTATATATCAATTGTTTTCTAAAATAGCAGATAAACAAAATCTGATGTTTGCTGTTATTTACAGCTGCCCTAAAAGTTGGGGGGCAATTGAAAAGTAGCATTAAAATGGTGGCATTTGGGAATAAGATAACATAGTATACATATTCCACCAATGTCTGTACACATGCTGTCTGTAGACAAAATGTGGTGGTTTGATCTCCTACAACCAGTTTCTGGTCTGTTCATTTACTGGTACCTCATTCACTTTTACCTGTACCTCAATCTCCCATCTGAGTAATAAATAAATAAGTACACGTCTTAACTTTCAGTGCATTCTTCTTCAGGAACATTAAGTAACCTCTGATTTAAACCTTTCATGCTAGATTGGCCTTGTCTATGAAATAAGGATTAACAATCTAGGAGCGCTTCCCTAACTGACCAGGGTAGAGAACTGAAAGCCATGGCACTTTCAATCTATTGCATTTAGGGATGAATGAAGTCATTTTGTTTAGTATCAGAGCCACTTGAACACTGTGGGTTGGAACATGCATCCCAAACATTATCAGGTTTGTATTCTGGTTTAGAGAGGCTGTGGATGGGAAAACCACAGTGGTACCAGAGAAGGGAAAAAATCTTTTAGAATATAGGGTTAAAAGAGAAAGAGGCAGAATGGTAAACAAATATAAAGAGATTTCTATGCAGCAAGAGGAAAATTCTTGTGAAAAAATAGACTCTTTGTATACAGACTTTCTTTTGTGCTAACCTTTTTAGTGAATTCTTCTTTTGCTTAGGTCACTGACACAATGCAAGCCAAGTCTAGCTTTAATGACATTCTTCCATTCCTAATGTATTACAAAAGTCAATCTACTAGTTTTGTGGGGGAGAAGAATTACTAGCCCTAATACATAGCACAAGCTTCCCTCCAGATAGAATGATGTTTAAACTGCACAAGTATCGGGGTAGCCGTGTTAATCTGTATCCACAGAAACAACAAGGAGTCCAGTGGTACCTTAAAGACTAACAGATTTATTTGGGCATAAGCTTTCGTGGGTAAAGGTACCACCAGACTCCTGGTTAAACTGCACAGTTGCTCTTGAGGGGCAAAATATGTCTAAATGGCAGGGGCCAAAAGTTTGTGAACTCAAACCCAAAGGTTCATAACCCCTTTCCACTCCTCCCAAAAAAGTGAAAGCCACCAAGTTTGGGGTGGGGAAGGGAGGACCTAGCAGTGAGCAAACCTTTGAAGGTTTGGTTCAGGTAAACACAAGTCTAGATGCTTGTCTAAAGATGCTGTAACTCTTTGACTGCAAAATTGAACTAGAAGCTGTGTGGGGTCCTGGAGCAGAGGCACCTGAAGACAAAAATTTTGGTGCTAGTGACATGCCTGAAAGAAAATATTTATAGTTTAACATGCTTTAACTCAAGAAATTTAAGTGACCTACAGACCTGTATGGACGCAACTGCATGAGAAGCAATTTGTAGAGAAGGTTGTGATGAAGTAACTCCAGGCATCTAGAAACTGACTTCTGGATTCATCTCAACTTATGTTTTAGTCCTGGATGTGATGGAAACTCTGTCTGTTAGTATCTTTGGTCTGTGATCATTGGGAAATTGAGATTTTATTAGCTGTCTCAGCAGCCTGTGATGCTAGTGACCACAAGATGTTGCTTATCGGCCAGTTCTCAAACATCCTTGGAATTTCTAATCATTATAGATGACATTTTTTTCTAATTCAAAAAGTGCTGCAGCCAACATGGGGGGATTCTTTATTAGACTTTGCTGTAACAGATAAAGAGGAACTGATAACAGAACTAAAAATGAATTGTAGTTTAGGTACAAGTGATCATGATTTGATCACATTTTATAACGTGCAAGCACAATAATGTCCAGACCAGTATTATATATACTTAGTGCTATAATAGGGCCAATTTCACAAACTGAAGACAATTAGCTGGGAAAAAGAACTTAATCAGAAAAAATGTGAATGATGAATGGTAATAATTTAAGAACACTTTATTAGATGCCCAAAAAGCCACAATCAAGAAAGAAAGCTGTGCTAGTTAAAAAACTGACCTGGTTTAGAAGGGAAGTGAAGGTAGTTGTAAAAAATTATGTGTAACAAATGGAAGAAAGGGGAAGTTGATAATGAATAGAAATTGGAATCTAGAAATTGTATAAAATTAATGAGAATCAAATGGACACAAGGAGAATCTATTGCCAGCAATGTTAAGGACAATAAGGAATTATTTAAATAGATTAGGAACAAAAAGAATCCTGACAATGGTATAGGTCATTACTAGATGAAAATGGTAGAATTATCAATGATAATGCAGAAAAGGCAGAAGTGTTCAATAAATATTTCTGTTCTGTATTTGAGGAAAAGCAGATTCCACTTGTATCTCTGGCAAATGTTAAATGGAAGCTACTAAAATTAGATATTTTTAAATCAGCAGGTCCAGATAACTTGCATCTAGGAGCTTTAAAAGAGATGCCTGAGGAAGTCACTGGATCATTAATGTTGATTTTCAATAAGTCTTGGAATACAGGGGAAGTTCCAGAAGACTGAAATAAAGCTAATGTTTATAATAAAGCTTATACGGTACTTGATTAATAAAAGAAACAGGAGAATAATGTAATTACTGCAAATCAACATGGGTTTATGGAAGATAGATCCTGTCAAACTAACTAACTTTTTTATGAGATGATAAGTTTGGTTGATAAAGATAATAGTATTGACATAATATACTTCGACTTCTGTAAGGTGTTTGACTTGCTGCTGCATGAAATTTTGATTAAAAAAACTACAACAATATAAAATTAATGTGGTGCACATTAAATGGATTAAAAACTCGCTAACTGATAAGTCTCAAAATATAATTGTAAATGGGGATTCATCATTGAACGAGTGTGTTCTCAGTGCAGCCCATAGGAATAGATTCTTGGCCCTATGGTATTTATTTATTTATTTTATTAAAGACCTGGAAGAAAACACAAAATCATCACTGGTAAAGTCTGTAGATTACACAAAAATTGGAGTAATAAGTAATGAAGAGGATAGGTCACTGATTCAGAGTGATCTGGATCGCTTGGTAAACTGGGCACAAATAAACAACATGTATTTTACTATGGATAAATGTAAATGTATACCTCTGGGAACAAAGAATGTAGGCCATAATTACAGGGTGGGGCATTCTATCCTGGGAAACAATGACTCTGAAAAAGATTTTGGGGGGGAGGGGTAGACAAATAGCTGAACATAAGCAGTCAATATGATGCTGTGGTTAAAAGAGCTAATGCGATCCTGGAATGCATAAACGGGATTCTCAGGTAGGAGTAGAGTGGTTATTTTACTTCTGTATTTGGCACTGGTTCAGCAAAGAGCTACGAGAACAGTTAAGGGTTTAGAAAACATGCCTTATAGTGATAGTCAAGGAGCCCACTTTGTTTATCTTAACGATGAAAATTTTAAAGGGTGACCAGACTACATCCTATAAGTACTTACATGGGGAAGAAATATTTTATAAGAGAGGGCTCAAATCTAGCAGACAAAGATATAACAAGAGCTAGTGCCTAGAAGCTGATGCTTTATAAACTTAGACTAGTGCTGGGTGAAATTTTTTTTCCTGAAATTATTTTTGGTGAAAAATGCAGTTTTGACAAAACTGACATGTTTTATAAATTCATGTCATTTTCACTGAATTGTTTTCATTTGGAAAACAAGAAACCTGAAAAAAAAATTGAAACATTTTGTTCCAACTCTTTCTAAATGAAACACTTCATTTTTTAGGTTCAAAATGAATTTTTTGTTTCAAAAATTCATTAAATTTTATTTAGAAAAAAACAATAAACCATTTTAAATGTTCAAAATTGAAACAAACCATTTTGATGCCAAAATGAAATGGGTTTTTTTGGACTGAAATCAATTATTTCTTTACTTACCTTTTCAATTTTCTGCAAATTTGGAGGTAAAATCATTTTCTGTTTGACTGAAACAATTTTTTTTTGCTTTTTATTAAATTGCCAGTGAACTGAAAAATTAGTTATTAATACAGGTGTACTTTTAACAGTAAGAGTAATTAATCTTTTGGGCAGCTTACTGAGTATTGTATTAGATTCTCCACTACTGGAAGCCTTAAATTAAGATTGGATTGGGGGGTGGTAGGTTATGTTTATTTATACTGTGATTCAAATAGGTATTAATTCATGCAGGAAGTAAGACTCTGTTAGCACAACACAGTCCTTTTTGGTTTATAATCTATTAATCTATGAGGTGTCCTTTTCATCAGACTTTTGCTCTCTAGTTGCCTTGCATTACCAGTGCTTAAATATGAGATATAGACTTTTAGAGTTAGATGGCTGAGGGCTCACTGGATAAAACAGAAGTGATACTGGTTGGAAGAGTGAAGGAATTAGAAAGAGATAAAACAGTCACAATCCATGTATCTATTGCTGGAGTTCTCAAGCTCCTTGAAAAGAATATTCATAGTCTTGGGCTTTATTTTGGAGCAATGTCTGTTCTTGGATTTCCAGGTAGCAAGTGTTGTTTATGCTTCTGTTTGCGGTATTCTGAGAGGTTGCACTTTTCCTTGCTATTGCAAATCACACTAGTCATCCATGCCTTTGTCACCTCCAGCTTGAGCTGCTGTAATGTATTTCACTGTTTAGCCACTCGAAAGCTTTAGATATGGTAGAATGCAGAAGACCTTGCTTAGTGGATGGTTCACAGGAAGACATTATACCAGACATCAGTGAACTCTACTGGCTTTTCATCTGATTTGGGGTACAATTCAAATGGTTTACACTCTGAAGTTCTGGAACAGGTCCTGGCTTATGGATTGTCTACGTATCCCATGTACCAATGTTTTTTTGTTTTTGATTTGCTGAGATCCTTTAGATACAGCCTCCAATGGACAATAAATCAGTGAAGGGTTCTCAGCTGTGAAAAGTGTCCCCTTTGTCAGTTCATTTGAGCATGAATGTACAGGCTGCCAGAAGATCATACAATATCATACAGCATTTTAGTCAAGCATCTGTTTGACAGCTGATTATCTCTGGATATGTTTTTCTTATTCTGGTTTGGGGCCAAACAGGAAGTGAGCATGTTTGTGCTGTCAGTTGTGGGAATTCATCTTTGCACACACACACACTTATTTTCAAGGAAAGAAATAGGGTGTATATGTGAGTGAGATTTAACTGCCTTTTCCAAATTTCAAAAACATTACTTTTACCATAACACTTGTCAGCATTACTGGAAGACATTGATTCTCAAATCAGAATTAAAATATTCTATTATGCATTGTTCTACCAGGTTTGATGGTCATATTTCTTCCACAGGTACAGATTAGTGTCTGTCAGGACCCATATGGTGAAATGTGTTCTCTAGAGACGATCAGAATAGAATTGAGTTCCCTAAAACCATTGTTTAGATAACTATATTCCATTCTGATTGTTTTTCTTAAGGTGTAATAATATGATTGATGTTTCATACTATTTACACTGGCATCAAAAAAAAGGAGTCAGGTCACTATATTATTTATTGATTGTATTTATATTTTGCTAGCACCCAAAATCTATGACAGATATTCACACCATCTTGTGTTAGATGCTGTACAAATATAGAGGCAGACATGGTCCCTGCCATGAAGAACATATTGTAAGGGATCACAGGTCCCCAGGCAGCAATCAAGCCACAACTGCCACCAGCAGCTCACCTGAATAACTAGGGAAGGGTGAAGGGAACTAGCTAGCAGAGGGCCTTGCCCCCAAAGCTCCTGATGGTGAGGGGGAGGGGGGGTAACATCCCCCCCCCACACACACACACACACCCAATTGGCTAAGGAATACTGTATAAACCAGGAAGTAACAACAGCAAGTTGTCTGAACGAGTAGAGGAATCTTTGATTAGCTACAACTATGGATCCCTCCTGGTTTACCTAACTCCTGAGCCCTGCATTCCTGCCTGCTCCTCATTCCTGTCCTCACATTCCAGACCCCCATCTACTCCCAGTTCCTGCTGTCCTGCCCTACTCCAGGCCCCTGCTCCTTCACCTTACCTCTGGTGCTGGCTCTGGCTCTGGTATCTGACTTTGTCTCCAGCTCTGATCTTTGGCTTGGTATCTGGCATCTCCGGCTCAGACCCCGGCTTGGCACCTGATTCTGTCTCTGTCTCTGACCTTCAGCATGGTACCTGATCCTGTCTTTGGTTTTGACCCTGTGCTCCAGCCATTAGGCCTGACCGCCCACACACTGGTCATTGCGCATTGTCTATAGACAACACACACCACTTTTTAGTATAGCAATCATTAATCATTAGGCAGGGACCAGAGAGGGAGGACAAGCATAACTAAAGATAACAATTACAGCCTTCTGAAAAGTCCAATTTAATTTCTGCCATAAGAATCCCTGAATGATACAATTTTGTGGATACTATGGATGTTTGGTAAGAAGATGAGCAGTTGGAAGTTGGGTGAAAAAAGATAGATCAGTATAAGGACAAGTTATTTCAGTAGAGTGATCTGCATTACTTAGTAAGATGGGCTCATTTGAACAACATTTTGCATTTTAACAAAGTCAAAAGCAGAATTATACATCAAGGAATAAAGAAGGTAGGTCACACTTACAGGATGGGGGACAACATTCACTGACTCTGAAAAGGACTTAAGGATCATGATGGAAAACACCTGAACATGATCTCTCAGCATGGCATGGTGGCTAAAAGAGCTCACTCAATCTTTGGACATGTAAGTGAGGAACTACTGAGTAGAAGTAAGGAGGTGGTATCACTTCTGTCTATGATATCAGTAACATAATTACTGTGTGCAGTTGTGGTGTCCAGATTTTCAAAAGGATGCAGAAGAATTGGAAGAAGTTCATAAAAGTTGAATGACCAGAGGTCTAGAGTGCCTTATGACCTGCCTTATGGTGAAAGACTGGGGAAGCTCAATCTCTTCAGTTTATCCAAGGGAAGGTTGAGAGGTAACTTGATCATGGTCTATAACTACCTACATGGGGAGAAGATCTGTTACTAGAAGAACAAACTACCAAACAAAAGCATAGCAAGATCCAGTGGCTGGAAGGTGTAGCTAGACAAATTCAGACTAGAAAACTGATGTAAGCAGAGTCGGAATGAGCTCTACCCTGACATCTGGTGGTGAGTTGTGGAAAAGGTCTTCAGGGGCTGATCTCGTTTGCATGGGCACACCCACCCTGCCTAGCATGATGGACTGCTTGCCCAAATGGTCACTTTGGCTGCTGTAGGGTCCCCAGTATCTCTGTTATTGGGGCAGGAGTAAAAAAGGGTTGTTAGCCTGGTTATGTGAATCAAGGACAGTAGAACTGTAGTTGGCATTTTATGACAGAGGGACTCACCCTCAACTAAGTAGCACTCGCTAGGCAAGGGACATGGGTTCCAAAACCCAGGGAAGGGAGAGAGGCTGGGGACAGGTATGTGTACCTGAAGTGTGGGCTCCCTCTGAGGGCCCTAAACACTATTTTTACCCCTTCTTTCTCCATGATATAATAACAGAGCTAATTTTGGCTCCATTAGGAGTCTTGTGATATGTTGCAGAGCTGAAATCACTGACACCTAGGTCTAAGCATTAGACCTACTTTGGGCTAGTCATGCACCAGCACTGAGGCTCCCCCTACTACCAGCTAAAAATCACTGAGAGCTGAAATCACTAAAGAGCTGAAGTTGCTGAGAGCTGTGTTAAATAGGGGGGGCCTGAAGACAAGAAATAAGTTGCAAATTTTAACAGAGAGGGTAATTAATCATTAGAACAATTTACCTAGGTATGCGGTAGATTCTGTGTCACTTGATGTCTTTAAATCAAGTATAAATGTCTTTCTAAAAGATTCTGTGGCTCACCGAAAGTTATAGTATGGATGCATGAATTACTGGCACATGTTGTTAAGTAGCAGGTCAGATTAGATGGGCATAATGGACCCTTCTCCTCCTAAAATTTTGTACCTATGAAGTAAATGGTTAATATAGTGAGCTGTATAAGATCCCAAAGAAAAAGATTGTAGAACACATTAAAAATACAGTGTTGCCATAATCCAGGATATTCTTAAGGAAACCAGAATGATATAAGAGACAGCAAACAGTGCATCTCTTCCAGAAGGATACACATGATAGCACAGTAATGATAGACTGATATGGCATCTTGAGCAGAGCAGAAGAATTTCTCTGACAGGTCCATAAGAATGCACAACCAGTACTGAACACCTTTGTAACATCAAAATCAAAACAGAAAATGTTTCTCCATGTAAATTATTCCCAAGGCATTCTGAAATATTTCAAGAGTTCTAAATATCAGTAGCTCGAGTACCTTGTCATTCTCATTATATCTTCTTCTAAACAGTGTCTGAAAAGTGGTATAATCACAATTATTTTGACTACTTACGTCGCAATTATGTTTGCAATATTGACAAATCATGCTACTTTGTCATAAGTACTTTAAATAATTATAGTGCTTGTTGGATATCTCTAAATCAGATTATTCCATGCAAAAAAAAACTTTTTATCTATATCTGAATCACATTATATGCTGTCCTTGAAGTGACATCACATCACTTTTGTTGACAGATGATAACATTACAAATAAAGAAGCCTATTTTACCAGAGGATTACAGCTGCCATGGTATGGGAGATTTAGTGTCATTCAGCAACTGATCACAATATTCTTTGTGTAAGTTTGGGGAGCTAGGGATAAGGTTGGATGACAGGGCTATCACAAAGAGTTTACATCTTGTAGCCGTTTAATACAAATGGACACACAGGTTTTTCTCATTTTAAAATTCTGTATTTGAGATTCTGAGCTACCACTTAAATCATGAGACTCATGTCTGTGATAGACACATTGCATTTTGTCCCCTTCTGGTTCTTAAACAAGCTTATAAGATGGAGCAAACATTTGTCACTTCTTGTCAGCTCCATGATAGTAATGTGATGCTTCTTCTCAAACTTGAAATATGTCTTTCTTGCTGATAAGTGCACTGCTTTCCTGTCTAAATCAAGGTTATTCAAAGTTTATAACCCCCCACTGCCATTTTGATGGATAGAATATTTAAAACTTTTTTTTAAATGGAATCTCAAGACAGAAGAAAATATTTGTTTTGAGACCTTTTTGAAACTTTGTGAGGCAATGTATGTACTCTTATGTAGTTAAGGTAATCAAACCATGGTCTTTGGGGACATTAGGACCAATGAGTAAAATCTATAAAAATCTGTTTGCACTTTCTAATGCAGAAATACTTGGATATTTTACATTCACACTTTATTTCAGTGGGAAAAAGAGACATAATTTATTGAGGAAATTTTGTCTGCAGCTCTCGATTGCTCCTGTTTATAGTTATCACACTACAAACCAAGTGTGTCATGGCATTATTAAAATGAAGCCTAGAAATAATTTAAGGGAAATTATTTACAAAATATGCAGCATAATAAGCAAAATGTGCAAATCTTGTCAGAAAATATGGCTGCAGTGTCAGCCTGAGGAAAAGGTTTTCCATTCATTCTACTAAAGCTCATTTAAAGAAATCAGAATTCTCCAAATAGTGTAGCTGTTATTCTTGATAATAGTTTAAGAAGATATAAAAAATCATAGAAAACACAATATACATAAAAATAATTGTTTAATGCCTTACTTGTATGCTGTATTTTTCTTCCCTTGGTAATTATCATTAAATATACTTCCATGAGAAGATAAGCATTGTTCCTTAAGAGTATATATACATTTCTGCCACGTATTCCCAACCTTAAATCATAATCCCTTGGTGATATCATAGCTGGTTACTATAGATAATTATGAGATCAGATGGTAAATAAGCAGCTGGTGAACTTCTAATTCAATCTTAAAGTAAATTTCCCTGGTAAAAGAGAAAAAAACAGATTACATGAGCATAATTATTTAAAAACAGGACATTACAATGACAGCTACCAACCCGTGCAGTTGATCCTTGTTAAAAAATACTTGATTTAGAGCCAGATTTTACCACTCTTACTATTAGTATTACACTATTAATACACTCTTAGTATTTTACTGTGGAAGTAATCCCATAGATATCAAAGGGACTACTCAGCATGGGTAAGGAAACAGAATCGGATCATTAGTGACATATAATTTACAGTTTCAACTGTATATTAACAAATAAAAAATTATACTGTGATATAAAGTCCTGGCATTTTGGGTAGCATATCATGAAAGGATGTCATAAACGTCTGTGGGCTAGATTGTACTTTAGCCAATAGCTTTGTATAAGGGGGACCGTGTAGTTGTACTGCCCTAGAAGGAGCCTGGGAAATCATTTATAACCTTCACTGCTCTCTCTTGCTTCCAGGGAAAAGCAGTCTGCTACTGACCTTTTTTATCAATAGCAGATGACTGCCTCTCAAGACATCTCAACTCTTCTCTGATGGAAGTGGATATACCTTGAAATACTACTACAGCTATCATGTTGAAGTCACACAGAAGAGTCCTCACATAGCCATGGAGTCTGGCCTCTATTGATTACAGCAACATCAACAAAGGGGAGGTGGGGGTGTTACCTCCATTGTGTTGCATGTTTACAAAAGGGAACAAAGCACATGTAATCATCAAAAATATCAACTAGGGTGTGTTTTTTCCTGTTTTAGGTAAGGTAAATGGGTTTGGTTTTGTTTGGGGTTTTTTGTTTGTTTGTTTTTTGTCTTGTATTGTTTTTGTTTTGTTTGATGATCATCTCAAACAGTACCAAAGTCATCAACGAGCAGGAATAGTAGTATTCTGGGCAAGGATTATTTCTGAAGTATTAAAAAAAAATTACAAACATATCTCCTTTAACCCAAGAATTGATTTTATAAAGAAAAGCTATGTGAAGCAAAATTTCTGCTTTTTTCCTTAATAAATCCCACTGAATTCTTATGGAATTCTGCTGGATTACCATCATGGAAAATGATGGTAATAGTAATCATCAGAGATATAATATATTACCTATAACTCACTCCAGGAGTGGCCGACTGTGGCCAATTGCTTGGCATGTTGCTACAAATCTTTATTTTCTTCTCTTTTACCTCAAAGAGTTTTGTGCAACATTTGTTAGACTGTCAAATCACTCTCAATGGTTTCAAATAGTATGTGGTGCAGGTTCATATTGTATGTCTGCGTGGGGGTGATGTGGATGATAATTGATGTTAAAAACAATGACGATATTAGTGGAGACTAAGCAATATATCATAGCTAGTACAGTGAGGAATACGGAACCTTTTTAAATAAATCTCTTAAAAATGTGCATCAATATTACTAGAGATCTACTGTTTCAGGTTAAATATTAGATATAATTTAGGGTTCTTTAGTGAATGAAAGGATAATATTAAATATGTTATCTTTTTGTCCACAATTAAGGTGTAATTGATAGATGAACAATGGCTGCTTTATATAACACTGCATTATCAAATTATAGTGTCTTTTTAGGTAATTAATGAACTCAGAATAAATATTTGTATTGCATTGATTAATGTTCTAAAGGATGGGTTTTGATAATGACTGATAATTTTTGTTTATGTTAAAACAAGAAAATCTTCTAAACTAGCTTGCTGAAACCTTCTGTGAGTAATGAGTTTATATCACAAGCTTCATTTTCTCCAAAAAGGACTATTAACATTGTCCCAAAGTGCTGTCTCCTCTGAAATTTGGAAGAATGGTCTTTCCCGGCAGTATAAAAGCATGTGATGGATGTAATTTATTACTGTGCGTTCATGGGCTACATCTACAATACTATGCTTTCCACCACATGTAGTGTACCTGTAGCTACACGCTGCCTCCACCCTGCTGGATGTGTCAGTGAAAGGCTCTGGAAGAGGGGAGGCCACAGCAAAAGGCTGAGTCATTTTCCTGTTGCCGCCCCACCTTCCCAAAGCCTTACCCTACTGCCAGCATCTCTTCCCAGTGGAGAAGGGCTCCAGCAGCAGAGAACTGTGATCATCTTTCCCTGCTTTCCCTGTGGTGAGGAGCTGGTGGCCTTTCTCTGCAGAAGAGAACGGCTCCCTCAGCGGGATACCACATTATTAAAAGTAGAGCGGCACAGCTTGGGCCAGTAGAGAACATGTAGGGTATGTACTCTGGGTACATACAATGTGACAGGGTTGGGCCAGATGGCTACAGGAGAGTGATAGAAAACAGATACATTAGCCCTAGGTTAAGTAGGTCCCTTTCCCCTGGGTAAGGTAACAGGGAAGGTTCCAGAACAATCAGGAACTTTCTAGAAACAATTAAGGCAGACAGGATGATTAGAACACCTGCAGCCAATCAAGAAGCTGCTAGAATCAATTAAGGCAGGCTGATCAGGGCACCTGGGTTTAAAAAGGAGCTCACTTCAGTTCGTGGTGCACATGTGAGGAGCTGGGAGCAAGAGGAGCTGAGTGAGAAGGTGTACTGCTGGAGAACTGAGGAGTACAAGAATTATCAGACACCAGGAGGAAGGTCCTAGGGTGAGGATAAAGAAGGTGTTGGGAGGAGGCCATGGGGGAAGTAGCCCAGGGAGTTGTAGCTGTTGCATAGCTGTTCCAGAAGGCACTCTAGATAGCTGCATTCCACAGGGCCCTGGGCTGGAACCCAGAATAGAGGGTGGGCCCAGGTTCCCCCCAAACCTCCCAACTCCTGATCAGACACAGGAGGAGTTGACCTGGACTGTGGGTTCACAAAAATGGCCAAACTGAGGGCTGCCATGAATCTCCAAGGCGAGCAAATCCTCCAATAAGTGCAAGACCCACCAAGGTAGAGGAGGAACTTTGTCACAATCCACATCCTTTAGGTGCATCTTCACTTTACTGGCTTAATCCGAGCCCCATCCTCTACACTGATATTCATAGCTGTGCTATGTGTGTATGTACACTGCATGCCACAGAAAGAATCTTGCAGGGTAGGCACACTCATAGGGTTACCTTATAATGAGTTACAAGTTTGTTAAACTACTTTGTTTATCTATAAAACTATATATGTATTGCACATATACTGAATGAGATGATTCCGTTCCTACTAGGAATAGCTACTAACTGTGTACTAGTTCATTATTTCAGCAGTCTTGTGCTGAATAGTCTATCTTTTTTTGAAGGTGCATTGGTCCTCATTTAGCAAGGGTGAAATTCCCTTCAGTCACAACCAGAGTCATCAAACTTACAGAGATGAAGTGGGAATGGGTGGGGTAAAATCAAATACCCAAAATGGTGCAGGGCTGCAACCCACACACTCCCATGACCCCTGTTGTTATAACAACATACACAGCTATGCCCCTGTGGCTGAGGTTCCATCCAATGGAATATAACAGACACAGCTGCCAATAATTCTGAACCCTCTCCTTGGCCTTGCGTTTGGTGAAAGGTCAGCTGTGTGTGTGAGATGCCCACAGACACTCTAACTGTGGACTAAAGTGCTCAAGAGAAACTAATGTAGGCCTTCTGCACAGGATGAATTTCACCCCATTTGGCACAAGTAATAGATATTTTAACTTGATGTTAATGTCATTGTTCTTTGTTGTTGCCCTACTTGACAGCGTTTATCTATAGAATTTAAGAATAGCCATATAGATAAAACAAATGTCTATACCATTAGGAAATTAGCAAGCGTGTGACAATCAAGGATGTGCATGCTATAAAAAATCTAAATTAACTAGAATAAAACATCCATTGATTTATAGTAGTTTATTATCTGCTTTTGTGTGTACATCATTGTCTGATTTGTGAATGGGTATCTGAAATGTTTAGCTTTCTTTTGTAAGCCACACATTGATAATAACACTAAGATGCAGCTCAATAATGTGCAATAATTTAGGGAAATGATGCATTTTTCAAGTGCTTCAGATTAACATTTTAAACAAATTTTTAAAAAGTTAAGAGGAAAGAATGTTGTCCAAAATGTCATAACTACCTTTATATACAATGTAGAGGAAATAAATGTGTTGATAAACGCCATCAGTTTTCTAAGCTGGTTTTCCTAAAACAATATGAAAAAGATTATGGGAAAGTTTATAAGCTGCTCTTACCTTTAAAATACCTTCTTTAGACAACACTTCCATCACCATATTGAGCAACACATAAATAAAGTGACCTCAGAAGTTTTCACTCTTGGATTAGGGTCACCTGGCCACTAGAGAGATTAGAATTGTTCTTAACCTGATCCGTTTAGCCTGTAGTGTTGTTTTAATTGTAACAAAGTCCTTTTGGTGTTCTCTTGCAAAATCTATTTAAGAGCTACAAGTAGTTCTTTTTTTAACAGTAAGATAACAATGTGTAAGGGAAGTTCAGGAGCACTGAGGATTTTATTTCTGCCAAATACCTCACCTTCTAAAGAAGTGGTAGCATAAACTCTGAGCTGGCCTGAGAATAAATGGAAGATTATTATTTTTCCAAAATGTCAGGTAACATGTTTAGAGAGAACTAAAACCTTTGAGAAAGAGTTAGATTGCTTACTTTCTAAAAGTTTGGTTCAAGTCTGAAAGATATTTGGTTTCATTAATCCACAGTCTGTATTAAATAGGGTTTATGGGGAGTTGGAACACTTAATTTAATTGTAAATTTACAGTGCTTGCAGATGTCCTCTCAAGGTCACTTTCAGTCCTATGATTCTATGATGTGTGAACTCACTGTAACTGAACTTGATAAATGAGCATTAATGGCAAAGGTATCTTTTATTCATTAGAAGATGCCACTGAATTCTTGGATCTGAGTTGCCTAGATGAAATGAGAAGGTTGTGGTCATTTAACAGCAGTAGTGTTAGCACAGGTACTGGTTAGCACAGTTCTGATAACTATCCTTCAGCTCAGTCACGATGTTTCGCACATGGGTGTTCAAGTTTTAAATTTGCTTTCTGAGAGCATTCATGAGAATAAAACATGATATAGTGAATGTTTTCAGAAAGCAAGTGTAAAATGGGTGTGAGAATGCCAAGGCAAATTCATCTTGAAATTGGAACAGATCCTTATGGGATAGTTTTCTGTTTTATTTTTCTTTTCGTTTTGGTGGTATTCATAGGTGCAGGAGCTAGGGGTGTGAGGGGTGCTGCAGGTTTTGTGCGGGATCCCGGCCACCAACCCTATGCCCAGGGTCCTGGGGCTGCCGCTCCGCACCTAGGGCTTAGTTCCCACCTCCGCACCCAGGGTCCTGGATGTCGCTGGCCATGCACCTGGGACTCTGCTCCTGTCCCCACTCCTGGGGTCCTGGCTGCAGGAGCTGCTCCCAAGGCTCTGCTCCCAGGCCCACACACGGGGTCCTGGCTGCAGGACCTGCACCTGGGGCTCTGCTCCTGGCCCCAGCTGTGGTCTCAACCTCAGCCCCCTTACCCCTGTCCATCCCCCTACCCTCCAGGAGCCACGGCCCGGTCCTGGCTACAGCTTTGGGGAGTGGGGACATGGACAGAAGTAAGGGGGGGTGCAAAGTAAAAAGTCTGGGGACCATTGGCTTTCAGCCCCCGCTCCCTCCCCCCGTAAAAAGTGTTACAGTGCCACTGGAGGGTGTTCAGCACCTCACAGATGTGCACGGCATGATAGATCTCTTGCCTTTGCTACCACATTTGCTGTTTCTTATGAAATCAGGCCTTCCTTCACTGAATACAACTGGTTACCAAAGGGATGTCTAAATGAGGGATGTGGTAATCGGCTGCAAAAAATGGTATCAAGCATATTTGCTGAGTACTTTATGTAGAGGAGAGATACCTTGGGGCACCACAATCTTACTTGTCAATTAAATGCCTGTTTATAGTTCCAAGCATGAAAACATTTTGTTACCTTAGCAACATGTTTATGTTATCTTTGAGTATCTGAGCCACACTGTCAAGAAGACACACTCTTTGTTTAGTGAACTTTGATTATTGCATGAACTTGATTTGTTCTGTTGCTGGCTGTTATGATGATAATCTATTTAATCTACCTAAAGTCTTACTACACTGATGGCTTCAGTTTATCTCCAATTTTGTGGCTGCTCTTCCAAAAATGAGTTGATGTGAATAGTGATTGTAAATTAATTTTAAAATAATTATTATAAATTGTAAGTGTTTGGAGTTAGTTAATTAAAAAATAGTATCTTAAAACCTTTGTATGGATGTCATATTATAGGGGGGGCAAACTCGTTCTGGAAAGGAAAAGCGTGCCTTCCTTATCTATTATCATTCTTTGCGTGTATCAACAAAACATGGGATTATGGGGAGTAGAAGCATAATTTCCAAAAGCCTTTGGAAAAAGTTTCTTACAAGATGCTATTAAATAGTCCTGGGTGAAAAGTAAAGTTCTATGCTGGAGTAGAAACTGGCTAAAAACGGGGAGGGGGAGAGTAGAAATAAATTTTTTTTTCAACATGGCAAAAGAATAATTGTAGATGGCCCTAATCATCCATACAGGAACCAGTTTTTAATATATGTATTAATTAACAGGAAAAGGTGAGGTGTCACAGTCTTCAGGCAACAATTTGTTGAGGTTGAATAACATTAGAGAAGACTGTGAAAAACTGAAGAGGGACTTGCCAAAGGGGAATAGGTACTATGGCAGCTGGTGATATTTAGTTTGGGAAAATATTTTCAACTACTTGTATGCATTACTGAGCTCTAAATTAATTCTAATTTCTTACGGAAAAGATCTGAGCATCAAAGAGGACAGTTCAGTGAAAACTTCTGTTCAATGTGCAGCAGGTGTCAAAAAATGTTAGGTTGTGTACAGTATGGGAGAGAAAGTAACATTGAAAATATGATGATGTTATACAAATCCATGTCCTCTTCTGGAATACTCTGTTCAGTTCTGGTCACACTATCTTAAAAAAGATACTGAAGAAGTAGATGGGAGTGAGAGACAAGAAAAGAAAATGATTAGAGGCACAGGCAAACTTCCAAGAGAGGTTGAAAAGTCTGGGACTGTTTAGTTTAGAGATGAGATTAATTACTTGGGCATATAAGAGAGGCATAAAGATTAACAAATCATGTGATGAAGTGAGCTGTAGCTCACGAAAGCTTATGCTCTAATAAATTTGTTAGTCTCTAAGGTGCCACAAGTACTCCTTTTCTTTTTGCGAATACAGACTAACACAGCTGCTACTCTGAAAGATGATTTATGCATTTCTATTTACCCTTTCTCATAATACAACAAAAGGGGACACTGGATGAAACTGAAAAACAATATATTTAAAACTGATAAGAGGAAATACTTTTTTGACACAACATACAGTTAAGATGTGGAACTCGTGACAAGTGAATGAGCCCTAGAGCTACTAGAATTTTAAAAAGGATTAGAGTTATATCTGGATAAAGAGAACACAATTATATTAGATAGAGATATAACTCCTCAAGCTTTGGAGCATAACCCAACCACCAACTGACAGGGATTAGGAAGAAACTTCTCCTATGTGCAGGTTGTTCTATCCAATCAGGAGGTTTTTCACCTTTGGGTGTATCTACACAGAGACTGGGAGGTGTGATCCCCAGCTCACGTAGACACATACCATTAAAAAGAGCAGTGTGGCCATCATGGCACAGGAGGTGGCTTAGACCAGCCACCCAAGTACATACCTAGGACCTCAGATGGGATTGAACTTGGCTGGCTCAAGCAGAGCTTGTGTGTGTGCCTGTGTTTCTATATAAGCTGAGAGTGACACTTCCCAGCTACGCTGTAGAGATAATCTTTGCCAAAAACAACAGTTACAGGCCACTATAAGAACAGGATATTGGACTGGATTGACCTCTGGTCTGACCTGTATGACCTTAGAATCATAGAAGATTAAAGTTGGAAGAGATCTCAGGAGGTCATCTAGTCCAACCCCCTGCTCAAAGCAGGACCAACCCCAGCTAAATCATCCCAGCCTGGGCTCCATCACCTCCCAAGGTAACCCATTCCAGTGCTTCACCACCCTCCTAGTGAAAAAGTTTTTCCTAATATCCAACCTAGACCTCCCCCACTGCAACTTAAGAGCATTTTTTCTTGTTTTGTCATCTGCCACCACTTAGAACAGCCTAGCTCCATCCTCTTTGGACCCCCCCCCTTTTCAGGTAGTTGAAGGCTGCTATCAAATCCCCCCTCACTCTTCTCTTCTGCAGACTAAATAAGCCCAGTTCCCTCAGCTTCTCCTTGTAAGTTATGTGCCCCAACCCCCTAATCACTTTTGTTGCACTCTGCTGGACTCTCTCCAATTTGTCCACATCCATTCTGTAGTAGGGGGCCCAAAACTGGATGCAGTACTCCAGATGTGGCCTCATCAGCGCTGAATAGAGGGGAATAGTCACTTCCCTTGATCTACTGGCAATGCTCCTACTAATGCAGCCCAATATGCCATTAGCCTTCTTGGCAGCAAGGGCACACTGACTCATATCCAGCTTCTCGTCCACTGTAATCCCCAAGTCCTTTTCTGTAGAACTGCTGCTTAACCAGTCAGTCCCCAGCCTGTAGCAGTGCATGGGATTCTTCCATCCTAAGTGCAGGACTCTGCACTTGTCCTTGTTGAACCTCATCAGATTTCTTTTCGCCCAATCCTCCAATTTGTCTAGGTCACTTTGGACCCTATCCCTACCCTCCAGCGTATCTACCTCCCGTCCCCCTCGCTTAGTGTCATCCGTGAACTTGCTGAGGGTGCAATCCATCCCATCATCACGATCATTAATGAAGATGTGGAATAAAACCGTCCCCAGGACCAACCCCTGGGGCACCAACTGGACATTGAGTTGTTGATCACTACCCATTGAGCCTGATGATCTAGCCAGCTTTCTATCCACCTTATAGTCCATTAATCCAATCCATACTTCTTTAACTTGCTGGCAAGAATACTGTGGGAGACCATATCGAAAGCTTTGCTAAAATCAAGGTATATCATGTCCACCACTTTCCCCATATTCACAGAGCCAGTTATCACATCATAGAAGGCAATCAGGTTGGTCAGGCATGTCTTGCCCTTTGTGAAGCCTTGTTGACTGTTCCTGATCACCTTCCTCTCCTCCACATGCTTCAAAATGGATTCCTTGAGGACCTGGTCCATGATTTTTCCAGGGACTGAAGTGAGGCTGACCAGTCTGTAGTTCCCAGGATTCTCCTTCTTCCCTTTTTTAAAGATGGGCACTATATTTGCCTTTTTCCAGTCATCGGGGACCTCCCCCGATCACCATGAGTTTTCAAAGATAATGGCCAATGGCTCCGCAATCACATCAGCCAACTCCCTCAGCACCCTCAGATGCATTAGATCTGGACCCAGGGACTTGTGCATGTCCAGCTTTTCTAAATAGTCCTTAACCTGTTCTTTCACCACTGAGGGCTGCTCACTTCCTCCCCATACTGTGCTGACCAGTGCAGCAGCCTGGGAACTAACCTTGTCTGTGAAGACCGAAGCAAAAAAAGCATTGAGTACTTCAGCTTTTTCTACATCTTCTATCACTAGGTTCCACACTTTCCCTGACCACCTTCTTGTTGCTAACATACGTGTAGAAACCTTCTTGTTACCCTTCACATCCCTTGTTAGCTGCAACTCCAATTGTGCCTTGGCTTTCCTGATTATACCTCTGCATGCTTGAGCAATATTTTTATGCTTCTCCCTAGTCATCTGTCCAAGGTTCCACTTCTTGTAAGCTTCCTTTTTGTGTTTAAGCCTACCAAAGATTTCTCTGTTAAGCCAAGCTGATTGCCTGCCTTATTTGCTATCCTTTCTGCACATCAGGATAGTTTGTTTCTGCACCCTCAATAAGGCTTCTTTTAAAATACAGCAAGCTCTCCAGGACTCCTTTTCCCCTCATATTAGCCTCCCGGGGATCCTGCCCATCAGTTCCCTGAGGAAGTCAAAGTCTGCTCCTCTGAAGTACAGGGTCTGTATTCTGGCTGCTCTCATTTCTTCCCTTTGTCAGGATCCTGAACTCGACCATCTAATGGTTGCTGCTGCCCAGGTTGCCACCCACTTCTACTTTCCCTACCAATTCTTTCCTGTTTGTGAGCAGCAGGTCAAGAGGAGCACAGCCCCTAGTTGGTTCCTCCAGCACTTGCACCAGGAAGTTGTCCCCAACACTCTCCAAAAACTTCCTGGATTGTCTGTGCACAGCTATATTGCTCTCCAGCAGATGTCAGGGTGACTGAAGTCTCCCATGAGAACCAGGGCCTGTGATCTGGAAACTTCTGTTAGTTATCCAAAGAAAGCCTCGTCTATCTCATCCTCCTGGTCTGGTGGTCTATAGCAGACACCCGCCATGAAATCACTCTTGTTGCTCTCGCCTCTAAACTTAACCCAAAGACTCTCAACAGGCTTTTCTCCAGTTTCATACTGGAGCTCTGAACAATCATACTGCTCTCTTACATGCAGTGCAACCCCTCCACCTTTTCTCCCTCACCAGTCCTTCCTCAACAGTTTGTACCCATCCATGACAGAGCTCCAGTCATGTGAGTTACTCCACCAAGTCTCTGTTATTCTAATCGCATCATAGTTCCTTGACTGTGCCAGGACTTCCAATTCTTCCTGCTTGTTTCCCAGGCTTCTTGCGTAATGACCATTGCTATATATCCGTGGAGAAGATAGTAAACAATCTACTAATTGAGTTGATTGTGATGTTGGGGCAATTATCTTCTAATGATATCTCTGGGAGAACAAAGAAGGGATCACTACAAAAATGTTGTAAACAATATTTCATTAAAATTTCATAAGTTTATCTTGGGAGCATTAATAATATGGACAAGGGGGGGGAGGATTCCGTTGCTCATTTCTCTTTTCAGAGTAGCAGCCGTGTTAGTCTGTATTTGCAAAAAAGAAAAGGAGTACTTGTGGCACCTTAGAGACTAACACATTTATTTATATAAATAAATTATTTATATAATAAATAATAAATTACACATTATTTTTATAGCTACAGCTAGCTCACGAAAGCTTATGCTCAAATAAATGTGTTAGTCTCTAAGGTGCCACAAGTACTCCTTTTCATTTCTCTTTGTTCCACTGAGGATGGTCTTAAATAGCAAACACAAATATTAGGCGCCTAACTTTTATGTAACTCTTATTGACTATTACCTTAAGTGCTGTCTGATGGCAGCATGTCTACATGGTAAATATGATACTGTAACTACAAAGTAACTATATGGCTTTTTCTGCCTTCTGAAACCAAGTACAATTTCCATTAATTTTGCACATATATATAACTAGCAAAGAGTCTGTGAAATATGTGTAGTTTGTGACATTTTACTAAAGAACTCATATAGTTACCATAGACCCAATTGTACAAGGTGCTGACGCTTTCCAATTCCCATTACCTGAAATAGGTGTTGGGCAGCAAACACTTCACCTTGCAGGATCAGGCCCCATATCTAAAGGGAGTGAATAGGAATTGTTTATGCAAACAATTTTGCAGAAGATGCATTCAAATGTTATTGAAAATTTTATCTAAACTAAATATATTTGTGATTAGAAACCACAATGCAATTTGCATACAAAACTAATACCAACCAAGTGTTTCCATGACTAGGGCTTAAGCCAAGCCCCTCAATACTTTTTTCTTCATATATGTTTGCAGTATTTTGGGATGGATAATATACTTGAAGAGGACTGGCTTATTCATTTCCAAATGTTTTCGTGGTTGTCTATTAGGTTTTAGTTTTTCATCAGCAAAAGGTAAATGTTTTGGGTATTAAAGCCCCGTTAAATGTCCTTTATTTATTTCACATGTATGGGGGATAAATGAAGCGATTTAATAATCAAACATTATTTTTCTTTTACTGTGCTCCCTATAGTTCTGAAATGTTATAGTGAACATACAGTTTTATTCAGTAGCAATGACAAAAAAAAGTTGTGTGATTGCTTTTGCCCTTCACAAATCACAAATATGTATTTCATAGCACTCCATGCCATCAAAATGCAGCTATGCGGTACTGAACATAAACCAATTTAACTTGGTTTGGGGCAGGATGCCTACAATCTCACATTAAAGAGCTCATCTTCTCTCTTTACATCACCTGAATCAGTTGGCCAAAAATAGGGGACTTTCAAAAACAAGTGAGTTTGGAAGGCTATGAAGGTTTCTGGATATGTTTTATATTCATTCTGGTTGTAAAACATAATAGGGACTGGTGCCATTTTCTGTCATTTCTAGAGACACGTCACTCCTACAGGCAGGAGGTTGTCCCAGCACCCACCCTGTACTTTAGAGTGTAGTACCATAGTAAGACGATGCCACTTATTGGATGACAATGTGAGAGTTTTAGGAGAGAGCCTATGGTATAGGTGGTAATTTTGAGAATGACATTGCAGTGTATATAGGATTAGCAATCAGAAATGTCTCTAATACATCAGATATTTTGTGAGTTTCATTAGTAATAGAATTTATTTGTGATTGTCTTCTATGATTCAGAGTGATATAAGATCCACCTTTTCTATGATGGCTTGCATTTCATTTTGAATATACAATATCTGGGTGCTAAAGTCAGGAAATGAAAATTCTGTTCTTCCCTCCATCTGCCTTCATAAAAATAAAGCTGTATAAAACTTTGATGTGCTAAATGTGTTATGTTGTGTCACATAATGTGTCCCTGGCCTGATGTTATTCAGTGATTTACAAATTGGGAATTAATTACCCATTCTGCACAAAATTATTGTTAAATTAATACATTTTAATATTTCCATATATGGGATAGCTACAGCCAATCTCCTGTGTTCTGTATTTTATATCATTTAAGAGTTATATTTCCACAATTGTATGTGGTCATCAATTCCAAGGCCAGACCACTGTGATCATCTAGTCTGACCTCCTGTATAACACAGGCTATAGACGGGGCCGGCTCTAGGCACCAGCAAAACAAGCAGGTGCTTGGGGCAGCACATTTCTAGGGGCAGCATTCAGGCACCAGCCATGCCACACCTAGAAACATGCCCCTGCTGCCCCAGCTCGCCTCCGCTCCACCTCTGCCTGCTCCCCTGAGAGCGCCACTGTCGCTGCTCCGCTTCTCCCCCCCACCCAGGCTTGCTGATGTGAAACAGCTGTTTTGTGCAGCAAGCCTGGGAGGGAGGGAGGAGAAGCTGAGTGGCGGTGTGCTCGGGGGAGGCGGCGGTAGTGGTGAAGCAGAAGCGAGCTGGGTCGGGGAGCGGTTCCTCTACCCCCTCCTTGTTACTTCCTGTGCTCCCCTCCCACCCTCGCTCACCTCCGCTCCGCCTGCTGTCCTGAACGTGCTGCCTCTCCCTCACCTGAGAGGGAAGGGGGAGAAGCAGAGCGGTGGCATGTTCAGAGGAGCAGGTGGAGTGGAGGTGAGCTAGAGCGGAGGGGTTGCGGGAGGGGAGCCGCAGGAAGCAATGGGGGGGGGATGTGGCATGCTGGGGGAGGAGGCAGGGCTGAGGATTTGGGGAATTTGTGGAGTTGGGACGGGGCGGGGGAGGGCATGGGAAAAAAAGCAGGGGTGGCCAAAAAATTTTTTGCTTGGGGCGGCTAAAATCCTAAAGCCGGCCCTGGCCATTTAACTTCCCCACAATAATTCTTAGAGAAGATCTTTTAGAGAAACATCCAATCTTGATTTAAAAATTGTCAGGGGTGAAGACTCTACCCCAACCAATTGTTGGTAAATTGTTCCAGTGGTTAATTACCCTCGCTATTAAAAAGTTATGCCTTATTTCTAGTCTGAATTAGTCTAGCTTCAACTTGCAGCCATTGGAGTGTGTTTATACTTTTCTCTTTTAGGCTGAAGAGCCCATTACCAAATATCTGTTCCCCGTGTACAGACTGTAAACAAGTCACCCTTAGCTATCGCTTTTTGTTAAGATAGACCCAAGGAGTTCAATCTATTTATCACTATAAGGCATATTTTCTAATGCTTTATTCAGTCTCATGCCTCATCTCTGAATACCCTCTTCAATTTCTACAAGCTTTAGTTCCTATTACATTGAGAAGTCTGACTGCAGCGAGCCGTTTGTGTGTTTGGACAAAAAGTTTCAGCATAAGTCACTTTATGTAGATGCATTGCTTTATTTATAATATCCTATATATTTTTAAACAATAGTCCATGTAAAATGACCAAAATGAATCTTTGTCACTTTGTAGAACTCTTATCACAATGATATCTAAATATTAAATGCAAGAATTAGAATTTAAGGGTAGGGTTTTAAAAGCTCTTGGCATTGGCCTAACTCTGCTCCCACTGAAATCAATGGTAAAAGTCCCAGTGGAAAGAGATTTAGGTCAGTATGAGTACAGCTGGATGAATAATTGATTTTTTTCAGTTTGGCCAGGAACCAGAAAAATCAGAAGAAATATTGGGTTTGTGTGATTGGGTGTTCACCCCACTCCAACCCTGAAAGGGTTAAGGAAGCTGAGAAAGGCATGAGAGGCTTAGGCTGGAAAAGCAACCCTGACTGGAATATGAAGCTCAGATGAGCAGGTGTGGACTGGGCTAATATAAGGCCAAGAAGCTGATAACAGAAATGTTTGCTGTGAGGAAGTTTGCAGCCACCCACTGTGAAATAAAGAGGGAAGGAGGGCACCCAGAGAAAGAGTAGGACTCTGGAAGCCTGGCTCTGGTGGAAGGGCATACTCAGAAGAGAGAAGGGTAGAGAAAAGAGCCTGTGGGAAGCGGAGTAGCAAGCAACCCAGGGTGAGAGCAGGGGACTAAGCAGGCCTTGGCTTGTCGGCCCCTGGGCTGGAATCTGGAGTAGTGGGTGGGCCTAAGTTTCCCTACTAGCCACTGTGGCATTGCCCCAACTATAGGTCCAGTAAGACCAGGTTTGAATCCCCACTCTTGAGCAGGGACGCTTGAACTCAGATCTCCTCTCTCCCAAGTGAGTGCCCTAATCACCAGGCTATGGGCTATTCTGAGGTGAGTTATTCTTAGTCTCTCCTGGTGAAGCTGTTCTAAGGTTATTTGTGGGGTGGAGTGCTGGGGATAGACACATTTCTGAAGATGATGCTACAATTTTTTTCCCAGACAAAACTATTTTTTGCCAAATGAAAAAAATTGTGCACATTTAAATGGGGGTCATAGTGGATCACAAGCTAAATACAAGTCAACAGTGTAACACTGTTGCAAAAAAGGCAAACGTAATGTTGGGATGTATTAGCAGTAGTATTGTAAACAAGACACGAGAAATAATTCTTCTGCTCTATTCTGTGCTGATTAGGCCTCAACTGGAGTATTGTGTTCAGTTCTGGGCGCCACATTTCAGGAAAGATGTGGACAAATTGGAGAAAGTCAGAGAAAAGCAACAAAAATAATTAAAGATCTAGAAAACATGACCTATGAGGGAAGATTGAAAAAACTGTTTGTTTTTTTTTAGTCTGGAGAAGCGAAGACTGAGAGGGACATAACAGTTTTCAAGTACATAAAAGATTGTTACAAGGAGGAGGGATAAAAATTATTGTTCTTAACCTCTGAGGATAGGACAAGAAGCAATGGTCTTAACTTGCAGCAAGGGCGGTTGGACATTAGGAAAAACTTCCTAACTGTCAGAGTGGCTAAGCACTGGAATAAATTGCCTAGGGAGGTGGTGGAATCTCCATCACTGGAGATTTTTAAAAGCAGGTTGGACAAACACCTGTTGGGGTGGTCTAGATAATACTTAGTCCTGCCTTGAATGCAGGGGACTGGACTAGATGAACTCTTGAGATCCCTTCCAGTTCTATGATTCTATGTGAGCACTTTTGAAAATCTCATCTTAAAAGTCTCACTGTTGTCCGTTTTCTGTGCCCTTTCCTTGTTGATATCTCGTGTAATTGGTCATACTAAGACAGAAATCTAGGGTTAGGAATAATCTCACTAGTCTTTTCATTGCTACATTTGCTAAGGGAATGCAGAGGTATTTTGTTCATTATGCTCTCAAAAACCAGCAAGGTAGTAATATTGTGCACAGTTCTTGGTGAATTCTGAAAAGAGAAGTCTCCTTAAAGTAACAAGGTCCTGTGTCACTCAGACCTTTAAAGATGTGAAGTTCAAGTTCTTGAAGTGAATCTAGTATTACCTTCAAAGCCATTGAAGAACAATAAGTACTGGTGTGATGTGCAGTCACTTCCCTGTTCCACTCAGGAGACAGGTGGCTATGATTTGGATCAGCTGAAGTCCATGTGACTTTTGTAGTCATGTTCTGGCTACAGTAGGTGGTAGTGGTCAACCATAGATGTGACAAAGGTTATAGTCACACTGCAGAGGAGTGGGTTTGGAATGAGACATTCCTGGGCACCGCTGAAATTTGAATGCAGATGAAGAGATGCATGGAGTGTGTCTCAGCCACTGGATGTACTCAATAGAAGGCATGCATATTTCATACACCTTAGGTGTTACTAATAGAAAAATATAACAATATTGTATATATTTTTCTGTTATACTGAATGCCTCATTTTTTACAAAAGGCTGTAAGTTTGAAAATGTTCCATTCCTTATTTTAAAACCCTGATAGAAACTGTAGATAAAAGCTTTATTGCATGAGTTAAATATTCTGTGGGATTAAAGACATTTTTTTTGTTTATAGCACTTTTTCCATTTAGTACTATGGCAATGTGAAAAATGCATTTAAGGCAAAATAAATAGCATATCTTGGCACTGTGGCTTAAGTAGATTTCCTATTCATTGAACAGATAAATGAAGCCAGTACAATGTGTTACAGAAAGTGTTGTTTTGACTGCTACTCTATTACCTTATGATATCCTCCACATGAAATAGTCTGTCACTGGTACTCTCTGTCAAATCCACTTTCCAGCTGGGAAGCTGTACCCCTACATATATTTAAATGCAGCCATTTTTTTCAGTTTTCTCTTTTATATGTAAAAATGTAATGGAAATATACAACTCCCGGAAACAGTCATTTCTTTCACAGCTAGTGACTAATAATGCCCATAACACAGCAAAGATAACACCACAATAATATGCAAACATTTTAAAATGTGACGGAAAATATCCCTAAGCAAAAAGAACAGGATAGCTTTAATTTCATTGTGTGTGAAGATTGTACATCTTATCTATTGGCCAATAGTCCCTGTTCAATGTGCAAGTCAGCTCAAAGCAATGGAACATACTCGGATTGCCTGAATTTTAGTCTTTCAAGAATGTTTTATTCCATTAGAGAAGCATGAATCAAAATAAGGTTCTGGCCTACCTCTCAAGAAGTTAAGCATATGATATATATTTAGTATATTATTGTACTGAATAACAGGTCAACAGAAAATTGCTTGATTCCTGTAGAAACAAAAATAAAAAGATGTCCATATTTCCTCCTCTCATCTAAATTGTAGGTTGGCCAGTTTTAGCAGTATGGATTCCAAAGGGTAAAGGAACAAGGATGGTTTGCCAGTTTGAAATTAATTTCCATTTTGTTTCAGGAGAATGGGCTGTGAGGTTACAATCTAGGGACTTCTTTATTATTTGCAATATGAATTGGTTGTCTTGGTCCACAGTGGAGTATTTGGATGGAGTTTGTTTGTTTGGCTTTCATTTTATTTAAATCTTAAGGATCTGCTACACTCTTATGGATTTCAGAATAGCAGCCGTGTTAGTCTGTATTCGCAAAAAGAAAAGGAGTACTTGTGGCACTTTAGAGACTAACAAATTTATTAGAGCATAAGCTTTCGTGATCTACAGCTCACTTCATCGGATGCATTTGGTGGAAAAAACAGAGGGGAGATTGATATACACATACAGAGAACATGAAACAATGGGGTTTATCATACATACTGTAAGGAGAGTGATCCAAAGCTCACTGCAATCTGTGAAAAGACTCCTATTGAGTTGAGCAGGACTTGGATTCGGCCCTTGGAAAAGAGTGAATAGTTATGCAGGTTCCTCTCCCCCCTCCAACGATTTCTACAGTTTCTCTTATTAACTTTTAGAACCACTTTTGGTCTAGAATGTTTCATGTGGTCCCTAAGTTTTGAATCATACAGGTTCAAATCATTTATCTTTTTAAAAAGAAATGTTTGACTGTTCCTACTACAATTGGAGCTGATTTGAAAATCTGGGGCTACATTACATTAAACTAAAATTGGATACCTGTAGACAACAAAATGTAATAATGCTATAGACACTAGTTGGGTTTGTTATGAAAAAATGCTGAAGATTAGTAAATAAAACAGGATGATTTTCTAGTGTTTGAATTTTTACCAGATAACTCAGGTATGATTTCGAATATCCTTTTTTCCCAGTGGATGTCTATCATTTGTATTAAATTTTGTTATAACAATATATGTGACTATTTTTTAAATCTATCTCTTTTAATATTGCTCATGTTCAGAATTCTTATTACTCTTATTCCAAAATTGTCATTTCTGTTTTCTCTTCCCTTGTATTCTGGGCTTGAGTACAGCTGCCAGAAGTGGGATCTTCTAGACTTATACCAGCATACCGGATTTCATTTGCAGAGGTTAGGATATTATGTTGCCATCATTTAGGTCATTGGTATTCTACTGGTAACCATCTTTATCCCTAGTCTTTCTCTCTTGTTTTGGCTACTAACCAGAAGGCAAAAGGCAGTAATAGCCAATTGCTAAATTGGGACCATTCCTGCAAACCTTACTCTTGTAAAGCATGCCTATTAACTTGAGTAAAGATGATTCAAGTGCATAAAATTGTGGAGTAGTGCTTTTGTTGAACATAATAGTGTAAAACAAACCAAGCCCTCCTTCAAAAAGTAACAAGAAGTATTAACTTAGGGAAAGTCAAAAATATATCCTACCATATACCATATGGGAGCAAAAGTCTCTGACACTTTGCTGTCCAAGTTGATTATTTACTTATATAATATAAAGGTGCTCTGACCATATTAACTGGGGAAATATAATGACTTATCTGTTAAGGGCTTCTAATTTATAGAATAAAATATTTAATCTGTTTCATTGCAATCCAGCTTTCCTGTTAATTTTCCAAAGTAGGAATGACCATTAGTGGCAACTGACAAAACAAACAAACAAAACAAAAAACAACCCACCTAACAGGCAAATCCCTAGAGACATTCTTTACAGGCCATGAAATGGGCTTTAAGGGGCTAGTTACAGAATTACTGTAATATTGCTGCAAGCTTACATACTTGTAATATTCTTGGTTACACCAACTGAATAATGCATTTTGGGCCGGTTTCTGCTCCATTCTTGTTAATAGCAGGACTCCCATTGACTTCAGTGAAAACACGATTGAGTCCTTAATGAACATTTCCCCGCCCCCCCAGGTGTACATTAATCTTTCCAGTTTGTTTTTTAACTACAGGGAGCTGTAAGAGGAATATTTTGAACTTTCAACTTGAGAATAGGTGTTTTTTAAGATTTGACTGAGTTCTTTAAAACCTGAATACAGGACTTTTTGTTACAGCTCATTGTCTGTTCATTTCGTCCTTTAAAGGAAGAATATTTCATCAACTGGTGTGTCTTTATATGTTTTGAAATAAATCAACCTTATACATATTTCTAATGTTCTGGCTCATGGAGGGATCTATTCAACTTCAGAGAGAGTAAGGAATTTGAAATAAGTCCAAGAAGGTAGGGCTTTTTATTATGTAATACTGAAGGCCTCTTTCTCATTTACTTTATCATAAGTGCAAAAAAGATATCTCAGAGAGTATCCAAAATAATGTACAACTTTACCATGGAAAAACATTAAACAGTACTTGTCTTACATCACTTTTACTAATGCTTAGTTCTTCTGGTACAGTTCATCCACAGAGTTCAAATTACATTACAAAATAAATATTAATTTTATTCCCATTTTACAGATTGAGAAACAAAGGCTCAGGGACTTGTCCACAGTCACATATCAAGTTAGTGGGAGAGCCAGGAGTAGAACTGATGTCTAATGATTCCTTGTCCTGTGACCTGGACAGCTGTCTTCTGGTTAAAATGCCATCATAATGGGTGCAGAAGCATTTTATGTTTTTCACCAGTTGGATATGCCTTTGAAAATGTGGGCCCTTTTCACAGTATTCTTATTATAAATGTACCCAAATGGCAAAATCCAGATCTGGCTCTGGAGCTAGTTTCCAAATGCCACAAAGCTTACTGGTGTTTGGATCCATAGTTCTGGTACAGCTTGTAAAAAAGAGAGCAGCTATTTGTGAAATTTGGTTCCAGCTGTGCTTAAACACCCCCAAAGTTCAGGGTGTTCAGATCCAGAATTTTGATTTGGTCCAATCTCCAGTTTCTGTGGTGATTTGGTTTCCACCAAATGCATCCGATGAAGTGAGCTGTAGCTCATGAAAGCTTATGCTCTAATAAATTTCTTAGTCTCTAAGGTGCCACAAGTACTCCTTTTCTTTTTGCGAATACAGACGAACACGGCTGCTACTGTGAAACCTGTGGTGATCTGTAGTTTGCTTAAATGTAAAACATAAAAATATGACTTTTTATTGAGTCTGAATATAAATTTGTAAACAAAGATGAGCAGTAATCCAGATTCTGATATGAAAATCAGTACCCAGATTTAAGATAGCATATTGGATCCAGTTTACAGAGCTTGTAAAATGGTGGTTTTGTGACAAGCCAGTCTATCCTGAGGAAAGTCAATGCAGTGCTGAAGGGGTGAAGGAGGAGACTTGTATGTTATCCCAAGGCAAGAGCTGGGGAGAGAGGAAATTTGCTTAAATCTTCACTCCTCATTCTGAAACATGGAGGATATGAAAACTCTTAACACTAGAGCTGCAGTAACCCTCGTGCAGATGTAGCAGAGGGGAGAAGGCAGAACTGTGAACTTGTTCAAGTCTTTTTTTGAGAGAGATTATGTAATAATGTACCTGAAGTGGAATAGGCATGGAGGTAGAGAGGCTTCCCTAGCCTCCTCTCCTTTTAAATAACCAAGGGATGGTAGTAGTCACATGCAGTCCAGTCAGTCCCTCTGATATCTTGCTGATCTCCATTTCACAACTGCCAGCAAGAAGTGCAGTTATAGGTCGTATGACCCAATTATGTCTGTCGGGGGGAATCCCATGTCCCCTCATCTGTTGGGACATCAAGAAGGGACTGCATGTTTAATGCTTTTCCAGAAGTAATTCCTTAGCCCTTGATGACCATAAATGAGACAGGCTAAGCAGAGTCTGTGACCCAGTCCCTGGGAAGGATGAAGAGTGAAGCAGCCATATAAATATTAAGCTTTCTCTATCAAGGAATGTTTGTTCAGTGTAAGCTAAGGTTATGCTGGAGGGGTTTTCCCTGGGATCTGAATGCAAATACAGGGAACTAGGTATTGTTGAATGGAGCTCTGTGTGAGAGAGTGACAAGCAGGAGGAAACATCACAGAAGCAGCCTGAGAATCTGAGAGAATGCTTTTGGGCAGAATGGTAGCTGGAAAAAGGCTTGGAACTGTGAGCAAAGAACCTGTCTCCTGCTGTTTGATTCTTCCTGTGTCAGGGAAACAAGACTTTGTACATTCTTTGTAAGTAAACAGGACTACATCAGAGAAATACCTGACTCCATCGTCAATTTCTCCTCCTAGTAGAAACGGTCTGCAAGACCTCAAATATTGGCTAACTGCACAGGTCAAAAGGATCAACATTTATGCTGGTATAACTCCTCTGTGTGGACACTTATTCTGGTGGTGAGGGCCATTTTCTATTAACTTGTGTCTCTTGGGAGTGTGTTTTAAGCTAAACTGAAAAAGCCACTCATTCTGGAGTGGTTGTCGAAATGTGTGGTTGACCAGTATAACCAAGTTGATATAACTGGTCAACATTTTCCTATGCAGACAAGCCCTTACTCAGCCACCTCAGGCAAGAGCTTTCATCTCTCAGGGTGCATGACTTACCTTTTGTGGAATCTGTGGTACTTGCAGGCTTTAAGGCACAGGCACTATTGGGCCCAGGGCTGGATCCATACACTTCAGACAAGTTTTAAAATTCTAGCAAGATTTTTTTTTATTTTTTAACAAGTAAGACAACAGAAGAGCTAACTGTGTTGCTTAATAAATGAACAAGTGTGTCTATCAAGTAAGTAATCGGTTTATGAAAAGAGGTCATAGGTGTAAATACAATTTCTATCTTGTCCAGTCATGCTCAGTCAGTGGAATTAGAAGTTTAGTTTCAGTATACTGTACTTACTAACAGAACAACTGTCTGAAAATTCTCTGAATCTATTTTGCACTTGGACAAGAGAGCTCTCTTTTATTAATTGACATGTGTGCCTATTTTAATGAGGAATATGGTAGCTTTTAATAGTGCCTGTGGGCATGGAAAATATCACCCTGCACATGGTCTCAGTCTTTGTCCTTCCATGGACTGTAAATTTGACTTATGCTGGAGGGAATGTGGATAATATTTTAAAAAGTTACCTTGGCTTGAGCTAGTGATGTTGCTTTTGTAACTGCATTGGCAGATTATTTGCCTGAAAGTGCTAAACCTGCTTCCAATTTGCCCCTGCAGTGTAATGTATTGCTGAGCATGGATGCCTATTTATTTAATGAAGTGTGTAAGTCTTTACTGGTGCATGTACACAGAGAAATCATTACCAGGGGTATAAGGAATATGGAAATAAAACAATGTCCAGTATTTTTCCCTAAATAAACTGCCGCAGATGTGTTTCTTTATATTTATTTTAGGTTGCATGTGGGATATGTTGCACTGCAAAATCTGAGAACAAGCTCCAATTTTTCTGTCCAGTGGAAATCTCTACATTTCTCTCTCTCTCTCTCCGGAAAGAGAGACCCAGCATGTAGAAATGTATAAACAGAGAGAAACATATGATTAATCATATTGGACCAGAACGCATGTGCATCTACTCTGGCATCCCGCCTCATGCTTCTGATAAAAGGTGGAAAAGTCACATAATGCATCTAACCAACTAATGCTGCACAGAAGGGGGAAATGTTCTTCTGGAAGCTTCAATTGTCATTTACCTTATAGTTTTATCTTGTGTAGCTGCACAGGTTGTTAGATCAAGAAACTATTTAGTCCTCTAAAAACTTAACCAGATGGTCTCTTGTGACATAGAATTGCATAGGTTCACAATATGAATTTCCTTTCATTTGTTCTGAATTTGTTTATACTGATTGCCCATGTATACTTGTATTATGTTATAGGGTAAAAAGTAAAGACTAAACAGTTTTCCCTAAGCCTTTTATAATTCAGGATATAGTACAATCATGATTATATGAATGTCCTGTGTGATGCTGACTAAATATGGATAGTTGAGAGAATCTTTCAATTATTAATAGATATTAGTGATCATATTCCAGTTTTGGAGAATTAAGGTTTGGGTAAGCAAGGTTGTACTATATCTCAGTCAATTCACTTTTCCCCTTTAAGGGCTTTACAATCCTAGTGTTTCTTTATATAACAATATAAATGTATTTATGTGTGTATAGGTATCTACCAAATCCACAGCCATGAAAATCACATCAGACCATGAAATCCAGTCTCCCCCATGAACTCTGGTCTCCAGCCACCCAGCTCTGAAGGCAGAGAGGAAAGTCGTGGCTTCTGGCCAGGTGTCCAGCTCTAAATGCAGCCCTGCCACCAGCAGCAGTGCAGAAACTAAGGGTGGCATAGTATGGTGTTACCATACTTTCTTCTTCACTGCTGCTGGCAGTGGCACTACCTTCAAAGCTGGTACCTAGCCAGTAGCCGCTACTTTCCGGCCTCCAAGCATTGAAGGCAGCACAGAGTAAGGGTGGATATACCATGTCCCCCCCACAATAGGCTTGCAACCCCATTTTGGGTTAGGACCCCCTGTTTGAGAAATGCTGCAGAGAAATCACACATTTTTCATGGGTTGGTCATCTGCAAAATTTGCTACTTATGCCATAACCAACCTCTGAAAAATGTGTGATTTCCCCATGATTTAAGTAGATCCCTTATGTATATATGTATCTCCATGCCACTCAGCCCTAAATCTCATTGGTTTATCTTAATTGTCCATTAATATGTGCATTTATACATTCATGTGAAGCATCTGGTCCTAGCCATTGTCAGGAACAAGCTTTTGGGCTAGATGAACCATGGTTCTAATCTGATATGGTAATCACTGTGTTCTTAATGTTTGTTTTTCCATCAGTTTCTTAAAATGAATGATTATCTTAAACTACAAAGATGATAAATTAAAGGCTGAATCCCAGTACAGTTCGGTTATAAGAATCCAAACTTATCTTTATTTATGATAATTTTAATAGTATATTACAGGTTTATATAAAACTAAATTCCGCCTGCTAAGCAAATTCAGATATGAAACTGCTTATTCCTAACATTTATATTTCGACTGTCAATGTTAGACTATGTAGCAGTAATTTAAGACAGCTCTTAGTAGAAGTGGACTTGAACTTTTAGTATTCTAGTGGATAACTCACAATATTTGTCTGCGTATTACAAAGTGAGCACATAACTCAAATACCAGCAATATTGTATTTCAAATGTCAGATTAACATTCAGCATGCAGAACATTTGCATAGGATATTTTGATTTTTAATCAACCTAAATAATTGCCTATCATTGGAAGATTTGGAATTTAAAAAATGAATGAGTCTTCTTAAGGCAAACAGGATGTCAGTTTCTTCATTCACATCTTTTAGTTATAGATGGGCCAGCACTTTAAATATCTAACCTGCCTAGGGACCACTGAGATACCCAAGGGAAGATGGTTTACTCAAATCATTTGCTATCCGAAAAAGCAGGTGTTTTTTAATATCTGAATATATTATCTGAAAATAACGGCCTGTGTTTGGGCCAAGCTATTGTCTCCTTAATCCTGTAGGATACATATTTCAAGTGTTTCAATATGTCTGATAGGTAGCCACTAAGGGCTAGTTTCACCAAGAAACTTAGGCGTGGTAATGCTGAGCATTGCCACACATAATGTTTAAGGGCACAGAATCACTGGGATACACAAAACCTGAGTTAGAGACCTAGACTCCCTATACACCGAATGAGGAAATGGGATTCACGTTGGGCCCTCTGCTTAAGCTAGCCAATGGGAGATGCCAAGCTGACGGATGTGTGCTAAGCCCCACTCCTCTCTGAGCTAGGCACCTATGTCAGGGTTGCAGGGGGGCTTCTTCCCCTAAGTGGAGTTTTCAGCTGGAAACCCTCTTGTGGGGTGGTGAGGAGGAGGAGAGGAAGCAGCTCTCTCGTAACTTTTAGTCCAGTGGCTAGTGTACTCACTTGAGAAGTGGCAGGCCCCTGGTTCATGTTCCCGCTTCATCTGAAGGGGGAGAAGGGATCTGTACATTCCACTTCTCAGGGGAGTGCTGTAACCACTGGGCCATGGTGTAGTCTGATGTGGGACTTCCTGAGTCTCATCTGTTGAAGCTGTTCCACTGTGACTGGGGAGGGGAGGAAAGAGTCAGTAGCTTGGTGGTTAGAGCACTCGCCTGGGAAGTAGGAGACCAACCCAGGATCCTGTTCCAATGATTTTTTAAAATTATTTTTATATAGTGGAACAGCTTCAACAGGAGACACTGAGAGAGCCTCTCATCAGAGTGTTCTATAGGGCAGTGGTTACAGCACTCACCTGAGAAGTGACAGAGCTCAAATCTGTTCTGCCCCTCGCGGGGAGGGCACTTGAACCTGGCATGTCCCAGGTGAGTGCCCTATGACTGAGCTAAAAGTTATGAGGGAGATAGTCGTTATCTCCACCTCCTATCCCCTGGTTTGTGCAAGCTTGCCTCTGGGGGTCCGATCTGGTAGGGGAGTTCTGAGTATGCCTACTGGATCAGGTCCTGCAGGTGAGTTAGGTGGAAGAACTCCCATGTTCCTCCAGTTCATGCAGCACTCTGGGGCTTAGGTGTCCAGACGCATGGCATGGGGCTGCAGTGTGCATGCTCAGAGGCAGAAACATAGACACATTTACTGCAGAAATGTCAGTGATGAGGCGTTTAGGCTCCTATGAGGTTCAGGGGCAACTGAGCAAGGATCTTGTTAATCCCAGTGATGTCTGATTCCAGGATTTAGGTGCTTAAAAGTCTTTTTGTAACTCTAGCATTAAGAAGCTAAGTTTAAGCACTGTAGTCAAAAATACAACATCTGAAAGCCAGAAAATTCTAAATATTCAAAGATTTTGCTTGTTTTTGTGTGTTGTTTTTAAAGTGTGACATTCTTGAAATTTGTAGTTAAGGTTCACAGACGACCTTAACTCTGATCACAATCTCCTATTACCATATCACAATTTTTTTTACCCATTCACTGACCCTAATCTCTTGTACTATAAATTCAGATGTTGAGACTTCCTCCCACCCATTTACCTCGTACACAAATATTCCTCTACTTCAACTGCCCACTGGCAGCAAGAAATACAGAGCAAGTTTTCTTCTCTTGTCCTTCATACGCATTTTAGAAACAACACTATCTCAGGATCCATAATTACAATATAAGATAGACTGTCCAGTCTTCCTGAAACACCTTTCAAAATACAGTATGTGGTCATAATGTTTTCCATATTCACCTCTTGGTATGGCTAATATACTGCACCAAGGAACTTCAGCTCCTCTTGAAAATATGCAGAAAACATATCAGAAGATACTTCATGTGTACCTCTAAATCAGAAGTAGATGACTTCACCTGTGGGATATGAGATCGAAAACTTTCAGAATACTTAGAGCTCAGTCTTGTGCTTTTATCTCAGGAAATGTACCAATTGGTTTTTGACACTGACTTTCGTGGGGACGTGACCCAAATAAGAGGGTTAGGATCCAGCCACTTTTTTGTATTTAATAATACAAGTTCAAATGTTTTATGTAGCTTTAATGGCACTTATTTTCCCCAGCCAAACCTATGACTATGAAGTTGCCTTTCAGAGACATGGGAAATGGCTGTTGGAAAGGCATAAAAAGATCATATTGCAGGGGAAATATGTTTAAGAAGCCTGAGAAAAATCCATACTTTAGGGAAACTCCTCTGTAGATTGTTGTGTTGAAGAGTCTTAGCTATTTGAGTCATCTGTAGTGAATATGTAATATACGCCTAAATGGATTATCCAAGGTTCAGATTCAGAGATACCCAAACTTCTTTTCAGTGGTTCAACCCATCTCTACTTGTAATTAGTTTTATGATGGAAAAACAGATATTAAAATGGTTGCTGCAGGAGAAAATCCACCGTTATACTTGAATGGCTAGCTCTAATGATTGTGCAAACAAAATATACATACACTTCCTTTTTATTGCTCTGAATGCAGCACGTACATACAATATGTACATCCACCTACCAAGTACACTTTTCTTTCATTCTCCATTAATTTGTGAAAAGGGAAGTGCGGTATTGTACTGTTAGAAATTGGTTCATTTTCCTCTTCATTGTTCTAGTTGGTTGATTGTATTTTGTCATTCCATAAGATTTCCTAAATTCTTTTTATTTTAATTTTTTCATACCATATCTGCTGCAGATATTCATTAGATAAAGAGAGGAAATGTATACCTAGACCTGAAGGCTTTTGCTGTCCTCTAGGTTATTTATAAAAGTAAGTGTTTAGGTTGCTTGCACGAGAAGCAGTTACATGTTAAATGAGGGTGGAAACTGATAATCGTGCCCTCATTACAGATCTGATGGGTGGTTAACTATGCTAGGCAATCCATTCTAGGAGCATGCAAGCTAATCTTGGAAAAATCTTGGTCTTAAGACCCTCATCCCCATCCAGTAGAACTCCCATTCAAGTAAAACAACACATTTAATGTAGAAAGAAATTGAGAACCTTTGTGGTTCAGGTCTGATTACTACAGCTGCATACTGCAAACTGACTCTCTGAAACCTCTTAGAATGAAAATGAGTGAGCGACAGAATGAAACTGAGCATGAGGATAAAAGCACTAGGGTGTAGCCAAAGTATGGCACGAAAATTAACAAATTAGTTGGGAACACTGGCTGAGCTCAGTTGCTGTCATTTTCATTTTTGCTGAATCTTTGTGGTAAACTGACTGATCACAGACTGGATTCCAGCAAGATGGGCGGTCAGAAAAATAACACTTCTTAAACTATTCGGGGAGTGTGGGTGGGGGAGTCAGTCCATAACTGAAATTAAAGTGGGCTCAAGTTACCAATTTCAGAGTTAAATTCAGGATTAGATTTTAAGCCCCACAAAATGCAGGGGTGGTTATTTGGATTAAGGTTTCAGACTAATCTTTGCTAGAGTGAAACTGACAATAAAATTATTTAGTGCTTGATCAATAAATAAAGGGGAGAGGGGAAGCAATAAACAGACTGCCTCCCTGTGTCACTAGAGTTGGGATCAAGCTCTAAGCATTATTATTTTTATTTGTATTACAATGTGCTAGTCATTGTCCATAGGTGAATCCAGTCTCTGCCCCAAAGAGCTTGCTATAGAAATGAGTTACATCCTGGCAGACTGACAGCATCTGTGTCTCCTTGATTGTGTGCTACAAAACTTGCACATCTTGGATGTGGCCTGTTTTTGGTTTGTGAGTTTATAACAAGAAAATACTTCCTGAAGTTGGATTGAGACCCACTAACTTTTGATGCTTTCAGCTGGATAGTGATTTGGTCTTATTGTATTTGCTTCTCTTCTTATAAGCTCTGGTACTTCTGGAAGTAGGCACAGGTGTCACCATATGGATCTTTCCATATCTCTTTGATTATATGGCGATTTCCAATGTCATGTCTGTCTTCACTTTGTAAAGTAGTTTTGTTGCTTCAGTCAACACAGTCCTTTTAAACAATATTGAAATTGAATGAGACACACACTTCTTAGGATTAGAAGATAAGCTGGTTTGAATTTTTCAGCAGTAATTTGTGGAAAATTGTAATGGAGGGGAAAAATATTTTCAAAAGAGACATATAGAACTGCAAAGTTATTAATTATCCTAGATTTTCAAGAATTAAGGGTACCATCAGATGCCACAGTACAATTAGGTGTTTCAAATGATATGTTACATGGATAACAAAGGAGCTATTTTTATGACTTGCACTTTTTTTGTTTATTTCTGAAGCTGTCAGTCAATGGAATTGAATTCTTTTCAAACTATTAAGCTGATACATACAAATATCTGACTGTGACGTTCTCATTCTTCTTATCTGTATTTTCCCTGATATGTCCCAATAAATTAAATACAAGTCTAGTTAATTAGGTTAAACTTCTTCTGCAGGTCTTTTTTTTTTTCAGTGATGATAATTTAGAATCTAATCAGTAATAAATATGTCTGGTTTCTACACCCTGAGACAAGAAAAGTCCATTGCTGGTGGGCCTTTGTAATGCTGAAACTGGGGCTATTGTCTTCTAGCTGAATAGATCCATCAAGTCTCATTTTCAAGGGTAACATTTTTCTAGTTATTCCTGCATAAATTACATTAATACTTGTTGGGTGAGAATCTTATATTATTATATCAGCTTTGCATATGGATGAACAGTTGCAAAAGTGGGTTAACCAGCTTGTGTAAAATCACCTAGCAAGGACCTGATCCTGAACACTTACCAATAATTGGAGTCCTATGAATATGACTTCTGCAAGTTCACACTGCCCAACATGCCCTTCTCATCTATTCACACCTTTTTGGGAGGTTGGATTTGTTGGCTGCTGCACCATTCTTCTCCAGTGGTTAACATACTTTAGAATGGTTCCATGTTTGTGAGGCACAGCACTCAGACATTGGACAAAATCAGTATTCTCGATTTTTATTTTGATTTTTTTCATCATATAAGGCTGGAAAGAAAAATATAATTTGTTGGGATTCTGGACTTCTGAGTTTTGCAGGAAGCCTAGGTATGTGGTGAAAGGCTCTATTAAAAAACATCAATATTTTCTCTTGCAAAGGCATCATCTCCATTTTATTGGGACAACAACAAAATAATAAATACATAACCATTAGACTGGCATTTTCCTACAGCAGGAAGCTGTAATTCAAAGGTGTTGGTCATTAGCAAGTATTCTACTGTCCTCGATTTCAAAGCATAGGTTTGATGGCATTATTAGGCAAACCACACTTGTCCTAATGGGGCAAAAGAGCTTATCATATTTGAAAGGGAAAATAAATATTGACTGAGCCAAAAGGAATTAGATGCCCAACTTCCACTGAAATTCAGTGGATGTTGGGTAACCAGTTCCTGTGGGCTCCTTAGGCAACCTTTGGCTAAGATCATATTTTCAGTTATCTCTTTATACTAACTTCTAATTATTCACCCTATTTACTACACACCCATCTCTTGACTTTCCCATATAAAAATAGTTATTGTAACAATTCCTTAGGAGTTCTGCTGCATGAAGAGGCCTCTAAATGTTCTCTGCTTGGTTGTAAATTGTAGTATGTGCCACTGGATTTTCCACAAGTCAAAGTTTTCATTTCTATGCTAAGTAGTATCCCTTGCAACTGCATTGATAGTCATATAGCGGGCGGTAGCCTCTCACTGTTAGACATTTAGGATAACACCAGAAAAATGAATGTCGTTATCACATGTAATCAAAGTACAAAGTGGAGGCCTCTGTGAGAAGTTTGCTCAGAAGTGCTAGATAAACTCACAGAAGAATTAGACAATTCGATCCTAAATATGTTTGGCATCTGGTGTGTGAGTACACTGTGGAGTTGGTTTTTGTTGTTGCTTTTATAAAAATAATTGAGAAAACAGATTGGTAATTTAAATGCATTCATTATTAGAACTCCCTCTCTCTCTTTGGCGAAGAAAAGCAACAACATGGCAGAAGTGCAGGGTATTTAGCTCTAAGTATAATACATAGAGATCAGTGTTCAAAGAAACCAGTCCAGAACTCTTTTTTCCCTGCTAGTTCTTTAGGAATTCACCCATGTTTAGGTAGGAGGTTGGGACATATTGCTTGGATAGAGTTGTGCCATCACCTGGCCATTGCTTGTCATTTTGCAAGTAAATTTAAATCAGACATGCTTAAAGATAAAACTGTTCTGTCATTTTTAGTGTATAAAACCCTCTAGGCAGCATTACGAAACAGCCTCCAGCAACATCTTGAACACAAACATGGCAGCAGGTTTTTTTTATGTGACGACAGTAGACCACTTTTGTGAAAAGGGGGAAAGAAAGTAGAGGTGTAATAGGAGAAAATGAGAGGGAGGAAGATGTATGTGGAATGATAAGGGAGAGAGAATAGTGAAGACAAAAAATATTGGGTTAGCCCACTTAAACATATAAAGGAATAGATTAAATGATAATAACAAGGCTATTATGCCATTAAAGGGTTTCTGATATGTGTGATTCATGCTGCAGGCATTGATTACCCCTTATCTTACAAGCAGCCAAAGCTCCAAATAATCAGTCACATTTATAATGGTTACTAGTAAATTAAAAAATCAAGCAAAACCTCACTATGCTTCTGCTTAGTGCTCCAAGTTACTGCAACATCATGGAATCGGTATCAGATTGGGCTCTGCAGCATGAAATTTCCCTAACTTGTGCTGTTGTGATAAATCTGACCCACTCATTCAAACAGAAATGGAGCACTTCTCTGGAAACTTCTGAGTTTTCCTGGAACTGAGCTTTGATTTTTATCTGTTTATTCGGACCCTCCCACGATGGAGGTAAGGATTCTTCTGAGAGCCTACTACCCATGGTCCAACATAAGTTTTTCACTGATAACAATACACTACTGAAGACTAGAATTTGAATTGATAGTATTCAAAATGTGGTTATACCAGTACTTCAGGCAGTTGACATTCAAATAACGGAGCAAAAATGCTGCCCCTCTACTGACCTCTTTGCAATAGAATCATAGACTTACTGTCAGTATCGAGTCTGCAAGTCTGTGAAAATGAGAGAGTGAATGGCATGGCAAGGACTGAGTATAACATGATGAGAAGCAACAAAACTTGAAGAATGCATAATTTCACTTAGAATTATATTCTAAACCAAAGATCAAACGATAATCCTTTTAATGAGACCCTGTTGGGCTGTTATATTAGAAAGGTAAGGGCAGTTTCTCTAGACATAGTTTTCCCCGTCTTGCTCTCCCATCTATTTAAGTCACTTCTTGCTACTAGATACCAGTTACAGCTTTCCTCTGGTTGTTGACACCAATGTGTTGCTTCTGGAAGGGATCAGGGCTAAATGAGGGAAACGGGGCAGAAACACCACTCCTCCTCCTCTGCTAAACACTGGAATAATTCTCTCTCCTGTGCCTCTCCAGCTTCCCCAGAGCTGCTCCTCCAGAGATAAGGCAAGGAAATGTGAAGTGGGAGCAGCCAGAGAAGCTGGTGTCTTGTTAAGATTTTCTGGTGCTCCCAGACTTCCTATGAATTACTAGAGCCTGACAGGAGAAATGCTTCAGCTAAGAGTCTCCTAATAACCTTGACTAAAGGAAGATTTATCCTCCTGCTGGCTCCTTCTGGGGAAAGACAGATAAATACTATGTAATACTTATTCTTTTATATAATCTCTTTTTTTGTAGTATCTTAACATTTTCTAAAATGCAAGAGATTGCCATTTCAACATTTTCTAAGGAAGTACCCCCCCGGTCTGCTCATTTTGATTTGGTTTTGCAACAATACAGATTCTCCATCTTGGTAAAGTCTAAATGGTGGCATTTATGGGAATAGAAATAATACTTTGCACATGTGCACATACTCCCTTCTATTTGGCTGGCTATAGGCTAGCTGATTCAATTTAACCCTCTGTAGGCCCTCAACATACATGGATATAATCTCTTATTCATGTATTTGGCAGACTGGAAAATGTAAGTGTCTTAAGGGTTGGCGTGCAAACCTTTTTATTTAGAGGTTGGCAGACATTTAACAGAAATTAACTGAATTCAAACTGAGCAACAACGTTCCAAAAGACTGCCAGTTGCACACCATGTAACATGAGGTCCTTCAAGTTCAAAGCCACAGACGTTTTTTGAACTGCAGTGCTCATAGGAATATACTATCCAGTATAACATAACCCAGGGCCTGATTCAAAGTCCATTGAAGTTAGTGAGGTCTGTTCACAGATCTTAGTGCCCTTTCCATCAGGCCTCAAGGAAATTGATCAAGAACTTATTTCTCTGAATAAGTCCAAAGACCAAACAGTTATAGGAAGAAAATGATCAAGTGAAATTTCATGACAAGGAATCCTCAATGTTTTGATAAGGTTTAGCCTTCAGCAGAGAAATGGAACAGCTGAGTTGAAGACTTAACTTGGGAGTTCCTTGGAAAGAGCAATAATGAACCAAAGGAGTAGGTTTGTGATTAGCTGTGTGACCGTAAATTTGCACGTGTAATCTTATTTGTGTGCATATTAGACTTTGCTGGTTAGTTGTTGTTTTTGTACTAAGCAGGAGAGTGTGTTGCAGGGGATGCTGATATTTTGTCTTGACACCAACACGAGCTGTGGAACGGTCACTGCTTTTGTTCCAGTTTAGGAATTGCAAGAGTCCTTTCTGCTTGCAATACCTTTGGCCTTGTGACCTATCCCAAAGCTGAACACACGACTCAGAGCTGATTGTGACCATGGGATATGGTCAGTGTTGGGATATAGGAAGGGCTTGAGGGTACACCTCACCTAGTATCCAGTTCTGCTCATTCAGGGAGGGCTCAATGAGGGTTTCACTTTGTGGATTTTTAAGATGGTTTTATTTTGTATGTGGTCAGAGGACCATTGAGCAGTGATTCCTCTGCACTGTTTTTCCCCCCGGTAATGGGTGAACCATATTCCTCTCTTTAGTTTTCTAATCTTTTTAATAAAATTGCAGCCAGCATTTAAACCAAAGTTACCCATGCTGAGTTGCTATTCAGCCACATCAATGCACCTTTTATACTGCTTAAAAAGAAATCAGAAAAAAAAAGACACTGAGCTAGATTCAGGACTCAGTTTAGACCAGGGTAAATTGAAGATACTGCTGATTTATATCAGTCTAACACATCAGAATCTGACCTACTGTTAATTTTTTAAAAAAAATCAATATGGCACTCTAAAAATATACTTCTAGTATCTGTTAAACCAGTTAGTCTTTTCCACTTTAAATTGAGTTTTCTTCATTTTACTGTAGAAACCAGATTTTCTTTGTATGATATTTTTTAAAGAGGCTAGCAAAACAATTTAATCTCTTTTATTAAGAATTTAGTGGTAATTTACCATCCTCCATATATTAATTGGGCTTGCTTAACTTCAAAGTTGATTCCTGCAACATCTCCTGATAAACAATTTTTAGAGATTTATTACTTCACATATGTTCAGAAGTCCAAGCAAATATGGGTTGCAAAGAAATATGAAGGATACTGGAGTTCATGCAATTTGCATTTTTATGGATGTCATTTTCTTAGATCAATTAATCAGAGTAATAAGAATATGACAAGATGTAGAGTTGATTGAATAGTGATGAGCTGAAAAGTTAGGAAAGTTGCAAGCCCACTGAGACTTGTTTGATAAAATCAATCATTTTGGAGAACATTATTTTTGAATTATATTAATTTCCATGGCACAGTAAAGTTAAACATTTTTAGAGAATTCTGAGATTATTCACACTTTTTGATTCTGCTGTACTGAAATTGTCAAGTTTCACTACACAATAATGAGTTTGGGTATAAGCAGAACAATAAAATCAGTAGCCGCAGAAGAAGAAGAAAGGGAATTTTCTTATGTGGTTAAAAAATGCTGAAGTCTTTAATACCCCTCTCTAGGAGTGTTGTTGAGACTACGTATGTCATGAGAGCTCCTTGATAAATGTCCATATCTTTCAGGCAACTGTTCTGCAGCTGTTTTGGTTTTCCAGCTAATGCAGAATGATGCATCTTCAACTAGAATCTTCTTAATGGACAGGAAATATTCTAGTACAGAACTAAAACACTTTCAGTTTACTTGGAAAATAAATTGTCATTGCACTACAGCCTTTTATTTTTGATTGAAAACACAGAGTAAACGTTTATGGTTTAAGTTTATATTGATCATAAAGTTCTTTTTTCAGTCAAGCAAATTGTGGTAAAGTTAGTGACCCAGCATTTCATTGATGCCTCTAATAGCAATCTGAAGATTAGGGTTTTCACCTCATTTAAGGGTCTTACATTTTAAAATGCCCATGGACTAATTCACAATCCGCAGAGGTAGTTTTGAATGTTGTGGTCCATTTCTCAGATGGCTTTGTATATTGTACAAAAACATTTTATAATTCTGCATGGAACTGAAGAAAATGTGAATGCTAATAAAACACATGGTGCCACATTCTGCCAATTATGAGGTCATTGGTTGCCATTGGTTACAGAGGTGCTGGTTGGATGGATGTAAATGAGCAGAGCCAGCTTTAGGGACCAGTGAAGGTCCTGGCTGTGAGCCTTCTGACATAGAGAACCTAGAAAAGGAAACGTAAGTGCTGGAGGTTAAAGCTTGTGACTTATTTCTCCACAGATTATTCATAGTCCCCATCCTTACAGTTTACTCGAGACCTCTAGAAACTGTAAAAATCATTTGTGGAGGAACTTCTGTTTTATGGAGGGCTCCAGATCAACTCATGCTTTGTGGGGTTGGCAGTACTACCCAGGCAGTCAACGATTACACTACTGCTCCTGTAAACTGGTTCTCAGCTGGCTGCCTGCACCTGAATTTTCTTGTCTTCTGAGCAGTCGGTGTGACTTCTGACAACATCTGCAGCATACCTAGGGACAAGAAGAGGCATAAAGATTCCCAACTTTCCCTCCCAACACATTTCAGTTTTTGTGTGAAATGAGCCAGCTGAGTTTTGGGGTGTATCCCAAAGAAAGATCTCGCTAAGATTTTCAATCCTCAGCTCATGTTAGTACTTAGTGATGCAATCAGTGTGGACAGGTTGTGGTTATGTGTGGGGGACATGAAAAGCAGTTATATAGGCCTACCAAAAAGCATCAAAGTCAGTTATGTAAAGCCTGACGCAGCCAAGCATTGAAACATGTGCATAACTTCAAGCATCTAGTAATGCCATATTCAGAGGCACTTTTGCCCTGTTCTCATTTACATTGTATCTGATACCTTAGCTCTACTTCTATGTTTTTCTTTAAAAATATTCCTTTCCATATTGTCTGTTTTCAAAAACAGTCATAATTGGAGTCTCATAGCTTAATAAGGTGGCTAGTTTTTAAAGTGGAAATGTGAGTGATTTCACACTTTCTTTATGGTAAATGATTATTTTCATTTCTTTTAAAACCAAAACCCCAAGTCAGAAAAGTACATTTGCCATCATGTCTACTTTACCAGATATTTTCAGGATTATCCTTAAACTTGAAGGAGAACTATATACTCATGTACAAGAGGTTCATAGAAACAGCAATAGTAAATGAGAAGAGTCAAAAAGATACTACAATTTTACATCACAAAGTCTATTGAAATAAATTGTACTGTATCAACTTTAGTATTTTTTCTTCCCAACTATTTTATGCCAAAGGCCATCTCTAAACAGGATTACTTTTAACTCAATTGGTTTCTGTTTTTTGTGCTTAACTGCACAATAATTTTGACTAGAAGTGATTAAGCCTAGCGGAGATGTAAACCGTGATATTTTTTTCTACCTCTGTTATGTACTAGGCTTTTGGCTCATGCAAAATATTTATTGTCATTTTATGCTACTAAAAATCAAATAGTAAGATAGAGTTTACCATGTAATTAAGTTTGGTCTAATTCTGCAACTCTTGTTCACATTCAATAGCACTTACTCATGTAAGTTTTAAGCAGTACTTTGTTGGGACTACTCTCATGAGTTAAGGCAACTGACCCTGAGTGAGGGCTGCAGAATCAGGCCCAGTGTTGCATGTTGGAAATTTTAAGTTCAATCTGTATCTGTTCATCTTCAGTTAGCTAAAGTTTCACAGTTAGAAAGTTATTGCAAGTTGCAAACGGAAAGATAAGTTTTATGTTGCAGAAACAATTTGACAGTATTGGTTAATGATAAACAGCATACATTTAAAGTTGCTTAGACACTATGCTGATATTTTTCTCGGTTAAAAGGGAAACATTAGTTACATTTGCATCTGGTTATTAAATGGGATAGGATAAGTTCTATAAATTTATTTTCATGACATCATCATAGAGTTACAGTTCTCCAAATAGCAAGACTTCTTATTAGACACATACAATTTTTAAATTAATTATATACATTGTAATGAAGGGGGGGATACTATTGTTGCACTGCCGTTCTGTCCCTGGATGTGTCTATATAATCCGTTTCCTAATATCTTCTTTCTGAACCAAATAATCTTTTGTGATTGTAGAATACATGTTGTTGTAGTAACTCGAACCTTCATCTTTATTAAATGAAGAATAAAATGACCATCATTACCAACTAAATGGAACACTGGCAAAATGTAATACAAAATGTTATTGATATTTAAATAAAATGCCTAATTTGTGAAACTTGTCTTCAAGTTGATTGTTGGCCAAATGGTATATCTGTTGTTTATTCCGAATCACTTTCTAGCAATGTTTCTTTTACAGAGCTTAAATCCTTGAAAAAGGAACTAAAATCAAAAGGTAACATTTTATTATAATTTTCTCTTTTGCTGGGGAAATTTCTGCAGATGTCCCACTGTCTCCGTGAGGGGCAGGTTTGGCTGTTCTGGTCATCTTTTCCACATTGCTCCAATCCAGAACACATATGGAGATTTGTGTCTGTGTGATGGAAGGAAGGGATTGGTTTCTCTGTCTCTCCCTGATGCCTTTGGCTGGGAGAGAGGAGGCGAAAGGAGGGTTGATTCTCTTGTACTTTTTCCCTCCCTGGACATAGAACCCTCAGGGCATGCAGTTGCCATTCTGCTGCTGTTACCCTGCATTCCCTGCCTATAGGAGGTACAGTTTGAACTACATTTCCAAGATGCTGTGGAGCTGACCCAATCATCAGTGTTTGGGATCAGAGAGGAATTTTTCCTTCAGGGAAAGGTGTTTGGTGGGATTTATTTTCCTTCCTCACAGTATATTGGAGGCCCCGTTTCAGGTTAATAAGACCTAAGGGCAGAACTTTGAAGTTGTAAGTTTAATAAACTAAGTTTGTAATTTTGTCACAACTTGTGGCGGGTGTCCAATGTGGATGAGAGGCTCACAGAGGTAAACATGAGACCCGTGATTAGCCCATGCCAACGTCCATAGCTGGAAACCAGTCTGGCTCGTTTGTGTGTTAGTACAGTTCAAATAGTATAAGATTTATAGAGAAGCGTTTGGACTTTATGAAATGCTTGGGAGTTGCTGCATGCATTAATCTCGGTTGTAATATCTGTGCCCCATGTTATAAGGTAATATTAATATGTTTGCTACGTAACTATAAAAGTGTTCGCTATGAAACTGGACCTCCCCTCCCCCAGGAGAGAAGCATTACCAAATGTGAAATACTAGTTTAGCACAAGAGATGTCATCCCCTGCCCAACAAAAGGCCTATTGACTCAAGACAAAACATTGTGGAACATCAGTGGACAAAAGACTTTGTTGTTTGTTTTTCCCACACCCTCAAAAAGGCGATGTGCACAAACACTTCTCCTATCACAGCTTGTGTATATATTTACCTGCGTTAGCCTTTTAAAAAAACTCTCATTTCCTTTTTTAAGTTAGTTTATCTTTAGTTTATTATAGGATTGTCTTTGGTGGGAGATCTGAGGTCCAACTGACCTGGGGCAAGTGACCAGTCCTTTGGGACTGGAAGTAACCTGAATATTGCTGTGTTCTTTGGTGGAAGGGATCATCTGTCACAAAGGCAGCCTTCCCTGTGTAGCAAGATAGACCTGAGTGCCCAAGATGACTGTCTGTGACTCCATGTTAAGACTGTTACAGTGCTTGAGGAGTTCACACTTGGTACTTGGTTGGTGAAATCTAATTATAGAAAATGCAATCAATTTGGGGTTTGTGCCCTGGGGTTGGCACCCACGTTCATGAGCCACTCCAGACAGCGTGACACCTGGATAAAGAAAACACTGTATGTTTCCACAGCCTAAGTTACATCTGAACTGTCATTCTCCCTCACTGAGGAGAGCAGGGGTATTCAGAAGTGGACTGAATCATAGGGGTTAGGTTGAAGGGTGACCAACGGGGAATTTGTCATGAAGGCTGTTTAATACTGCACTGGACCCAAATAAATGCTTGCTATTTCAGGAGTGGGAGAGTGTGTATGTTTGGGTCCCCTCCCTCAGTTAAAGTTGTAGGTTAATAAAGGTGCAGTCTTGCACTTTAAAATCCATCTCTGTGTCTGTTATCACACGTGTCCTGATCAAACAGGAAAATATCATAGAATTATACCAATAACACATTTTCCTTAGAAGCTTGGCTCTTGTGGATCTTTTAGGGCCAAAACTATAAGATCGTCCTTCTCCGTCTTCATTGCTTCCTTTTTCAAATGATCAAATCATTCTAATATATGGCTGGACTCTTTCACTTCACTGATGACAGCATTCTAACATTTCTAATGGACACAAATACCTTGACACAGTGGTTCCCAAACTGGGGTTCATAGAACGTTACAGGGGGTTCACCAGAAAAATTTCACTAATGGCGGCAGAGGACCCCGGGCATTGGAAGCAGCAGGTGGGACCTGGTTGCAGGGCAGATAGCCCAAGCTCCAGGGAGAGCAGGGCTGGGCAGTTTGGGCTGGCAGCCCGAGCCCTGTCCCCATCAGCGGGGAAGCTGGCCACCCGAACCCCAGCGCTCTGTGCGGGGCCGGCAGCCTGAGCCCCGGCGGTCAGCGGGACCTGCAGCCTGAGCTCAGTTGACCGAGGTGGTCAACGGGGTCCAGCAGCAGGAGCCCCCACCGAGAGTGGAGCTGGCAGCCCCGACCCCAGTGTAGGACCAGCAGTCTGAGCCCCGTGGTGGGCAGGGAGGCAGCTGAGACCCGGGCGCGAAGGTGGCAGCTCAGACCCCATCCTTGTCAAACAGGAATTTAGGGTAGAGTGAGCAGGGGCCATGGTGTATGTGGGGGGTGAGGGTGGTCCAAACTAATTTGTCCGTCACAGGGCACCCTCCTAGGGACTGATCTCATGGTGGAAGTGAAGCTGTTTGCGAGCCAAACCAGCCGGAAGCGTGTTGTAGCCACTATAGCAGTGTTAAGGTGCCTCAGTAATTGTCATTTTCTCCGGAGTGCTGTTTTGCTTTAGTGAGACTTGAGTGAATCTTCTCATTTTCTAGTTTATTGGTTGTTAGCAGTCTCTCTGTGTTGTTTTTGTTAGAACTTTGTACACAAGTTCAATGGATAAGTGGCTGAAAAAGAAAAGTGTAAAGGTGCAAGAATCAGCTCATGTTTCCTCAAGTCCACACTTTGGAAAATCTAAGTCTAATGATCATGATGGTCCTGGAAAGTCACTGACAAAGGAAAAAAAATATGACTATGATTATATAAAATATGGCTTTACATGCATTGGTGATCAAGAATGTCCAAAACCACTGTGTGAGATTTGTGGTGGTGATCTAGCAAACAGCAGCCTCAAACCGTCTCTACTTTGGCGCCATTTAGAAACCAGGCATTCTGCACAACTCGACAAGCCTGTTGATTTTTTTTTTTTTTGAAGCGAAAATTAGCTGAGCAGAAAAGCCATTACCAGTTTTATATCCAAAGCAAGTACTGATAATGAAAATGCACTTGAAGTGTCATACTGTATGAGCTACTGAGTAGCAAAAGCATCAGAAGCCCATATCATAGCAGAGAGCTTGATTGGTCCATGTATAAAAGACATAGTTCATTGCATGCTCAGAGAAAAGACTGCAAAAAGGATTGACATGGTACCTTTGTCCAATAATATGTTGTCGCGAAGAATTAATGACATGTCAAATAATAGAGTGAAAAATAGTCCATATTATGCTATTGGATGAATCAACTGATATCGCTAATCTAGCTATTTTGCTACTGTTCGTACATTATATGAATGAAGGTATGGTTGAAGAAGCCTTGTTGTTTTACAGACCATTGGAAGAATGTACAACTGGAGTCTTCAATCTGACTAATGCATATTTTCAAGTAAAGGGAATAGATAGGTCTCATTGCCTAGGCATTTGCACTGATGGGGCCACGTCAATGACAGGGAAGTATACTGGATTTGTAGCTCGAACAAAAATGGTTGTATCAAAAGTCTCTTGGACTTATTGCAGCATCAATAGGCAAGCCCTCGCAACAAAACACATGCCTGAGGGACTGAAGGAAGTGCTGGACAATGCAGTGAAAATGGTGAATTTCATAAAATCATGGCCAACAAAGAATATTTCACGTACTTCGTGAAGAAATGGGTAGTGTACATAATTGTCTGTTGACCCATACTGAAGTTAGATGGCTCTCACGGGGCAAAATCCTTGTGCGCTTGTTTGAGCTTAGAACAGAAATCCTAGTTTTTTTTTCAACAGCCACCCTTTCCACCTTGCCAACTGTATGGAAAATAATGTCTGGCTCCAGAGACTAGCATATTTAGCAGATATTTTCTCAAGAATTAATGATCTAAATTTATCTCTTCAAGGCCTCAGTATAACAGTTTTCAGTGTGCAAGAGTGAGTTGAATCCATGATAAAGAAGTTGCAGTTCTGGGACAGTTGTTTGGAATACAATCAAACGGAGTGTTTCAGTAATCTTCATGACTTCCTGGCAGAACATAAACTTCAGTTGGATCAGTGCACTAAAACCAATATAATTGCAAACCTAAAAGGACTTTGCACAACTTTCAGGGAATACTTTCCAGCTATGTCAGGTGATAATGACTGGATTCTCAAACCCTTTGATAGTACCACTTTATCAACACAGATATAGAACACTGAGGAAAAAGAGAAATTGATTGAGATCTCCTGTGATTACGAACTGAAAAGGAGTTTCAGAAATCTGTCATTGGTCAACTTTTGGCTGAGTTTAAGAAACAAGTACCCCCTTCTGGTAGAAAAAGCTGCTGCAGTTTTGTTACCTTTTTCAACAACATACTTATGCGAGAAAGCGTTTTCCTCGTATGCACATCAGAAACCAAATACAGAAACAGACTTGATGCTGAACCAGACCTGAGACTGTCTTTCTCCAGTGGTTCCGGACTTCCAAGAGCTATGCAGAGCAAAGCACGCTCACCCATCACACTGAGGAATTTTAAACTTAAATCCCTGGAAATATTCATTTTTAGGAGGGGGTTCATGAGATTTCACAATTTAGTGAAAGGGGTTCGTAGGCTGTTTAAAGTTTGGGAACCACTGCCTGGACACAATATTCTTACTACTTATGTATCTGTCCAGGATACAGGCCACCAGAATATCTGAAAACAAGGTCAAGATATTCTTAATACCTTTTGCATGCACTATTTCCAATATAACAGGTTTCAGAGTAGCAGCCGTGTTAGTCTGTATTCGCAAAAAGAAAAGGAGTACCCGTGGCACCTTAGAGACTAACAAATTTATTAGAGCATAAGCTTTCGTGAGCTACAGCTCACTTCATCGGATGCATTTGGTGGAAAAAGCAGAGGAGAGATTTATACACACACACACACACACACACACACACACACACACACACACACACACACACACACACACACACACACACACACACACAGAGAACATGAAACAATGCTTGTAAATGGCTTGTCTAGTTTTTGTAAAGTCCAGCCACGAGGAAGTTTGTGTGGAAGGTTGGTTCTTTATGAGAGTATCCAGTTTTGAGAGCTCATTCTTAATCTTTCCCTGTTTGCTGTAGAGGATGTTGATCAGGTGGTTCCGCAGTTTCTTTGAGAGTGTGTGGCACAAGCTGTCAGCATAGTCTGTGTGGTATGTGTGTGTGTGTGTGTGTATATATAAATCTCTCCTCTGCTTTTTCCACCAAATGCATCCGATGAAGTGAGCTGTAGCTCACGAAAGCTTATGCTCTAATAAATTTGTTAGTCTCTAAGGTGCCACGGGTACTCCTTTTCTATTTCCAATATAGTGCTCTGTGTTCAGCTTCAATAGAAAACAATACTCATTAAAATAAATAAATGTAATGTTTAAGGAATGCTTCACTGATCTTGGTTCACTTTTAGAGTGTACCTTCTTTTCTGTGTTTGGGAAACCTGACACACTAGCACACTACTGCAATGTAAATAACAAATAATAATTTGCTTGACCTACAAAATAAAGTAGTCTAGTTGACTACAAAGTTCAGATAGGAAACCAATTTCCTTATAGATCACAAATCTGCTGTCCTAGGCCTCAATTCAGGAAAACATCCCTAATAAGAACAGCACTTAGGCAATTCCATAGCTTTAAGCATCAGAATAGTCCCACTGAATTCAGTGGAACTTAAGCGCATGTGTTTAAGTATCTGAGTTCCATGAATAGGGATGGACTTAAGTACATGCTCAATTGCTTTGCTGTAGCAAGGTACATACCCTAACTTCTGCAATGCTAATCAAACTTCTGTCTGATATTCCCTAATGTATGATCACTTGAGTTGTTCTGACAAGGGTTTCCATAAAGGATGTTTAAATTTAGAACAAATTTAATTAAGAGTTTGACTAGATTAGCCCCATAAGACTTTGATTAGCCCCATAAGCTTGACTAGAAGCCTATCTAAAAGCAGAGTCTTTGTTGGTAATATTGATACCAAGGTTAAATCTTTTAGGAGCTACAATTTTCCATGCCACTAGAAAAATGCTGAGCAAGCTACTACAGGCACAAGGAGAAGTGGCTTGACTAATTCCTGTAATATTAAGGCCTAGATTTTCTAAAGTATCCACTAACTTTGAGTGCCCCAATTTTTCGGTTCTCAGCTTGAGACATACAGGGTCTAATTTTCAAAGGTTCTAATTTAATTAGATTTGTAAATCATACTGTAGCTATTTCAAGAGGGTGTACTATACTAGGCCTTTGTCTGTTTAAATTGTGGTCAAACACCAAACACATGTTGATACACTCTATTCTGATACAAAGAGCCAAACGGAGCTGCCTGGGGAGAGGGAGGAGGCTCCTTGCTGGAGTAACTGTACTTGAGTGCTTGCCCTTCCTCTCTCCCCCTCCTGTGTTGTGCCCCCCTCCCCCGCCACCCCTATGACATCCAGGCTACATGGGCCATAACTTTCATGAGAACTCTTTACATTGTTTTAGCGTATAAAAGCCTTGTCAAAATGTAGTTGTTATTACTCATCAAAAGCAAACTTTTAAAAACATGTAACCACCAAATTTCCCTAGTTATTCTGTTAACCTGAGGGGTATGTATCTGTCGTAGGAAGAACAGATTAAACTTTGTGGATATTTTTGTCAGCTTCCCCTACCACCACCAAAGAAACAAAGCAGTGAATTCCACGCGTGCATTATTCCTGTAGAATCAGGAGTGGTTCTTCCAGTATACCCTTTACAGCTCTTTGACCTTGCTGCTTTTTACACATAAAAGCCTCTATTCTCTATTGAACTGCTAGCTGTATGAGAAACAATCAGTCAATTTTACAGATGCTACAAACACTTCAATTCACTACAAAGTTAATAGTATCACAGTAAATCTCGCATTATAGGTTCAATTTTCAAATAATTGACTTGGGAACAGGCATTATTTTGACCCACATCTTGTACACAGTAGTAACTTGGCTATACACAGCTCATCAAAGGGAACATCCGAGTGATATCATAATAAATGTCATGGTTGGCACTCTGGAATTACAGGTTTCAGAATAGCAGCCGTGTTAGACTGTATTCGCAAAAAAGAAAAGGAGTACTTGTGGCACCTTAGAGACTAACAAATTTATCTAAAATAAATAATTTTTATTTAAAATAAATTTGTTAGTCTCTAAGGTGCCACAAGTACTCTGGAATTAGGGGTCCTTAGGAGTCTTCGTTTGTGAGACTGTGGCTCTCAGTCAAATCAAGGGACGGCGTGCTAGGGCTGATGCTGACTGCCATCTGTTCTACTAGTGCCCCCAGCAGCCAGTTCTCAGAGCAGCATTCATGTCTGAGAAATAAACTTCTCACATGTCCTCTCAGGGCATGCTGGTTATGCATTCCTCAGCAAGTTGGATTGCTGTGCTACAGGAGCTATACGACGCAAACATCATATGGGAATATTCTCAGACTCGTAGACTGAGTTTTTTCTCCTTCAGATTTCTAATTTTGCTTTATATTTTGCATATAGAACTGGACTTACTTCCCCCTCTTTTTTAAGTCTCCTGCAGTGTGCATGGGGGAACCTGGCAGGTGTAGAATCAATTCTTTGGTCCAGAGCAGATAAGTACATTAAAAGACTGAGGCACTCCAATACTAGGTAATGGGAGAAAATAAGTTGCCAGATGTGCCAAAGGATCATCCAGACTGGGACAGCTATGATCCCTTTGCCTTACAAAAATGAGAATCCAGTGAGTGCCAATGTCCGGGTGGGGAGCCTGTGGGAGAAGTCCCTTAGTGGGGAAGCTCTGAGAACTGAGCAATCCTAGAAGCAGAAAACAGCAATTAAGGCAGGGGACACCTCAATGTGAAGCAAGACAATCTCAGGGTGGGTACAGACAGCAGGCAACTAGTTAGGTGTTAGGTACGAAACTAAAAGCTCAGTCACTCAGGCAGCAGCAAGATATCTTCTTTCTCCATATCCCAACTGTTGCTTTTCCTGCTCTGGTTGCTGCTCTGGGTGCAATGTTGTCTTCTCCTGCCCAGCTGCCATTGTGGCTTCCAGCCACCAGGAAGCTGAAGAGAGAAACAGCAGCCATAGGCACCGGCTCTGTAGGTACTCTAGGGCTCAATCCCCCACCAAAAAAAATAGGAGTGCTCAGCACCCACAGGGCCAGATTACTCTTTTGTGGGCCTGGCGCCCAGACTGTGGACCTGCCCCTGCTCAGCCTCTTCATCCTGAGGCCCCGCCCACCACTCTGCGCTGAAGCTGGGCCCCCACTTGGCCTGCCCACCACTTGCACAGGGGGAGGGAGCAGAGAGGAGTACCCACTGGCAAAAACAAAAGTGAGCACCTGTGGCCGCAACAGTAGGTATTGCTGCCGTAGACTGGGTCAACAGGGAACCCTGTGTGGTAGCTGTACCCTTGGATTCCCTGTCTTCTGCCTGGGGCAGTAGGAGGTAGAATCACAGAAATGTAGGGCTGTAAGTGACCTCAAGAGGTCATCTAGCCCAGCGCACAATGCTGGGACAGGACCAAGCAAACTAGACTGTCCCTGGCTGGTAGTGGTCTGAGAATTGCTCTCCACTGTCTCTGCTCCCTGAACGCGACAGTGAAGGAAGAAGAGCTGCAGCTCTAGGAGCTATGCGCAGACCATGATATCAGTGGAGGCAGGTCAGGAGAATGGGGAGAAATCCAGGGGCTGGAGTGGCAGGGAGGGAATTTCTGGCAGGAGTAAAGAGAGAGATTTTTGGACCACTAGGGGAGGGAGAGATGTAGGGAGTTTGGTGGGTGTGGGAAGGAAGGAGGCAGTAATATTGGAGGAGACAATTCCTAGCAGCAAAGAAGGGAGGGAGGGTGTTGTGTAAGAGGCAGAGCTATGGGGGTGGGAAATCTGATTCTATGACATTACGACTGAAATAGGGGGTGAGAGAGGGTGGAAGCTGACTTCTAGACATAAGCAGAGATGGAATGGATCCCTGGGGATTTTGTGGACGGAAAGAGAACTGGGAGCATTTCTGAGGCTCTGGGGACGGTATCAGAGATGGTCTCTTGAAGGATTGGTACGAAGTGGTCAGAGAAGTTCGGAGGAATTCATAGGGTAGGATCAGGGGAAAAAGGGCTGGGTTAGGGCACCAACACCAGGACTTTAAAAAGAAGCTGCCACTTCCCCCTGCCAGTGCTGCTACCATGCTAATAAAGCAATTGTGTAGCTTTAAGCCTCCAGGCTACTTTAGTAGTTCAAATTTGTCACTAGTTTTAGGCTCCCAGTTGAGTTTAAGAAGGATGGAGAGGGCCAACAGAGTGGGGATGAGAGGAGAAGGAAGGGAAATAGAAAGTGAGAACTGAATGTTGTTGTTGAGTCACAAACTATTTTTGACATGGGCAGCTGGGCTAATGGGAACCTGATGTTGGGAGGGGAAATTATATTTGTGTGTGAGTATACACACAAAATAAGAGGGAAAGTATATATACCTTTTTTCTCTGTCCTTATACTTCTAGTGGGAGCCACTCTGCATAGTGGAAAGATGTAAAGCATAATCTCCTACCAAACTTGTTTCTAAAAAGTTCCTTGTAAATAAAAATATAAATGAATGAGACATACTCGCATATCAGAGCTTGTTGCTATGGATTAGTCAGTTATCGGTACACTTATAGGTTATCTAAAACACAAGATCAAGCTATGCATCTGAGGCGAGCCAATGTCCGAGTAATGTTCAACATGGGGTAGTTTATTGCTATTTTTTGTGTGTCTGACAGGAAATATATAAGCATGCTTAGGACTATGTGTTCAGTGGGTACATTTGTGTTTTCTCTAGTTGACGTTAACATGCCACTGTCAAGATATTTTCATAGAAAATTCAATATAAAAAGTCTGACTCGTAGGGCACAAAATATTTATCTTGAAACACCTTAAAATATTCTAAAGCTAAGAAAATTGCCATCTTCCATTTTAAACATTTCTTCTAAGAGATGATTCCCAGTTAATTTGTTCCTCATGGTCACACCACCCTTCTCCCTGCATTTTTTTAACATGTAGCTGCAACCCTTTGCATTCCCACTCCCTTCATCCTGAATGAAAAATATAACTAAAGAGGCTTTGAGAATGAAATTCCAAGGTTAAATAATCTGGAGCAGAAACAGACACTCAGGAGCTGTTGGTTGCTCTGTCTGTGTATCTCCGAGGTCCACATCACGATTGTATTTGAGGTTTTATTTATCTGCTTCATCTGTTTCCATACAGTAATATTCTGCAAGAGGGTCAAGGGAACTTCAAATACAGATGGAAGGATTTTTCTTTGTGAATATCTTTATATTTTCAAAAGTAAGTGAGACAAGAAGACATGCATGGTTGATGGTGAAGAAAAGCATGTTGGATCCTATTACAGTACATTAAATAAATTGTTCTTCGGCAATTTATTTTTTATTTAAAGATTAACCCTCAAATGCTGACAGTGTCAGGATCTGCAAGAGTAACCTGCCAAGGGCTGACTTGACTTGTTCATTTGTTTTTTCTGAAAAATGTTTAAGGTTAACCTTCTTGTTGAAGTACTCATTGCTCAGTGAGATGAGTGATGCATCTTTTGCTTTGTTCTCAATCTTCTTTCAGTTTTATACAAATCTAAAGTAGTTCACCACACTCACATTGAGGTCCTGATCTGACAGGTGTTAAAATCTCATAATTCCCACAGACTTCAATGGGAGTCACAAGCATTTAGAACCTCTCAGGATCAAACCATAATTTGCTGATTAAAACTGTTCTGTATAAATTAAATAGGAGATTTGTGTCCTGACTATTTACTTAGACCTTTCAGACAACAGTCTAAGAGTTTGTCTATGCAGGGTAATATTCTGACAGAACTATAATTGTATAATTATAGTGCTATAGTTATTCTGGGATAATTCCCCATGTGGACACTCTTATGATGGTAAAGATTCTGTCCTTACATACATGCAATTTATTAAGTTTAACACTCAGACCCCAATCCTGCAAAGATATAAATTGATACTTATCTATATGGACATGAATAGCCTCATTGACTTCAATGGGACTACTTGTGCGTAAAGTTCTGCAGTTTCACTAGGGGTTGATGGGGGGGAATACTGTTCACTATTAATATTTCACCCATTTCTAGTGATTGCACACTTGGTGCCAGTAGGCAAATCACCACTGTGTTCAATTTCCCTTTACAGACCTGTCTTTATTAGGATGCCCCTATGGAAGTTAAAATATACTCGTTTCAGGATGTGTCTTATATCAAAACCTCATGGTAGAAATAGATTTATAATCCTTGTATGTACTCTAATTTGCTATATTTATAGCTAAATGTTGAGAATTTAATTGCCTCAAATTACATAATCCCAGAGAACTCTGATATTAACAAACTATCGTTATAAGCAGGGAAAAAGAAAAATTTTATCTGGCTGCTTTGACATTCATCAGTTATTCTCAATGTTTTGACATCAAAAAGTAAACCATTTTTGCAGCATTGACTTTACCAATTAGATAATGTAAGAAATTCAGTATGTCATATTATACCATGTACTTACAAATATAATGTTATCTAATGCTCTAGTGTTCAGGAAAAAAATTGCAGTGAATAATTTATTCAGTGATATTTTCATGTGTGCTGTAAGCAACTCATAATTTTCTTAAAAGTAATTTATTTGAGATTGTTCACTGAAGTATTTTGATATTACTTTGCCTGTTGATTTAAGTCCAAGCAGTCGGTTGGTTTTCACTAAGGATATTTCTCATGTTAGGTGTCAGTTCCTGTGGCTGCATAAACAAGGCCTAGAACTAGGCTTCTGATGTGAATCATGTTTTACAAAAAATAGTGTCCATTGTTCACTGAAAATTCAGTTTTCATTAATATCATTGCCAGTAAAACTGTTTGCTAGAATATTAGTGGAAAGCAAACACAAAAAATGATGCAACCACAGTGAAATTATTTTATTTAAAAATTGCAATGAATGTTTCTTGAAAATGTTTTGCTGTAATATCCAAGCTGTAAAGTACACTGATATTTGCTGATCTGGACAGAATAACATGAATGAATAAGGTGTTCTAAAAGGCAAATGTTGGTTTAGGCCAAGCATTGTATGCATGGGTAACGTGCTTTTTTTCCCCCCACATAGCTCTCCCAATACAATGAAAAATTGATCAATAATAAATTTAAAAATTCATTCCATTGCATCTCATGAGCAGACACTAAAAAATTAGTTATGCAGGTTTTTATAATGTGAGCATAACTAATGACTAGGAAAACACCACACTTACCTTTCCTTGTACCATAAACCAGAATTTGAACTCGGGTCTGCAGTGGCAAAAGTCACTGCATTAACTCACTTTACTACCTAGCCATACATATGAAGGTTAATGCTGAAACACACACTCCACTACCCACATCTGTTGTGTTATTTTTCATAATGGCATAAATTAAAGCTGAACACTTCAACTTTACTTTTAAATACCTTGGCTTTCATAGGTTAAAGCTCCCTTTACCCCTCCCCCTATTTTACTTTGTTTTAAATATACTGGATTTATCCAAATATAAAAAACTTAAGTTAAATCAATGTTTAGTCTTTTATATATCATTATTTAAATTAACCAACTGTTGAGTCTGCAAGGCTAGCTTTCACAATTAACCTTTGCCTGTGATGATGTTCTGTGTGTGTGTATTTTGTATAAGCAGCTTCTCTGCATCATATTTTCTGCACATTCTGATACATTTTTGGAATGATTTAAATAGCTAGAGAACCTTATCTCCAAGCAATTGTACGGCCACCAAAACAAATCTCTCACCTTGAGGTTGGTGGTAAATTGTCATATCACCTGGTTTAAGTATAGGCAGCTATTGAAATAGTTTACTTAAGATGCAGCCAATTTTCAGGGTCTTTTAATAGTGTCTTAGCTAAATATGTCTTCCCAGATAAGAAAGGAAAATATTACAAATTACCATCCTAAACCATCCAGAGACAATTCCTGGACACTTAGATGGGTTGAGCCTGTACATCACATTGCTGATAAGCTTGCTGAACTTTGTATAGAAAAATGACATTTCCTGTGGATTTAGTAATAGCTGATTTCTATAGCTTCCAAATGCAATTTAAAATATCCTGAAGTGCTTTGGCAAGTGCAGAAACCACCTGGCACTGGTGATGTCGATACTACATGGATCTTTTATACGTGGACTATGATACAATTCTGAAAGTATTTAGGATTCACAAGTCAAGTATTTCTAATTAGCTTCATTCTGACCCAAGACATTAGAGTTTCCAATCCTAAATCTTTCAGTGATGCATCTGTCATGCTTCAGAGGGCAATTCAGACAAGTGAAGGATTGTTACCTCTTACCTTTTAACCCTGAGTGCCTCATAATGCCCTGCTACTGTAGCTTATAGCCTGGGATGCTCACAGCCAGCAGTAGGCATGCAGGTCACGCTCTGAGTATCTGTGTATAACTGCAGCCCTGGTATAGCAACTCTGACCCCCAGCAGCCTGCAAGCAACACCAGTCACAACCTGCAAGGTGACCCCAACACACTCCCAGTCCTGAATTTTCCCCAAATGACATGCTCTGCAGTGTCCAGTTCTCTTCTGGACAGCTCAGAGAAATAATAATGTTTGTTTGTTCCTTTAAAGAGACAAAAGCGCATCACAGCTTATTAACTTAACTGGGATAAATACACCCTTCCCTTTAAAGACAGCACTGAGTTGTTTCATAATAAAAAATAAAACAAGTTTATTGACAAAATATACATAGGATTAAGTGAGTTCAGGGAATGAAGGTCAATGTGCTTCTAAAAGCCTAAAACTTAATCAAACAAGGTATAGGCTTTGTTCATGATAGTTTTTCTCACCAAGCTTCCTTTTTCATAGACATGGTTGACTTCTCCTCAGGCAGTTCCTTCCTCAGAAATACAAGACGCTGGCTTCCCTTGTCTTTGTATGTGACAGATCTTTGCCTAAGCAGGTTTCTCACCTATATTCAATTTCCAGGGATTCCAAGCTCCTTTTGGTTTCTCAGATTGCAATAGTTCTGTTCCCTTTTGTCAGTCTAGTGGTGGATTCCAAACATGGCTTCTGTCTTTACTTATATCTTCTGAAGTTCAATCACTTTGTCTGAAGAGGCAGGATGACCTTATTGTGTTCTTCTAGTCCTATGGACTTCCCATCACCTTGCTGATTTCTGTGTAACAGGGCTTCCATTTGCTTTTGTTCACATCTTGCTTAATCTCATTAGAGACAGGTAGATACCTGCATTCTCTTTATTCTGGGAGGGATTAGCCACAGAATAAATTTAGCCACAGACTAAAAGGCATAATATTATGAGAATATCAATAATTCCTTATGTAGTGTTAGTAGGTACAATTCACAGTATTAATCACTAGGGTGTCATAGGCTTTCAAAAATTACCTCACTCAAACTTTTATAATACAGTATTATTGCATGCAATCAGTTAATTCAATTGCTTATCACTTTAGGTTCAGACACCCATATTTATTGCTCAGATAAAGTCTTTCTTTCCTACTTTTGTTTATCTAATATGTAAATAGACCTTCATTATCTCTGGATGATGAATGGGCTGGTCAGAGAAGCAAACACTTTCCTTTGTCTAGGGCAGATCTGCTTACCAACTCTCCTGAAGTGCCTGGTTTAAACACACTTCAGTCATAATTTCAGCTTATATCCATAACTCTCAATATACTCCATGTACATGCATCATGCAAGAATATCATTACTATGATCAGTGTTATTAGTTTTCAAGTGAAACCTCACAAGGCATATTATATATGAAAGATTATTACAATAGTACGTAGAGAAGTAATAAAGGGGAATTGAAGGCTTGCCTACACTGGCAATTTACAGCCCTGCAACTTTCTCGCTCAAGGGTGTGAAAAAACACCCCCCTGAGTGCAGCAAGTTTCAGCGCTGTAAAGCACCAGTGTAGACAGTGCACTGGCACTGGAAGCCGCGCTCCCAGCACTGGTAGCTACGCCCCTCAGGAAGGTGGTTTTTTAAGAGCCAAGCGCTCTGCTACGACTACACAAGCCACGTTAAAGCACTGCCACAGCAGCGCTTTAGCATTACCAGTGTAGACTAGCCCTAAGTGTCACAGCATCCCACCACCCTTCTTGGTTTATCAGCCAGGCTAAACATCATCTAATAACACCATATTTCACATGTGGCCAGTGCTTTCATTTTAAAGAACAATGTACACTCAATTACTTTGATCTAGATTTTGCTTCCTGCTTTTCACCTAAAATTAAGCTTTCTCTTGTATTTTGGGAAAGTTTTTAGTCATGCATGGCACAGAAGATTATTGTGAAACATATTTTAGTTTCCACTATATTACACTTTGTATGGTAGCTTCTGAAATGAACTAAGAATACTCTAGGTTGCAGTCGTTTCTGCCATTACTGTAGGCGATGCATTAAAGGGAAACAGATTTCTTCACATCTCAACCTAATGCAGGTCTTTTCACAAAGTGTCCTGGATATGACCTTATATTTGAGTTCTTTTTTCCATCATGGGACCGAAATATGGTGCTGAACACTCTGATAGACTCTTCATGTCAGCCACTGGTTCCATTCCTCTTAGTCTTTTGACCTTTAATTCTACCTTCCAGCTTGCTATATGTTTGGCTTGATGGGTTAGTGAGCTTCATGCTCTCCTGCTCCTATCCTCTTACACGTTTTTTCCAACAAAGCAATAATAAGAGTAGTTCTGGGATCTCTGCCAAAAGTGGCTTCCAACTCTGATAAATCATGAAGTATTTCTACCTTTGTTATACCCTAAGCCTCCAAGCTTCTCTGAGTACAAATTGCATTTCTGAATATCCACAGGGCACTTCAAACTTCAAAACTTTCCTTCACAGTACTAAGGAGGTTTTCAAATGAGGCTTCTTGTTCACTCAGAATAAATATGGTAGCTATACTTCCTAGATTACTAGAACAAGTGGCTTACCTGCATCTGATGTCTTCAAAAGAAAAAAAATCTCTTCCATATTTCACGATTGTATGTTCAACAAGGGCAGTAGACACTATTTCTTTGGGAAAAGTGGAAAGATCTCCTTTAGAAATATGTGAAACTTCTTCTTTGTCTTCTCTACCTATTTTTTTAAGATATGATAGGCTGTACAATTGGGCAACATTTGAAGATCATGCCAGTAGCTGAATTTATCAGACTATTGATTTACAAAAAAAACCCTAAAATCCATACTTACATAAGCTTCACAGAGAATTTTTTCCTTAACTTCTAACTTTTCTTTCAGTTGCTTTTCACCAAGTTTATGCATGCTCTGCAATTTCTCAACTTGAACTTTCATGTAAAATGTAATATTTTTCAGCACCTGATTCTAAAAGTGTCCCATAACTGTACCATATAAAATGTAAGCTACAAATTTTTTGAAGTAGTAAGCATCAACTCTCCACTTCTACCCTTAAATCAGCATTTGTTAAATCACATTTACTAAAAAAAAATTTCTCTTTGGAAGCACGAAATAGCAGGCAAGCTTTGTCAGTTTCCTTACATAAAATTCTTGCATTGTTTCCACATGTTAATGGATGTTAGCTTCCAAAAATTTGTGGAGATATTTTTGTGAAATTTCAGGGAAACTTTTCAGAATTCTCAGAGGAACAGATGATATTTTTTAGAGCTTTCCACCATTAAGATGGCAGAAGTCTAACAAGATTTCCACCATTTAGATTCTGTCAAATCTAAGGTCAAGGCCTAACCGAAACCTAGTCCATTTCTTAATAACAATTAAGAAATGTTGTTTCTGACCCATCTGTTGTAATAATGAAGAAAACTATGAACAACATTGATATGAACTATTTATAACTTCCTTTCTTCCAAATATTTTTACAGAACAGAGATAACAGAGATTTTTATACAGATAAACTTACTACAGTGAGCAATGTAAATTAGTATAGTAAATTCCTCTAGAAATAACTAAAATAAAATGCCTTTAAAAGTTGTAACTTGATCGCTTTTACTCCTGTTTTGGTATATCTTTATGTGGATGGATAATGGTAAGTTAGTTATTTATGCACTGGAGTAAAGGGAATAGCAGCAGAGATATGGAGTTTACTTATTTATGAAAAAAGAAAAGGAGTACTTGTGGCACCTTAGAGACTAACAAATTTACTAGAGCATAAGCTTTCGTGAGCTACAGCTCACTTCATTGGATGCATTTGGTGGAAAAAACAGAGGAGAGATTTATATACACACACACACAGAACATGAAACAATGGGTTTATCATACACACTGTAAGGAGAGTGATCACTTAAGATAAGCCATCACCAGCAGCGGGGGGGGGGGGAGAAGGAGGAACACCTTTCATGGTGACAAGCAAGGTAGGCTAATTCTAGCAGTTAACAAGAATATCTGAGGAACAGTGGGGGGTGGGGTGGGGGGGAGAAATAACATGGGGAAATAGTTTTACTTTGTGTAATGACTCATCCATTCCCAGTCTCTATTCAAGCCTAAATTAATTGTATCCACTTTGCAAATTAATTCCAATTCAGCAGTCTCTCCTTGGAGTCTGTTTTTGAAGCTTTTTTGTTGCATGATAGCCACTCTTAGGTCTGTAATCGAGTGACCAGAGAGATTGAAGTGTTCTCCAACTGGTTTTTGAATGTTATAATTCTTGACGTCTGATTTGTGTCCATTCATTCTTTTATGTAGAGACTGTCCAGTTTGGCCAATGTACATGGCAGAGGGGCATTGCTGGCACATGATGGCATATATCACATTGGTAGATACGCAGGTGAACGAGCCTGGATTTCTACATAGAGTGCTTCCGCCGACATGCACGAGCTGAAATTGTGGAAAAGCAGCATCGCTTACCCCATGACCTCAGCCATGCAGAACACAGTGCCATCCACAGCCTCAGAAACAACTCTGACATCATAATCAAAAAGGCTGACAAAGGAGGTGCTGTCGTCATCATGAATAGGTCGGAGTATGAACAAGAGGCTACTAGGCAGCTCTCCAACACCGCTTTCTACAAGCCATTACCCTCTGATCCCACTGAGAGTTACCAAAAGAAACTACAGCATTTGCTCAAGAAACTCCCTGAAAAAGCACAAGAACAAATCTGCACAGACACACCCCTAGAACCCCGACCTGGGGTATTCTATCTGCTACCCAAGATCCATAAACCTGGAAATCCTGGACACCCCATCATCTCAGGCATTGGCACCTTGACAGCAGGATTGTCTGGCTATGTAGACTCTCTCCTCAGGCCCTTTGTTACCAGCACTCCCAGCTATCTTCGAGACACCACTGACTTCCTGAGGAAACTACAGTCCATTGGTGATCTTCCTAAAAACACCATCCTAGCCACTATGGATGTAGAAGCCCTCTACACCAACATTCCACACAAAGATGGGCTACAAGCCGTCAGGAACAGTATCCCCGATACTGTCACGGCTAACCTGGTGGCTGAACTTTGTGACTTTGTCCTCACCCATAACTATTTCACATTTGGGGACAATGTATACCTTCAAATCAGCGGCACTGTGATGGGTACCCGCCTGGCCCCACAGTATGCCAACATTTTTATGGCTGACTTAGAACAACGCTTCCTCAGCTCTCGTCTCCTAATGCCCCTACTCTACTTGCGCTACATTGATGACATCTTCATCATTTGGACCCATGGAAAAGAAGCCCTTGAGGAATTCCACCATGATTTCAACAATTTCCATCCCACCATCAACATCAGCCTGGACCAGTCCACACAAGAGATCCACTTCCTGGACACTACGGTGCTAATAAGCGATGGTCACATAAACACCACCCTATATCGGAAACCTACTGACCGCTATTCCTACCTACATGCCTCTAGCTTTCATCCAGATCATACCACTCGATCCATTATCTACAGCCAAGCTCTACGATATAACCGCATTTGCTCCAACCCCTCAGACAGAGACAAACACCTACAAGATCTCTATCATGCATTCCTACAACTACAATACCCACCTGCTGAAGTGAAGAAACAGATTGACAGAGCCAGAAGAGTACCCAGAAGTCACCTACTACAGGACAGGCCCAACAAAGAAAATAACTGAACGCCACTAGCCATCACCTTCAGCTCCCAACTAAAACCTCTCCAACGCATCATCAAGGATCTACAACCTATCCTGAAGGACGACCCATCACTCTCACAGATCTTGGGAGACAGACCAGTCCTTGCTTACAGACAGCCTCCCAATCTGAAGCAAATACTCACCAGCAACCACACACCACACAACAGAACCACTAACCCAGGAACCTATCCTTGCAACAAAGCCCGTTGCCAACTCTGTCCACATATCTATTCAGGGGATACCATCATAGGGCCTAATCACATCAGCCACACTATCAGAGGCTCATTCACCTGCACATCTACCAATGTGATATATTCCATCATGTACCAGCAATGCCCCTCTGCCATGTACATTGGCCAAACTGGACAGTCTCTACGTAAAAGAATGAATGGACGCAAATCAGATGTCAAGAATTATAACATTCAAAAACCAGTTGGAGAACACTTCAATCTCTCTGGTCACTCGATCACAGACCTAAGAGTGGCTATACTTCAACAAAAAAGCTTCAAAAACAGACTCCAACGAGAGACTGCTGAATTGGAATTCATTTGCAAACTGGATACAATTAACTTAGGCTTTAATAGAGACTGGGAATGGATGAGTCATTACACAAAGTAAAACTATTTCCCCATGTTATTTCTTCCCCCACTCCACCCCACCCCCCACAGTTCCTCAGATATTCTTGTTAACTGCTAGAATTAGCCTACCTTGCTTGTCACCATGAAAGGTTTTCCTCCTTCCCCCACCCCCGCACCCCCCTCCGCTGCTGGTGATGGCTTATCTTTAGTGATCACTCTCCTTACAGTATGTATGATAAACCCATTGTTTCATGTTCTCTGTGTGTGTATATAAATCTCCCCTCTGTTTTTTCCACCAAATGCATCCGATGAAGTGAGCTGTAGCTCACGAAAGCTTATGCTCTAATAAATTTGTTAGTCTCTAAGGTGCCACAAGTAATCCTTTTCTTTTTGCGAATACAAACTAACAAGGCTGCTACTCTGAAACCTGATACTTATTTATGGTCAGTTCTGCATTCTTTACCATTATTGAGACTTTCATTGAAAACCTCTGTTACTGGTGCATAATTCAATGACTCAGTGAGTTTCCATCTTTAGTTTATTTTCTGTTTACAAGAGGCACTGAATTTTAGCTCTGTTTTTAATAATACCTTTTGCAAATTTAATAATAACTAATACAGTAGTTTGCCACAATATAGATGGTATCATATTGCTATACTGAAGAAATAGACTGTATAAAAATCCATTTAATGGTCTCTTTTGTCATCTGAAATAATAGTTTGTTTACCAATATAATAATGCCTTTTTATGTAGAAATGAATGTCAGCACAGTTTTAATGTGTCCTCAAATTTATTGTAATTAATCTTTCTAAGTGTTTCATAATAAATATGAGAGCATATTCACAATGAATATTATATTGATGCAGTTTAGGCAAGTTTGGATTTAAACTGGGTTTTGACAAGAGTAGTATCATTTATTTCAACGTTCAGTGCTGTCACATATGTGAAAAGAATCTGTTATCTGTAAATCTTGTTGAAAAAGCTAAAGCAAACTCTCTCTCTCCACCCTCACCCCCACACAGTGTTATAGATTAAGATATTGGGCTGACATGCAGCATTTTAAGACAATATTCATTTGGGCAGCTAATATACTGGAAGCTGAAATTAAACAATGAATAGGGTTGCAAGTTTATCGTACAGTGCAGTGAGTGCTCTTACGACAGAAGGCCAGCAAAACAAGAAAATGGACGCTTGCCACTTGCATCCTGCATCATTTCCTTTGACCTTTAGTTAATGGCAAGCTACATTAAATAATAATTCTGCCTTGAAATTCATAGGTATGTATACCAGTTTTATGAAATGATAGGCTGTTCATGGTGCTGTTGCCGTCTTCATCTTTTCCTAAGACTTACTGATGATGGTGTGAAACTTAAATTCTATTTAATTCTTGTTGAAATCTGTCTTGTAGATCTCAGGGAGGTGGAGAAGGAGGAGGTAGTAATCAGCAGGTCCTGGTCCTTTGCGGGGAGCCCTGAGAAGAGAATTTGTTTTTTAGGGAATGTTTTAGTCTTGGGTTACTTGTTTAGTTTTCTCACTTGGGGTTTAGGTCTTTAGTTTGCTCAGTTCTGCAACTGTTTTAGAGGCAGAACTCCCGTGGAAGTGAATGAACACTTCTTGGTATACTTTGCAAATGTATTTCAATCTAGACCACTTTTTCTGAAAATGCATTAGGAAATGTTTGATTTTTACAACCTATTTTGACATGTCCCAGCTACTGTATTCAAAGTGTTTCAGTTAATCGGAAGCGCACCTAGCCAGTGCACTGTACCTTCATCCAATTTATTATATAGTTTTTAATACTATACTTTGTACAATATCCAAATTAAAACCATTCAGTATTGTCTTCAAAACCACGTCTCCTATTGTTCCTTCTGTCTTACATGCAATCCTCCCCACCAAAAAGAGGCCAGGATAAGAGAGAGCCTGTGTTGTGTGACTTGAAAATAAGGAAATTCAGGTAGACCTGCAGAGAGAGCAAATTTCAAAGTCAGGATCCCTCAACTGAAAATACACGGCTTCCAGTTCTCTCAAATTGAAATCAAGGGGTTGTTTTATTGAGTGCAATGTCTGCTTTCACCTGGTGTGGTAACACCAGGACAGAGGTGGTCACTGAGCTGCAGAAGATCCAAAAAATTTGTCTTTAGGAGTTAAAAACAACAACTTATATTGCTCTTGGAAACAGACTGGAAGTTAGTGCAGAGCACAGAACAGAGGTGTAGTATGTTTCCAGTTAAAAACAACATTTACTAAGCAGGCTGCCATATTCTGCAATACATTCAGTTTTCATATTCTCTTAAGATGTACCCATTACCAGAATCAAGTCTCAAGGTAAATGTAGCGATTTGGGATACTGTAAACAGTCTAAGAACCATGTTATCCAGTGCACAAGAGAACTGTGCTCTTTTTTTTAAGTTTCTGTTATTCTACAGAAACAAACAAGTGCATTTCTATTGTACTTATTTGTAAGACCCAGAAGGGGAGCATGACTAGTTTGCCAAATGTCTGATTGGGATCAGTGTTTGGATGAAAGTAAGATAGCTGAGGTTTAATCCTGGATGAACAAAGATGAAGTGAGCTGTAGCTCACGAAAGCTTATGCTCTAATAAATGTGTTAGTCTCTAAGGTGCCACAAGTACTCCTTTTCTTTTTGCGAATACAGACTAACACGGCTGCTACTCTGAGACCAAAGATAATAGTAAAATTCTACTTCTTCTAATGAGTCAGCTTACTTATTTTTTTCTTATTCATGTTTGTCACTGGAGGATATTATTAGATTCTAGTTTTCTTTTGTATGGGCAGCCTAAAATGTCTTTTACCATCTTCCCTTGATCAAGAGGTAGTGACCCTTTCTTTCAGATGTGGACTTGCCTCTCATTGTCATTGTGTCAGTGTACTCGCTTGCGCAAGAAAAGAGCCCAAAGAAAAACTTTGTTCCTTCAGCAGTGAAAATTCTTGGTCCACCAGTGGACTTCAGTTATAAAAGCCTCAGTTTCCATCTGGACTTTAATTTTTATTCAATCTCTCTTACACTGGGGTACTATATTCTCTATTCATGCACGGCATATGGTATCTTTACATGAAAATACATTGTAGAGGTAAAGAATTTGAATTAATGTTGTCTTCTCTATGTTCTGTCTGCCTTACAAATTTGTACAACCACCCCTCACTGCAGTGTGTGCATGTTTTCACATAACTATTGGAGTATACACGTTATTGCTTCTGTAATCTACATGCATTGCACACATCTGTGGCTCCTACTTAGGGTGACCAGATAGCAAGTGTGACAAATCATGACGGGGGGTGGGGGGGTAGGTCCCTATATAAAACAAAGCCCTGAATATCAGGACTGTTCATATAAAATCGGGACATCTGGTCACCATAGGCTTATTGCATTCTTCCATTCTCCTCCACGAGCTCCCATTCCCACCTATTTCAAAGACTCGTTGCCTCCCACCCCAAATGCCAAGGACTCTAGCTGACCCCCAGACAGGGGTTCCCATTCTCCACCTCCATGCTATGTGTTCTTTGTGCTCCCCTATCCCCACCTCCACCATATGCCATGGGGTCTGTATGTCCCCATGTCCGCCTCCCTCATACCATTGTCCCCCATTCTTCCCCTGTGCCAGGAGCTTTTTATATCCCCAGTTCACCTCATACCAGGGTTCCCCATTCTTCTCCCCAGCCCCCACCGGTGAGTCTGTGTATACCCTCATTCTCCCCTCCCTGCCGGGGACTCTGTGCGCATTCCCTCTCCCTCCTCCCCCCCCCCGCCCCAGGCCTTTCATCCTACCATTCTTATATTTTGTTTCTGGGAGAGAAGTCATTCAGAATGTCATCATTTTTAAAGTGCATGGGGATGATTGGCAGAGCTAAGGTGAGGGGTGGTGTTGTGCCAGCATGCATTAATGGCTGCCTTCAATGAGTTCTTGGATCTGTAAACAATTTACTGAGGTGGTTAAAGCTGTTGGATCTGCTAATCAGATGCCTGGAGTTTCTTCTTTTCTGTTTTTTATTTAAACCAGAATCAATAGGGTTCTGGAGACTGATGCCTAAAACACTCTGGATTTTTGGAATTGAGCAGACATAGTGTTACCATCAAACAGAGAAATCAAGCTAAGTGTAAGGCCTTGCTTTGCTCAACCAAAACAATTGTCAACGGTGAAGTCCCTGGCTCTTATCAAGTAATAAAAAGCTCTGCTTGGGTAGGAGTTTGTTTGGGTTGTTTTTGTTTCTTTTGGGGGAGGTGTTTCAGAGTGGAGGGGGAGATGAACAGTGGCTAATGTGAATGTTTTTGTGCTAGAAAAGCTTTGCTAAATAAGGTTTCGCAATGGTTCATAAAAGTAGGCAGATTCTGGGTTTGTCTAATCTCCTCTAGAAGTTAATTCCGCAGCCAGACTGCATGATCTGGTTTCTCACAGAGGAGTGCAACTGTCATGGAATGGGGCACCCAAATACCCTGCTTCAGAAACTTTGATTGTTTCCTAGTGTGTTGTGCAGTAATTGATAGGGTGTCTTATTTACGACAACCAGTTGAAAGGAAAGAAAATGAATTCATCTTATAAGAAATATTAGAAAACCTTATTTTAAATAGCTTGTCCAAAAAAACATACCCATTATGTCATAGCTGTATGCATTTAATTCTGTATGTTGAGCGTGTCTCCAGGATAACGTACAGATTTCCCCTTAGCGATTTAATTCAATGTGGCCCTGAGGTAAAACCCAGTGAAGTTAATGAAAAGATTCCCAATGTCCTTGATGGGCTTTGGATAAGGCCTTCTAAGAACTAAGCAGTAGCATTGATCTGTTTCCAGTATTGCCCATAACATGCTAGCTGCTGTTCAAACCTACAGATACACTCCTATCAGCCTTTGAATTACTTTGCAGTCATTGTTTTGTGTCAAAGCATAATGTCTTTTAACATGTCATTTTCAGTGTTAATTACCATGCAAACAACCAACTGGCTGCTAAATTACACCTTTGTAGAATGAAAAATTCTCAGCCATGCACTATTTAGAATGCATCCGTAATTCATTCATCAAGGCCTGGTAGTGCAGTACTAGTGAGCAGTTCTGAACAAAATTCCACTGTTTCGCTTCTAACTTTACATTATTTTTTTAAAAAGAAAGTAAATACAGTATCAATTAGGTCTGATCCACACAGCAACTGTTCCCAGCCTTTAAAATCAAAACTTTAAATAGTGGAATACAAAAAAACAATAGCAGCTTAGAGACTCCAACTACTTCTTCCAATTTCCCTTTTTATTATCCTCTAAAGAAATGCATGGTAATAAAAAAGTCTAACTTAAGCACTTTATTTAGTGCATTTTATGTGTCTAGTCACTTGAGTCTGTACTAGGGGAACATAATGACTATACAGTATTTGAACAAAAAAAGAAACATTGCACCCCTCTCATCCCAGTTGTTGTTGTGATTATGAATAAGAGGGAGAGTCTGAATATGTTGTAGAATTTAGGGGAGTTTTGTTTTAGGATTTTGTTGTGTATTACAGTCTACCACTTTTAGATCTATTGGTAATGCCAGAGGACTCTAGAAGAAGAAGGTAAAACTTTTATATGAAGGAGGAAGGAACAAGCAAGAAGATTATATGGGAACAAATGTGCTTTTTCTAATTGGTCCAGTGCCAACAACTTATAACAAAGACTTTGTCTTTTAAATAAGTTTAATTTATGATACCTGGAAGAATAAGCAACATGCTATTTTAAAGTGCATTCAATAAGACTTGAGGGTCATAAGTGGAAATTAATGTTGAACACCCATGAGAAAGCATTTGTTCATGGTGAAAATAACTGTTTGAAACAGCCCATTGAGAGAGGTTACTGAGAAACATTAGGGTTAATCAAGAAAAACAAGTTGCTATTAAAAAAAATACAGTCCTAATGGAATCAGATATCTTTTTAATTTTTACTTTACTCTCAGCTGTTTGTTTACTTTTTAGAAGTCTAAATAACCAGCTTTTACTGTTGTGGTTCTAATATACTGTCCATATATATATGTCCATATAATATACAGGGCATCTTAATGTTGATCTCCTGGGACCCATGATCCTCTGACAATGGGCTTTAGTATCCCAAGGAAGGTGAATTCAACTGTCTGTGTAACACTGTTCCCATTCCCCCTAGCCCTTGTGAAGATCTCTCCATAGCTCTAGGATTCTTGTGGAAGAGGGGGCAAATTCTATATTCTCCATCATTACTTTGAAGAATGGCACTAAAAGCCATTTCTCTCTAAAAGAAATAAGGCAAGAGGGAAACATGTTGTCAAAGTCACGTATGTAACAGAGAACCCTGTTACAAAGTACTTTGGATAATTTTTATATTGCATTTAGGTGCAGGAACTTTTTATTTGATCTTGTACAACAGTGGGCACAATTTCTTACCAAATAATAGTTTAACATGTATGCTCAAGTTTTGCAAAGCAATATAGCTAATGCATGGTAGCAAAGATAAACATTGTTCAGCAGTAACAACCAATTTTTCAAAAAAAGGGAGCAATGGAAACAAAATGTGAATTTTCAACTGTCTTCTTAATGGCTAAGAGCCTGATCCAGCAAACTCTCATGCCTGTAAGTAACATTACTCATGTGACTAGTCCCATTAATTTCTTCCTGCTTTGAGCCAGTTATACTGACACATCTTGTCATCCTTAGATGTACATTAGTTTGCACGGTTTTACATTTTTAATCTGTTCAGCGTTCATGCATGTCTGATAGTATTTTCAAGAAATTCTTCTTAAAATGACTAACAAACTGGATTAAGAACAATGGGGCAGAACTGAGGAAAATTGACAAACTGTGTTCATCTGAATTAAAAAATGCCATCAGAAAATTATCTCTGTCCTTTGATAAAGACACCTGTCATAGTATTGAAAAGACATTAACTTCATACTCCTTTTCATATACATAGTTACAAATTGTGTAGCCTTAATGTCAGCAGTATTACTAGCACATTTGAAATGAATTTAAATAATCAATGGGAGCCGTCAAAATGCAGCCTATTTTTAATGTATAGAAAACATAAAACTAATTACTCAGACCTTTAAATCACTTCCACAAAATTAAAAAAAACCCCCACAATTTATTTGCTTTCTTTGTCTTAGTGCCAATAATATCTTGCAAATATTAAGTAATTTTTAAAATCCTAGCTATAGCAATCTGGTTATTCAAGTGAAAAATTAGCACTTTAAGGGACTTCTAAGCTTACAGTGAAATGTTTCTTGTAACAATCTCCTTACCGTTAAATTGGATTCACTTTCAAGTCGGTCTTCTTCCACACAAAATTACCACATGTAATTAGCTTACACAGAGGCTTGCTTTAGCCAAATTAGGCTGTCAATTTATACACTTATTATATTGCAATGTGAAGGGTCAGAGACCCTCATCGTTACAACTCTAACAGATTTCTATAATGATAATACCACCTTTGATTTTAAAAGTACAGAAGTTCACTTCCAGATAATCTCTAACAAACTTGCCAAAAAAAAACCATAGATTTTTTTAAACAGCCCTTCAATCTCTAAGTTAAAGGCTTTTATCTTAAATTAGATGCTTCCACAGAAAATATCAAATGAAAAGAACATTTCTGAAGGACATTTGATAACCCTTTCCTTGTGTGAGGAATAAGGGTCCAAATCAGGGACGCCATGTCTTGTGAAAGGTATTGAAGCATTGCCTCACCCTGTGAAGCACATCACATTTTAACCAGAAGCTGCCTTGCTAAATGCAACCATGCCAAATTTCCTCTGTGCTGAAAGGATGTTGAGAGAACCTGTGTGCTCACCAATCTGCAGTGTGGGAAAAGTCTCATGGCACTATATAAAGGGCAAGGATGAGAGGGTCAGTAAAAGATACTACAATGGTGATAACTTCTCCAGAAGGAGAATAAAATGCCCCAAGACCCCTGAAGTGGCCAGTTTGTTTAATTTGAAGGGAATAAATATACTTAATTTTTTTGAAATTAAAATCATCCCATACGTTTTGAGGTGAAAGAGCCCCCATCAGATGCCACCTTACAAGATATCCCAGCACGCTGCAGGGCAGGGAGCTCCACTAGAGCAGGGTTTCACCCTGTGGGCTGGGGGTGGGGAGGATGTGTATGCCATGCCGAACCTCACTATTCAGCCCCGTTTCCAGTAGACCAGTACCAGAAGTAAGAGATGGTGTCATGACAAAACTCAGAGAATTCAGGAAGCCCATCCTGCAGACTACAGGGAGAAAGACTTGAATGTCTTAGTTGATTGTCACTGATACTTTCACAGCACAATCTTTGTATGAAATAAACTGGGGACATAAAACATATGTAAAAAATATTCTAGCATTGAGTAAAGCTAGGCCATAATGAGACTGGTGTGCCCAGGTTTGGGTGCAACTTGTGGAGAAGTCCAAAAACAAAGCACTGAGAATGACATTAGCAAATAGGAGAGATAAATTACTAAACCACAACAGCAGAAAAACACACACTAGTAAAGCTTATTGAGAATGGATCAAATTGAAATTTTCTGGCAGTATAAGGAGATGCTGAAGAAAGAGGTAGATTAAAATATAAACCCGAGGACTTGGGGAAAGTGTGTTACATAGTGTGCTGAATAAAAAGCTTACTGGAGAAATAATTTTTAAGCTAGCCTGCAGTGTCTCAACGAAAATGAGCAGCATGCAAAAATTGTGCACGTTGATGACATGTATCCCCCATAAAAAATTTAGGTATTTTCAAAATGCCCCATACTTGGCCTGTCGTAATGCCCATTCCCACTGAGTGAGGTATATGGAGAAAAATGCTAGTTTAAATTTTATCTTCATTTGTATTCCTTGACATATGATCCCCAAATCCAAAGCCGCTTGAGGAAATTCAAACAATTTTAAACAATCTACAAAAGAAACACGTAGTTGTGCTGGATACAATAAAGAAAATCTAATATTCTGTTGAATCAACCCCTTGCATATTAGATTAAAGGCACATCTCTTCTGAGCAGTCCTACTGAGAATCTTGGAAAATAAGAATGATTTTTCCATCTATCATGCAATTTTCCCGTGCATAGAAAGCAACCACGACCTGCATTCTGTGCAGGGAAAATTAAAATAAATAGGCCAAAGTGCAGAATCACAGAGTGATTACCTCTAGAATTATGGGCACATTCTAATTTATTTTTCTCTGTTTACTCTGCTATCACAAATTTAGCAAGAAACCAAATCTTCACAAACAAATAAAATGTAATCTGTCTTCCATTGTCTTAAGATATTTTCAAAATATGTTTGCCTCACATTTTTCTTTTGTTTCGCATTTTTTTTCTTTTTAAGGTGGAATATACACTGGGGCAGAATCTTGAGGTCTTTGCACAAATTTTAAGGAAATCTTATTTAGGCAAATCTCCCAATTAAAGCAATGGGCATTTGTCTGTGTAAAGCTGATTTAGAAGTTGGTCCAGTATTGTTTTGGGGATTTAATATTATTTATATTATCTGCTGTCAGAGTATCTGGATGAATGTTTCAGTCTTCCATTCTTCGTGCAGCTGTTCAAACCTATACTGATGCAAGTTTTACTGAGTAGGAAACTAGATGTCAGGATTCCTACTTTCAGCGCAGTCATTTACAGTGTGACCTTGAACAACTCTGTCTCTGTCTGAGTTTAGCTTGTTGAGGGTGGTTCAATTAATTCGTGTTTGGAAAACCCTTTGAAATCCTCAGATGAAAAATACTGTACAAATCCAGCTATGTTTTTGTAAGCATATCCATTATGGATGGGACTTGTTACTTGATTTCCAATAGGGGAATACCCTCAAATATTCATCTTACTATCAAATCATTATAGGCAAGACAAGTATTTCAAACTTTTCAGACAGAAGATTTCTATGTAATTTCCTTAAGATTTATTCATTCACTGGATTTCTAATAAACATCTAGATATATTATGTTTGTTATATTTGCCCATTTTCTTTGGTCCATTGTTTTTTCTTTTTTTTCTTTGTTTGGGCTTCATTGAGTGGCAGTCACCTGTTCCAGATTTCCTCAGCATAACACATCCTAAACAAGAATTGTAAAATCTCATTCAGTTGGCAAATGAACAAAATGGGGGTAGGAGGGAAGAGGAAGCCAGATGAGAACACAAGGAACCATGCCCTGCTGCATGCACATCCTTATGAGATGTCCTCCTCTCATGGAAGCCAGTATACGAACTGGGTAGCTGAATTTGACCGAGGTCCTCTTTTCTTTTCCAGTCTTATTTTTCATATATTCTATTTCTAATATTTAAAATGTACATAATTTAGATTGCCTAGGAGGCTTGTTGTCTGAAAGTAAGTAACGTAAGCATCCTGCCTATAGGGAGTGGAGATTTACCGTTCATTGACTCTTATTATGGTCCATACACTCTGAAAGAACATTTTAATTATTAGTAAAACAGCAATAAAATTAATCACAATTAGACCTTGATGCTGCTGAAGCAAATAAAATAAAAGCAAAATTATGTTCCAATATCCTTGAATCCTTTGTTTAGTAGTAAAACTGGATTGTTTCTTTAGCTTTGTTTTAAAGAGCAGATGTATATTTGCATAATGTCAAGATTTAGTTAGAGTTGTGAAAGGAAAATTACATCTCTGCTTTACAATGGGGCAAATATATGCATGAAGGATTAGATAAAGCAATCCAGAAACAAGCATCTGATTTATACGTTAGTTCTAAACCATCCTTTGTATTTCAAGAGGTACAAGATGTATCATGAAGATATAACACTATGGCTAATTTTGAATGAAGTACATAAAGGTGTACCTCATCTGTAGCAAAATATTTCCATAGCGTTCTTGGGAAATAAGATGAAATTTTATGGATTTTATTCTGACTAGCCAATCTGTATGCGGTTGAGCTCCCTTCCAAATGTTAACTCAGAATCTGAGATAATAACAATAACCAATCAAGCTAGCATACAACTACAACTTCAGTATGAAACCAAATTTCAAATGAGTGATCCTATTTCTAAATCCTGTTACAAAAACTATCACTACTACATTTCTTTGATCACAGATTCTTCAGACATCTATCTGCTCTAAACCCTTATGGCAAATTACCCTAAGAGCTGATTTTTGTTTATAATTTTCCTTTTTTTATATGTATAGCACAGAGTATGTTCAGCACCATACAAAACAAAATAGAAACAGGAACTGTTTCTAAGAACAAGTCAATAGGAGCTGCAGATGCTCTGTTTTCTGAAAATTGGGCCACTTCATTAGCTGCCTAAAATGGATTGTGGCCCATAATCTTTGATACAGAAATCTGAAAATTTTGGCCATATAATATATTATTGTAAACTCATTTTATGGACATTACGGAAAGAAGGGATGTTCAGGAGGACACTGAATGGAGAAATGTTGACTTTGTGAACTGGGGGAGGGACACTGTGACATTACCCCGGGTACATTCTGGACTGATGAACAGCTTTCCCCTCAGTTCTCCAACCTGGGGTGCCTTTTACACTGTTTCACTGTAAGAATCATGACTCCTGGTCTGCTCACACGCAGCCACTAACAGGTAAACTTTACTCCCTGTTATACCGCAAAAGTGCTATGGCCAGCTACCCTTGAATTACACTTCAGAGCAACATTAGCAAATTCTCAGTCTCAGACTTTCCCCAGGAAATGTATATCTTGTACTGTCCAGCACTCTCCTGGTCAATACAAGCTCATATAAAATCCATCATTTTATTAATAGAAATAATGTGCACAAATCCTATTATCCCAAATGGAGCTTTTCAAACACTTCAATCCAAACACACTGGTCTAGATAAAATAATTAAAATAGGTTTATTAACTACTCAGCAATGAGGCATAACAGTCAGAATTGGTTACAAGAAAACTAAATCGCAACTAATGCCTAATTAACAAGCCAGAGTGAATTCAAAGCAAAGGTCTCTCTCACCACATGTTTTAGCAGTGTTACTGGCTGAATTTTTCAGTCAGGACCCCTGCCCCTGTCCAGAGATCTTTTCTTTGTTCTTCAGGTGTTGTGGATGCTGTGGGTAGAGAGAATGGAGTAATAATTTGGGGCATCTTCCCTTTTATAGTCATTTCTCTTCTTTGAGCATCATCTCCAGTTGAGGGTCAGGGAATATAAATCTGTGTGGATGGAAAACCTCAGCTGTTTCTTTGTCAAGATGTAGATTTTCCTCTTTCGTGCCAAAGAATGGCCACTTAACCAGATGATAGTCCATTTGATTTTGTTGACAGCTGGCTGAGGCGTCTGCTAACCTTTTGTCTCTGGGGAACTGGTTTGTGACTCTTCCCCAAACTTAGAACATGTCTTTAGTAATACCATACAGTAGAATCCTATAATTTTACATACAATGTTGCCATACATATTTTACCAGGACAATAATGATCAGTAAATTGAGTTTTCAAATGATAGCTCACAAGGTATACTATGTACAACATTTATTGTAGTCTTGAAAACAGGGTGAACATAGGGATACAAGCTGTCACAGAGGCCATTATATTAGCATCATATTAATATTGCATCTTATTAATGAAGATGGTCATGCCAGGCCATGTTTGTGTTAAAGTGTATGTGCTATGAAAAAAATGTTTCTTCATTTTCCTGGACATGGAAACAAATATCAAAGGGCCTTATTTGCCTTTCACTACCATTGCTGTAATCAGGAGTAACACCATTGACTGTAGCTGAAGTTACAACAATATAAAACAAGCCAGAGATGTGAATTGGAGCCAAAATCTCTTGTAACAGGGTGAGACTGAAGTACAGCTTATAGATGTGTGGGGGCATAGGCAGTGGGTATAATAGGTCAAGGCAGGTTAAGCCTCCCCGGCGCAGCTGGGGATGCTGGTTGCGGGGTTTACATCGGGAAGTTTTTGCTTATTATTGTGCTCCATGCAGGTTCTGGGGTGGCTGAGGAGGCGGTATGTGTTACTCAGCTTCCTGGGTTCATCAGTAATCTTCCTGGAGTTCAGGGAAATTACTGATGAACCCAGGAAGCTGAGTAGCACATACCGCCTCCTCAGCTGTCCCGGAACCTGCATGGTGCATAATAAAAGCTCAGGTTTTTCGGAAAGAGAGGAGCTTTTTCTGTGGGGTGCTGGGGGCTCCAGATGGCCCAGGGCTCCTCTGGCTGAAGGGGATGGGGGCTCGGGGCTTCTCTAGGAGGGGAGCCTCAGGTGGAAAGGGTCGGGTCATGGGGGCTAGCCTCCCCAAAGGGGGGCTTTACCTGCCGCCCATGTGTGGATGTAAAAACAATAACAGTAGATATAGCTGAAAACAGTTTGAGTGTATTGATTTGATCTCAGGTTCATCACACTAGATAAGGAGTCTATGGAGGCTGACATGCACAGAAGGCAGCAATATATTCCTCCTTTGTCTGGTGAACAGTTCATTGTAAGATGACTCTTAGTACCTAGTAATGTCTGACCTTCAGCACAGACACACACACACTCCAACATTGTTTTAACTGATCCAGCATAATAGAAAAGCGAAGCAAAAAGAAGAATACAGTGAACCATGTCAGGAAAGCAACACAAAAATAAACACGCTCAACCATGTCACCATTTTGACCTGCTCTAAATGCAACATTGTAACAACTTTCTTATTTGCAGTTTTAGCTCTCCGTGGGTCAGAAACACTGACTCACTTCATATTATTCTTTGATTTATCATAAAGAACCACATGGAAGATGGGGGTGGAGGAGAAGAGATTTTGTTAAAGAAGAAATGAGGTCATATAGTAAGAGTAAGCTAGCTTCAGGCTTTTAAATGCCATATAGAAATAAGTTTCAGAGTAGCAGCCATGTTAGTCTGTATCCACAAAAAGAACAGGAGGGCTTGTGGCACCTTAGAGACTAACAAATTTATTTGAGCATAAGCTTTCATGAGCTACAGCTCACTTCATCGGAGTGAAGTCTCTAAGGTGCCACAAGCCCTTCTTTCTTTTTTCATATATAAATAGAACATCTTCAAAAAAATAAAAAGCCTTCTCCACTCTTTTCATTTTATTGTTCAATACCACTTAAGAAATGTCAAATGTTTATAATTTGACAAGCATACCAAAACAGTTTCTAAGTTATCCCACTGGTTTAGATGAAGAAAAAAACATTTTTGGTTTTGACCTTCCTGTGTTGTAACACAAGGTTGGTATTGAGCAGATTTCTGTTCTCAGGGGATCTCCTGGTCCTTTAGGAACCTGACTCTTCTCTCTTGGCAGGTGCAGAGAGAGTTTGTCTGCTTGTATCATTAGCTGTTCAGTTGATGCCTTCATACGCTTTGTGCGCACGTGCCCGCGCACACACATAAACACACACACACACACTACAGGCTCTACCACCAGCTCTGGAATGACCGCCAGTACAGATGTAACTTCCAGTACCCTTACAACTAGCCTCCCCACTAGAAACAGGGTGGGGATTATATTTCCTAAGAATCTGAAGTCTCTGTGGCCCAAGAACCCCTTAATGCCAACTGGCAAGGGCTTACAAAATGGCCTGGTTCTGGTATATACATTCTGGTTCACCAAAGAATGTCTTAAATAAAAGCCAGGGTCACGCAGGTCATTACTATTATTGTGAAATGCGAGGACAGGCTAAGTAAGGAGTTGTGTATATATAATGAAAATATGTTCCTAGATTGCATCAAGGTAAGAGTCACGAGCACAGGTGAAAAAACAGAATTTTTTTTATCATACAAGAGATGTTTATTCATCTGTCTCTGTCACGATAGTAAACATTGTAAGCTAACGCAGTGGATGTCCATTTACATAGGCAGACAGCGAAGACATGTGAAGTCAAAACGGAAGCAGCATACAGGAAAAACAAGCCACAGAACAGTTATTGTCTACTCAGACAGGATGAACTTTGGCATAAAGGGGTATAAGTAGAATGCAAAGAAGATGCCTTCTTACGCACACCTAGGAAGTAAACGGGCAGTGTGTTTGCATTCATAAAAACATGATTTCAGCAAACTTTAATTGAAAATGCTATAGAGGATTTTGAGGAGTGATAGAAACTCCTTTAGACAGGAGGTTAAGCTGTTAGGTAACGTTAGACTCTAAGAGTATGTTTATGATTTTAATATGCAACCTTTTGTTTCCAATATCCTTATTCACTGTCACTTGAATCTTTGATAATAAACTGATTCTTGTCTTCACTATAAATATATGGAAGTGCTGTGATATTAAGCAAAGTGCTGTATCAGAGCTGAATCTTACAAGCTGCTGTGTATACTGTTCCTTTGGGGACAGCAGGCCTGGTGTTTCCGTGAGTAGCCAGGGGTTGGATATCGCAGGGGAACACTTCAAAGGGACTCAGGAACTGGGCAAAGCAAGGTAAAGTAAGGGCCAACATGGCCCACAGAAGAAAGCTTGAGTGGCTAGAAAACTGGTGGTGTTAGGATGCTGATTCCCATCTAAGCGTAGGCAAGGCGGTTACTCAGTCCCTGATACCCCAAGAACACAGTCTCTACTCCAGGTTCTTCCCCCACTTCCCATTGAGGCTTCCCTCCCCTGAAATCTACTCCAAATACCTCCCAGGAACAGTCAGTGATGAACTTGCCAAACACCGTGGCAGAAGCACCCTTGGAGTCCACAACCATACTCCAGGCTCCACCACAGTGGGCCTTTTGGAACTTTTGGGCCCCATACAGAGACCAGTATTCTAGGTCATCTTCCAGTAAGAAAACTTGCTTGGATGGGTATCCTCCAAAACACCTTGAACCTGACCCCTTCACCTCTCTTTGTGACAGCCTTCCTGAAGAACACAATCTGGGAGTTGAGGAAGAGATGGCAATCAAGTTGTCATCCTCCTCCCCAGAAAAGGCAATCATGCCCCCCTCCCTCATCCTGTGCAGCTGACTTCAAGATCTTTCAGGCCCTTATGAAGAGGATAATTGAGTCCTCACAAATCCCTTTGAATGGAGTACAAGAACCACAACAGAGTTTAGTGCATATCCTCCACACTTTTCCTCAAAGCAGGGCTGCCTTTCAGATAAATTGTCCCATTGATGGCCAAGACAATAGGGTAAGCCCCAGGCATTATCCCTTGCATATGCAAAAAGGCTGACAAAATTACTCTCTCTCTTTGAAGGACTCAGAAGACTACTTCTCCCATCCCACTCCAAACTCTTAGTGATGGATGCAACAAATGAGAGAACCAGACTCCATTGCTTCAGGTCCATGCCACATGAAAAGGAGCTCAAATGTCTAGACGTCCTTTGTTGCAAAAGTGACTCTTCAGTTGCACGTCAGTTTAGCATAGCTAACTGTCATATTGTAACGGCTAACTAGGACTATATGAACTACATCAAATTCACTCATCTTATTGATTATTTGCCACAAGATCAGAAGGACCAGTTCTAGGCCCTCATCACAGAAGGCCAGATTTTTGGCAAGCATCCTTGAAAACCTTGTTAGATGCAGCTGATGCAGCCTCTCACTCAATGTAATGTGCCATACTTTATGTCTGTAATTCTCTGGGCTTCCTAGATAGTCCAGAACATGGTTGAAGATCTCCCTTTTTGAAGTAATGACACAGATGAACAAAATGGCATCCTCCATGCTGCCTGGAGTCCCAAGAGGAACTAGTTCATTAAGATAGGGGCATGCTGGCATAGTGGACACACTGAGGAGACATTTTTGTCAGGATCGCAAATAGAACTGGGTTGCTCAGGAATTTTCCTGAGCTGGGGCTTCCTCCGGAGATGGACAGGGTTGCAAAAAAAAAAAAAAAAAGCTTAACACAAAATGCTGCAAATTTTGCCCCTGAGGAGATCAGGGCTGTGATTCACTGGAGGATGCTCTCACCGCCCTTTGGCTATGAGTGCTGCTTGATGCTTTTTCAACTGATAGCTACTTCTTAAACTCCTGAACACAGTAAAATGAGAATGTGTCAAAATTGTCATCTTATTGCCAGCTTGGTCAAGGCAGATATGGTTCTCAGGCCCACTTCACCTATCCCGGCAGCCATATCTTCATCCGCCTCTGACTCGGATCTTCTGATGCAGTACTCAAGGAAACTGAAGCATTCTGACCTCTTCCAGCTACACCTCAATGCTGGGCTCTTGGATGGCTCTCGGGCTTCAAGATGGACTACTTCTCCAAAGTACGCAACATAGGGCTGAATAGTAGGAAACAACCCACAAGAAAGACTTACCTGCAAAAAAAAATGGTGGTCATTCTACTCCTGGTGCACCCAAAGAGGATTGTTCCCTCTGGATTCCTGTCTCATTCGCATATTTATCTATCTGAGCTTAAAAACATCTGGTATTTTGCTGGGTTTCATCAAGTTCCACCTTGCAGCTATTACAGATTTTCACTCACCTGTAGACGGGGTTTCTGTATTTGCACATCCTACTATTCAACTGAACATTCAGCTTCATCTAGGGGTTGACCAATCTCTTCTCCCATGTCAGAGAGACTACACTACCTTGGGAACTCAGTCTTGTTCTTAAATACCTTACAGAAATGACCCTTTGAGTACCTAGTGAGCTGCTGTCTCTTCCATTTATCTTTCAAGACCTTCTTACCAGACATCACTTCAGGTGGAGAGTAGGGGAATTGGGCACCCTTGTGCCAGACCCATCCTACATAGTATTCTACTGGGACAAAGTGACTCTTTGCCCATATCCTCATTTCCTACCCAACATCTCCTCTGACTTCCACATTAACCAGGGCATTCAACTGCCAGACTTCTACTCTAAACCTCATAACTCCAGAGAGATAGTCTTCAGACCCTGGATGTTAGAAGAGCTCTAGCTTTCTACTTTAAAAGAACCAGGCCCTTCAGAGCTTCCCCTAGACTATTTGGGTATGTCTACACTGCCAAAAAAGAACACCACAACCCTGGCAGCTAATCTCAGAGCCGGGATCAACTCACTCGGACTCACACTAGAGGGCTAATAGTAGTGTAGATGTTCCTACTTGGACTGGATGCTGGGATCTGAAACCTGGCAAAGGGATTGGGTCTTAGTGCTCAGACTCGCTGGCGTGGTGTTCTGGGTTTTCTTTCCCTTTGCAGTGTAGATGCACCCTTTTCAGAGTAGCAGCCGTGTTAGTCTGTATTCACAAAAAGAAAAGGAGTACTTGTGGCACCTTAGAGACTAACAAACTTATTAGAGCGTAAGCTTTCGTGAGCTACAGCTCACTTCATCAGATGCATTTGGTGGAAAATACAGTGGGGAGATTTATATACACACAGAGAACATGAAACAATGGGTTTTATCATACACATTGTAAGGAGAGTGATCACTTAAGATGAACCATCACCAGCAGCAGGGGGGGGGAAAGGAGGAAAACCTTTCATGGTGACAAGCAAGGTAGGCCATTTCCAGCAGTTAACAAGAACATCTGAGGAACAGTGGGGGGTGGGGTGGGGGGAAGAAATAACATGGGGAAATAGTTTTACTTTGTGTAATGACTCATCCATTCCCAGTCTCTATTCAAGCCTAAGTTAGTTGTATCCAGTTTGTAAATTAATTCCAATTCAGCAGTCTCTCGTTGGAATCCGTTTTTGAAGTTTTTTTGTTGAAGGATAGCCACCCTCAGGTCTGTAATCGAGTGACCGGAGAGATTGAAGTGTTCTCCGACTGGTTTTTGAATGTTATAATTCTTGACGTCTGATTTGTTTCCATTTATTCTTTTACGTAGAGACTGTCCAGTTTGACCAATGTACATGGCAGAGGGGCATTGCTGGCATATGATGGCATATATCACATTGGTAGATGCGCAGGGGAACGAGCCTCTGATAGTGTGGCTGATGTGATTAGGCTCTATGGTGGTGTCCCCTAAATAGATATGTGGACAGAGTTGGCAACGGGCTTTGTTGCAAGGATAGGTTCCTGGGTTAGTGGTTCTGTTGTGTGGTGTGTGGATGCTGGTGAGTATTTGCTTCAGATTGGGGGGCTGTCTGTAAGCAAGGACTGGCCTGTCTCCCAAGATCTGTGAGAGTGATGGGTCGTCCTTCAGGATAGGTTGTAGATCCTTGATGATGCGTTGGAGAGGTTTTAGTTGGGGGCTGATGGCTAGTGGCGTTCTGTTATTTTCTTTGTTGGGCCTGTCCTGTAGTAGGTGACTTCTGGGTACTCTTCTGGCTCTGTCAATCTGTTTCTTCACTTCAGAAGGTGGGTATTGTAGTTGTAAGACCACTTGATAGAGATCTTGTAGGTGTTTGTCTCTGTCTGAGGGGTTGGAGCAAATGTGGTTATATTGTAAAGCTTGGCTGTAGACAATGGATCATGTGGTATGATCTGGATGAAAGCTAGAGGCATGTATGTAGGAATAACAGTCAGTAGGTTTCCGGTATAGGGTGGTGTTTATGTGACCATCGCTTATTAGCACCGTAGTATCCAGGAAGTGGATCTCTTGTGTGGACTGGTCTAGGCTGAGGTTGATGGTGGGATGGAAATTGTTGAAATCATGGTGGAATTCCTCAAGGGCTTCTTTTCCATGGGTCCAGACGATGATGTCCTCTATGTAGCGCAAGTAGAGTAGGGGCATTAGGGGACGAGAGCTGAGGAAGCATTGTTCTAAGTCAGCCATAAAAATGTTGGTATACTGTGGGACATTTGCAAACTGGATACAATTAACTTAGGTTTGAATAGAGACTGGGAATGGATAAGTCATTACACAAAGTAAAACTATTTCCCCATGTTATTTCTCCCCACCACCTCACCCCCCACTGTTCCTCAGATGTTCTTGTTAACTGCTGGAAATGGCCTACCTTGCTTGTCACCATGAAAGGTTTTCCTCCTTTCCCCCCCTGCTGCTGGTGATGGCTCATCTTAAGTGATCACTCTCCTTACAGTGTGTATGATAAAACCCATTGTTTCATGTTCTCTCTGTATGTATATAAATCTCCCCACTGTATTTTCCACCAAACGCATCCGATGAAGTGAGCTGTAGCTCACGAAAGCTTATGCTCAAATAAATTTATTAGTCTCTAAGGTCCCACAAGTACTCCTTTTCTTTATGCACCTTTTTGTCTTTTTTGTGAACGGAATATAAGGAGACCCTATTTCCACCCACAGACTGTTAAATGGGTCTCAGGCTGCATTCTGTCATGCTATGAAGCTTCTGGATCCCCGTAAACTGACTTGCTTATTTCACTGGGGCACAGTTCACATCTGTGACTTTTCCTATGATTATTCCCATTACAGACATTTGTAGAACCACCGCCTGGTGGTCTGTTCACATCTTCTCCCAGGAGTACGCTAATTTACACACTCTAAGAGCAGCTGCAGCTTTTGGAACAGCTGCCCTTCAATTCCTGCTAGATCCTGAGACTCCTGTGTACTTGTTCGGTAGCTGGAGTTCTTTTAGGTATTTTGTCGTAATGGGTGCTCCAGTGATAGCCCTCCTTCCTCTCTGCTTTAGAATCATGGTCTCTGGCCAGATTTTTCAGGGGAGAAAGAACTGGAGCAGCAGCAGGCCCACCCTTCACTGTATGCCTTTAGATCAGAGCACGAGGATATGCAGGGCTCAGGCGCAGACCCACAGACACAGCTATCAAAAATCTCTATTCGAAGGCATAGTGGCACACATGCACCTGAAGTGGAGCATCAATAGAAACAAAGCATCTCCAAGAACTCCAGCTACTATACAAGTGAGTAACCTGTAAATCCTAACCTGACTAAATCTGTTATTTCACTTTTATATTATTCAATGTCACTGTTTTCCATGATAACAGATCATCTGGAAAAATAATACTCCAATTGATTTGTTTAATATAACTGATTTTAACTGTTTAACAAATCTGATCCTCATCACTGTACCTTTGAAAGTCCACATACATGAACTGAAGTCAGTGCTGTTCCTTGTGGATGCAAGGCTCTGCTGATGTGAATCCAATTGTGGATTCACAGTTGTTATAGATTATTCCAGTAATAACCAATTAAATTCTATAATTAAAAGTTATAGGCAATATTTCCATTTTGTATTACATCATGCTAATTGTAGTTATTATTCGAGCTGGTAAAATGGTGGGGGGGAGGACAGATGCTCAAAAATTGATGCCCAAATATTTTTGGTTTTAAAAAAACCTGAGGGTGGTTTGCTATGATTCATGGGGTCATATTTTTCATTGTTTCAGAGTACTTGAACAACATTCAAGCTCTAATGAAAATGTCTAGGGATCCCCCAAAAAAATCATAATTTAACATGCAGTATTTATTGTTCATCTTTGCTATTAACTATTGGTGAAATTCAGTACTGTGCAGAGAGACCGTATGTACCACCTAAATTTAGTGTGAGTCCTTAAAACAGTGCAAATGTGAACTTTAGTGTGTGAATGGAAGACAGTACCATAATTGTTCCTGAACTCATATCCAACACTGGAAATCCTCAAAAAATGCCTTACAATTAGAGACTTAAAGTGCTCAATCTGTTTTGCTTATCAAAAAGAAAGTGACTTGATTATGGTGTTCAGGTACCTCCACACGGAGAAAGTACTGGGATCTAAAAGTCTCTTTAATCTAATAAAGAGAGGCTAAACAAGAACTAATAGCTGAAAGTTAAAGCCAGACAAATTTATATTAGAAATAAGGCATGATTATTTTTAATTGGTAGGGTGATACTACCTATGGAAGTCTTCAAGTCTACCTCTTGATGTCTTCAAATCATATTACCTATACCTATATGGAAGGTGGGCTTTACTCAAACATAAATTATTGGACTCCATAGATCACTGGGTGAAATTGGGGCCTGTGTTATACAGGAGGACAGACTAGATGATCTGATGGTCTCTCCTGGCCTTAAAAAATAAAAATAAAAAAATCTATGAATCTGTGCATTTCTTCCTTTAAAAATACTGCAAATAAACCTTTCAGTGGGCATGATGGTTCTTTTGTAACAAACAGAATCCATTTGAATTCCACAATCTGATCACTTTTATGCATATTCATAGAATATACTTCAGTTAGGCTTATTTGTGATATATTTTTCTAAGAATTGATCCCCTTTTGAGGGGAGCCATTAGTGAAGGGAAGAGTGAGAGCATACTCATGTTCTCTGTGCTGATATAATTGTGAACCACCCAGATCACCAGTGTCTAAAAGCAATTCTGTTGGCTTTGTGGAGTTTTCTTAACGTTATTGTGTGGATTGCATTGTTGGAAGTGTAGTAGTAAGCAATATGATCCCACAAGGGAATGTACTAATGTATTTGTCAATACGTTAGCATCCTTTAATTCTTCTGAGTAGCAGCCGTGTTAGTCTGTATTCGCAAAAAGAAAAGGAGTACTTGTGGCACCTTAGAGACTAACAAATTTATTAGAGCATAAGCTTTCGTGAGCTACAGCTCACTTCATCGGATGCATTTGGTGAAAAAAAATTTGTTGGTCTCTAAGGTGCCACAAGTACTCCTTTTCTTTTTAATTCTTCTGTGACAGATAATGAAGAAAAAAGGTGGTACCGTGCATGATAACATATCAGGATTGGTCATATCCATTTCCACCTGATGATAGTATTTCCATCTGGTTCTTTATAACCGGTTATGTCTTTTTTCTATATCAGATATAGAATTCTACTCACATAATAGACAGCGGCATTAATACAGTATTCTCAAATGTGTATTACATAGGTTCAGTCCATTGCCATTTGCTTGAACTTCCTGACTAAGAATGGTTTTTACATCTGTGTGTTCTGTTGTCATTACCATATATTAAATTTCTTTCTCTGTCTCAGCTAGTATTACTGGCAAGTGTTCCCTTTGGTCGAAATATTCTGAATGCTCTACTGCCACTTGCATATATTAACATTGTGCTAGTCATCTTCTAAATCTTTTGCTTTTGTCTCCTAAATCACATTCCTGAAAATCAGGTAGCTTCAGTCTCTGATTACCTGAGCAGTTTACATTTTGATGCCTATTCTGCACAAAATATATTTTGCATACAAATGTCTGGCATTGCCACCCTTAGTTCTCTGCTGCTGCTGATGGCGGTACTGCCTTTAGAGCTGGGTGGCTGGAGAGTGGCAGCTGTTGGCCAGATAGCACAGCCCCCCAATTTTCTGTCTAGACCTCCTCAGTGCCACACACACACACACACACACACACACACACACACACACACACACACACACACACCAGGAAGAAGCTGGCACCGCCCCTGCCAAGGGGAAAAACAGAGTTGTTGGGGCTGAAAGATTGTCATCTAGCAGAGCCCCATGTTGAAGTTGGTGGTGATTTTGGGGAAGCTTGTAGCATGCATGTAGGTTCTTTTTATTGTTTTCATGTGTTATCTGTAAAGCTTTTGACCCAAGAATGAATGCAATTTGCTTTGTGAAGGCTGGTTGGTAACTGGTGTACACTGTCCCTGGAGAAAGATATTGGAACAAATGATTAAACAACCATGAGCACCTACAAGATAATTGGGTGATTAGGGTGGTGAGAAATAGCCAGAATCGGTTTGTCAAGAACAGATCATGCCAAATGAACTTTTGACAGGGTTATTAGGCTAATGGATCGGGGGAATCAATAGATGTCATATATTTTGATTTTACTAAAGCTTTTAACATAGTCCCACACAACATTCTCATAAGCAAGCTAAGGAAATGTGGTTTAGATGAAATTATTGTAAGGTGGAAGCACAACTGGGTGAAAAACCATACTCAAAGAGTAGTTATTAATGGTTTGCTGACAGGCTGGAAGGGCATTTTTAATGGGGTCCCATAGGAATCAGTCCTAAGTCTGGTGCCGTTAAATATTTTCATTAGTAACTTAGAAAATGGAGTGGAGAGCATGCTGATAAAATTTGTGGATGACACCATGCTGGGAAGGGTTGCAAACACTTTGCAGGACAGTATTAGAATTCAAAACAAGCTTGACAAATTAAAGAAAAAATTTGAAATTGACAAGATGAATTCAAGAAAGTAAAGTGCAAAGTACTTCATTTAGGAAGGAAAAAATCAAATGCACAGCTATAAAATAGGGAATAATTGTCTAAGCGATAGTACTGCAAAAAAGATCGGGGGTTTAGTGGATCACAAATTGAAAATGAGCCAACAGTGTGCTGCAGTTGCAGAAAAGATGATCATTCTCGGATACAGTTACAGGTATATCTTATGTAAGACACAGGAGGTAACTGTTCTGCTCTACTGGGTATTGATGAGGCCTCAGCTGGAGTACTGTGTCCAGTTTGGGACCTGCACATTAGGCAAGATTAGATAAATTGGAGAGAGTCCGGAAGAGAGCACAAAAATGATAAAAGGTTTAGAAAACCTGACCTCTGAGCAAAGGTTAAAAAAACTGGGTATGTTTAGTAATGAGAAAAGAAGACTGAGGGGGGACCTGGTAGTCTTCAAATATATTAGGGGTTGTTGTAAACAGAATAGAGATGAATTGTTCTTGATTGGTGTCCATTGAAGGTAGGACAAGAAGTAATGGGCCTTATCTGCAGCAAGGGAGATTTAGATTAAATATTAGGAAAAGCTTTCCAACTATGAATAGTTAAGTTCTGGAATAGGCTTCCAAGGGAGGTTGTGGAATCCCCATCATTAAATGTTTTTAAAAACAGGTGAGGGAAAAATCTCTCAGGGATGGTCCATGTTCACTCAGTCCTGCCTCAGTGCAGGGGGCTGGACTTGTTGACCTCTAAAAAGCCCCTTCAGCCCTATGTTTCTATGATACAATTATTCTAAAAGTACACTGTCTTGTAGAGAACATCCTCAAATAAACACGGTGCATAATTTAATTACAAGTGGTAGGTAGGCTGCACTTTTGTTGAAATGATCACAGTAGTAGCTATTGTACTATTTGAAACAAGCACACCCAGTTAGGAATTGGTTGATAATCTTGTAATTTTCAGTTGCTATGTGATGCTGCCCCTCATTCATTATGCATGACCTATACCACACTTGACACTCTGAAGTAAAACCGCAGATCTGAACATCCCAATCATTAGGGAAGATCACATCTGGACACAAAGTTTGAAGCTTGGACTTAGCTCTCATTTGGTCCTTAAAAATAACTTGACAGTGAAGACATCCATGGTTGATACTGGGTTAGTGAGAGAACTAGGTTGTACATCAAGTAAGGCCCCATCTACACTGGCAAGTTTGTGCTAAAGCAGCTTTGAGCACTGTAACTCCCGAGTGCACACACTGCCAAGACACTTAGTGCACAGAAACCTCACAGTTGCAGAGCTCTTAAAAAACCATCCCAACGAGAGGCGTACAGCTTTCTGCACCGAGGCTACAGTACTGCGGAGCCAATGTAGACACTGTGGCAATTACAGCGCTGCTATTGACTTCCGGGAGGTGTCCCACAATGCCTGTTCTCACCTCTCTGGTCATTGGTTTGAATTGTACTATCCTGCCCTTAGGTGACCAACCGTCAGCCCGACCCCATACGTTCCTTGGCAAATTTGAAAGGCCCCTTCCTGTTTGCTCGTTGATGTGTGCAGTAGTCTCCGTGCATCTTTCCAGATGGTCCATGCCTGCTCCACGCACCAGGCGATCCCCTGCTTGGAGCAATGCCGAGCTGCTGGAACTCATCAGCATTTGGGGAGAGGAAGCTATGCAGTCCCAGCTATGCTCCAGCATAGGAATTATGATTCCTAGGACAGATTTCACAATGCATGATAGAAAGGGGCCATGACCAGAACATATTGCAGTTTAGGGTAAAAGTGAAGGAGCTGCAGAACCCCTACCATGAGGCGCAGGAGGTAAACCGCTGCTTCGGTGCTGCGCCCACGAGCTGACGGCTCTACAAAGAGCTGGCCGCAATACTCGGTGGAGACCCCACCATCACTGCGAAGCACCTGTGGATATTTCATTGTCTCACATGCCAGTTGAGAGCAGACTGAGTCAGGAGAAGGAAATCTTGGACAAAGAGGGTGAGGGGACCCCGAGGCAGAGGATGACTCAGAGGCCAGAGATGCATGGAGTCAGGAGCTCTTTTCTACCCCGAGGAGCCTAGCCAGTCACAGCACTTGGAGCTTGGCATTCCTGCAGCCTGAAAGAGTCAGGGCACACAGTACACAAACCATTGAAAAATGGTGCCAAATGCGGACGGAAGCACAGGTATTGATGGGATGCAAAGCAATGCATTACGGAGCTTTGGGACTGACCCCAGGAGGCCCCATGGCCCCCTCTGCCTTCCCACAAGTCTTAGTAGCAAAAGAGAAAGAGGTGCTCTGTGGGATAGCTACCCAGAGTGCACCACTCTGAATAGCGCTGCAACTTCCGCAAGTGTGAGCTATTGTGCAGGCAGCTGTCAGTGTGAACATACAACAGTGGTTTTCCTTCTGTGCCCTCTGAGAGGCACTGTAACTGCCAGCGCTGTAACTTTGCAAGTGTAGACGTGCCCTAAATGTACTTGCATTCCAACTCTGAGGACCTGTCCTCAAATGACACAATCCAAACATTAACTAGTAGCTTTCATTTCAGCTATCTCTTCAAAAACCACTTACAAAAAAATTCATTAGTGTAGAGCTAAGGTAGTCCAGTGGTATCTCATGCCCTTCCAGAACATCAAATTCAGCAAAACACAGACATCTAAAAACCAGGAAATTAAAAGTTAAGCGACACATCTACCCTACCTTTAACTCTGCCCTCTCAGCGATGTTCCAATATGTCCATAACACACACACTCTGTACTGAACTGAAACTACCTATACCTGCTGTATAACTAAACACTTATCCTACTCCTCTGAAAGGACACCAGATGTGCTAAATTTTACAATCCTTTCAACTCTTTTTATCTCTCCCTCATCCTTAGGCACAAAATGCCATCTAACACTCTACTTTTACTTACGCTTCTTTAAACCCTGTGCCCTGCTAGTGACACAACCTACACAATGCTCAAATGAGGCATGTTGGATTTCTCAAGGTACACATGCAAGTCTTACCTTTGATCATAGAGGTGTCAGGAAAAGGGACTCTCAGACATCCCCCAGATGACCTTATATTGCAATCACAGCTCTGCTAAGGTGGTCCAACTAATCCATCCACCATTCGATAGAGCTACATCTTACACAGTGAATGCAGCTGAAATGCATGTCAATAATTCCCAGTGGCTATTGCCAGCTCCAGAGGGGCAGAGTTAAGGTTTTGTGTGTGCCTGGACTCTGTATTTCTTGTTTTGCTAAACTTGATCTTCTGGAAGAGCATGATATACCACGAAGCAACCTTAATTCTTTGGTATGAAGATTTTCATCAACACATTGACTTCAAAGTGAGCTTTAATCAATGGAAGTTTTCTTTGAATAAGGATAGAATGCATACGGCAGTAATGAACTCTTAGGATAGAAATGGAAACAAGCAATCCCATCATTGCTGGTATAATAAAACAGCACAAAGTTTTTAGCCTAATTGAGAACAATTACGAGTCTCTGTTCCAGGCAGTCCCTGCTACAGAATAGCCAGGGTGTTGCAGGTCAGGGATCAGGTGCATTGACAGATGTGTTATGGAAGTGGCCACTCTTTCACTGTCTTAAGAATCAAACTGATCCACATAATTGTAGGAAAAAATAGACATGGGATGAAGTTTTCCAAAGCCCTTAAGTGAATTAGCCTAAGTCCCATTTTTCAGTCAATCAAAAGCCGAAGTCTCCTTGAAAGGCAGGGAACTTAGGCTCCTAAGTGCCTAAGTAATTTCTGAAAATCGGTCTTAGGAGTGAAAGTCACTTGTGTGGGGGAAGAGGTGGTTAAAATATTACCTCTGATGTTCAAAGGAAGTCTTTATGTCCATACTGTAGTGAAGAAATTAATTCTTCAAGCACAATTTATTCTTGAATTTATTATTATTCTTGAATTTATTCTTGAAACTATTGCCTTTTCCCCTCTACTCCACAAGTGTGCACACTCTCACACTGCCCAGATTATGACTGTGATGGATTGTGTCACAGAGACCCCCTTGGGACTGCCACCTGGTGTGCTGAGACTACCTCTGAGCCTTTTTTTCCTGCCAGTTTGGGACTTCAGTACCCTGTGTTGTTGAGCCAGACACGCTAACCTGTTGCAAACAGAGACCCAGGTCTGAACCATGTCCTCCAGAAGCTGCAGACTTAACTGAAAACCTCTTAAGAAGTGTTCCTGTCTCTAGCATCCAGACACCCAGCTCCCAATGGTATCCAAACCCCAAATAAATCTGTATAAAGTTATATGGGGTAAACTCAGAAATTGTCCGCCCTCTATAACACTGATAGAGAAATATGCACAGCTGTTTGCTCCCCTAGGAATTAATTACTAACTCTGGGTTCAATAATAAGCAAAAATGATTTTATTAAGTATCAAAAGAAGGATTTAAGTGGTTCCAAGTAATAACAGACAGAACAGAACTGCACCGCTACAGACTAGGGACCGAATGGCTCGGCAGCAGTTCTGCGGAAAAGGACCTAGGGGTGACAGTGGACGAGAAGCTGGATATGAGTCAGCAGTGTGCCCTTGTTGCCAAGAAGGCCAATGGCATTTTGGGATGTATAAGTAGGGGCATAGCGAGCAGATCGAGGGACGTGATCGTTCCCCTCTATTCGACACTGGTGAGGCCTCATCTGGAGTACTGTGTCCAGTTTTGGGCCCCACACTACAGGAAGGATGTGGATAAATTGGAAAGAGTACAGCGAAGGGCAACAAAAATGATTAGGGGTCTAGAGCACATGACTTATGAGGAGAGGCTGAGGGAGCTGGGATTGTTTAGTCTGCAGAAGAGAAGAATGAGGGGGGATTTGATAGCTGCTTTCAACTACCTGAAAGGGGGTTTCAAAGAGGATGGCTCTAGACTGTTCTCAATGGTAGCAGATGACAGAACGAGGAGTAATGGTCTCAAGTTGCAATGGGGGAGGTTTAGATTGGATATTAGGAAAAACTTTTTCACTAAGAGGGTGGTGAAACACTGGAATGCGTTACCTAGGGAGGTGGTAGAATCTCCTTCCTTAGAGGTTTTTAAGGTCAGGCTTGACAAAGCCCTGGCTGGGATGATTTAACTGGGACTTGGTCCTGCTTTGAGCAGGGGGTTGGACTAGATGACCTTCTGGGGTCCCTTCCAACCCTGATATTCTATGATTCTATGAAAGTATCCCTTTGTTCTGTTCCACCCCCTTATATAGCTTTGGCACAAGGCGGGAATCTTTTGTCTCTCTGGGTCCCCATCCCTCCTTCTAAATGGAAAGCACCAGGTTTCAGATGGTCACATGTCCTGGGAGAACCCAAGCCTTCATTCTTCCTGGCCTCACTCACAGGAAGGATTGCAAGTAAACAGAGCCATTTACAACCAATTGTCCCAGTTGATGGGAGCCATTAAGATTCCAAACCACCATTAATGGCCCACACTTTGCATAATTATAATAAGACCTCAGAGTTATATTTCATATTTCTAGTTTCAGTTACAAGAATGATATATTTATACAAACTGGATGACCACACTCAGTAGATTATAAGCTTGGTAATGATACTTTACAAGAGACCATGTGCATGAAGCATATTCCAGTTACACTATATTCACACTCATTAGCATATTTTCATAAAAGCATATGGAGTGCAACATCACAAGGATACCGGCTGCCTACCATCAGTTGCCCAAGTTAAAGATGCACCATTTGTATTAGCTATGTCACCTGGAAGGATGTGTCATTGTGTGACAAGTTATCCATCTTTATAAACACTATTCATTTATAAACACTATTCCATGCATTATGATGGACAATCAAGTTGTATGAATTTACTATGTAAAATACATAAAAATAGCTTTATGTATACACCATAAATCAATTCTGAAAACAGCCTGTCAAGGATATCTGCATCACATAGTGAAACGGTTTCTCAAAAGAGAGCTGTCATAAAAATAAAGGGAAGGGTTTAAAGAAGCTTTAAAATCCCTCCTGGCCAGAGGAAAAACCCTTTCACCTCTAAAGGGTTAAGAAGGTAGGTAACCTCGCTGGCACCTGACAAAAATGACCAATGAGGAGACAAGATACTTTCAAAGCTGGAGGGAGGGAGAAACAAAGGGTCTGTCTGTCTGTGTGATGCTTTTGCCGGGGACAGAACAGAAATGGAGTCTTAGAGCTTAGTATGTAATCTAGCAACATATGCGTGGAGTCAAATGCTACCCAACTTGAGTAAAAGTATCAGCCTTGTATTTGAGACAGTTTCCTACCAAGTAGCCAGGGATCCCCCAACCCCACATTTTACAATAAAAGGTCGTCTTTTTTCAAATCTATAAAAAAGAATTTTCACAGACGCAATAGAGATGTAATTATACTGCGATAAGATATATTTATTGCATACTCAAATGAAGTATGATTTGGTTAATGGTGACAATACAGTAAATAATAAAAAAAAAATAGTGTTACCTATGTGTGGGAGTGAAGAGGATACATTTACAAATTAGGCAGTTTCAATTTGAGCTCCTTACCACAGAGTGAAAGATTAACCGAGGACGCTACTAAAAAGGATGGCAGAAATACAATAGTACTTGAAGTTTATTTACAAGTAGGCCCTGGTTCTGCAAACATATATACATGTGAAAAGAAAAGGAGTACTTGTGGCACCTTAGAGACTAATAAATTTATTAGAGCATAAGCTTTCGTGAGCTACAGCTCACTTCATCGGATGCATCCGATGAAGTGAGCTGTAGCTCACGAAAGCTTATGCTCTAATAAATTTGTTAGTCTCTAAGGTGCCACAAGTACTCCTTTTCTTTTTGCAAATACAGACTAACACGGCTGCTACTCTGAAACCTGTCATATATACATGTGCTTAACTTTAAATGTGTGAATAGTCTCTCAGATTTCATTGGTGTTACTCTTGTGTTTTAAGATAAGTGTAAGTGTTTGCAAGGTCATGGTCTTGGAGTTAGTATAATTCTTTTCATTTTGAAACCCAACATATGTCTCAAGCTTTGATCTTACAGGTGGCATTTCTTAACAAGGAGAAGGCCAGTGTCACTGGAATTAAATTGCCATCATTTATATGATATTGCAGATGACCTGGCAAAGTGAGTAATAATTATGAGCATCTCCTGCTTTCAAGTGTAAGCGGACCAAAATGTAGTTTAGAAACATCCCAAATCTCATAAAGAAATATTACTTTTCAGCAGACTAATAATAAGTTTAAAATCTAGACATTTCAAAGTGAAGAGTAATGAATGGCTCTAAGATAGCTATCCAGTCAACACGCCCAATACCAAAGATAATCACCAGAATGCTAAAAAAGAAAACATTGCCTGAGTTCTGACTGGATGTGGAGATGGCACAAAGAGCAACTCCAGCATAATTTTAATATGAGGTGATAAATATCTGAGCATTTTGTTCCCAGGTTTAGGATTGTAAACTAAATTGTAATTTATAACTCAGTCTGCACTTTAGATATTGGGATTTCTTCATGAATACTGAGCAGCAACTTAGCCGATAGAGTTTCTTAAATGTCTGATTTACTGAAAGTTAGGGTGAAAATTATTAGGCACATTGAGTTTTCTCATGTGTACAGCCTTCCAATACACTTTGTGCATTATTCAAATTATTTTACTATTTATAATCAGATTACTAAGAATATGGTTGAAGGAGGAAAATTGAAATTTTGGATCCAGTTTTGTGCACATGAAATCATCAGCATATAGAGTAGGGGAATATTAATTGGCAACTCAAGACCTTTCAATCTTTTCAAATTGGGTTAGAGAACAAAGGAGAAAAGTTTAAATCCCTCTTTTGCTGAGTCTCTGTGTAAATAGTTTAGATATACTGTATTTGCAAAAAATAATAGCATCCAATCTTATTTTCCTCTAAACAAAAGTAACAGAATTATTGAAGTAAATAAAAAAGAAAATTAGCTGAGGAACAGTTTTAAAATCTGTAATTGTGATAATAGCTGGCTAGTTATTATATAGTTGATTTTCAAAGTGCTTTGTGGAGAAAGTACGCATCATTATCCTATTTTACAGATGGTGAAACTGAGGCACAGAGGGGTAAAGAGACATGCCCAATGTCACTCATCAAGATAGTGGCTAAGTCAGAAATAGAGCCCTGATCTCCTGAGTCCCAGTCTAGTGTTCTATTCACTAGGCCATACTAATAATGCTGAATAATATTGAGATAATTTAAGAGGGGCATGCTCCCCTTTGTAGTTTAATTCCCTTCCCCGGAAGTAGAAACTCCACAATATTCAAATAGTAGTTTCTTCTGTATTCTGGGGTCAGATTTACCCCCACTCCATCTCCCCAAAAAAGTTCTGAGTATCAACAGTTTAAAATGCCACTAAATCTGCCACAGGCAAGGAACATCTGTGTGTAGGCCACCTCACCTCTGCACTGCCAGCTGCCTTCCAGTCCTCACTACTTCCCTTTACACGAATGTGACTCCCAGAGTCTCCCTCGAGAAAAGGAATGGGGAATCCAACAGTGTGGAGGGGAAATCCATGCTAGTTACTGGAGGCTCTGAGCTCGGTCCCCCGCCGTACCTAAATCTCCAAAGGCGCAAAATGGATTTAAAATTGTCTGTCTGACACCTGAGAAATCCTTGGCTGGAGTAAAGCCTTCATAGGCAGTTTACACCATCTGCTTCCCTCTTCCTCTGACACAGATGTTATTGCATGGGAAGGGTGGGGTGAGTTGCCCTCTGGTGAGAGAAGAATACAGGAGAGTGCTCTCTGTGCTTCCAGGCTATATTCTAGCTAAAAGTTAGTAGATTCCAGTTACAGACTTTGCGGCTATGTATCTACTATGTACTTCAATCAATACTGAAATACAGGTACCTGTGGCAGACATTTTGAGGGAGTGACACTGCCCAACACATTTGGGAAGAGCAGTGTAGGAGCAGGCTGAAAGTGTACATTGAAGACAGCACTGATATATTCAGATTTATAAAGAGAATCATGTTTCTCATGTTCATCATGTTTCTTATCAGACATATCTCTCTGTAGAAGCTATTCAACAGTATTGTGACACTATGAATACACTTGCAATGAATGACCTATCTATAGTACAAGGACAATGGGTTCACATCCTGACTAGGGTATGAACAGATAATTATATGGTATGTTCTGAGAGAGTCAATTATATAAATAAAAATAAATACTGTGCAATTTTACCATTAGATCTTTCAACCAAGACAGAGTATAACAACACAGTCAGCTCTTTAATGGTTTGAAAAAACATCATACTCTAATTAATATGCTACAGTAACATCAACCAAGTATAATAAAATAAGTAGACCCAAGTATCGTATCCGGAAGTTATTTAGACAGACAATAGTTTCAACATACTGCCATATGAACTAAGAAAGCAATTGACTGTATGTCTGATATCCTTAGCATAGTATTTAAATTTACTTATGAGTGAATTACTATAAAGTTATGAGGATATTTTGGGTTTGCTGTTGTGAATCGAGACCCAGACACTTTATTATTAACATCTTTTTTTTAAATGTGTATCTGCATTTATATTACTTTGGCAAGTGTAATGAGTGCACAATATATAACATTTCTATTCTTCCAGTCTTGGGCCATTTCTGAGTATAGAGTATAAACAAATGATACCATAATGAGTGATTGTTTTTGTAATGTGGCCAAACATCATTTAAGGGAATGTTTCATAAATTCAGAGGTAAGCCCTTTCATTTTCAGTTTAAACCAATTTTTACCAAAAAAATCCTGGGTTTTACACAAAGTATTATTCATTTTTTCCCGATTTTCACCATACTTTTGTATCATTTAAATATATAAAAAATAACTTATTTTATTAGGCAAATACAGTACATTGCATGAGACGTAAGTATTACAATAATACATTAGTCTGTGTGTATATGCAAAGCTGCCTGATAAAGTAAGGCTATGTATTAGTCTAGAAAATACACAAAATAAACAAACAAGCATACATGCAAGCTCTGAAGTGCATGCACATCTGAACATATTGATGAATCTCCTGCCCACAAAATACACATTACAAACTGTTAGCAGATAATGGTTTAAAGATCTGACACAATAAAATGGGAAGAAGATGAAAATCTGTTTCAGAATATGTTTCAGAACACAAGGAAGTGTTCATCCTTTTCTCCTGTTTTTTTTTATTTTGAAGTTGATTGTATGTGCTGCAGTTGGTGTGACCCAATTATTAAATATAAATATTTATAGGCTAATAGTTCTAAGTCTACAACAGTAAACTGTTTATTCAAATGAAAAGTTTTTGGGGGGATTAGAGATATATTGTGGCATTGTGTTTTGACTTCCATTTTAGTTCTTCAGCAAACTACATTGAATTCTATTTCTGAGAGCATTAATCTACTGAATACTTTTCCCCCTGTCCCGCCCACCAAAATAAGCCCTGATATTTACCCAGAAAAATTATTAATAGTTTTTTCCACTGATTTTCCTTGTTGCAGTAATAAACACCGATAAATTCCCAGGAAAATTTAAATATAATAAAACCTGAAAATGAAGGGCCTTAAAGGCATAGGGGCCATTGTGATCATCTAGTCTGACCTGTATAAGAGCTTGTCTATATGAGATGTTACTGTGTGGTAAGCCAGGGCATGAATCTACGGAGCACTAGCTTGCTAACATGAACTAAAAGTCCCAGAGTGCACTTTGGGTATTACTACCTGTAAAGTATTTTAGAGCACCATGGAAGTGTCCACATGGGTTGTCACTGTGTGACCAGCCAGCATGCTGTAGATTCACACACTAGCTTGCCATACAAAATTGTTCCATGTAGACAAGCCCTAACACAAGCCATAATTCCTGTTCGAAATAAAGTATATATTTTAGAAAAACATCCAGTCTTGATTTTAAAATTTCCAGAATTTAATTCCTGTTTGAACTAGAGTGTATTTTTTTAGATTCGAGCCATTGGATCATGTTTATACTGTTTTTACTATATTGAAAAGCCCCCAATTAGCCAATATTTGTTCCTCAGAAATGAATTATTTTGATTTTCCATTCCAAAATGATGGTTCATTGAGAAATGCCCTTCAGTTGTATTGCAATAAAAAAAAAGTAAAATCCTAAAAGTGAAACAAAATCTTTTAGTTCAGCCCAAAACATTTTTTTTTATTTATTCACACTACTCTGGTCATGTTTACTTGTATTTAATTATTAATTCAGTGATCAATTCCCTTCTGTCTCTCAAGATGAGTTGTAATAGAGAATTCCCATGTGTTTGAGTTAGGAAATTTTCATCTTTGATTGTTAGCAATTCCAAACATGTTAGTTAGTAATAGCAGCATGAGACCTCCAGCATATGTCATTGAGATTGAAGTCCCCATAATGCAGGGTTTTTTCCCTACACATTATAGGAAGGTGCTCATTGAATCAGTCAGGTGATTTGGTGGTCTGCAGCAGACACCAACTAGTATCCCATCTCTTGCTTTATCTATTAGAATAGTGATCCACAAGCATTCAAGATCATTTGCTAATGAGATGTCAAAAGTGGGAAGGCCAAAATCTGAAAAAGTCTGTACTAGTGCAAGTGTCCTGTCGAATGTCCTGAAAGGGTCTCATTGTTTGTTTGGTCACTTGGGAGAGTCTCAGGACAGGTATTTAGTTATGCTGCATTCCCCTGAGCTCTCTGGGTACTAATCACTCCAAGAGGGCAGTTCCAGGGCTGAATACTCCATCAGCAATTTTCAATTGTGCTAAGAGACCCTAGAGAGAGATTTCGCTTCTCAAAATAAAGTTCAAATGTTTGCACCAGACTGGTGGCATATGCCCCTAGGAAGATTAACAGGATATTCCTTGCATGTTGCACAATAAAAACAATACATGGTTAAAATTTAGAAAGACTTGGACAAATGTAAAATAAAGGCAGGTTTTAAAAATGCCATTATAAAAAGTGGAAGGGGGTTTTAAGCTTTTAAAAAAATCTTATCTGCACCCTGAAATCTGTACTGATAGGGACATCTAATATTTCAGTCTGGCAGCATTTCCAAGGTGATGTGAAATGTTGAGAAGATGAAGCATGAGGGAGTTGTTAATTACAGGTAGGTGTGTGATCAGAGTTAGTGTGACTTAAAATAATGGAGTTCATAAAGCAGTAATGAGCACAATAGTAATAGTAATGAGTTTGTGATCCATGTCCAATGGACTTTAGATATGGTTAATAACAGATCCTAAATTAGTTTTTTAATTAATTGTTCGGAAACAAAATATTTTAGTTTTCCCTTTCTCCTCCTTTTGCTTCACTGCCATTTTTTCATCTCATCAGTATATTCCCACTTTCCTGCAGTATTTCTGCTTTGCAATAATTGCTTCTGCTTCTTTTCCTTTAGCTTCCTTTCTATAATCTTTACATCATTACACTGTGGCATCTGGTCGCTAGCCGGCAATACATCCCATGTATCCACTGCCATAAAACATGCCACAAGTCCCTTGCATTGTCAATCATTAGGCAGCGGCATCTGTTTATTAGCTGGTTTGTGTCTCAAAGATCTATTACTAGTGTTTTCATTAACATTCCTTATCGTTGACGTTTTGGCTTTCTCCAATTATACTTCAAATTGGCTTAGGAGATGTATTGTATGAGCAGCTGGGCTATGCTCTACTTTTAGCAGGAGACAGAGAGTGAGCTAAATATTTTCCCTACCTCTTATTTTAGTATTTTAAATAGTCCAATACGTTTGTGAATTCTCCTCCTCCCCTAAATGATTTTGTTGTTCCTCCCTACAATCCTTGGGCTGGCATAGCACACTGAATAGCAGTGTCATCAAAGGGCACAGATACAGGTGCTTTCGGTGGGAGGGCACAACACAACATTTTTTGCAGGCTCACTCAAAAATGCTATATCTAGTCCATCTGTCTGTCTGCCTATTTTATATACTTTCTGCATCTCTCTCCAAGTATTACCATACACAAAAAATAAGATGTATGTGTTCTCTCTCATGGCAGCGATGGTGTTCCTCAGATGGAGAACCTAATAGCGGCTCCCTCACTCCCCCCATACCCCAATCTAATACATCTAATATATCCATCTAGATAGCTTTATATACTATTCTTGCTACCATGGTCTCAGACCACCTGTAGAAGTTCTGGGAGATGGTAGTCTTTTATCCATAATGATGCAAACTCTTTAATTCTTGGCTACCGATTGCATCTGAACATGGCACAGAAATGAGCCTGGAGGTGTCACAGAGCTGTGGGAACCTTATGATTTTAAACAATAAGGTCTCCACTAGCATAAACATACTATGGGAAATGGTCTATTGGCTTCCAGTAAATAGAGAGAGTAATTTTGCCAAGTTGAAGAATAAGAGAATTATGCTTGATAGCTGAATTTTACAATATCTTCAATTATTTCTGTCCTTGTAATTTGTCCTCACTGGCTGTTAAGAAGTCTGTCCTCTGTCAGCCATGAAAATGGTGGCATAATAAGATATATTTATAGCCGCACTGTGCTTTAGTAGTAGAATCCCTTGAGAATTTCAGTCTCTACCCTGTGGAACACAAAAATAACTTCCTCTCTTCCTCCTCAGAAGCATAGTTCACTCGGGTGGTATAATGTCATCAGTCTCCTTGACAGGTCTGAGTCCTACACACCCTACAACCCATGCTGTATCTCCACCAAGCAGTGTTACAAACCAGAGAAGAAGTTAATGCTTCTCTGGCAGTCATTCTGCTGGCATGAGGTCATTTCCAAGGTGTTTGCTTAAAAAAAGTCATGGACTCCTGGGGAAGGAGAGTACACTACGCAACTCCTCAAACCAGACACTTGACCCAAACCCATAAAGCTCCCATCAGCCAGTGCTTGTATTGAAGGGCTTTGATGGGCTTGTGGGGACTGTATAAGACTCCAGTCTACTCTTCAGCCATTATTTAGGCATTCCTACTCCTTTTTGTGCTTCCCTGCTCCCCTCCATTCTGCACAAGGCAAAAGGAAAAATAATAGTCAACAATGCAGACTATCTACTGAAAGGCAATAATGTTCTTTTAATTGCTCCAGACTAAACATCTGAATTATACATATCAGAAATAAATCTGGTATTCTGCATATGACTATAAAAAGAAAAGGAGTACTTGTGGCACCTTAGAGACTAACAAATTTAGTTGAGCATAAGTTTTCGTGAGCTACAGCTCACTTCATGCATCTGAAGAAGTGAGCTGTAGCTCACGAAAGCTTATGCTCAACTAAATTTGTTAGTCTCTAAGGTGCGACAAGTACTCCTTTTCTTTTTGCGAATATAGACTAACACGGCTGCTACTCTGAAATCTGCATATGACTGTGTAGTCAAAAATATTTAACTCATATGAGACACTATTCCGCAAATTTAAATGTGATAAACAATTATAAATCAAACTGAGTTTTGAACACTTGTGATGATGTAAACTGCCTGAGTGGAGCATGATTGGATTGCTTATAATTAAAATTCATAATGCAGTTAAAATAATTAAAATTTTAATGTTTCATGCAACTGTGTCAATTTCAATTGAATTTCATTTTGAAAAAAATCAAATCAAAACATTTTCATAACCAAGAAAAGGAATTATTCTATTTTGTGTTTGCAAATGACTTTTTAAAAATTATAAATATAATATAAATTTTAAAATGTACTTAAAATGTTATGCATTTAATTCTAAGTTCAATAAAAGATAAAAATTAAATTAAAGAAATAAAATTTAAATCAAACTCAAAACAAAAAACATTTTAATATTATCAAAACAAAACTTCAATAGATCTGAAATGACATTTTGAAAAAAGTATGTTTCTCAGGAAATATAGAGGGCTTTTCCAGTTTTCTTTTCCAATTTGTAACAGAAATTCTAGTTCCTGACCAGCTAGAGTGGTAGACATTTAGTAACTTTCCCATTTAAAAAAAAAAAAAAAAAGTTTGTTCCTAACCCAAGACAGTTAATGGTCAGCTAATTCTAAAGAGAAAGCCTATTGTATATCTGCCTATAAATTCAGGTAATTTTTTTAAAGTAACTTATAAAACATTATTTCCCCCTCACAAGATTGAAAAATCTTAAAAGCAATTAAGGCAAGCTCTGTGTTCACTTTTCACCTAGTAAAACTGATACAGCTGCATTTGATATATCATAATAAATGGCTTATAAGCACGTGCTTGTATAATGTCACGATAAATGGTTCAATTAGATGGTTTTGAATCTCTGACCTTCCTGTCGCTTTCCTTTATTTTGTAAAAGAACAATCAATTGAATGAAGACATGATGTTCTTTTTGAGTAATGCCTGGAAATAACAACCATGCTAGTGCAGTATAGAAACAGAAAATTGTTCTAAAATGGGCAATTATGTCTCATTTGTTTTCTATTACACAACAGAGTGAAACATCCTCAAATTATCTGAAGGTGTGTGTCTGTATATCTACACACAGACACACACTTTTCTTTGTTTTTAATGCTAGGAGTTGGGCAAAACATCACTGAAGATGATGGTGTAACAGCTACCCTTCATTTAGGATAAATATAAAAAGCAACCAAGTTCCTCTTTGAAATACATAGCAGAAACAATGGGAGCCTCTGCCCAAAACACAGGCCACATACGAAGTTGGAGTAGGAGTTGAGCCATGTGGCTCAAGGGATTTCCTAGAAGTCTGATAACAAAGACGAGGTGGGGATTGATTGGATTGCAACTGGATGTCTGTATGCACATGAGGGAGAAATACCAAAGAAAGACATACAGAAAGCCAAGGGGAAAGCCAGAGAAAGACTTGTAGCATGACCCTGAGAAATAACAAATGGTTTTGGGAAAAGAAGCTAGAACTGTGAGCAAAGTAACTATCTCCTACGGTGTTCAGGGAAACAGAACTTCATGTACATTCTTTAGAAACAAAGAGGATTGCATCAGTGGAATACCTGACTCCATCATCAATTTCTCCTCCTAATAGAAACAAGCCACATGACCAAAATTTTGGTTAACCACACAGGACAAAAGGGGTGTATGTGTGTATATATATATAAACAAAAATTAAAACTAACATAAACTATACGTATAAACTAAGTAAGCTTCAGTAATAACCACAGCAATATTCCATGGACTACATCCTCAGAAACACAACTGAGGGTAGGGCTGATGTGATCTTATGCCATGTTTCAGTCTCCCTTCCAATCTGGAGCCAGCCTGGCACTTAGTATGGGTTACAGCAGCCAGTTGTCCACCTCCCACAGATTTCCCTTTGGTAGCAGATTAAGGTTGTGTGGCTGCACACTGCCACCAGAGAATTTCTCCTCTGTAGACCACAAAGTGCTGCCTCCTGCCCCAGAAATAGATCTGGTTAGGAAATGTAACTGTAGATTTTTCTCGGATTTTGAGGCCCAATATGATGAAGAGCTTTAACGTTACTTGAATTGAGTTGGTCTGGATGCTGGCTGACGAGTAGATTTTACATCCAAATAGGTCCAACTTTTTAAGGTCTTTTTCCATAGGTGTTGATTTAGGAGAGGCTTAATAAGTGGACTCCAGCAGGGGTCAGTTCTGGGTCCAGTTCTGTTCAATATCTACATCAATTATGTAGATAATGGCATACAGAGTACACTTATAAAGTTTGTGGACGATATCAAGCTGGGAGGGGTTGCAAGTGTTTTGGAGGATAGGATTAAAATTCAAAATGATCTGAACAAACTGGAGAAATGGTCTGAAGTAAATAGGATGAAATTCAATAAGGACAAATGCAAAGTACTACAGTTAGGAAGGAGCAATCAATTGCACACATACAAAATGGGAAATGACTGCCTAGAAAGGAGTACTGCAGAAAGGGATCTGGGGGTCACAGTGGATCACAAGAAAAATATAAATCAACAGTGTAACACTGTTGCAAAAACAGCAAACACCATTCTGGGATCTATTAGCAGGAGTGTTGTAAGCAAGACACGAGAAATAATTCTTCCGGTCTACTCCATTCTGATTAGGCCTCAACTGGAGTATTGTGTCCAGTTCTGTGTGCCACATTTCACAAAAGATTTGGACAAATTGGAGACAGTCCAGAGAAGAGCAACAAAAATGATTAAAGTTCTAGAAAACATGACATATGAGGGAAGATTGAAAAAATTGGGTTTCTTTTGTCTGGAAAAGAGAAGACTGAGAGGGGACATAACAGTTTTCAAGTATGTCAAAGGTTGTTAGAAGAAGGATGAAGAAAAATTGTTTTTCTTAACCTCTGAGGATAGGAATAAGCATTCCTAAGCATTGGAATAAATTGCCCGGGGAGGTTGTAGAATCTCCATCATTGGAGATTTTTAAGAGCAGGTTAGACAAACACCTGTCAGGAATGGTCTAGATAATTAGTCCTGCTCAGAGTGCAGGGGACTGGACTAGGTGACCTCTCAAGGTCTCTCCCAGTTCTATGATTCGCACCTCTGTTACTAGCCAGCATTATTTATTAACCATTTAACTATTCAAACCTCATATGAATCCTGAGGACCTGGTTGTTTTGTTTAATCTGAACGGAATGAGAAATAATGGTATAGAGCTGTAATAGGACCACGTGGCTGGATAGAGTCATAGGTCACTGAAGGGGTTAATTGCACGAATTTAACTTTTTATTTCAAAGATATGTTTAGAATAAACCATTTTACACCATTTAATCCTTCACAATAATGTTACATGTTTTAGTTTCCAAATATACTAGGGTCATCAAATTTCATAGTCTAATAAAATTAAGGTGTCATGCCTAGTATTAGTGGTGGATAAGTCTTATTCTACTTCTCAAATCCATAAATGTATAAAATCAATGTAAACTGCAAAATGTTTCCAAATTAAGTACATTTTTTCTCTTTACATGGCCCTGCAATATGGACGATAGAGGTGTGAGTTGCAATGCGCACTAAACTGTTGCACTGTAACTTCCCTGAATAGATCCTGCTAGCACGAACTAAAACACTAGTTCACGTTAACTTAGTACTGTTTCAAACAGGACTACGTTAATACGAGTTGGTATCTTTTCATTTGTGCTTATCAGGGTGCACACAGGGCAGTTACAGTGCAACACTCTAGTGTCTGCTGCAATTCAGACCTCCTGTAGTCTGCACTGTGAAGCTGCGTAGGCATTCCCCTAGCGATATTTCAAACACAGCCAAGTCAAAATCAAAATGGAGTTAGGGATGGTCTCAAATGGTAATTTTTTCCAACATTAAGCTATCTTATTACCTTTATTACTTCAGTATTTCACTCTTGAGACACCTATAATGCCCTAACCTTGAACTAAACATGAATCTAGCTACTAGCTAAAATCTAAATAAATTCTATTTATAAAAGGTGTTTTGAAGCACAAGTGTGTAAGTGAATATCTTTTACAAAGGGTAGAATGCATACAACTATCCTGGGATTTAGAAAAAGACAAGAATAATCCAAATTAAGAGAATCATAATTTGGAAACAGTCTTCAGTCCATTTTGTCAATCTTTTTAATGAACTAAACTCTAGTAAAAAATCTCCTTTTCTTTCCATTTATTGATTGTATCTCCTGCAAAGTAGTTTGCTTAAACATTACTCACTCAGCTATAGCCATGCTAACTCATCTGACAAAGTACTGAAAAGTAGCATACTTGGAATTAAATATGTTAAATGCAACCTCTACAGAGTCTTCTAATAAACTACATATTACATTTTCTTTGTTTTAAAGGCCATTCTTTAAAACCTAAGATGTTTTGTTCTTTTTAGAAGCGTAACAGGCTTGTCAGTCACAGAGCATCACAAGTTAGGTATATAAAGATAGCGGTAAATGGTTTCCTGACTGTAACAAGTAGAAACCCTCCATGACTTAAATTAACATTCTTAACAGCCAACATTCTGTTATTTAAATAGCTTTCTTAGAATATGTCTATACAGCAAAGAGAAACCTGCTGCTGGCCCATGCCAGTTAACTTGGGCTCACAGGGCTCGGGCTGTGGGCTGTTCCATTGCTGTGTAGACATCTGGACTCGGGCTGGAGCCGGACTCTGGGATCTTCCCACCCCACGATATTCTATGATTCTATGATCCTAGAGCCCGAGCTCCAGCCTGAGCCCACATGTCTACATGGCAATGCAACAGCCCCACAGCCCAAGCCCCAGGAGCCTGAGTTGTCTGGCATGGACCAGCCACAAGTTTCTCTTTGCAGTGTAGACATACCCTTAAAAACAAAAGGGGTTTCAGGGGCTACTCTCCAGTTTTGATCCTGTAGGAGGTAGCATAACCATAACTTTTAAGCTATTACAGTATTATAAGTGCCTATAATTGGCAATATGCAGCCATATTGTTCCAAATTATTCAGAAGACACTAAGTGGTACCTGAGAATTTTGAAAGACCTTTTGGTTTTCTTTGTTGTAAATTTGCAAAAGTAATACAACTATGGGATTGGAAATGAAACTGATATGCTAATATATTATTTACCCTTGTGCTGCTTTATAAAACTTATTATTTGTATCTTTCTCTTTGGCATTGTTTTACTCATTACAGCTCTATTCAGGAAAAAAAAGGTCCCTACATTTTATACATAAAAGCTCTAGGATTTACATGGATGAAAAAAAGTGAGACACACTCCAAAATTAGGTTTTTCATGATTTTATTATTCATTGAATGTAATTATTCTTTCATTCAGTCAATAGACTGTATTGAAACCTCTTGTCCTTTCTCCTTCCCCCAGGAAGGTTATCATTAATTATTATTTATTATTTGAGTGCTTACAGTTTGCTCAGCACTGTATAGACATAGTGTCTGCCTAAGGAACACAGCTAAATTAAGTGGTGAGAGACAGATGCATAAATCGAATTCCAGCCTATGAGTAGTTCTGGATTTAGGGGGGGAAATATATATATGACCAGGTCCTGTGTTGTTCCTGGAAGGAGGCAAGCCAAGAAAGGTACAGTCCAGGAGAAGTAGGGGTAACAGTGGCTTTAAACCATCCTTGTGCCTCCTTATTACTGTCTGTTCCAGGGCCTGATATGGTCCTCAGCTCTAAATCATGACACTTGTGTGTGGCTATCTCTGGGTTCCTTACTCTTTCCCCCTCCCCTTCCCCCCTGCATCCCTGGCCACATTCTAACTCAATAGTTTGTAATTGGAGGCAGCTCTACCCTTCTGTTGCACTCAAGGAATACCCCAGGTGGCTGTTACATTCCCTTTAAGCTACAGGTACCATAGTAAAGGCCAGAAACTCACAACATACTCTTTAAGATAAAAGAAACCTTGGACTATGTGAAATTTGTTCTTTCAGTTTACATATCTCTTAGTCTGCCCTACATTGCCTCTATATAACTTAGGAGGGCTCCTAGAGGCAGGCACTTGTCATTGTCATCTTCATCGATGTGTGATATTATATATCTGTAAAAGCTGCATGTATTTGCATCTTTCTCTTTCCCCCTCCAATGTTATATATATTTCCATCTGTATTGAAATGGATTTTCTCTCCTCCATTAGTTCAGTTGCAAATGGTGGGGTTAGAGAAAAAGTGGGGAAATGGAAAGTGAAAGAGAAATTCTTGGATGTGATTATTTCATGTAGCCATCTCCAAGGGAACGAGGTACTTTGTGTGAGGGGAATGTCTATATTAGATTATTAAACTATTAGATTTAAAGACACTGGTCTCACCATTCAATTATCCCTTATGTTACTGTATATAAAATGGACATTACTTGGCAGGTTAACATTGATAGGCCTCATGAATCATATGTATGAAAGTAGGAGCCCTTTGTGCTGGGTGTTTTATCAAACCATATAGAGACATTCTATGCCCTGAAGTGATTACAATCCAAATAGACAAGGAAGACAAAGAGCATGAAGGGAAACAGGTGCAAAGGGATTAAAGTCCAAGATCACTGGGATACAGCAGGTCAGTGGCAAAGCCAGTGCCGTATCCACAAGATCAAGCTGCATCTTTTGAGTTGAGTGAAATGAACAGATACAGACAAGATTTTTAGTGGTGAGGGGATGGGTGACTCAGATTGAAAGCTATAGAAATTGAAAAAAAGTAGATTAGAATAAGATTTTTTCCCAACCCATAATGCGTTGGCCAAAAAGGTCAGTTGATGCCTTATTTTCATTAACAAATAATATGGTACATTTTTCTAATAGCTGTATTTATGCATTCCTGATTATTTTCAAAGATTTATATCACCAGTATTGTTCATCTTTTAAATCTGTTTTCCCATGAAAAGCAGATATTGCCTTCCATGTTGTATACCATTAATACTTGATGAAAGAAACCCATTGGTACTATATGGTAGGTTTTCAATAAATAGTTAATTCTTCATTCTCCTCTGAAAAAGAGGGGGAAAGTAACAACACCTAGTAAGAGAATAGTCTGGATGTTCCTTTTCCCACCTGATCCCCACTGATTAATAAGAAGGTCTTATTGTAAGTGTGAGCTAAAGATTTCTGGGTATGCAACCATAGTTGCTTGTTTCAATGGTAAATGGGTCAATGTATAAACTGTAAGAAAACAGTTTACACTATCCCATCAGCAGTCCAGGATGGACTTCCTTTTTCCTGGTAGCTACTGAGCAGTTTGAAGAGAAAATCCCTAACCCACAAAACTAGTTAGAATATGTTATTTTCTCGGATGATCTTTTACAGAGTGATCAAGAGGCTTTCATTTAGTGAATACGTTTGCTCGCTCAGTTTTGGAGAGTCGCCCTTCATTTATTCTTTCACTTTAGAAGTACTTTCGAGTGCAAATTACTGCTATCAGAAGCCTTGAACTGAGAGGCTATTATTCTCCATGCTCAGATTAAATTAATTTTGAACAGTTTAATGCAGCATGTCCGAGCTGCAAGTCCAAGTGGTGTCAAATCTATTTCTCTGCTTTTTTAAGCTGCACCTTCAAGGACAGTATGATTCATGGTGAATGTGTTCTTCTAATGTCTTGTGCTAAGCATTATTATTTTCTTTCATTTGCAAGTCATGAGGCTACAAATGTTAACCATTTTCCTCCTAAAATTATATAAAGACTGCATGATTTTAAACCATTCTGATTCTCCAAAGGAAGGTTATTACATTTACTTGATATACAAATGGAATAAAGAAAAAAGTAGTCTCGATCAAAGCAAGAAGTTTTTAAAAAGCTAATGGAGGGGGAAAATAGAGCCACTACAAAAAGTACTGCAACATCATTGTGTTAGAAAGGAATTATTGTGATTGAGGTCTGTGTAATAAAAGAAAGTTTTGTTTTTTTTATAATGATTGGCTATATAATTCTATTTGTGTTTTTGCCGAGTTGCAAAAAAACAAACACACACATAAATCTACTTAACTTTTCTCTTTAAGCTGAAGCAATCTACTGTCTCTCCAGTGTTCTCTCTAGCTAAAGTGTCATTGAAATGCAGTAATGAAGCTTTCTACATGTTTTTGCAGTGCAAATGGTCAGAATAATGCAATCAATTCATGACAGGGTAGAAGATGTGTTTTAAACAGTAAGACGCTTAAGGCTAAAATGCAGTTTCTGTGGAGTGTTTAATGCCAAACATAAACCTTTATAAGGCCAGATTTTCAAACACTGGTCTTTGATTTTATACTTGCAATTTGCGGTTCCAATTTTGCACTTTTTAAATTAAGGTCAGTTAGATATCTCAGTACTTTATTAGATGCCAGAGTGCTCTTACAATAACACTCTGATTCCCTGTTGTCCCAAATTATTCTTATTTTTTGTTCTTAAATTCCTATTGTTGTTTTCATTATCACATGCCTTAAGAAATCCTATTGGTATATATTAACAAATGTCTCTCTGCAGTGTCTTAGTAAATGCTGGTATCACCTGTTCATTTTGGGTTGTTGTGCAGCATCCTCACAAAAGGGAGAGTGTTCTTGGGATTTTCTAAAAAATCAAGCATAGCCTGGGTCAGGAAGGATTGAAAGTGCTATAGTCAGAGTTCATTCAGCATCTGTGGCCAGGGACTGTCGGGTAGAAAAGCAACTCCTCCAGCCAGGGCACGTAAACCTTCTTTGGCTAGATGGATGGTGACTTTCAAATTGAGCAGTGAGACTGGATGATTGAAGCTGAGAGAGATGGAAGAATATGCAGAACTTGAAAGCATGTAGATACTTCCCCTCTCTAATCTAAATCAAGTGTAGGAAGTGTAACATGAATCTGCCCCCATCTCAAGTAGCCATCAAAATAAAGGTGTTTCTTATAACAGATTCCCCTTTCTTCCCCCTGAAGAAATTATTCTCTTCAGTGGTTCAGGTAAAGAGCTGGAGTCCTTGGGTGTGTCTTCAAAGCTGAGTGGCTAGAACTATCTCTCTCTCCAAATACATGCATGTTAAAATTGCACATTGTACATTGGAAAAAAAATTAAAGAAATCTTTTGTGTAATTTGTATGTTATGAATTGCCAGGGCCTCCTCCTGCAGCTCTTACCTGACCTGAGCAATATTTACTCTCACAAATAGTCCCATTGAAGTCAGAATGACATCATTTATTTTAATAAATAACATCAGTGGGATTATTTGTGTGATGAAAGATTATTCACAGAAGTGAACTGGTCCCAAGATTGAGTCTTTTGGGCTAGATCCTGCTCTTATTGTAGGTCAGTAGTTTGTTTATTGAGAATTTTGCCTGGCCTAAGGCCATGTGTGCACTAGGAGTGCTTTGCAGATATAACTGTACAGGTCTACTGTGCCAACAAAGTGTGGATGCAGCTATCCTGCCAAAAACTGCACTTGGAGTTCCTGGATTCCACAGTCAGCTTCCGTAGTGGAACCCTACAGACAATTTATATACAAGAAATCTATGGATCAACACACTTACCTTCTCCAATCCAGTAACCATCCCAAACACACCAAAAAATCTGTTATCTTCAGCCAGGCACTCAGATATCTCAGAATATGCTCCCTGAACACACTTAAAACTGCCTTCACCAAACAAGGACACACCACCACAGAAGTAGATTGCATCATGGAATGGGCCTTCCCTGAGACAACCTGCTTCAATACAGAAACCCACCCACCTCCGGTAGCATGCCTCAAGTTTTTGACAAAACAAGGAGTAATGGTCTCAAGTTGCAGTGGGAGAGATTTAGGTTGGATATTAGGAAACACTATTTCACTAGGAGGGTGCTGAAGCACTGAATGGGTTACCTAAGGAGGTGGTGGAATCTCCATCCTTAGAGGTTTTTAAGGTCAGGCTTGACAAAGCCCTGGCTGGGATGATTTAGTTGGGGATTGGTCCTGCTTTGAGCAGGGGGTTGGACTATATAACCTCCTGAGGTCCCTTCCAACCCTGATATTCTATTATTCTATTTGTCACCTTCCACCCCACACTCATTCCTGAAAGAAACCCATACTCGAAAGAAAGAAAGAAAGAAAGAAAGAAAGAAAGAAAGAAAGAAAGAAAGAAAGAAAGAAAGAAAAATCTTTCCCAAACCCCCTGTTCTGGCCTTCAAACAACCCCCCATCCTCAAGAAACTCATCATCAGAAACAAGCTCCTTATAGACCAGGACTCATCAACTGAAAGCAGTACCAGACTCTGCCAGCATATCCCCACAGCAGTGAGGAATAATGCCCCCCTACACACATACAGCTCACTTTTCAAGTTCCATGGGTCCTACACATGCTTATCATAGCATGGGATGTACCTTATCCAGTGCATAAAATGTCCCAATAACAACTATTGAAACCAGACAATCACTATGCTCACAAATGAACTCTCACAGAAAAAATGATAAAAGACATAACCATGTCACCCATGGCGAACGCTTTTCACAAAACAGTCACTCCATATCTGACCTATCAGTCCTCATCCACAAAGGAAACCTGCACAACACCTTAAAGAGATGAAGACCTTACATTCATAACTTTGCTAGACACCAAAAATCATGGTCCTAATAAAGACACTGGAGTTATGGCTTATTACTACAATCTGTAACCCACTAACTTCCCCCTCCTTTTATTCCCTGTGACTGCAGAGGTTTTAACAGGCCACTTCCCCTTGAATGACCTCTTACCATGTATGTTAATTACTTATGCTTGTCTCTCTCACAAACAGAAGTTGGTCCAATAATAAATATTACTTCACCCACCTTGTCTCTCTAATATCTTGGGACCAACATGACTATAACAACACAGCAAACAGCTTTTAGCAGTGTACCATATTCCAGCCTTCCCTGAGTGAAATAAGCTATATAGGCGAAAGTGCAGTTTGCCAGTGTATCTGCATCCACCATAGGAGCTTTTGCTGGCACAGCTATGATGATCCAGGATCACACCTCTTTACATACCTAATCAGCATAGCTATGTCAGCATGTTAGACCTGGGCTAACTTGGAACTATTGCATGGTGTTCTACATAATTAAATATTTCTGCCAGTGCAATGGTACATGAAGTAATCTCTATCTATAATTTATATTTAAGATTGTGAAATTTGTAAATTGCTTTAGAATCCTCCAGCTGCAAAGCATAATATAAATGTAACATTGTTATGACATCCTGTTGTCTTACCAACCAAATGGTATTTTACAATGAATAATAGCTTCCAGAAGACCACGATCATCGGTGACCTCAGGACATTATTGACATCACTCTTTTAGTCTTTCATTTCTACCCTTACTATGATTTCATTTTTCCGAGACAGCAATTTAGTCACAGCAGCATGACACTTTTATAAATGCTGAACTTACCCAATAACAGGCAAGTGACTCATTATTTTGTTTGCTACTTTTAGATGTAAAGTTAAATTCTTAGATAATTTGGCAGTATCATGGGACATTAATTGTTCAGACAAGGAAAGCTGTAAGGGCACCTTTTCAGTTTCAAGTGGCAGGGAAGAATGATGTTCACAGTCCTTGTATCAAGAAGTTGCTGATTGTGACAGAGTCTATCAATGAGAGATCTGTTGGAGTAAGGTTAACATATAGTACAGAAAGGAGAGTCTGTGGATTGATAGCATCTTTTTAAAGAAATGAAAAGCAGGAAAGGAGTCTACAACAGAAAAAATCAAAGCAGTGCTAATCACAGTGAAAGATAAAGGAGAAGCAACACAAACTATAATGCTGATATAGTAATAAAGGATAATGCAGACATGGACATATCAGGATATTTATTATCCTTATATTTATTACTGTTAAAATGGTGTATGACAACAAAGATTTTTAACAAATACACATGCATTTGTAGAGTGGTTTGAAATACACATAAAATTCACTTTGTTGACTTCTGATTTGACTATGCAGGCACATAATGTAGGATAGGATGGGTAAAAATTAATAGAATCATAGAATTATAGAAGATTAGGGTTGGAAGAGACCTCAGGAGGTCATCTAATCCAACCCTCTGCTCAAAGCTGGACCAACCCCAACTAAATCATCCCAGCCAGGGCTTTGTCAAGATGGATCTTAAAAAAACTAACTAAATAAAAACATCTTAATTGAATTGTTTTATGCAAAATTGGGACTGTGAATTCTTCATATGGCTATTGTACTGCATTCTAAAAGGGGTGTGTGAGTGTATGTGTGTAAATTCTTACTAGGTCCTTGATTAGTGCTTTATGCATCACCCAATTGATATCAGTTGAAAAGTGTTCAAATTCATTAAGAGCAGCAGATTGTCTAAATTACTGGACACAGGTGGTGGCTACTTTTACAGTATAATAGTTCTGTCCCAGATCACCACAGTTCAAAGACAGAAGCATGTGTACATCTAGAACAAATCCAACTAGTGCTCCATCTGTTCAGGTATCCAGTGGTAAATTCAGTAGGTCTAGACATTCTCTTCTTTTGGACATGATTGTACACAGGTAAAACTCTCTCGTCTTGCCATGGGAATTCCCCTTTAAAAGGAGTCTGGAGAGAGGTGTCAGATGGTTAAGCTGTTGCAGAGGAGTTTTTCAGAGCTATGTTGCCAGGAAGAAAGGGGTGCAGGTGTTTCAGGAATGCTGAGCCAGTATTTAGGCATAGGACTCCTTCAAGCACATTTAATTAGTGTTAGGATTAAAGTACCATGGTAATATTCTCTGTTCAAACAATTGCTGTATCGCCAATAATTTGGACCACCAACCACTTACTGAATAAGGGACAGTCAAAGAATAATCTAGTGTATTCAAGAATACTGAAGAGCAAATGGAACATACCCTGTCTTGCTGTCATGGTGAGGTCACCTCTGGAAGGTTCATTTTGCAGTTCCAAAAACCAGATCTAGAGTGAGCTCTTGGAATTGAGAATTGTCCAACCACGTAGCGTGGCAGGGCATGTTATAAAAGAATGTTTAAAATTTGATGGTGGGGGAGTGCCTGTGATGATTAGTTTTCATGACATTATGTAATTCCTGTGCTACTAATATGATATGAGTCTGATTTATAACAGCAATTTTTATAGGCCATTCTGAGCTCTACACCATTTTAAAAGGTTTGGACTCTAGAAACAGCATAATGAAACCACTAATATGATAAGAAAGTCTCTAACAAGATAAAAGGAATTCTCATTCTTCTTCCTGTCGCTGGCAGTGTTGAAAATGTTTTCTTTGCCCTCCTCATCAACCTGCTCTGTTCCCACAGGGTGTGTGTTTTGGCAGCTGCAGTGCCTGGATGCCAAGTTTTGGAATGCATTTTTCATGCATTGGTAACTAGGTCTATTGCAAGCTGTGTGAGAGCCTAGATGCTAGTTTATGTAAATTGTATATGATTTGTGAGGAATTTAGTCATTGTTACATACTCAAGACTAGAGTTTTTCACAAAATCCCTCCGTGTACAAGGTCATACAAGATAACTTAATTATGAAAAGCAGTTATTCCTGATGCTTACTTTTGATGCAGATATAAGTAGCTCAGTCTTTACAGCCACCATTGCTGTTCACTTATAGATTCAGGTTTAGTTTTATCATGAACTTGAAAGAGCCATTTTTGTACTACGCTGTCCAAAAAGTTAAAAAAGCCAAGAGAGCAAAAAGCATAAACATATATTTATATAATTAATATATAAATAAAATAATTATCCCTATAGAAAACACAATAAGCTGCTATAAGATGGCATAACATCACATTAGGAATCTAATTAAACAAGCTGGTCACCAGTATTGTGATCTCTGGCAGAAAAGCTCCCTTTTCACCTCTTAAAAAGAAAACCTAAATAAAAATTGTAATGATTGTTATGCCACCAAGTAGCTGGAATATTTATACTGCCAGAAGACCCTGGGTGGACAGAGGTGTTGAAATGTACAATAACATTCAGGAAAGGTCATGCGCAAAGTCGAAGCACCCTCTGAATTTGCTTTGTTTAGGGTGGTAGGAGGAAACTGCTTGTGGGGATGTGGGAGAGACCAGGGAAATATGTTCTGATTTCTTCTTGCTTCAGTGTGCTGTATAACCATTCAGAAAAGTTACTTGCAAAAACCAATTTCAGAATGTCACTCTCACAAATCTACAATGAAAAATACAGTGCTGAAGTAAAAGTCTGTTCAAACAATCATGGAAATTCAAAGATATGTCTGGTGCCATAGGATCTCTTGTACTTAAGTACACAAAATGAAAGAAAAAAATTAAGGATATGCCGGACTATGTGCGATACCAAAGAACAAGGGATGCTTTCAAAGTTTGGATTTTGAATTTAGATACTAAGGGAATTATAGTCAGATATCTTTTGTTTTTTTAAAAAAAAGCTTTTATAATGGGAATCAGGCACTCAGTTCAGCTTTCATTACTTTTCTAGACTTAAATGTGAACTTAATGTTAGTTTACCATTTTTTGCTGCTTTGTTTATTTTTGAGTTGGGCAGGATTAAAAATTGCAGTAACAAAGAAAAGAGAAGGAAAAGTCTTATGAAGGTGTAAAAGACATCAGTTACATTAAGGTTACCACATTAGGGATATTACTCAATATATAGTCTCAATGGAAGTGAATGAGACAGTTCGTTCCACTCCGTTGAGTCAATCATTTTATTTCAATAGCTCAGTGCCAATGGAATTGTTTCATATCAAGGGTTCCAGGGAAGGTGAACTCAAAGTATAGTAAAATAAATAAGGGCTTGACTACACAAAGCAGCAAGGCATACTTCAAAGGTGTGATTTTTAAAGTGCACTAACATGTTGTACATCGTTGGTTCACGTAGACCCTTTTGGTGCATGCTAAAGGTTCCACAGTGCTTACATGGACCAATTATGCACAACACGTTAGTGCACTTTAGCAATCATACCCCCATCTGGCATATGAGCTTACTGTGTATACAAGCCCTAAATAGTATGTGGTGAAACATATCTACTGCACATTCCCATAGGTCCTTTTAAAACTTCTGTACTTAAAGATTAAATAAACTATACATACTTTGGGTCCACGAGGATCTAGAATCTGTTATCCCATACATATCATGTATCTACAGTTTTTGTTTAAAAAAATTACATTCATCAGTAGCTTGATGAATTATGTAATTAAAATGCACACAAGGGAGGTGCAAGGAAGATGGGGGTTAGAGGATGAGACAAGGGATCTTGTAGGAAAACCCCAAGAAACAGATCTGATCTTCTTCTTAAACTATGTTTTTCAGTTTGTTAGCTGAGATTTTCCTATTAGTATAGATAATTACAGCCACACATTTTCCTTTAATTCTAATGATGAAAGGTGTGTGTCTAAATCCCCTGCATTGCTTTAAAAACCTCAGCAGTGGTTTTGGTAAAAGAACAGAAAGGGATGTGAATTTTGGGCACTAGCTCAGCATGTCCCATGCTGAGAGTTTTAATGGCCTTTTATATTCCATAGGAATTTTCTGCAGTGACATGGGGAAAAGGGGAAATATTCCCTCTTAATATCTGTTCAACTCTGAAAGCCTGCGTAATTTGGATACCAACATCCATGACATACACCTTTGTATCAATGAAAATAGGCCCAAAGTGCTTCTTGTCAACTTTTTTCTTTTCTCTTAAAATGAGAACAAAAGAGAAATTTAAACTACTAACTGTGTTTTTAGTGTTCTTTCCAAAGTACGTGTGTCAATTTTGTCCCCAGTTTTCAAAAATACTTAACCCTTGGTTCTACATTCCAAAATCAAAATACAATACTTTGTTTAAACAAAGGGGAGAAAAACAAACAAAGAAACAAATCCCCACACTTCAAAGCAGCAGTTTATAATGAAAGCATATGGTTGAAGCTAAATAAACCCTGCATAGAGATTTATTTTTTAAAAAACCTGAATAGTTGTTGCTCATCAAAAAGTATAGAGATTATATTGAACACCTACAAAAGATCAAAGAACTTTTCATTTTTATGTCAATGCTTCACTTTTAGCTTAACAAGTACATCAAATAAATTATTCTTTGGCTTTTATTTGAATGTGCAGTACAGTCATCAGTGCTCTAAAGCTAATCTGATTATGAAGGTTATTTTACTGTAGTAGTTCTAGCTCCTTTTCAGTGGAAGCTGTCAAAAATCAGTTTGTCTCATAACTTTAAAATGGAGAAACATAATAAGTGCTAATTTTATATTATTACCAGAGCGTGTTTACTGCACTTCTTTAAAAACATTTAAGACAGGAAAACCAAACAAATGGTACTCTGGCATTTGAAACAGGCAGGCATGTTGCTATTGCTAAATTACTGAAGAATTAGTAAAAGCCTAATCATCACCATGGGCAAAGATTGCAGGAAGCTGCAGGTACAGTAATTTCTTTCATTATTACTCTTTGGGCTTATGGAGTGAGAACAAGTGCCATGAGAATGCGACGTAAATAATACAGTACTTGAAAAATGTATAAGAAGGAAAAATTTACACAGAGGACAATTTCCTTCCCTTCCCCATTGTACTTCAGGTCTGTTTTTGTTCTATATAATTTTTTTAAGGTATGCACAAAACACCTTTTAGGTTTTCTATATCTACTTCAGGACAAAAAATTGGTTTTGTTTTTAGAATTAATTATTAGAAAATCATTTGTGAACATCAGTGAATTCCAAACCACTGACAGTTCTGATACAGTGTCTATGGTTTGGAATTTATTGAAATAAGTAAACATTTGAGGAAACAAGGACTTTCCCATATAGTGTTCATTTTCTCATGGTAACAAATATGGTAAAGTATTAAAAGCAGCATTTTGTTAGTTTGAAAAGCTTCCATTATATTCTTGAAAGAGAAAAGAGTTATCTTCTATCTCTGGAAGACTGCACTGGTTGACAAATTATGTTGTCCAAATTCCTTTTTCCAGTATATTGTGCCATATTAATATTTTATGTAAGCCCATTGAAATCAATGGATTTACATTAGAACTGAATTAAACCCCACTACTTAAAATCATATAAAAATAGCTTGGGTTTATTCCTGCTTCCGTTGAAGTCAGATTTTTTGATTTGTTAAAAATGTTAATCCAACATTGCCACACAACTGTATATAATACAAAATAATACTCAGGTTTTGCCCCATGCATTTTATTAATTATATTACTTAGCATCACATAAATTACAGATGTATCCTTTCTGTTCCTGTCTATCATTGTCCCAATATGACTGTATATTCCTCACAGTATATGTTCCCTTGTTTTCTCCAGTCGAGTTTTACATGATGCAGATCATAAGGTTTCCTTTAGTAAAGTATTATTCACCAGTATATTTGGATATTTTTGTTCAGCCTAAATGTTGATTTGCATAATTATAGCTTAATATTCCTGGCTGTAACGCCTTGCAGCACCCTAAACAATTCCTTTTCTTCCTTGATGTTTAAACCTTTTAAGTATTTGCTTGCATAAGCTTCAAATCTATTGAAAGATGAATTTTGAATTACTGATGTTGCTTTTATATACAGTGGAGTGTTCATTCCTCTGGGTTATGGGGTTTTTTTGGTTGGTTGGTTGGGGTTTTTTTGTGGTTACTCATATCAAAATCAATGACTAGGTTCGTGAAAAAGATAAAACCTGGTGTCTTAAAATGTGAATGCAAGTGCCCATAGTACAGCAAATGGTAAAGGGGCTAAGGTAGTTAGGTCTTTGCAAATTCTGTAAGGTCTATTTACAAATGCTTTGAGATCTGTATTCTGTAGTTTGGTTTGCAAGGGTTGGAAGCAAGCCAATCTGACCCGGTTTATTTGAAGTTTTGAGATTGTTAAACTCAATCTCCAAGAGGAACCTACCAGAAGTGCCCTCCACAACTGCCCTCCACCACTGCAGTCCTCTTGAGAGGTGGGGGAGGCTAGCTATTGAGAGGGAATATTGCTGGCTTCCCAGGAAAGAAAAACTTGCCTGTTTGCACTGAATGTTTGATGCATGAGCTGAGATTTCTAACATACATCAAAATTCCAATCTAACTACAGGAGTCATGGAGGTTCATTACTAATATTTCACATAGCTTCATTGGTAACCCATCTGTCCTCAAGAAAATTAGGAGTAAAAATGTCCTTAAATTGTTTTTAAGTGGGGGTGAGGGGTTTGGGGTACAATAGGGGGCTCTGGGCTGGGGCGGGGGTTGGCAGCACGTGAGGGCTGAGGGCTCTGGCTGGGGGTGTGGGCTCTGGGGTGGAGCCAGGGATGAGAGGTTTGGAGTGCGGGAGGGCACTCTGGGCTGGGGCAGGGGGTTGAGGTGCGGGAGAGGGTTTGGAGTGCGGGGTTCCGGCAGTGATTAACACAGCACTGAGGAAGCAGCTGCCAGGTACCTGCGACCTGTAGGTGGTCAGACAGCTCTGCGTGATGCATGCTGCCTCTGTGCCTGCAGGCATCACCCTCCCTTCCTCCCCACCGGCGCTGTGGGCAGGGGCAGTTTGTGGAGCCTCCCAGTCCCTGGCCACCCCAGCCCTTAAGGGCCACAGGAACCTGGCGGCTACTTCCAGAAGCTGCACGGAGCTAGAGCAGGCAGGGAGCCTGCCTTAGCCCTAGGCCTCTGACTGGAGCCACCAGGGTCCCTTTTCAACCAGACGTTCCAGTCAAAAACCAGACTCCTGGTAACTCTATTGTTAACCCTCTAACAGGGAAGCATAGGGAATGTTAAATATAGCAAGGGGAAATTGGGAGGGAAAAATAATTTCTTCTATTTTAATTGTATGTTTTGAATGTTGTTTTGATTTTAGCCAAACTGTTTTAATTAAGTTGTCCTAACTAGTCTGATTCACCAACTTTTCTTTACATGTAGTAATGGGGAAAGAGTCATTTATATGTTGCTATTCTCAGTTTTGTATTTTCTTGTAACAGGGTTTTTTTTTTTTTAAATCTATACACTTAACTGCATGATTGGTTAATCAGTTAGCCTGCTGGCTAACAGTGATTTCAGCAGAGAAAGAGTCTGCTTGGATTCCAACTGAAGATTCTTACAAGCAAGTGGAGGGAAGATGTTGTTTTAGACTCAGCAGACTGGATAGACTTGGTGATCAAAGACTCTGATTGAGATTTAGGTGAACCCAACCTAAGCTTTTGGGAATTCTCAGTTTCTGCTCACTGTGTTTCTGTGGGGACTGAACTGTTCAGATTTTAATTTCTTTTATTTATTTTTATGTACAACTGTGAAAGTAATGTCCGTGGATTATAAAATAGCCATGTTAGGCTGTATAATTCGATTTTTTTTATCATAAGATTTTATAAAGTTGTTTAATTAAATTCATTTCTTTAGTTCCTGTGGGGATTTGAATGTGGGGAAGTTGACCCAGTACAATCCTTGCTGAAAATCCTTAGAGAATGAACTCTGGGTCTCCAGCTACTTTTCTATGGGAGTTGGGATTTTTTTTGAGGCACTGGAGAAGGGCAATGAAGTGAACTCTAGCTCACCCAAAGATTACAATATTACATGGTAGCTTTGCAGTTTAACAGTATTGGCAATTTCTTCAACAGGATGAGCAGAAGGGTTAATGCAGGCAATGTCTGTGGGATACTGGCAGCGCCCTTCCAGGAAGGATGCCAATATTTGACTGCACTGTGTGACCTCTAGCCGAATATATCATCCTTAATTTTCATAAATATGAAAACTCATTTAAAATGTGGATGAGGAGAGTACGTTTATTATTTTAGTTATTTGTATTTTGTTTACATACAATGAAATATTCCAAGAGCTGTGAAATTAGCTAATTAGATGTAAACATTTTAAAATACCTTAATTTCTAAAGTTTTGTTATTTTCTTCACTTAAAAAAACCAAAATGTAGCAGCCCTGAAGCACATTTTTCTTTTCCTTATTCTGCATACACTTTAGCTCTTGGCATCATTTAAATGAGAGGACAGTTATGCAGCTCTTATTCAGACTGTGTAAACTTGGTATTTTGCCATTCAGCAGTCAGGCACAGTTTTTTGCTTTGTTAAAGTTGTGCCTATGAAAGGTATTCATCCACTAGAAATTACTTGGAAAGAAATAGATGAAAAATTGCAAATAGGAGTACATATTTATCTGTGTAAGCTAGAGCTGCCTGTGTTAATGACTCTTGCTTTTTTCCTACATTTGTTTAAAAGCGTTCTGAAGGCCCTTGCTCAAATATTCATCTAAAACTAATTTTTGGCCTGTGGTTAGAGGTTGAAAACTTGGAAGTAATTCCCATGCCCTGGTGTAAAGCTTATCTTTTGATCTGATGTCAGGGATCATCTTTCCCCACAGTGGAAAGGACCTGGTTTGACTGTCTGCCTTTGGAAACTGATGCAACCAGTTTGTTTTCAAATTACTCTAATAAACCACATTGTGCATCTGAAAAACTACCCTGTCTGTAGCCTGGTGGTGCAACCTGTTAATCATCTTTTTGTCCTTCACTGTCAGTGTAGGGACCCCTAAACGTGCTTTTTCACAGTTTTATCCTGACAAGTAGCCACTTTATTCTGATGACTTGTGACAGGTGAAAGAAGAGGCAAAAGGCTAGAGGACTGGTGGTGAAAATTTAATGACAAATTTGACAGACGGAGGCACAAGCTGTTTTGAATTTTTGAAGATTGGACGTCTTTCTAAAAGATATGCTCTATTTCAAGCAGAAGTTATGAGCTGGTGCAGAAATCACTAGGTGAAATTCTATTGCCTGTGTTATGCAGATGTGTAAAGCCACCTTCCTGGAACTGTGTGCTAAGCTGGCCCCAGACCTGCTGTGAAAGGACACCAGAATGAGAGCTGCCCTCTCAGTAGAGAAGTGTGTGGCAATCGCTGTCTGGAAACTGGTGACTCCAGACTGCTACCGGTTTGTCTCAAAACAATTTGGAGTGGGGAAGTCCACCACTGGGGCTGTATTAATGCAAGTGTGCAGGGCAATAAATCGCATCCTGCTACAAAGGACCTTGACTGTGGGAAATGTGCACAAAATAGTGGATGGCTTTGCAGAGATGGGTTTCCCTAACTGTGGAGGGGCAATAGATGGCATACGCATTCCAAATTTAATACCAGACCACCTTGTAGCAGAGTACATCTATAGGAAGGGGTACTTCTCCATGGTGTTGCAGGCGCTTGTGGATCACCATGGACGTTTCAGACATCAACGTGGGGTGGTCTGGAAAGGTGCATGATGCACACATCTTCAGGAACACTGGCCTGTACAGAAAGCTGCAAGCAGGGACTTTCTTTGCAGACCACAAGATTACAGTGGGGGATGTGGAAATGCCCATAATGATCCTGGGAGATCCAGCTTACCCCTTACAGCCCTGGCTCATGAAACCTTACACAGAACAACTAAACATTATTAAGGAGTGTTTCAACAACTGGCTGAATAGGTGCCAGATGACAGTTGAATGTGCTTTTGGTAGATTAAAGGCACGGTAGTGTTGCCTTTATGGGAAGTTAGACCTTAATGAGGAGAATATTCCCATGGTCATAGCTGTGTGCTGCACTTTGCATAATGTCTGTGAATCTAAGGGTGAAATGTTTTTTTGGGGTGGAGCGCTGAGGCAGAGCGCTTGGCTGCTGAGTTTGAGCAGCCAGATACCAGGGCTGTCGGAGGAGCCCAGAGGGTGGCAATTGAAATCAAGGATGCTTTGAGGAAGCACTTTGACAATGAGCAACAGCAATTTATATCTTTAGAGTAGCCACCATGGTGCATTCCTTGTTTTTTTCCCTAGGAGGCTAACTTGACATTAGGGACTGAATATCTCAGTAAGAAAATTATTAAAATGCCAGTACATGTACTTGTAGTGATTGCAATGTGAATTTGTAGAAACAAAATAAAGATGATTTATCATTATAAAACTTTGCTTTTATTGGTCAAGAAAAAGCACAGTGACACTCACCAAAACACAGATGCTTGCTGGGAAAGGAGGCACCCTCAGAGGACAGACCTTCACAATTGTGTGTACATCCGCTGTCATTGTGAAAGTCGCATTGCAGTGTGTATGCACTCACAGTTTTGTTGCCAAAAGGCAGTTTTTGGAGACAAAACTTGGTAAGGTAGACAAAGCCTAAGTTTGGCTGTCGTTTGCAAGTTTAAGTAGGCACACACTTATTCCTTCTACTCCAAATCTAGGGATCATGCTACAATCTGTTTCTCTTCAGACCCTCTGTTCCTCTTTGAATGCTTCCAATTTTTAAACCCTTTCAAATTCTTCAAATTACCCGTGCAGGTTTCAAGCTGGGATCTTACCCGCAACCCCTCAGCTGGATCCCATATTGCTGGAAGTGCACTTCAAAGGAGTTAATACCCTGCATTGTCTGTTTGGGTACCAGCAATTGTGCCCTATCTAGAGCCATTGTTTTGGTTCCTGCAGGATTTAAATTTGTTAGCTTTTAGCCAATAATGCAATAACCACCAGCCAGATAGATAGATATAGCATTCATAGAAATTAATGCAGATAATTCCCACATTCTTTTTCAGCTATTTTGGATACAATATATACTATATATTGTGGATTATTACCCCTTTTTGTCCACAGTAATGGGTAGTTGCTGATGTCTATCTATGAATAAAGGTTCCCTTTGGCTTTAGCACATACTTGCTCTATATAGTGAGTGTAAGCTTAATTTCCAAAAATTAGTGACACACATTCTGTTCAAAAAGAATGAAAGAAAATAAGGATATTGGAACTGCTAACCAGAATAGAACAATGGCTCATCTTGTTCAGTATTCTTTTCTCTGGCGTCGGCCAATGCCAAATACTGCAGATGAAAGCAATTTTTTCCAGACCCCATCTGGTAATCAGTTTATGCCATGGTGCTTCTAGTTTTGACAAAATGTGTTCTTGGCAATGTTGCACTTGTTTTTCTCTGTGATCTCTCTGAGGCCTGTAAACCTTACTACTTAAAAAGAAATGACTCTATCTCTATAGTTGTTCTTTTGAGCCTCTGTCTTTGAATGTTCTTCAGTTTCCATAATTTGCCTTTCTTTGATAACCTTGAGTAATATATTAGTCACTGTTTAAAAGTGGTTGTTGTTTGAACAGTAATGTTTACAGTGCAACAGTTCAACATGCAGTAGAGATTCCTTACAGCTGTGGACAAGTTCCTGTGAGGAATCTGATCCTCTTCTGTATGTACTAGGACCACACTTCCCTGTGTTCTGAATGAGCCCACAATAAGAACTGGGAGGCTCTTTAATGGGGGTTATGAAAGATTTTCAGGGTAGCAAGATTTTAAATCCATTATACATTACAATACATACTTTTAGCATAGTGCTGATGTAGCAACTGAGATTACTTTCAAGAAATTGCAATTGAAAAGATTGCTTTTATAGTTTTAGCCATACATTTATTTTTAAAATCCATTTGAATATTCTTTAGTAAAAGCAGAGACATTATTATTGCACAGTTAAAATCTCAGGCAAGAAAAGTGAAAGTTAAGGTTTCAACAGCTATGTTAACTCATTCTTTATACTTTATATAACCCCAAAACTGCAAAAGGGGTTTTGTTTCTGTGCTTGTGGCACCTTAGAGACTAACAAATTTATTAGAGCATAAGCTTTCGTGAGCTACAGCTCACTTCATCAGATGCATTTGGTGGAAAAAACAGAGGGGAGATTGATATACGTACACAGAGAACATGAAACAATGGGTTTATCATACACTCTGTAAAGAGAGTGATCACTTAAGATAAGCCATCACCAGCGGGTGGGGGGGAGGGGAAGGAGGAAAACCTTTCATGGTGACAAGCAAGGTAGGCTATTTCCAGCAGTTAACAAGAATATCTGAGGAACAGTGGGGGGTGGGGTGGAGTGGGGGGAGAAATAACATGGGGAAATAGTTTTACTTTGTGTAATGACTCATCCATTCCCAGTCTCTATTCAAGCCTAAGTTAATTGTATCCAGTTTGCAAATTAATTCCAATTCAGCAGTCTCTTGTTGGAGTCTGTTTTTGAAGCTTTTTTGTTGAAGGATAGCCACTCTTAGGTCTGTAATCGAGTGACCAAAGAGATTGAAGTGTTCTCCGACTGGTTTTTGAATGTTATAATTCTTGACATCTGATTTGTTTCCATTTATTCTTTTACGTAGAGACTGTCCAGTTTGACCAATGTACATGGCAGAGGGGCATTACTGGCACATGATGGCATATATCACATTGGTAGATGCGCAGGTGAACGAGCCTCTGATAGTGTGGCTGATGTGATTAGGCCCTATGATGGTGTCCCCTGAATAGATATGTGGACAGAGTTGGCAACGGGCTTTGTTGCAAGGATAGGTTCCTGGGTTAGTGGTTCTGTTGTGTGGCGTGTGGTTGCTGGTGAGTATTAGCTTCAGATTGGGGGGCTGTCTGTAAGCAAGGACTGGCCTGTCTCCCAAGATCTGTGAGAGTGAGGGGTCGTCCTTCAGGATAGGTTGTAGGTCCTTGATGATGCGTTGGAGAGGTTTTAGTTGGGGGCTGAAGGTGATGGCTAGTGGCATTCTCCTATTTTCTTTGTTGGGCCTGTCCTGTAGTAGGTGACTTCTGGGTACTCTTCTGGCTCTGTCAATCTGTTTCTTCACTTCAGCAGGTGGGTATTGTAGTTGTAGGAATGCATGATAGAGATCTTGTAGGTGTTTGTCTCTGTCTGAGGGGTTGGAGCAAATGCGGTTATATCGTAGAGCTTGGCTGTAGACAATGGATCGTGTGGTATGATCTGGATGAAAGCTAGAGGCATGTAGGTAGGAATAGCGGTCAGGAGGTTTCTGATATAGGGTGGTGTTTATGTGACCATCGCTTATTAGCACCGTAGTGTCCAGGAAGTGGATCTCTTGTGTGGACTGGTCCAGGCTGAGGTTGATGGTGGGATGGAAATTGTTGAAATCATGGTGGAATTCCTCAAGGGCTTCTTTTCCATGGGTCCAGATGATGAAGATGTCATCAATGTAGCGCAATAATAAATGATAAATGATAAACGCATTGTTTCATGTTCTCTGTGTGTGTATATCAATCTCCCCTCTGTTTTTTCCACCAAATGCATCCGATGAAGTGAGCTGTAGCTCATGAAAGCTTATGCTCTAATAAATTTGTTAGTCTCTAAGGTGCCACAAGTACTCCTTTTCTTTTTGCGAATACAGACTAACACGGCTGCTACTCTGAAACCTGTTTCTGTGCTTGTGTGCTCTTTAATTTTGCGCCGTGCTTTGACTGCATGGTGGTAGTTTATACACTAAAAAAAACGAACATAACATTTGTTAATACCCACAAGAATTCAATGTCAGAAAGAGACAAAGCTTGACAGATTTCAGGCAAAAGAGTAAAAATTTTGGAAAGTTACAAACATACAAAAGTAGTGTTAAAATGGGGAAAACTAGTTTGCCTTTTTAGCAAGATCTATGAGATGTCCGCTGGAAAATAATATCATGAATAATGTAACTTGCAAAATTAGGACATTTATAATTAATATTTGATTGCTTAAAAATAAAGTTATGGTCAATCCCAGCTGTGCTTACTGGCTAAATTAAAGTAGCTGGTCTGCCTTCTGGAGTGCTATGTTTTTTACATCTATTGAGAGGTTTCCCTGCTTGACCTAAGAGGATATTTTCTCACTAGACTCAATATTGAGAAATAAAAACAAAATATGTAAATAAAATATACCCAAAAGCAAAAAATTAATTTCCAACACAGATGGGTTTCAGGAGGTCTGCTGCCAAAGATTTTAAAATTCTTGTGCCAGGGGGCACTTTGTTTGCAACAGAGAGAAAATGTACCCTATTACTCTCATGAAATTATGAATTTCACTCAGCAAACAATCATCATATGGGCCATTTTAAATGAAGGTACAAGCAATGACGATCTGATTCTTATACCCTTGGGCGAATCATGGATTTAATCTGTGTTGCTTCCTGTCATCCCCACTCCCATGCCCCAAACATGAAGTAGGTAAGTAAAAGGGTCGTAACTTAATAAACATTATACTTCAGATAAACATTAAATGCAATTCTCTCTCTACATAGTAGAAGCATATGTTACTGAAAACTAACCTTTCCAGCCAAGATGATACTCCCACACATATCTCTTTGAACTCATGTCAGTAGTTCCATTTCATTTAGTAAGGATTTCACTCCATCCCAGGTTCTGCCGCTCCCTTTATTCTTCATGGCTTCCTGAGCTAATGCAATCCTGTTCGGTTTGACATCATATTTTCCAACTGTCAATGGCAAGAGTAGAGCAGCAGGGCACCAGTGGAAGTGTGTATGCGCATGTGTGTGTTTAACGGGCTTTGTGAATGAGACTTATAGTGTACGTTGGGTCTTCCCTTGGGTCTGTGGAATGTTTTGCAGAGTTCAGCTGCCCCACTCCCCAGACCTGTCAAACTCATGACCTTTTAATTGTAAATGATTCCCCAGTTTAACCATTAGTTATGCTAAACCAGCCTTTGGGGCCCATGCAGACTGCAGCTCGACTCTCCCTCCTGCACTGAAGTTTCTTTGTACTTTTCAACATTTTAAAGTTATTTTACCAGTCTTTCTGTTGACGACTCTTCAATGTGTGTGTGGATCACTAAGGAAAAAAGTTATTCCTATTGATTTATCTGTGAAGATCACTGGTTACTCACAGTCTGATAAAGCCATCCAAAGCTGGACCTATGAAATCATCAGCCATGTGCTGCACAAGTTCTGAGATTCCTAGGTGGAGTAGGTGCTGGCCAGGCTGCTAATACTGGCACTAGGGATACCACAGGCTCCCCCTGGTTGGTAGCCAACAGCATACAGCTGAGCCATTATTCTGCCGATTAGCTATAAGGAGGACAACTGAATTGCATGAGAAGCATTGTGATCTAGGAGAAAAGCATTGCAGAGAGTGCAAGGGATGCCTTAGCAGCTACTCTGATACTGAATCTTTCTGTGGCCTGGTCAAACCATGTAACTTTTCTTCCTTATTTTTACTTATTAGATGTCAATAATTATCAACGTTCATAGTTGTGTTGTGAGCATCAATTAGTTATAGTTGTGTTGCTATATAAGTCCCTAGGAATAGAGGAGTGGGAAGAGAAAAAAGGAACACAAGTGAGAGCAGGGAACTCAGAAACATGAAAAAGGGGACAGAGCTCACAGGAGAAGGGGGAGCAACATGAAACTAACACCATACAATGGGGAAAAAGCATAGGTGAACAGAGGATGTCATGATTATGAAAAATTTTAAGTTAGAGGACTGGTGATTCTATTATTCAGAGAATAAGGACACAGGCCACACTGGAATGAGAAAAGAAAAATGATATCAAGGGAAAGAAAAGAACTTAAAGGAATGGAATGTATTAAGACTTGCATAATTTATTGTAGTTGTGAGAAATAATTTTGTATCTAATTTGGGGGAAAAAGAAAGGCGGAACGGTTTGGTAGCAAGGCTATTTTGGACAATTTTGGTATATTAATATAATTGGATATTCTGCTTCTTCGTTTAAACAACTGGAGAAAAGACAGAAAAAAACCAGCCTCAAAGTCACCAGAGTGCACATAATATCCACAGGTGCATTGGGGCCTAGAAGGGACCTAGATCTCTCATTTATTTGGAAAATTGTCCTTTGATTTGTTTAAATGTTGCCTATCACCAGTACAAACAGCTGGGATCTGCTTCTCCTGAAAAAGAGAAACCTGGCAGTTGCCTGAAAAATCTCCTTCCCCCACTGCACCAGTGACTTGATAGATTTTATAGGTTTGGGGTTTTTTTAAATAAAATAGAGAGTTAGTCACTGATTCGTATGTAAACTTCTCCAAGCAGAGCTGGCCTTAGCATTTTATAGTGAGATTATGAAACAATTTCTTAAGATCACCTTACTGCTCCCCATGCTCACCTTCCAAAACAAAAACTGGCTTCTGTTCTATGGGATAGCGATGTTATACACAGGTCCAGCCAAAAGATTTTGGACTGTGTCACTGAGATGGCTCTTTTGGTGCCCCCAAATTTCAATCCCACCCTTTTAAAGCAATTTTATCCACAGTCCTATACACTTCCATTGACTCTTTCACACCAAATTCTTACAGTAGTATCTCAGAATCTGCTACCTGATGGTTATTCAGTATTTTTTCTTATAAGAAAGAGAAGTAAATGGCTTTTAAAGTTCAATTGATGCAATTGAATCTATCAAGGAATGATTTAAGAGACTGACAAACTCATATAGATAGATAGATAGATTAGATAGATAGATAGATAGATATAAAACTTTTTAATAACTAATTCCTTGAACTCTTCTCCAAGTACTGCTCCTTCACGGGACTAGACATTGTGAATCTTGTTTTACTTTTGATTTGTTCTATCTAGATCAGAAGTGGGCAAACTAGGCCTGAGGGCCACATCTGGCCCATGGGACCCTCTGGCCTGGCCCCTGAGCTCCTGGCCTGGAAGGCTAGCCCCCAGCCTCTCCCCCACTGCCTCAGCTCTGGGAGGGGGGGCTGCAAGCTCCTGGGGCAGCACAGCTGCAGAGCCTCAGCCTGACCTGAAGCGCTGTGCTGTGCGGCGGCGCAGCTGTAGCTATAGGTAAGGGGGAAGGGAAGTTTGAGGGGGTGGTCAGGGGGCAGGGGTGTGGATATGGGTCAGGGCACTCAGAAGATGGGGAACAGGGGGGTTGAATGGGGCAGGGGTCCCGGGAGGGCAGTCAGGAAGGAGAGGAGGAGTTGGATGGGATGGTGGGGGGGCTGACAGGGAGCAGGGGGGTTGATTGGGGTAGGAGTCCCGGAGGGGGGCTGTCAGGGGTTGAGAAACAAGGGGCAGGTCAGATAGGGGTCGGGGGGCCAGTCCACGTCTGGCAGTTTGGGGAGGCACCTCCATACAATTTTGGAAACCTAACGTGGCCCTCAGGCCAAAAAGTTTGCCCGCCCCTGATCTAGATTCTGCAGCTTCTTTAACCTTGAATTACTTATCTGAATCTCAATCTAAAATAGAAGTCCCCTTTGAGATGAGATTAGGAATGATTATCAAAATGGACAGAGAATTTGTCCTGTGTCACCTGACTGGGGCTTGAGATCAGATAAGGAGAAAGTTGGGAAAAGAAAAGTCCATTGGATTGACAGTTACAAAAGACTCCAAGTTTCTACCTTTTATGATTGTATTAAAAAAACTGGTGGAAAATAGTATTAAATATGTACATATTTTGATAAAATATATTTGAATGTATGCCATCATGTGTTTGTTCCTGGAGGAAGCATTGTAAGAGCTGAATAAAACGAGTGTCATTCTAATATTCTTGCTATAAATCAGGAGAAACTACAGAAATCAATTGTAAACTATAAATTGGTTGTCAACAGCATATTTTCTGCCTAGGTTTATTTAGAGCTATGTGAAAATACAACAAGCTAATTCTGTAATGATAGGCAAAATCCATTATTTATTTCCGGGGTGCCCAACGTGCGACCCCCAAGCTGTACACAGCCCCGCAGAGCATTTCATAAGGCCTGTGGCCTGCTTCAACACAATATACTAACAACCGATTCATTAGAGTTTTGTCATCATGTTTACATCATTTTAGTTTACCCAACTGTGTGTAAGACAATACAGTACATAGAAACAACCTATCTAAATACATATGAAACAAGCTGAACTTAAAATAGAAATCAGTACAGATGACTTTAAGTCTTATTAAAATATGTAGAATCTGTTTGGCCCACAGAAGGTTGTGCTTAGGTTTATGTGGCCCTCCTGTGTAATAAGATTGGACACCACTGATTTTTACTTTATTTATGAGTGTCATTGTGCTTGAAGGGCCCAAATCTGTCCCCATAGAACTTGAGAGAAAATTTAACCTAATTTGGAATGTGAAAATTTAACCTAATTTGGAATATAGGGAGGGATTTAAATTACAGTCATTAAAATCCATGGTGGCTTATTTTTACATTGGCCCATGGCTTTGTAGATTTGTCAACATGGGTGATTATTAAATATCTTATCCAGATACTAGCCTTAATTTAAAGTGAGCAGCCTTGTTGGAGACGAGATATTATATGCTATTTAATTGTTTTATCCATTGTTAGGGTCAGAAATGTATGCTTATTACACCAAACAATGTAGGTTTGGAGATATATCCCCTATGTGCTTGGGCCACACACCAAGTGAGAGCACAGTTATGGTCTTGTGGATAGAGCATTGCCCTGGGACTATAATTAACCATTAGCCACAGACTTCCTGTGTGTCCTTGGACAAGTTAGTTAATGTACCCTGTGCCTTAGTTCTCCATGTGTTAAATGGGGGTAATATTTCTCCATCTTTCTGGAGTGTTGGGTGGATAAAATCTACTAGTGATTTTAAGGTACTAGGGTGATGACCATGTCAGTAACCAAGTAAAGACTCTAATTGATTTAACTGGGCTTTGGATCAGGCCTTAAGCTCACTTTTCCCTGCAAAGGAGAATGTACTCAACCATCTAAACATTTTTCAGATAAGATTCTGAGCTGAACTTGATTTGATTTGAGGCTTCATAGCTGTCTAGTGGTCCATTCTGCAATACGTCCCTTTGTGTATGTAATGTGTACTACAATGACTGGCACTAGTATTAGGATTGTTGGAATCTAATGGTAGTCTTGTGATCTGCCCATTCCAGAGGAAATAGTTAAGAGGTTTATGCACAAGGAAAAGGATTTTAAAATGATTTTGCTCCAAGAAAAAATGGGCAATCTTGCATAGCTCCGTTCTCTAATAAAATGCCCATTGACCTGTGAAAGACTTAAAAGCTGACAAAGCCATCCTTCTTTAGCAGATTTCTAGGAGGGCTTTGTTTTTGCCCTGTGAGGAGTATGCTTTAAGTTGAATAGGAAGAGTTTATTTCTAATCATGACAAAATCATTATATTTGCTTGTAGCATTCAATAACTTACCACGTCTTTTGGGTCAAAAAAAGAAAAAACAATGTAATACTTTCAGTCTGACGTTTAATTCTGCTCCTAGCAATAGCCCCATCTGATTTAATGCCAACTATAATCTAGGAAATGAACTGCTAAAATATCATGGAAGTAAAGCAGATAATTTCAAAAAGAAAAGGAGTACCGGTGGCACCTTAGAGACTAACAAATTTATTAGAGCATAAGCTTTCGTGAGCTACAGCTCACTTCATCGGATGCATTTGGTGGAAAAAACAGAGGAGAGATTTATATACACACACACAGAGAACATGAAACAATGGGTTTATCATACACACTGTAAGGAGATTTCAGAGTAGCAGCCGTGTTAGTCTGTATTCGCAAAAAGAAAAGGAGTACGTGTGGCACCTTAGAGACTAACAAATTTATTAGAGCATAAGCTTTCGTGAGCTACAGCTCACTTCATCGGATGCATTTGGTGGAAAAAGCAGAGGAGAGATTTATATACGCACACACACAGAGAACATGAAACAATGGGTTTATCATACACACTGTAAGGAGAGTGATCACTTAAGATGAGCCATCACCAGCAGCGGGGGGGGAAGGAGGAAAACCTTTCATGGTGACAAGCAGGTAGGCTAATTCCAGCAGTTAACAAGAATATCAGAGGAACAGTGGGGGGTGGGGTGGGAGGGAGAAATACCATGGGGAAATAGTTTTACTTTGTGTAATGACTCATCCATTCCCAGTCTCTATTCAAGCCTAAGTTAATTGTATCCAGTTTGCAAATTAATTCCAATTCAGCAGTCTCTCGTTGGAGTCTGTTTTTGAAGCTTTTTTGTTGAAGTATAGCCACTCTTAGGTCTGTGATCGAGTGACCAGAGAGATTGAAGTGTTCTCCAACTGGTTTTTGAATGTTATAATTCTTGACGTCTGATTTGTGTCCATTCATTCTTTTACGTAGAGACTGTCCAGTTTGGCCAATGTACATGGCAGAGGGGCATTGCTGGCACATGATGGCATATATCACATTGGTAGATGCGCAGGTGAACGAGCCTCTGATGGTGTGGCTGATGTGATTAGGCCCTATGATGGTATCCCCTGAATAGATATGTGGACAGAGTTGGCAACGGGCTTTGTTGCAAGGATAGGTTCCTGGGTTAGTGGTTCTGTTGTGTGGTGTGTGGTTGCTGGTGAGTATTTGCTTCAGATTGGGGGGCTGTCTGTAAGCAAGGACTGGTCTGTCTCCCAAGATCTGAGAGAGCGATGGCTCGTCCTTCAGGATAGGTTGTAGATCCTTGATGATGCGTTGGAGGGGTTTTAGTTGGGGGCTGAAGGTGATGGCTAGTGGCGTTCTGTTGTTTTCTTTGTTGGGCCTGTCCTGTAGTAGGTGACTTCTGGGTACTCTTCTGGCTCTGTCAATCTGTTTCTTCACTTCAGCAGGTGGGTACTGTAGTTGTAGGAATGCATGATAGAGATCTTGTAGGTGTTTGTCTCTGTCTGAGGGGTTGGAGCAAATGCGGTTATATCGTAGCGCTTGGCTGTAGACAATGGATCGAGTGGTATGATCTGGATGAAAGCTAGAGGCCTACAAGATCTCTATCATGCATTCCTACAACTACAGTACCCACCTGCTGAAGTGAAGAAACAGATTGACAGAGCCAGAAGAGTACCCAGAAGTCACCTACTACAGGACAGGCCCAACAAAGAAAACAACAGAACGCCACTAGCCATCACCTTCAGCCCCCAACTAAAACCCCTCCAACGCATCATCAAGGATCTACAACCTATCCTGAAGGACGAGCCATCGCTCTCTCAGATCTTGGGAGACAGACCAGTCCTTGCTTACAGACAGCCCCCCAATCTGAAGCAAATACTCACCAGCAACCACACACCACACAACAGAACCACTAACCCAGGAACCTATCCTTGCAACAAAGCCCGTTGCCAACTCTGTCCACATATCTATTCAGGGGATACCATCATAGGGCCTAATCACATCAGCCACACCATCAGAGGCTCGTTCACCTGCGCATCTACCAATGTGATATATGCCATCATGTGCCAGCAATGCCCCTCTGCCATGTACATTGGCCAAACTGGACAGTCTCTACGTAAAAGAATGAATGGACACAAATCAGACGTCAAGAATTATAACATTCAAAAACCAGTTGGAGAACACTTCAATCTCTCTGGTCACTCGATCACAGACCTAAGAGTGGCTATACTTCAACAAAAAAGCTTCAAAAACAGACTCCAACGAGAGACTGCTGAATTGGAATTAATTTGCAAACTGGATACAATTAACTTAGGCTTGAATAGAGACTGGGAATGGATGAGTCATTACACAAAGTAAAACTATTTCCCCATGGTATTTCTCCCTCCCACCCCACCCCCCACTGTTCCTCTGATATTCTTGTTAACTGCTGGAATTAGCCTACCTGCTTGTCACCATGAAAGGTTTTCCTCCTTCCCCCCCCTGCTGCTGGTGATGGCTCATCTTAAGTGATCACTCTCCTTACAGTGTGTATGATAAACCCATTGTTTCATGTTCTCTGTGTGTGTGTGTATATAAATCTCTCCTCTGCTTTTTCCACCAAATGCATCCGATGAAGTGAGCTGTAGCTCACGAAAGCTTATGCTCTAATAAATTTGTTAGTCTCTAAGGTGCCACACGTACTCCTTTTCTTTTTACTGTAAGGAGAGTAGATTGTTTCCCTGAATTCCATTGTTTAGTTATTTTTAAAGGATCCTATTCATTGTAACCCTGTTAATATATGGTGTAGTCCTGAATCAGAATCAGTACTGCCGCGGTAACATGTAACATACTAATTGCTATTGATGACTAAAACCCCTCTATAAATTAATACTACATTAATAAGTCACCATTTGCATCTGAATTACAAAATGTATCTCTCAAGTGTACCATCTTTAGAGCTATGGTATGGGATGAAGATATTTTCCCAAGTTGAGAAACTGAAGTGGTATAACATTCTCACAGAAGTATGACGAGGAATAATTAGCCAATGTTTGAAAAGCACATCAAAAATTAGAAGTCTTATAGAGTGGTTTCCTTTAAAACCTTTTCTAGTTTGACTTTTCAATTGGATTGTTTCTGCAGTTCCCTTTACTAAATATAGGGACTAGCTGGGGAATACTGCAAATCCATGAATACTGCAATGACCCTAATTATTTGCAAATGTAATTATAAAAATTGTAATGTTGACCTCTGAGGTTGATGCAGTACATTCTTACTGGAGTAAATGGAACTTAAGGTTCAAAAATATTATATTTTAGAAAGTGTTTTTACATTTCAGATACAAATTTGGCTCTAGTTTAGTTTTTACAGTTATGATGGGAATGTGACAGACTGACAATCTCCTGTAACATCCTGAATAGACCTTATGGAATTAAGACAAACCTTATAGAATTAGGGTTAATACCTTTGGTATCCATTGTATTAAAAATGCAGTTGTGTATGTGTTGTTGTGGAATTGCATGTATTTCCCTGGAAAGTTTAAATTGGAGAACATAAGGGTCTGATTAGGCAAATTCACTCCGTTTGTAACATCGCCAGAGAAACCACCTCACTGGAAAGGTTTGCATATATTAGTTCAAACTGGATTTCCAACAGACAAAGCTGTTTTAAACAGACCATCTTCCTGATCCAGCAAGTGGACAGGACCCTGATCCTCGGACAGCCCCAGGGTTGAAAGGATTGGACCTGCCAGAATACTTTGTAGTGTTGGGGTTAATTCTGGTAAACCTGTTAGTTCTTTTATTGTTTTTAATATGTTTTCTCTGTAACGTGTTTTACCTTAAGAATAAAGTAGGCTTGCATAGCAGGGTAGCTTTTATATCTGTTCACAGTCACTGTTATCAGTCTCTGAAGAGAAAGCAAGCAGAGATCATCGAGCAAACTGATTGTTCTTGGGAAAATACATGTAAGGCAGGGAACTATGCAGTCTGGAAATACCCCTCAGAAGGGAGAGATTTGTCTTTCATGATGTCATCCCTTTTTTTAACCAGACTCAGTGTCCTGCACCTCATTATACAGTCTTTCAAAGTGAACAAAAACATTCTTTAATCTGAGCCTATTGGTTTTCTCTCTATAGAATCAGAGAACTTAATGTAAAACTGTTGCACATGCACTTTGTGATATGATTCAGGGATGACATAGTGAAAGACAAATTTCCAAGATCCAGATTATCCTCTGTATCTAGTCCAAATAAGAATTTGCTAATTTACAATGTTTCACAGTAATCACATTATAAAATGAAAGACAGACGCCATGAAAATACAGGGTTGCAATATTTCATGGAAGAGGCTCTGCTGACATCATGGAACACAACAGCATAGCTTGGTGGGTTTAGATGTAGAAGGAAATCCAGAAATTCAATGGGTGGCTATCCATTGTTGTTGTTTTTTAAAAAAAAAAATCAATAACTATGGACATTATCTTGAGATTGTCCAGCCTTGCCTGTTCTGAGATTGCAGCATAAGGTCTTATTGTGTTGTGATCCTGAAGTGTCATGTTTTTCACATTGCATGCTGGTTTATTTTCTTTAATTCACTATATGTGAATATATCCTGTTCATGTGATATTATTTCTTTATATTCATCTAGGCACTATCCCATATGCACAGACACCTACACAGGAATTTGTGCAAAATGTGTGCCAGGCTCTTTACACCACAAGCCTTTAAATAGCTTAAGAGTCCACAATAAGGTCAGGATATATTAAGAGTAAAAATGACAAGATTTCTACAAGGCACTGAAAATTGATTGGTGGTTGTCTTGTGATACTGCACATATTATTCATACATTTCTGATGTAAGTAGGGCTTTTGTTGTCTTTATAGCAAAGTATTTAGGGTTTCTTACTAGTACATAATCTCACAAATCTGCAGTCATTTCTGTGTAGAACTCCAGTCTCTTGCAATTTTGCAAGAATGTTTTATTTTTTCACATTTAACACACACACAAAACAAATCAAGCAGACATGTATTGATGCATGTGTGTGCTCAAATATATGTAGACACACAGTTATACAGCTATTACACGATCTATATTGAAGCTAGATTGAAAATCATTATAAATATTATATGGTCTGATTTTTTCAGTCTAGCCTCAAACTAGTCTCCTTTGAACATTTGCAGTGCATATAATTTTTAAGTATAATTTTGTGCCTGCAGTTATTTGTGAGTACAGTTTATCACTTAATTGATGCAAGTGATATTAAAGGGAGGTCTAGGTGGTTGAAAGTGTACAGTATATTAACTACTTCCACAGATAATTGTGCATGTGAACTGGAAATCCAGACTTCAAGAATTCTGCCCATGGTATATGGTGGGAATATCCATATGATAAATTGCATGCATTGTGAACATTTGCCAACCTCATTTGCACTTTGCTGATAATCTGTATCCTGCAGGACTACATTCCACACTTCTAAGTGGCTTCAAATAGCTGCCATTTGTTTAAAAATTACAATCTGCCACAAAAAATGTCTATTCAAAGATGGAATTTTCAGGACTCATTCTCCATCCTCAGCCCCCTCACCCTCCACAAAAGAATTACATGCAGTTGTAGTGCTGAATGGGAAACATTCAATTCTGCACCAAAGACAGGTTGAAAATAGAGTAACTTGCAAACTGTCAGGGATAGAGACAAGTATTTAGTACCATTGGACACGTGGGAATCTCACTCTTCCAGCATCAGCATAACATAAAAAGCCAACATTAACTCACAGTGTAGTCTATAATATCATAGCTATTCCTTTTCTATATATAGGGAAATTTTGTGGTATGCCAGACACCTCTATTCAATAATCATGGGCAATGATGACTTTTCGTAAAAAGTACAAATAGCACAAGGCTTTTGCTTCTCGCTCTCGTAAATTATAAGACATTATATTTCAAAATCACACCCTTATTTGCAGATACCAAAGCTAGTTTGGATACATTTTAGACACCTTTAGTTTTAAAAGTTATTTCACTTTGGCTCCCTCAGAGGTCTGTACATGTGGACTCAAGGCAAATGGAAGGATTAAAAAAAGATCCATACAGTTTAAAAACCATTCTAAACCATTTCTAATATAGACTATCTGTAGAATATGTGGCATATGCTACATAGGGAGGATACATGAAGTTGTAGAGTATCAAGCTTAGTAGCACTTGTTTCAAACAACCAGATAACTAGGGATTACCTAAGTAAAGCAATCTTCTCCAGTACATGCCAGTCATAGTTTTATACCACACATTAAATCAGGGGTGGGTGGGTTGGGGGGAAGTAATATAATAATTTCTCACTAGGAAAATATTCAAATCATGAGCACAAACAAGGCTGGCCAAACTGGGCTGCATGGGCTTGTCCCTTATTGTCATGGTAGCATGTGCTAGTGAAATCATTAGTACATGCAAATTTGTTCCTACCACCACCAAACTGCTCAATATGAAACATGAAGTTGGGAGTGGTGAAACTATCACAAAAGCTATGATAACAGATGGGAGTGTGCAATCCTGATCTATACAGCAGAGAACAGCTCTATAAGAGAGCCCAAAATATGCAAAAAGAAAAGGAGGACTTGTGGCACCTTAGAGACTAACAAATTTATTTGAGCCTAAGCTTTCGTGAGCTACAGCTCACTTCATCAGATGCATTCAGTGGAAAATACAGTGGGGAGATTTATATACATACAGAACATGAAACAATGGGTGTTACCATACACACTGTAATGAGAGTGATCACTTAAGGTGAGCTATTACCAGCTGGAGATCTTCCTGAAAACACCATCCTGGCCACTATGGATGTAGAAGCCCTTTACACCAACATTCCACACAAAGATGGACTACAAACCATCAGGAGCCGTATCCCTGATAATGTCACGGCAAACCTGGTGGCTGAACTTTGTGCCTTTGTCTTCACCCATAACTACTTCACATTTGGGGACAATGTATACCTTCAAATCAGCGGCACGGCAATGGGTACCCACATGGCCCCACAATATGCCAACATTTTTATGGCTGACTTAGAACAACGCTTCCTCAGCTCTCGTCCCCTAATGCCCCTACTCTACTTGCGCTACATTGATGACATCTTCATCATCTGGACCCATGGAAAAGAAGCCCTTGAGGAATTCCACCATGATTTCAACAATTTCCATCCCACCATCAACCTCAGCCTAGACCAGTCCACACAAGAGATCCACTTCCTGGATACTACGGTGCTAGTAAGCGATGGTCACATAAACACCACCCTATATCGGAAACCTACTGACCGCTATTCCTACCTACATGCCTCTAGCTTTCATCCAGATCATACCACTCGATCCATTGTCTACAGCCAAGCGCTACGATATAACCGCATTTGCTCCAACCCCTCAGACAGAGACAAACACCTACAAGATCTCTATCATGCATTCCTACAACTACAATACCCACCTGCTGAAGTGAAGAAACAGATTGACAGAGCCAGAAGAGTACCCAGAAGTCACCTAATACAGGACAGGCCCAACAAAGAAAATAGGAGAATGCCACTAGCCATCACCTTCAGCCCCCAACTAAAACCTCTCCAGCGCATCATCAAGGATCTACAATCTATCCTGAAGGATGACCCCTCAATCTCACAGATCTTGGGAGACAGGCCAGTCCTTGCTTACAGACAGCCCCCCAACCTGAAGCAAATACTCACCAGCAACCACACACCACACAACAGAACCACGAACCCAGGAACCTATCCTTGCAACAAAGCCCGTTGCCAACTCTGTCCACATATCTATTCAGGGGACACCATCATAGGGCCTAATCACATCAGCCACACTATCAGAGGGTCATTCACCTGCACATCTACCAATGTGATATATGCCATCATGTGCCAGCAATGCCCCTCTGCCATGTACATTGGTCAAACTGGACAGTCTCTATGTAAAAGAATAAATGGACACAAATCAGATGTCAAGAATTATAACATTCAAAAACCGGTTGGAGAACACTTCAATCTCTTTGGTCACTCGATTACAGACCTAAAAGTTGCAATTCTTCAACAAAAAAACTTCAAAAACAGACTCCAATGAGAGACTGCTGAATTGGAATTAATTTGCAAATTGGATACAATTAACTTAGGCTTGAATAGAGACTGGGAGTGGATGGGTCATTACACAAAGTAAAACTATTTCCCCATATTATTTCTCCCCCCCCAACCCACCCCCCACTGTTCCTCAGATGTTCTTGTTAACTGCTGGAAATGGCCCACCTTGATTATCACTACAAAAGGTTCCCCCTCCGCCCCCGCTCTCCTGCTGGTAATAGCTCATCTTAAGTGATCACTCTGGTTACAGTGTGTATGGTAACACCCATTGTTTCATGTTCTCTGTGTAAATAAATCTCCCCACTGTATTTTCCACCAAATGCATCCGATGAAGTGAGCTGTAGCTCACGAAAGCTTATGCTCAAATAAATGTGTTAGTCTCTAAGGTGCCACAAGTACTCCTTTTCTTTTTGCGAATACAGACTAACACGGCTGCTACTCTGAAACCAACATATGCAAGTAATTTATCTATCAGTATTCCACAATTTCCTCCTTGGTCCAGTTAGGGATGTTGGTCTGGTCTGTCCTTATAAAAATCAGAACATTAGTTGTGGGCATCAGTCCCCGGGGTAATTGCCACACATTCAGCATTCTCCATGCGCAGCCACTTGCTCTAAACATGCCATATGAAGCCATTTCCTGCTTACACCCTCAATAAATGATCTGGTTGATATTTGTATGCATGTAAGCATTTGAAAATGTGGTCATTGCTGCCTATGAAGTATCTTAATGTTCTGAATAAGCATGTTAGCGAACACAATGGTAGATGCCCAGTTCTCATCTTATGTGGAAAATATAAAAGTATCCACAGTGACCACAGGGCATGTAACCATTAGTAATGTTTATGATGATATTCAATGATACTCTTGGCTTAAGGATTTTGCTGCTTTCTAGGGACAAACTAATAGCATCAGCCATTATTTATTTCTCCATTTCTTTTGTCCAAGACACTTATTAACTGTTAAATGGCAAAGAACACAATTACAACAGGAAATTTTAAAACATTAATTTAACAAAAAAGAGAGTTTGAATACAAATATCTCACTGCCTCTGTCCCCTACTGCTATAGGACCAGTGGATAAAGAGATACTGTGGGTAATGAGTTCAGTATTACACTGTCTTTGGCTGAGGTATAATATGCCATTTTGCAACTGTCCTAAGGGAAATGGAACAATTTCAGGACTAGTTTACAGAAATTTAGGCCGCTGTGTCACACTCTGAAATGCAAGCAGCTGAGAAACCATTTTCAAAGCAGTTTGAGTTGGACTCTGAAGCAGTGGTTATGTTTTCCACACTGATGAACTCTGCAAAAAATTATATTTTACAAACAACTTCAGAGTAGCTCTAATTTTTTTCTGAATTTACTTTACTTTTTTCTTTATTGATTATTTATATATTTATATACAAATAGTTTTTCCTTTAACAATCAGGCCTTTCTTCTTCTTGCCCAATTACTTCCCTCACAATATAGTGTTTGACATCACAATTCAATAGTTCTGACTAGCATGGAAGTGACTGTAGTGTCATGAAAAAAACTGAATTGTGAAATAGCTGAATGAATAAAACACTGAGAGAGGACTGATTGTCAATGCAATTCACCTTTAAGAGAAATAGCAGAAGGAAGCCCACATTCCTTCCTACTTGCAAGCTGATCCAGCCCTTAAAAAAAGAATCTAAAATCCTTTAGCTAACTGCAATACTTATTATTATTATCTCTGCCAGACATCAGCTCATCCATTTTTTATATCCCATGTTTGAAATTATTTGCATTGGTTTCAGGAGTTCCGATGAAGTGTTGTTAGCAAACTAGTTGTCAATTAGTTTTGGGAAGGATGTTGTAGATGAGGCATTGGTCTTAGCAGACCTTGCTGCTATTCCGACACTAACTCTGTGACTTTGGGCAAGACACAATCATTCTGCACTTCAATTTCCCTATCTGTAAAATAGGTATAATGACACCTGCCTTACATTGTAAAGTGTTTTGAGAGATACAGATGAAAAGTTACATAGGGGCTGAGTATTGCTGGTTTCCTGCACCCTTTTTAGAGAGGTCCATAAGCAGACTATCAAATCACTCTCATTGGAAATGTACAACATTTACACTGTTGGCTAACTTCCATACATGACCATCATGTGTGAGAGTTCTAGAATGGTAGTGCTCAATCCAAAGCGTACGAGTCATATGTGGCTTTCAGAAGCCATGAGCCCTGTTAGAGCTGTATTCACTCATCGGTACAGGGAAGGCTGAGCAAATGGACCATTAATGTAGACAGATGGTTTTCTCTATAATCACATGGCAGTAGGAATAGGAGCAGTCATCTGCATCTTCACTTGCCCCTGCAAACATTTGTGAGATTAGGAGGAGAGAAGGACGTTGATGCAGGAAGAGAAGGGAAAGAGTAGAGGAGAGCATATGTGATGAGTCACAAAATTGTTAGATTTATTTAGGATAGATTCTGCAAACCAATGCAACCCCAGTTAAGCAACCCCACTGTCTGAATGTAAATCAGGGCAGATTTTGGCCTGTTGTGCAGTGACATGGTGTTGTGATGATGCATGTACTGATGGTATGTTGTAACTGAAACAATAATGCAATGGCAAGCTGTTGCGCTATAATTATTATTCTAATTCAGTAGCTGGTTGTGGTTCCATTTTATGGATGGACTGCTTCTTCAAGTTCAAATTTCTCTGGTCTGGAATATAATAATATTCAGTACTTCTATAGCACTTTGCATGTTCATGGAATTTTATGAAACTTAACTAATTAGTTAATATGTGTATATAGCAATGAGTGGTGACAACCAGGAACCCAGAGACAGAATATGGTGATCATATGAAAGAAATATTTTGACTTATAAAGCAGGAGTAAATTTCATTGCTGCAAGAGCTGAATCCTTTAGAACTCCCATAATAGCAATCACAAAATCCTAATTTCTGCTGAGACAAGCCTCAAAAAATAGTTTACAAAGAGATTAACTACACGTTTGACATGCATGCAAGCAGATAGAAATTTAACTGAAAACTATAACTGCACATTTCAACCCACTGTGGCTAGCAATATCTAGTAAATACTGGAAGAGGCTATTAAAGTGAGACATGTTACCAAAAACCATGCAACAAGTGTTTTTAGAATAATACACTTGAAAAATACCAGTTTAGCAGCAAAACAAAGTTTGATATTACCCACAGAACTGACACAGGAGAGACAATACAAGTCCCTCACAGTACCCCTCAAATGTACCTTAATGTTCAAGAATAGACTTTCTACATTGTTGTTTAGTCTCCATGCAATTTTATTCTTTGGTCTCTGAAACTACCACCAAGAGTGTGAATTTTGGTGATGTTAGCATTTTGGCAATGTTAGCACTTTTGCGCAATAGAAAATGGACTGAGACCCGCACTTAGGCCTGCAAACAACCTTTGGACAGTATATTTTTTTAGTCACTACTGAGCTGAGCCTGGTTTGAACCATTCAGTTAGAAGTAAAAAGAAAAGGAGTACTTGTGGCACCTTAGACACTAACAAATTTATTAGAGCATAAGCTTTCGTGAGCTACAGCTCACTTCATCGGATGCATTTGGTGGAAAAAACAGAGGAGAGATTTATATACACACACACAGAGAACATGAAACAATGGGTTTATCATACACACTGTAAGGAGAGTGATCACTTAAGATAAGCCATCACCAGCAGCAGGGGGGGAAAGGAGGAAAACCTTTGCAAGGTAGGCTAATTCCAGCAGTTAACAAAAATATCAGAGGAACAGTGGGGGGTGGGGTGGGAGGGAGAAATACCATGGGGAAATAGTTTTACTTTGTGTAATGACTCATCCATTCCCAGTCTCTATTCAAGCCTAAATTAATTGTATCCAGTTTGCAAATTAATTCCAATTCAGCAGTCTCTCGTTGGAGTCTGTTTTTGAAGCTTTTTTGTTGAAGTATAGCCACTCTTAGGTCTGTGATCGAGTGACCAGAGAGATTGAAGTGTTCTCCAACTGGTTTTTGAATGTTATAATTCTTGACGTCTGATTTGTGTCCATTCATTCTTTTACGTAGAGACTGTCCAGTTTGACCAATGTACATGGCAGAGGGGCATTGCTGGCACATGATGGCATATATCACATTGGTAGATGCGCAGGTGAACGAGCCTCTGATAGTGTGGCTGATGTGATTAGGCCCTATGATGGTATCCCCTGAATAGATATGTGGACAGAGTTGGCAACGGGCTTTGTTGCAAGGATAGGTTCCTGGAATCCATTTAATCCATTTAATCAAATGGCAATTGAAAGGATGGGTAAAATACCAAAAAATCCCATGAAATAAAAGGTGATGGTTGTGATAGACAATCAGACTCATCAGAATAAAAAGAAAAATATGTTCAATGACTACACAGCAGAAATATTCAGTCTATCATCCCAGACTGATGTTATGGAAAGTAAGACCCATAGATATAATTTGAGGCTCATTAGGTTTGCTAGAAGTTATTTTAAAAGATCATTCTAAAAAATAATTCTGCTTTGCTCTGCTGAAGATACATGGGTCAGATGAGATGCTTCTGTAGGGAAGAAATGGGAAGAGAGCTAGGAAGACTGCAGCAAGCAGTTCAGTTGAGTTTCTGTTAGCCAATTACTTAAGACTTCATTTGCTTCACTAGATTTGACCAATCACTTACGTGAACACGTTGCATCCTCTGAATGTTTTTGCATTGTAACACTCCATCTAGTATTTGCTGTTCATGATTCACTGTTCCTGCATTGTAACTGGTCACATAAATATGGTATGGTACATAGTATGTTTCTTCCCCATGACTGGATGGCTTCTAACTCACTAAATGTTTAGAGATGGCCACATGGACATGCTAATGTAAATACTCATGCAAATATCTAAAATGTATAAAAACATTGAGTATTCACATGTACACACATTTGCATGAGTATTTATTATGCTTTCCCACAAAGAATATTCTTGGAATGAAAGAGATTGTGATTTACTCTGAGAATGAATTTGTGGTTTTTATTCAAGCAGATATTCATGAATACTTACTTTTCAGTATTCATACTGGTCTAATTTAGCTGACTGAGACTTGTTAATGTGCTGATTCTGGGAATAAGGAAGACAGACTGGTACGAACTAATGTGTTTTAAAGGGTTTATACAGAAGGATATAATCTTATGGAAGCAGAATGATAACAGAAATTCAGTAAAGAGGCACAGAGAGAAATGTAGGCAGGAGAGGTCAATATCAGGTTAATAATATATCTTTGTTTATAATCTTTCTGTGACATCTGTAAAATTATTGTAATACTCTGATGTGTAACTCCTGAAAAGGCCAGAAATCCTAAACTGAGGGGAGCAGAACTCCCACAGACTTGAAGAGAGGTTAAGATCACATCAGTGACGTATTGTAAAAACAGGAGAGGAGCCAGACTGGATGGTACAGTTGAGAGCATTGTGGTGAAGTGACAGATTGAGCTGATGTTGTTACTGAAGAAAAATTTTTTATCACAGGCAGGAAAATCGTTACAACACAAAATAATGTGGAGGCAAAGGGGGAAAACAATGCTGTACTGAGTCAAGAACAATGGGAAACATGCAAGAAAATGCATGGAATTATAGCACTAAGATAATATAAAAGAATGAGTAGCAGCCGTGTTAGTCTGTATTCGCAAAAAGAAAAGGAGTACTTGTGGCACCTTAGAGACTAACAAATTTATTAGAGCATAAGCTTTCGTGAGCTACAGCTCACTTCATCGGATGCATTTGGTGGAAAAAACAGAGGAGAGATTTATATACACACACACAGAGAACATGAAACAATGGGTTTATCATACACACTGTAAGGAGAGTGATCACTTAAGATAAGCCATCACCAACAGCAGGGGGGGGAAGGAGGAAAACCTTTCATGGTGACAAGCAGGTAGGCTAATTCCAGCAGTTAACAAGAATATCAGAGGAACAGTGGGGGGTGGGGTGGGAGGGAGAAATACCATGGGGAAATAGTTTTACTTTGTGTAATGACTCATCCATTCCCAGTCTCTATTCAAGCCTAAGTTAATTGTATCCAGTTTGCAAATTAATTCCAATTCAGCAGTCTCTCGTTGGAGTCTGTTTTTGAAGCTTTTTTGTTGAAGTATAGCCACTCTTAGGTCTGTGATCGAGTGACCAGAGAGATTGAAGTGTTCTCCAACTGGTTTTTGAATGTTATAATTCTTGACGTCTGATTTGTGTCCATTCATTCTTTTACGTAGAGACTGTTTCCCCCCCCTGCTGTTGGTGATGGCTTATCTTAAGTGATCACTCTCCTTACAGTGTGTATGATAAACCCATTGTTTCATGTTCTCTGTGTGTGTGTATATAAATCTCTCCTCTGTTTTTTCCACCAAATGCATCCGATGAAGTGAGCTGTAGCTCACGAAAGCTTATGCTCTAATAAATTTGTTAGTCTCTAAGGTGCCACAAGTACTCCTTTTCTTTTTTTTATAAAAGAATGAGTGTTGTGTTTGCTCCATCACCCCCTTCTCTTTGTATAAATTCTTGCAGATAGTTTTTGTCCAGAGACATTTTTGTGGGAATACTGTACTTGGACATATGATGCTTGATCATTTTAGATCACAGTCCTTCAAACATTTACTACCAAGGCCTACTGCTCACTACCATAGTAATGATCTGTGCAGTGGAAATACTCTTAGTATTTGCAGGTTTGAACCCCTAGATTTACTTTTATTGAACATTCATTTTTTAAGTATTATTTTTGTCTTTTATGTAATAAGGATGATCTTGTAGCAGGATTACAGAGGACAAAACCTTGCAATGCTGCTCCTTGCTACAAGGAGGCACACTGGCTGGTGAGTCACCGCCAGAGACGTTTCAGCCTTACAAAGCAGAAATATTTCCATCCCATGGTCATCATTTATAAATGGCACACATTGAAGTGGTCAGCATTTCATTGTAACTAGAATTCTACATTTTGTCAAGATTCTAACAGTAGTGTCTCAGGGTACCACAGCTTTATCTATGGATTGGGCTTTCAAAAAAGACAATGGACTCAATTATTTTTAAATTTGACATTTCCTAACATTTGAGGGCTTGACTTTGCAACTTTAATAATTTTCTTTTGCTATAAAGGGGTTGAGGTGTGGGTGCATAGTTCATTTCTAGCTGAGGGAATTTCTTTGATAGCTCAGACATTGTGTAAAGAGAAATTGTTTTTGTAAATTTTGAAATATCCCTATTTTTGTTAATGGCCCATACGCAATTATTACTTTTGGCAACTATAGAGACAGCATGTGAGAAATGTTAGAGAAGAGTGTTGGGCTAAGGCAGGGAGATGTGAGGCAAGGTGTGACATTATGAGGTAGTATAGCATTTTTCAAATCTTCATCTGTATTAGCCAACAATATTTCTTCCTAGCAGTGTGGAAAAAACAACTGACATGAGAAAGGGAATAATTATGAACCAAGTGATCCAAATTAGTCTCTGGTGTGACTATTCAAGTCATGGAGTAATACCAGGGACAATTTGACCAATCTGCTGAAAAGTGGACTTACTTATGAATCATGTCTGGAAAGAGAGCCTACCTTAGTGATGTTGTCAGTAAAGTAGTGTTTTATTAAGTGGCTCAGTTAGCTCTTTCTACATGTGGAACAGTTTGAATTTCCCAAAGGCCTAGTGGCATGATTCAGAAGGTGCTTTTTAGATTTACTCTTTGATCATTACTTTAGACTTACTCTTCCTATCATGCAGTCAGGCTCACAGTAAAATGTGAGTCTTCAGTGGGAACAGCAGGAAGTCGATGAGTTTGAAGAGCTTATTTGCCGAAATACTCAGCTCTGGTGAAGAAGTCCCTGGAGCTCCAGTATTAATTTTTATGAAGCAAGAGGAAGAAGGGGACTGGAAACAATAGAATAGACTAGACATTGGTTTTATTTAGCTACCTTCAAACTCTAGTTATATCAGGATATTTAGAATGAAATCCTGGTCATATTGAATTCCATATGGCTATGATTTCACTCTAGGGTCCGTTTCTACCCTCAGTTACCCCTCTGGGGTTGTATAGAAGTAATTGGGAACAAAATGTGTCCCTTTACATAATAATATATATATGGTATGTGAACAGCACAGCTATTATGAACTCATCAGCCAGTTATTCCTACACAGTTGTGGACATTTTATTTGGGCCACGTCTAAATTAGGAATCTAGATTTTGTTTTAAATTACATTACCTTATACTTTTTTTACTAAAATGATTATAAACCAGGTAAAATAGACCGGGTAAGTTGCACTTAAAAACTTTACTTGGTTGTAGACAACCCTAAAGGGGCATCTATTTTTGTAGTCTGGATAAAAACCTTGGAGAAAGAATGCTGGTAAGGTCAAAGGAGTTAGTCAGATATTTCTGAAAGCAGTCATCTGAGCTTTCACTTCCACCTAGATTGCCACACGAAACTAGCAACAGGGACCTCATCTCAACATCTTATCTGAAAGACTGCACTTTTAATAATGTAACTTTCCCTGCCCTCTTGTTGTTGAACTATAATCTCTGCATTTGGATAAAGCCCAATTCGTGATGTGAAATGTTTTAGTTGAGAGTCATTGGGACCTGATACAAAGCCCTTTGTAGTCAATTATGGTCTCTCTGCTGCCCTCATTGGTCTTTGGATCAGGCCCTTGATTATGCTTGAGAAATCCAAAACTTAAAAAGAATGTTCTGGGCTATAGATCCCTGTGACTTGGCCACTGTAAAGCCTAATCATAATTTCTGAGCTGAAAGTACTTCGTTTCCAAGGACTGAAGGTAAAAAATCCATTACAATCTACATACCACACAGACTACGCTGACAGCTTGTGCCACACACTCTCAAGGAAACTGCGGAACCACCTGATCAACATCCTCTACAGCAAACAGGGAAAGATTAAGAATGAGCTCTCAAAACTGGATACTCTCATAAAGAACCAACCTTCCACACAAACTTCCTCGTGGCTGGACTTTACAAAAACTAGACAAGCCATTTACAAAAACACACTTTGATTCTCTACAAAAGAAAAAGGACACTAAGCTATCTAAACTACTATATGCCACAAGGGGCCACAACAAGGGTTCCCGTAACCCACCCAGCAATATTGTTAATCTATCCAACTATACTCTTAGCCCAGCGGAAGAATCTGTCCTATCTCGTGGCCTCTCCTTTTGCCCCTCCACCCCCACGAACATGATACAGTTCTGTGGTGACCTAGAATCCTATTTTCGACGTCTCAGACTCAAGGAATATTTCCAACACACCTCTGACCAACATATTAACCCAGAGAGACCTTCCTGCCAACACTACAAAAAGAAGGATTCTGGGTGGACTCCTCCTGAAGGTCGAAACAGCAGCCTGGATTTCTACATAGACTGCTTCCGCCGACGTGCACGAGCTGAAATTGTGGAAAAGCAGCATCGCTTACCCCATAACCTCAGCCATGGAGAACACAGTGCCATCCACAGCCTCAGAAACAACTCTGACATCATAATCAAAAAGGCTGTCAAAGGAGGTGCTGTCGTCATCATGAATAGGTCGGAGTATGAACAAGAGGCTACTAGGCAGCTCTCCAACACCACTTTCTACAAGCCATTACCCTCTGATCCCACTGAGAGTTACCAAAAGAAACTACAGCATTTGCTCAAGAAACTCCCTGAAAAAGCACAAGAACAAATCCGCACAGACACACCCCTGGAGCCACGACCTGGGATATTCTATCTGCTACCCAAGATCCATAAACCTGGAAATCCTGGACGCCCCATCATCTCAGGCATTGGCACCCTGACAGCAGGATTGTCTGGCTATGTAGACTCCCTCCTCAGGCCCTTCGTTACCAGCACTCCCAGCTATCTTCGAGACACCACCGATTTCCTGAGGAAACTACAGTCCATTGGTGATCTTCCTAAAAACACCATCCTAGCCACTATAGATGTAGAAGCCCTCTACACCAACATTCCACACAAAGATGGACTACAAGCCGTCAGGAACAGTATCCCCGATACTGTCACGGCTAACCTGGTGGCAGAACTTTGTGACTTTGTCCTGACCCATAACTATTTCACATTTGGTGACAATGTATACCTTCAAATCAGCGGCACTGCGATGGGTACCCACATGGCCCCACAGTATGCCAACATTTTTATGGCTGACTTAGAACAACGCTTCCTCAGCTCTCGTCCCCTAATGCCCCTACTCTACTTGCGCTACATTGATGACATCTTCATCATCTGGACCCATGGAAAAGAAGCTCTTGAGGAATTCCACCATGATTTCAACAATTTCCATCCCACCATCAACCTCAGCCTGGACCAGTCCACACAAGAGATCCACTTCCTGGACACTACGGTGCTAATAAGCGATGGTCACATAAACACCACCCTATATCGGAAACCTACTGACCGCTATTCCTACCTACATGCCTCTAGCTTTCATCCAGATCATACCACTCGATCCATTGTCTATAGCCAAGCGCTACGATATAACCGCATTTGCTCCAACCCCTCAGACAGAGACAAACACCTACAAGATCTCTATCATGCATTCCTACAACTACAGTACCCACCTGCTGAAGTGAAGAAACAGATTGACAGAGCCAGAAGAGTACCCAGAAGTCACCTACTACAGGACAGGCCCAACAAAGAAAACAACAGAACGCCACTAGCCATCACCTTCAGCCCCCAACTAAAACCCCTCCAACGCATCATCAAGGATCTACAACCTATCCTGAAGGACGAGCCATCGCTCTCTCAGATCTTGGGAGACAGACCAGTCCTTGCTTACAGACAGCCCCCCAATCTGAAGCAAATACTCACCAGCAACCACACGCCACACAACAGAACCACTAACCCAGGAACCTATCCTTGCAACAAAGCCCGTTGCCAACTCTGTCCACATATCTATTCAGGGGATACCATCATAGGACCTAATCACATCAGCCACGCTATCAGAGGCTCGTTCACCTGCGCATCTACCAATGTGATATATGCCATCATGTGCCAGCAATGCCCCTCTGCCATGTACATTGGCCAAACTGGACAGTCTCTACGTAAAAGAATGAATGGACACAAATCAGACGTCAAGAATTATAACATTCAAAAACCAGTTGGAGAACACTTCAATCTCTCTGGTCACTCGATCACAAATCTAAGAGTGGCTATACTTCAACAAAAAAGCTTCAAAAACAGACTCCAACGAGAGACTGCTGAATTGGAATTAATTTGCAAACTGGATACAATTAACTTAGGCTTGAATAGAGACTGGGAATGGATGAGTCATTACACAAAGTAAAACTATTTCCCCATGGTATTTCTCCCTCCCACCCCACCCCCCACTGTTCCTCTGATATTCTTTACTTGGAACTGCTTTAGAAGATCTTTTGCTAATCGCTGCAGCTTTGCTTTGTATGGTGTTCTTGTTAACTGCTGGAATTAGCCTACCTGCTTGTCACCATGAAAGGTTTTCCTCCTTCCCCCCCCCCGCTGTTGGTGATGGCTTATCTTAAGTGATCACTCTCCTTACAGTGTGTATGATAAACCCATTGTTTCATGTTCTCTGTGTGTGTGTATATAAATCTCTCCTCTGTTTTTTCCACCAAATGCATCCGATGAAGTGAGCTGTAGCTCATGAAAGCTTATGCTCTAATAAATTTGTTAGTCTCTAAGGTGCCACAAGTACTCCTTTTCTTTTTGCGAATACAGACTAACACGGCTGCTACTCTGAAACACGTAAACACTGTGATTTAAAGTTTGTCACACATTTTCCCTAAAACTCACAAGTAATCGTGGTCTTATCTGCAGTGGCATAGAACTGCTTTTATGTGGGAACTGTAACAAATTATGGCTATAGGGTCCTCAATTTTTGTAAGACCCCAGATTGATTCATGCTAGTTGCTCAAATTGCCTGGGACTGATAGAACAGGGTCACCATAAACTTTCCTAGTCAGCTGATTATAGCTAGAATTGCTCCTCTGCTGAGCAGCCAGTGTAAGTGACTTCTGGCTGCAAAGAGGGAAGCTCAATGGGATAAGAGGCAGTGTGGTCTGATGTACTAAACAGAACTGAGAACAAAGTAACTTGCATTTTAATTCAGTCTCTCACACTGGAAGTCTCTGTTTTGATCAAGTCACCTACAAAAAATTATCCCAACAAGCATGCCACTAAAATTCCATTTTGATCCTGATGAACAAATGTAATATTCAAATTAGGTAACTTTAAAGAAAATTAGTTGTAAACTTCAGTTAGATTGTTTTAATTAACCTTCTTTTTTGTTTATTTCCTTTTTAATATAACAGTTAATTTAATAATCCTATTTAATATAATAGTTCAACAACTGTAATTTGGTCTAATGATTTTATGGCAACTAGCCAAATGGTGCTGATCAGTTCAGTATGTAAAAACGTTTTGACAAAATAGAATACATGTTGAATTCTAATTAAAGACAAATACAAATTGTGTGTGTGTCTGTATGAAAATTTGAAGTAGATTTAGAGAGTATGTTTCTTTAAAAGTTAAAACAAAATAAAATTCTCCATGTGTCTAATAATATTTGCAATTAGTTTTCATGCTGATCGTATTGCTTCATCTTCTTGTCCCCAAACTCCATTACCTAAAGATAAATATATTTTTTCTCACATTGTTTGAAATAAACATGACCTCTGACTCATTAAAGGCCTTACTATTAGGATTTTATAACTAAATAATTTTAATCTATTGTTTAAGTACAGTACTTTCTTTAAGTGGCTGAAATGTTGTTCAGTCAAGATTATAGCACTGTATACATCATATACTATAGTTGTCTTGAAGAGATTTTACATCACTGTGCAATATACTGAAATCTTTTTAGTCCCCTTATCAGTTGTGGTACACATTTTCTTTCCTCTATAAAGTAACTGCTATACAGCAATTTCAGTTATTCACATTCTTTTAGGAATTTTGCAAGGACCCAACCATTTTTAAAACTTACTTTATTGTTTTGACATGTGTAGTTTTAATTATTAAAATACTATTCTAGTAAATATTTTGTAATCTATTTTAAGTAATAAAGACTTTTTAATGAGACCTCATTACAGCATATTTCTATTGTGTCTTTGATAAGAAGGAAAAGATGGGCTTTTTGTTTGTGAATTCAGAGCTTGTATTAACGAAATGTAAGTTAGTGAGGTTCTACTGTACATTTGAAGCTGTAACCAATCCAGCGGGTATCAATTAACCGTGGGTGCTTTGAATAGTATGATTTTATAAATTCTTGGATATATTACCTGTCAGCACATGGTAATGTCAGAAAATGTCAGCAAATGCATCACAGTCTCTTGAAGGTGCTAATTAAGTGCTCATAGCCGGCAGGCAATAGTGTTGTGATATCGCACCCCAAATATGCATGGGGAGGGACTCTGCAAACAAACCTGTCTCAGGTCACAAGACAGGGGAATTGGGTGCCTGTGTAGTGTTGTCTCCCCTTTCTGTAGTTTGTGTAATGCTCCGCAGTGTAGGCTGCAGAACGTGCACTGGAGGAAGGAGGTAGGGAAGGGCAATGCAGGGCAGAGGGGCTGTGCATTGTCCCTATTCCCTTATCTTTCAGGGAAGACTTATCAGAACATCTCAACTGGAGTTGTGCAGACAGAAGCTAGGGGAGATATTGGAGGAAGCAGACTTATGATAGATTCCTGGGATCCACTGGTCAGCCTCCCCGTTTTCCATACAGAACAAAACCTCACCTTTACCACCACTGGAAGAACACACAGCAAACTCTTTGAGGAGAAACAGTTTTCTCTCTGTGTGGAACCGCCAAGTGTTTTTTTCTGCAGGAAGTAGCAATCTGATTCAGGATATGGGAGACTCGATTTTCCTTCAGTTTATATCTGTTAATCTCTGGTAGTTCCATAGATATCACTAGAGTTACTCTAGTTTTACACTGATACTATTCAGAGTAGAATTTAGCCACTGAGACATATGCAGGGGTGAGTACAAGATATGCCTAGTGTTGTCTTGTTTCAACTCGGTTCTTAACTTGAAGTGCTGTTGACAACTAGCAACTTTATTAAATCACCATTCTGCCTTGTCCTGTATCTTAGGCTTTGTCTACACTGCACTTTTGTTGTTAAAACTTGTGTTGCTCAGGGGTGTGAAAAAACACACCCCTGAATGGAAGAAGTTTTAATAACGAAAAGTTCTGGTGTGGATAGCGTTTCCATTGGTGGGAGCCACTCTCCCATCGACAAAGCTACTGCCCCTCGTTGGGGTTTTCTTTTGTCGCCGGGAGAGCTCTCTCTCTCCAAACTTTAACCTATTAACTCCACCAGATCAGAGCTATTCCTATCTGCTTTGCACTGTGGCGTAATAATCATATTTGGTGATTCTGGTACTTCAGCTTTGTTGTTTCCAGCTAGATAGGTGTATCTAAACATTCATAATTTTTGAGTTGTAATGATTATTTGACCTTGAATTTGCCTAAAAATTATGCTTAACCTCAGAATACTATTTTTAGGACAAAAGTAAAAGTTGTAGCAATGATTTTGTTAGCTTCTAAGGTGACACTATATTTGATCATATTATTCTATCCAACCTATTTAGTTCCAGCCTAACTTGTCTTTAGCTTAAAGGTTTTCATATTAAATTGAATTATAATTCTTGCAATCTAGTTCTTTGAGTTTATACTTGGTGACCTGACACTATGTCTTGGTTTATCTAGTTATGCTGCTTAGTTACTAATTAATCTTAAATTAGGGTAGACAACCAGTTAATGCTGTTAGTACCCTAAGTAATGAAGTAAACACCATTGTACTTAATGTTCATTGCTTTCTGAATTTTATATTCAGTTTTATAACACTCGTGCATTCAGTGTAGTTAATCAACCTTGTTTTAGTTTACTTTGTTTTAGGATTTTGTGTTTAGTTAAGAGGTTCTTTTAAGAGTTGCTATTTTGTATCACTAGTTTCATTTACCTTTTTAAATTGTATATATAGTTTGCATAATCCTTGTCAATTTAATTGTTTGTTTGTTTCTTTTATCATTTTTGATTACTTAACTAAACATTTTCTCTATTTCAAAGTCAAGTTCAATTGTTTATATTGGAGTGTATATTGGAGCCCCGCTGAGTGTATAGCAAAAGAATCCTTGGTAATTTTTTAGGTTACCCCCTATGTGTAGTCTCATTAATAACAATAATCAATTATTCCATGTTTTTTAAATTTAGTTTTTCTGAATGAATAATATGAGAAGCAATTAATTAATAATTGCATCTAATTAACTTTCTCCCAATTCTCAATTTTAATGATCAGGGTGGGTGTAATTTTAGTTTGAAAATTGCCTGGTATCCAATACCTTTCTACCCTATATCACTACTTTTCACTGTAAATAGGTTCAACAAGTTTCCACAGGCTCAACAGATTTTGGCAGTCAGCATATGGATTTTGTATTGATTTGCAACTAGTATATTTTTCACATGTCACCTAAATAATCCACAGTTATCTGTGTATATTTAATATGAAAGATGTCTAGTGACTCAGGTTATGTCTGCCAAATATACAATATTGTGGAAAATGGACATTAGGCTTTCATAGGTAATTGAATGGAAAAAGTACCTTCCCATGGACAGCTATTCACTAAATAAAATGCATTATCATTAATTGGGAATTATATGTCTGAGCTCATCTTTTTAAGAAACTAAAATCTAAATGAAAGGGAAAATATATTCTTTCTAATAAATACATTTTGGAGGCCAGGTGTGGTAAAAGTTGTTTAAGTAGTAGTCCTCAACATTATTTAAAATGACATTTTTATTAAGCTGGCATGAAATGTGTTGTTGAGTTGCTTTTAATATGATAATGTTTGCAGTTTACTATACCGTAAGTGCAGGTTGGCCATTTAGTGGATGAAATATTCATGTAAACTCAAGGCAATGAGTCTGTAATTATAAATAGACCTGCTACAACAGAAATAGTCTGATGATTCTGTTGTCAGTAATTTTCCAAGGAAGTGATAGCAGGTTAAAGACTGAGGGAAAAATTTTCAGCTGTAGAGGGACATCTGAAGATAGCTTGAAATAGTTGGGCAATTAGTACTAAAAACATTGACAACTAGTTCTCACTGTGGATTAGCTCAAGTCAGCTATAATGCTCAAACTGGTGCTGTGGCTTCCTCAGCTATGCACTTTTTAATTTAGAAATATCTTCAGTTATTTGTGACTACTGCAACAATACAACTAGATGTTAATAGCATGATGTAAAGATCAATAATCTAAACCCAGGAATGTCTCTCTCCTCTACCTTTATGCCTTTCACCGATCAACTTGTCTGACAAATTGAACATAGACAATAAAGATTTCTCTGAATTTATCTGAGATTATTTATCCTTTCTGTTGAATTTGTTTAGATTTTCATCAAGATAAACTGAGGTATCCAGATGTACAGAAGAGAGCAGGAAGGGATAGATGCCATTTGGCACAATATTACTCAGGCTGAAACCTAATGTCATGAACTACATATGGAAACAATTAGCTGCATCATTGAAATACTGACTGCCAATTAAGGGAAATTCAACCATGTTTAAATTAATGGTCAACAATATTTCAATCCAGTTTCTGTTCTCATCTCCTCTAGTCTTCCCAGAAATTAAGGCATAAAGGATAAAAATTAGACCTAGGTTAAGGCTGCAACATCCTGACCCAGATCAGGATACCCATTCAAAAATAAACTCATGTTTGGGGTGTTTGAAACCGGAGTATTTGGTTTGTGGATATAGGAGATATTTGCAAAATTCCTAGGTTTTAAATTTGAAATCTTCTCTTTGTCCTCCAAGTCCCAAAGTTTGCAGGCATTGGAATCCAAGGTTTTCTTTTGGGGCACATCTCTATTAAAATATATCTTGTATAAAGCTGGATAAATGGCAGCAATATTCAGAGGCATTTAAGGATACTAAAGCAAGCTGTTTACTCCTTTGGTTGAATATTCTAAAACAGATACAGTTGCAGGCCCCCTAAATTATGCAAATTTACTGCATTAATAGTGCTGATGGCTAAGAAGGGATAATTCTGTGTGAGTGCAGCTTTCCATTTCTCCATGTTTAGTTTCTGAGTTGTGCAGGTTGAGATTTAGAGAAGTTAGCCAAGTTCTTTAATGAAGATTCTAACAACATAAAAAACAAATGCATCTGATGAAGTGAGCTGTAGCTCACGAAAGCTTATGCTCAAATAAATTTGTTAGTCTCTAAGGTGCCACAAGAACTCCTTTCCTTTTAGTACTAAAAACATTCTCTTTTTCTATGGTGAACTTAGCTGCTGCTTCCATACCCAGCCTTCTCCAACAACGTCTCTGTTCTAGACTCACTCACTCAGCAGTATTTTAAAGTAGTTGCATGGTTAGATTTCTAACAGCAAATAGAAAAATTGTACTGAAATGCATTTCTAACCTGGGAGCATAAAAACTATGAAAAGTACAAATAAATACAGAGCTGCCAAGCTTGGGGTACACTCTTAGGCCTTACTAGTTTTGCTGGTAAAATCAAACAAGTGTAGTATAATACTCTGTATAATACCTTGTGTGAGCACTCTTATTCCAGATTAAGAGAGTCCACATAGGATATTATACAGATTTAATACACTGGTCATTTCAGAATAAGAGTGCATACATGGTGAGTTATACTGTTATAACTACATTGGTTTGTGCTCACCCTTTACCTTATACTGGTATAATTTTCCTTTTTAGACAAGCTCTTAGTGATAGCTACTGTGGATGATGTAAACACACCATAGACACTTTTTTTTTTGACGGGGGCAGGGAGGGATGGAGAAAAGCTCATTCCTGGCTCCAAACTATCTTGTGTGTGGTTTGCCATCAGCTCTTCCCTGTGTGATTTTGGCCACAATAGATAAGAAGAGAATGGGAGAGGGCAATGCAGCAGGGGTGTGGGAAAGGAAGTGGTACAGATGATGCCCCATTGGGAGAGGAGGAGTGGGAAGTATCAGTGGGTGGAAAGAGCAAGTGATGGGGACAATGATGTGGCTTCTGGACTGCAAGAAGGAACACCGTCTAGAATGCGGGGGTCACAGGGAGGGGGAGAGCAGCACTCCCTGCTACCAGAAAGAGCTAAACCAGCTGAAGTCTGCTAACTTGCCTGAAGTCCACTGCAGTCTGGCTTAGAGTCAGACTCTGCTAATGCTGCAGGCCACATACTCAATGACAATATTTTATCTATGTCTGCAAGAGTGTGATCTAACTGTGTGTAAGATAATGTGATATTGAGGGAAAATACATGATACCATATAAATGACATACAGCAGGCATGAAAGTAGCATCTCTGGGGCTAAGCTGCTTTGGTTACATCAGTTTTTCTTCTATCATTGCCTTACCCTTTGTGACCTGACTTCAGAGACTCTATAGCTCCCAGCAGCTCTGGACACTCAGTCGGTATCAGTTCCCCAAATGGGCAGCAAATTGCAACTGCTTTAAACCATCTGAGGCCTGTTCACATCATGGAACATACAATATTAATGGGCTTACTAGGAATATCTTTTTTTTCCTGTGTCTTTTATTTTTATAACAGGAAAGGAAGTTTGTTTTAATTTGTGCCCAGTGTTTTAGGAATTCCTTAAGGTCTTAGAAACTGAGAAAGATGGGAGTTTTGTTAAAATCCTCACATCACCCACACTCTAAAACTTAGGTACTGCAGCACATACAGTACGATAACCCATTGTTTAGATTTCCCTCTGGTTCCATCGCTCCAGCAATGTATTGAAAAGACAGCTTTTGCTCTTAACTATTTTTGCTTTCCTTGGTGAGCTTTTTGTAAAATCTTCTTCTATACGAATGAGTGATGATTCTATTCACTAGTCAATATTGCTCCTTTGTATGTAATAATTCCACTTGCTAAAATCCTTATCTTCATAGTTGAAAAATGTTTCATGACTAGTACCTGAATTTGCCTTCAATGGCAGCTTGATTTTTTTAAAAAACTAAATACAGCAGCACCACAACTAATCATCTATCAAATTCTAGGCAAAGATACATATGTACAATTTTACACACATGAGAAGTCCCACTGAAGTCAACGGGACTGCTCATGTAAGTACAGTTATTTGTATCTGTAAGTCATCTTTGCAGGATCAGGGCTCATTTTATAAATTCAAGCTAATATTGCATTGTACTGCCAAGCAAGGGTTGTAAATCAGTAAACTTCTGTTTTCTTTAAGCAAATGAATAACTTAAACAGTGTAATCATTTTAATGGTTTTTTAAAGTTGCTGCTCTACCGAGATGCTGAGTCTGTCTATTCAGTTTAAGGCCAAATACATCAAAAATGCACACTGAAGGTTCTTTACTCACATGAGCAGTCCCATTACACTCAGTGCAATGCCATTAATACTACTAATCTTCAAAAGTGGACAAGATTTGGCTATTGTTGTGAACTTCATAATGCTGCTCCTGAATCTGCCCAACTTCTACTTATTCTGGAGTACCTGTTACAGGTTAAGAAATCACAAATAAGAAATCAGGATTGTTCCTTAATTATATCCAAGTTCATCAGGCAGCCCTAACAGCTTTTCATATTACTATTGAGGGGTTTTCTCTATTTGCTCACCCCACACCATGATATTCTGAAAGGTTTGGGGAATTTCTTCCTGTAGATAATGGTCCCTACTGCTGCTTGGGACATGAACTTGGTACTCAAAAGCATCACAAAAACCCCTGTTTGAACCTTAGGTCTGTAATCGGGTGACCAGAGAGATTAAAGTGTTCTCCGACAGTTTGACCAATGGACAGTCTCTACGTAAAAGAATAAATGGATACAAATCAGACGTCAAGAATTATAACATTCAAAAACCAGTCGGAGAACACTTCAATCTCTCTGGTCACTCGATTACAGACCTAAGAGTGGCTATCCTTCAACAAAAAAACTTCAAAAACAGACTCCAGCGAGAGACTGCTGAACTAGAATTAATTTGCAAACTGGATACAATTAACTTAGGCTTGAATAGAGACTGGGAGTGGATGGGTCATTACACAAAGTAAAACTATTTCCCGATGTTATTTCCCTCCCCCACCCCCCACTGTTCCTCAGACGTTCTTGTCAACTACTGGAAATGGCCCACCTTGATTATCACTATAAAAGGTTTTCTTCCTCCCCCCGCCCATGCTGGTAATAGCTCATCTTAAGTGATCACTCTCCTTACAGTGTGTATGATAACACCCATTGTTTCATGTTCTCTGTGTATATACATCTCTCCACTGTATTTTCTACTGAATGCATTCGATGAAGTGAGCTGTAGTAATTCAAATAAATTTGTTAGTCTCTAAGGTACCACAAGTACTCCTTTTCTTTTTGCGGATACAGACTAACATGGCTGCTACTCTGAAACCTAAAATGAGAAACAGTGATGATTTGCTATAATGCTATCTGTTATTAAGATAGATCTGCCATAAACTACTCCACTCTGGCTTCCAGCATCCCTAAAGTCTAAAAGTTTGCCCTCAGTTACACTTGGGCAATTCCCTGGACGTTAATGTAGTTTTACAGTGTCTCAAAGAAATATCCCTCAGTATATAGACATTTAGAGAACTAACAAATGCTGCAGCAGAATGTTTGTTATGGATAACTGTATTTTTGAAAATTATTAATAAGAAATAGAAAATAGGAAAACAGTGTTTAATGGCTTTCTAGTTTGGGGAAAGTATAATTGCATTAAATAGAAGAAAACTTACAAAGGGAAAGGAAAGTGATGGTAAATAAATGGAATAGCTAAGTGAAAAAGGTAAGGAAATAAAAGGTCTAACGTTTGAATTGTATCCCAAAAGAACCAAATGTAACTCAGAAGTTAGGAGCATTGAAAGTAATGGGGATACACCAAGTGGCTTCAATGGGAACAAAATAGGAGTTTGAGGATTGGAATGGAAGATGTGATAATTGTGTGTAGTGAGATAATGCTATATCAGGAGGCTGGCAATAGTGTAAATATGTTTAGATATAGGCAGAACAGGAAAAAAAAGAGAGAAACAATTTTAAAAGATAATTCCCATGACGGAAATGCAGGAGAAGAAGGGACTTTTAGGGAAAGATGTGAAAGGGAAATGGAGGGGGGAGTGAAGCTGTAGTGCAGGTAAGAACAAAGAGCATAGTGGCTCACATGGTTGCCACACATGAAAGTGGTTTATTATTAATAACCTGGAAGTGAAAGAGGAGAGTCAGCATTGCTTCAAGGTGCACTGAGGCTACTTGTATTAACTCCTAAGTGCTTGCTGGAAGAAGAGGACCGTTGGAAGGTGAGAAGCACAATGACCCAGGAGAATGAGAAACAATGTGATCTAGTGGACAGACTACAAGCCTGGGGCTTAAGAATTTTTGAGTTCCATTCCTAACTCCATTCCTGATTTGTTTTTTAGCAAATAACAACCTCTCTGTCTCTTGGTTTCCTTAATAATCCTTGCTTGCTTCTGTCATAGGGGTATAGGAAGGATTGAATATTTAATATTTGTTCAGCACTTTGAAAAATATAAAGTGCTATATAAATACTACTTATTTATTATTTATTGTTTGATCATATTCCCTAACCTATCAGGAGAGTGGACTTTTCTTGATGATGTCTTTCCTATAGCAAAAGACAAAAATAATAATATAAAGTGAAGAGAAAAAGAATTACTTCAGTCAATTTATTGTTCTTTCAGTTAAATAGCTTACATTCATGTGCATTAATATTGGTATTAAAATAATCATAGAAAATAATTTAGCTACTTTGCATGTGAAAATCTCAGATTTTGTCCATTGAATAGAAAAAAAAATACAAGAGATTTTGAAAAATGGCCAGGTGGATACTGGATAGATATGTTGTTTATCTTTTGTCCTTTCAATGGACAAAATTCTTCATCTGTGCAACCCAATGAAGTCAAAGGCTTGTACAAGCATAACTCCCTCATAATATGGTCCCAATTAATTATGCAGTTTTCACAGGAAAGTTTCTTATTTCAGAATTCCTCTTCGGTTGTGTTGATATTTGTGAAATTAATTAATATCTCTTTATGTACATAGAAGTTCTTCTGACAGATTCAACTTTTCATTTACTCAAAAAGCCTTTACAGTAAAGGTAGCTTGCATAAAAGCAGTAAAAGACTTGCATTTACTATTTCTAAATGGTCTTCTCAAAAACATTTGCATTAATGCAGTTGTTTAAAAGAGAGCCTATGCGAACTTTGACAGTTTGCTGCATAAAGGAAAATTTTAAAAGAAAGTTATTCCAGAAACAGCTAGATCTATCCTATGATGTGGAGTAGGATTCTTCAGTAACTCAGAGTCAAGGCTGTTGTGTAAATTCATTCAGTGCTTGAAGACTGAAGGTCTGATTCTGCTTTCATTTACACCGGTGCACATCAGGAATAACTCCACTTTAAATCAGTGCAGTTATGCTGGAATATACCTGGTGTAAGTGAGATCAGAATTGGGCCCTGAATTTCATAAATTATATCTAACTTTAAAACAATTCTAGTAATAGAAATGGAGATGGGCTCAAGCCACAAATTTTAGATGCAAATCCTGGTCTGTATAATGGTTCTTTTGGGGGTCCATTTTGAAAGGCTAGCTCTCATTCTACTTGAAATCAGTAGCAAAACTCCCATTTCAGTACTCAAACAGTAAACAAGGTACAAGATGGAGTGAATGATCTGGAGGATGTTAGTTCCTAAACCTAGTCATCTTTCCCAGGCCACAATCATCCATGACTTTATTTTAGTTCAATCAATGTCACCATGCATTCTCCTCCAATCAGCCAATTCTTAGTCAGAATTCCTCTAGAGGTCTCTCTCCTCCCACTCATTTCCTCCTATACTTCTAGCTCCCCTCCCCCCCCACACACACACTTTAAGGGACATAGGTGCTGTCATGGGGGATGATATCAATCATTTTTCCTCAGGGTTTTTTTTCTGCTTCTTTCAGAAATATAAACAATACACTAATTGTTCTTAGCCAATTTTTAACTTTTTTTAAGCATAAGGCAAGTTGAGTGTTCTGGACTGTCTACGATGTTATTCTCCTCAGTCCATGATGTGACAGGAAGGCATAAATGCAATGTGCCAACCCTGACTGAACTAAAATATTAGTAGAGGGTAACTACGGCTCTGAGAGTGGCCTTGTTTGATTTCCGTTTCTACAGTGAAATTTTTTATCACATTTCTGGATGGTGTCCATAGTACATATTGCTGACATCGTAACACATATATATTCAACATGACTGGATTCAATTCTTCATGGACGATAACTCATTCTACACAGCCTAAGAGTGATATAAGAATGCATATAAGAAATAAAATAAAATTGCATTTGCTCTACCTGTGGTTCTCCTCCCCTACATAAGGTATTGCAAACATTTGGGTGGCATTCCACACCCACTTATACCAATGTAAATCCTCCCTAAACTCTAGTGAAGTCACACCCTGGTTTAAACTGCTGTTTATGAGTGTGAAATTTGGCCCTTCATCTTATGTGGTTATATAAAAGTTAATCTCCATGATCACATTTGGAATACCCTGCCTTTTATGCATCTGTTCAAATCCCATCTGCAAATCAGATTTTGCCTGTGAATTTTTGACATTAAAAGATCAGAATAATGTGTAGAGTACATACTTATTCTAACACAAAGATCCACTGAGAACCAAAGGATATGTATACATAAATACAAATGACAGAACAAAACGCTTAGCTCTGTGTTTTCAAAGACTTTCACCAGGATTTAATCACAGAGCTCCCAGTAACTTCAGTGAGAGTCACACGGCTAAAATCCTAAAGAAGTATGAAAAATAGCGGCTTAGAGTGCATAATGTTATGCTATAATATGCTTTTCATGCATATGAGATGAAATTTTCCATGTGGCAGAAGAGGGGAGATCTGACAAGGAGTCAGGATGTGGGGAGAAAACTGGAACTAGCTGGGCAAAGAGGTTGGGACAAGAAGCTGCAGGGGTTAGTGAGATATTAATGACAGGTTTCAGAGTAGCAGCCGTGTTAGTCTGTATTCGCAAAAAGAAAAGGACTACTTGTGGCACCAGTCTCTAAAGTGCCAAAAGTACTCCTTTTCTTTTTGAGATACTAATATTGGTCAAGGAGCACAGGGAGGGAGATTAGGACTTGGGAACCAATGGGAACATGGGGAAGGTTGACTGGAAGCTGTGGAGGAGATAGATACTGAAGAAGAAGCCCACATGGTGGGGACAAGGATTGGCTGGGCAAGAGGACTGGAAGCAGGGGGAAGACTAAGGCTGGGAATGGTGGGGAGACTAGAGCTGGGACAGAATCTAGAGGCGTGAGACTAGAGGTAATTGAGCAAGGTGACTATGACTGGGATGAGAAATCTGAGGAGTGAAGACTGGGATCAGCTAAGGTGAATGGAACTGTGATAAGGAACCAGAGATGGGTGGGGGGAGGCAGAGGCAGGACTGGGACAGGGGCAAGTTGGAGTGGGATAGGCAAAAGAGATCAAGTTTGTGAGAAAGGAATATAAGAATCTGTACCCAGTAGAGCATACTCCCTTCTAGAACCTGGGATGAACCCAAGATTCCTGAATGAGTTTCACTGTTCCTCTGCTGGTAACAAATATCTGTGAAATCCACTGGCAAAGTATGGGATCCCTGTCTGTTAAATGAAGTGACAGAATTGTGTGGTGGATCTAAACGTTCCAACCCTGCTAATGATCCAAGTGGGTATCAGTATGAGGGTACATGATAGAATTTTTGTTTTCTCAGTTTGATTTTTTAAAAAACAAGGAAATTACACACACAAAAACTACATTAGAAGAACACTAAGGTTGCAGAGTCAAGCATTCAAAAGTTAGGAAATGCCAACATTAAGGGTGCCTGTACAACCTTAATTCAGCCCCCTTGTGCATATGCATTAGGATACCATCTTTAATTACATGAGCACATATTTTTTAAACAGGACCTCTGCTTTATTCATTGCAGAGGCTGTGTAGTGATGAGGTTTCAGAATACCAGCCGTGTTAGTCTGTATCCTCAAAAAGAAAAGGAGGATTTGTGGCACCTTAGAGACTAACAAATTTATTTGAGCATAAGCTTTCGTGAGCTACAGCAGCTCAAGAAAGCTTATGCTTAAATAAATTTGTTAGTCTCTAAGGTGCCACAAGTCCTCCTTTTCTTTTTGTGTAGTGAAGGTGACTGTTGTCTGTAAGATCCTTGCTTCATTTGTTGAAGAAGTTGGGAGGCATGTAGAGAAAGAAGCAGTTCCCCTGTCTCAGCCCATGGTTTAGGCAGTTGAATGATGCCCTAGAGAATAGGATTTTTCACTGCGTATGCCACAGAACTCCTATGTAATGCTACTCAAAACTTTTCACAGGGGGTAACTAACTGTGTGTTCCTCATTTTCTGAGTGCCCAACTTGAGAACCTGGGTTCTCACTAGCAAAAGTGCTGAGCACTCAGAGCTTCAACTGAAGTCACTGATTGCTGTGCTTTGAACATATTAAGTGCTATATAATGCTAAGTACTCAGAAAAATAGTTCCTAGGTGTCTTAAATTTGGTACCAAATGTTATTGGATACTTTTGACCTTAATCTCTCTGTTCCTCAGTTCTCCAACATTTACATGGGGGATAATAATATCACCTTATCTCACATGGCTCTTGTGAAAATAAATTCATGAATACTTGTGAAAGACTCAGATATTATAGTTGACAATGCCATAGAAAAGCCCCTGATAAAATAAGTTATGTCTTCAGAGCAGGGTTTGAAGAGTATTCACTAAAAGGTGTAGCCAATTGTTTGACTACACTTTCAGTTCATTCTTTAAAATGTTCAAGAGCCCAACTAACCAAACTTAACCAAATGTATAGTCTAAAGACAAAACAGTAGAGTGTGAAAAGGAGACATACATACCTTCCTTCAGGGAAGTAATTCTTATCTCACAGCATTTTCACCAGAAGGTGTCCTTCAAAGATGCACCCTCAAACCCATTTCTATTTATATTATGGTTGTTTACAAGCAAAAAATCCCCTATACATCACTTAGTTTAAAGTTTAATCCATTAGCTTGTTCTTGGTACCTCCCTATACTTTCCCATATTTCATTTTGAATACTATATTCCAATGAGGCAGGAAAGTATTCCTTAACTGTACTTCATATAAAATATTCATGCATCTTCGCTTTGATAAGTTTCCTATTTTCTAATGCCAAAGATAACTTCCATCTTGAGAAGTGTTGTTGGATGCTTGACATGAATGAAAAAAATTGTAGGTTAAATATCTTCAGTTAATGTAAATGAATATTATATATAGTTATATATAATCATATATATTATATATCATTAATACCATGCACATAATATCTATGAATGTAGTGTATACTAAGCCTAATATATATGTATTAACTAACAATATTATGCAGTAAATTAGCCATGAGGCCACATTGAGCAGTGAGGATAAAACAAAATACTCATTAAGTGAGCACTGTCCATTATGTGAACTGAATAAATGAGAGGTCCAATGGAAAACCAGGATATGATTCAGTATTTAAAGAGTCTATCAAAGTAGACTAAGAGGCCAAACTAAGACTATTCGGGCAGCATTAATTCTGGCATTTCCTAACTTTTGACTACTTGACTTTGTGACCTTAATAATGTTCTATTAACATAGTTTGTGCTGGTGTAATTATTGTATTACTTAAACCAGAGTATTACTGTATTACTTGGAAAATACAATATATATTGTGTTTTTATATATGGATCTATCAGTATAAATCAGATAATATAGATATGTTATTATAAACATGCTCTTAAATATTCTGGCCATGATCCTGATATGTGCTGTGATGACTTCATGTTGCATTGCCAGTGGAGAGTAGCTCACACATCAGCATTCCTGGCTACAGTAGCATAACCTATTGTAGTGGGATCCAGTGGTGTATTCGTTCTACACCACCACCGACTGGTAGCCAGTATAGGGAAGTGGCTGGAACTTCGCTGCCACTTGGTAATTCCCAACTATCTTATTGGGCTATTGGTAGCCTGCATCTATGGAAGGTCTCTCACATTGCTTTGATTTCAACCAACAGCCTGGCCTAATTCACAGATGGCCCAGGATCAAGGGAGCTTAAGGACGTTATTGTATTCCCCCCTTCTAAGTTGTGCCATGCACTCCTCAACTAGATCCAAGGATCTGAGCCCACTTATACATCCCATGTACTTTTAGGTACATGAACAAAGGTATGATTATACATTCATAATTATCAGGGATGTGTTGTTGCCTGACAACATGACATATTTGCTTAATTATATAAATGTCAAGTTTCGTTCATCCATGTAGATGGATTTTTTGAGAGAGCACACAAAAAAAAAAAAACTCTGCAGGAGAAAAAAATACAGCAAACTAAGGTAGCATCCTTGCATTTTCTTTAGCTATCAAGAACTGTATCTTTGCTTGTTGGATTCAGAAAATGTATCTAAAATAAGAGAATAACAGCATCAGCGAATATATCTTAGAATTCTATAGGATAATAACTCCTAACTCAAACAGAACTTATGGTATATGCATGATATTGGCTAATAAATGTGACTAATAAAAGATTTTTAATTACATGCACTGCAGTACTAAAAAGTTGTTTTGAAACATTATTTATCTGAATTGATGGAGAGTTTCCATCGTCATGGATTTGCTTATGGGAATTGAGGAGGGACAAACATGGGTGGAACTTCCTCTTGGGGAGTAAAAGGAAGATGGGTATATGACCTCCTGGATGATATCACCCTTTTCCTGTAGTCTTACAGAAGCCCCTCGGTAGATGTTCTGCATGGTAGTCCCAGTGGTATTCTGATGAGAGGCAGAGTTAATTCAATCAATGCTGCCAAACATGCAGCCAGATCCTGTGTGAGAGCCACATCCACTAGGGACAGGTTGACATAATTGGATTTTTTACTGCTCATGTATCCTGTACTGCCTCAAGCAGGTACACAAGCTGCCTGATACTGGTTGAAAGCTCTGTATATAACCTGAGCCCTTTAGGAAAATTATGCACAGCAGTCTTGTTCTGGATACATTTACTATTAGTGCCCATTCTGTGGAACCAAGACCTCCCTCCCTCATCTGGTAGAGCAGAGCAGTTTAAGAAGGCTGATTGAGAGAAGACCACATCCCAAATCTTGGACTTTGCAAATGGAAATCCAGGCTAATGATTTTGCTCCAGATTTATTTGAACCAGTCAGGGTGGTGAGGGAAGGGGAGCAGCATCTTGGCGACTCCCATGGCATATTATTCTGCTCAGCCTAGGGATTTCTGTGTAGAAATCCTGTCATGAGTCAATGCCACTTGCAGCAACATTAACTCCTTCAGCATTCTCTCTACTGCTGTTACTGAGTACCTGCAAGTCATTCAAACAATAGCAGCGTGTTTCCAGGGGAGCTGGGGGAGGCAAGCAGGACTGCACTTCTTGTAGAATGATAGCATCATAGAACTGGGAGGGACCTCGAGAGGTCACCTACTCCTGTCCCTTGCACTCATGGCAGTATCCGCTTCCTGTACAGGCTTTATGGCTTTCTTTGATGTGAATCCCCTGGATTTATGGGGTTGGGAGCTTTCACACCCTATCAACCAGTGGAGGAGAGTCTTCCAAAAAAACTCTGCAGTGGAAATCCCCTTGGCACTTTCTTGCCATTTTATGTGTAGAAGGTGTCAACCTGGCCCAGGGTGACTTGCTGTTGAACTGATAAATTATTTGATTTATTTGAATAATATCAACAATTTTATGAAGCTTTTGAGTTATCACCTCTGGAAAAAAGCAATAAAACTTGTCTTTCCAGAGAAACATATTGTTCTTTTTCTAAAGGCATGAACTATAAAAAGCATTTTATCCTTGTTTTCAAGACAAGGATTGTTTTCTTGGTTTTTTTAAGTCTTTTTATCCCCTCTCATCCAGAAGTATAATAGAAACTCACTGGCAGTTCTGTATTTGTGATTGGATTCCACAGAAGACAGTCATAGTTTTAAAACTCAACATGGGCCCAACCCCAGTCACCTGTGAACAATGAAGGGTTAGAAAACTAGACCCAAAAGTTGTAGTTTTGAACCATAATGGTTTACTGGTGTGCACCATATTCACTTGGACAGCAGGCTTTGATACATATTTCTGTAACAGGGTGGCCTGCTGCATTAAGGGCCAGATGCCCCTGGCCAGCCAGCTCTCATCAATTGTCAGACCCAGGTGGCAGAAAAATAAGTGATTATAAAATCCAGCGAATTATTCAAATAGTAACAGTTTCATTCAGTAGTCCCTGAGGAAGGAAGATTCCAGGTCAGAAGCCCTGGATATTTTGGCTGGGAAGAAAACCCCATCTAGGGTTTTCTGTTTATGAGTTTATGTTCATTTGGGCAATAAATGGAGCCCAGAACCAAGGGCCAAAGACTCATTTGCTGTGGCTTTTAATTCCCCAGGCTGGGGAGAAAGCCATTGTCTCACAATTCCCAGGGTAGTATATTCTCAAAAACGGTGAATTAGGAATGGCTTAATAGGGTGATGAGCCAGATTCTATTCTCCTTAGTCATGTGAGAAGTCTTTGCTGGGAAGCTTCCCATGAGTAATTCAAGCAGGAATTAGCCTCGGAACTTCAAAAGTAAAAACATGCTCCTGTTGGGTTCAAGCAGAGGTGCATGATATTCTCACAGCTTCTTCCATCAACATCATGTGCCACATGGTTTGTTCTTCAATAAAAATAACTGTTCAAGGTTTCAAGCTGTCAATTTACACATGACTTTTTGATTGATGCAATTGTTGCCTCCCTCGGTTTCCTTAAGCTTGTTTGACCTAGTCCCTGTTCTAGCTATACTTGGGTTTTTTAAGTCTAGAGGAAGACTTACCAAGTGATTAGGGTGCTAGTTTAGGACATAGGAGATGTGGGTTCAAGTCTCTGCTCAGCCACTGAGGCTAACAAGGTGGGGAGAACAGTTGTGCTAGGTCCTCAAGCTGTAGGGCAGGGCAAAATGTCTGTAACTGGGATGAAATTGGAGTGAACTGGGAAGAAGTGGGGGCCCAGGAAACAATGTACTGGAGCCCCAGATTTCTCTCAAGGGGCTTGTCTGCTACAGACTTGTATGAGCTTAGCCAAGACTTATGGCCAAACTGTGCCTCAGTTCCCCATCCATAAAACAGGGATAATACTTCCTTACTTCACAGGTGCGGAGATGCTGTTCTAATGAGGGCCATATAAGTACCTGTAAATAATTATGGTCCAAATTCTATCCTTATTTGAATTGTATGCATTCCCATTCAAGATAATGAGTATGAATGGGATGTATTTGAGGTCAGAATCTGGCCCTGTAATATATAGACATACAAGCTGAAAACTGTAAGCAATCAATACAGTCTGTTTTACCCGTCAGTAATAATATAGGGCTTGATTCTGATCTTGCCAGTGTAAATTAGGAGTAACTTCACTGACCTCAATGGAGTTACAATGGAGCAAACGAGAACAGAATCAAGCCCCAAAGTGTTTCCTCTGACAACTGGAAAAATATTTATAGTAAATTATTTACCGTCATTTATGTCAGAATCATGTTTGTTTCTCTTATTAAAACAACAAAACAAAATGAACCTTTTTTTCATTTAATTATATGTAACTGAACAGAAATGCATAATTTTCTGCCCTTATTTTAGACTGGAATTTACTATTTTGATCTTTTAGTTTTTCTTGGGTCAGCGGTTATACCTGTCTGATAGAAGCAGAATGTCAAGTTCTATTTTAAATTGTCATGCTAAATATTACAAAGGAAAAATGTCTTCACAGAAGAACCTTGCAATGTTTGGTTCATCCTTATAATTCTGTTATTTGACAGATGTATATAAAATATGTATTACTTCCCTGAAGGAAATATTGGGCCTAAGTTATACCTGGGTTTCAACCACATAGTTCAGAGCCAAAACTTTTTTCTTACAGTAGCACGGTCAGTTCTGAGTGAGATTTTCACAAGTACTCTGCACTCTTTTCCCACTAATATGTCAGTGGAAGAAGAGTAAGGCCAACACTGAGCGCTTTTGAAAATTCTACTGTCCTAAGTGGACAGAATTCTAGTCTGTACTTTTCACCATTGATAAAAATCTCATTGGAGTTGTTCATGCATTGAAGAGGCACTGTTTTTTCTACTAATACCTTTCCAGATTCAACTTTCTTTTTGTTTTTTTGGCCTGACTGTTCATGACTTGTGACTTTACCTGCTATGCAGAGAGAGCTGTTTTTACTCCTGTAAATATACTGATTTTTGTAAGAGCCTTCAAAGTTAGAGCTCAATACTCCTACTTAACTTGAAAATTCTGAATATCTTTAGTTTTTTCTTACAAAACACAAAACCCAGAAATAAAACATTAATTTTCTGGGCCAGGTTGACACCTTCAGTCCTGTATCGTGTTTACATCGTGCCCATGTATCTGAGGGCAGGGCCGAACCCTTCATTCCCTTTCTTTTTATCTATATGGAAACCAAGCTTCCTTCCATCAATCCTCAACAAAGTTACTTCTCTACTGGCTTGTGTATACATGTTTTACCGACTTCTTCTAGAGTGTAGTGGGCCTGTGCTCATGTATAACAGATCCCCCTCACCTAGTGGAGTTTAACCCATTGGGTAGCTAAAACTGAAATTCTTCTTATTTTACCAGCTTCTCTTGTGCATACCAAAGACTGTCTGCCAGAATCTGAAGTATTATATAGATTGTATTTCTAGCCTAAACTCATAAGAGGGATAATAGGTAGATACTCAGTTTGTAGAATTTAAACAAATTAATGACATTCTTTAATCTAGGAAGTACAATTGTACAGTTAAACATTTAAACTAGAGAAAGTGAACACGGATTCCATTGCTTACTTGCATTCCTACTAGAAAATATTCCTACTAGAAAAATCTGTTATTCCTTTCATGACTCTTACGCTGTTCCTTAAAATAGGCTTTCATATTATGCTCAGAGTAGGATACTGAGATGTAGTGCACTCTTCACCATCTCTGTTGTGCTCTCTGTTACACCAACTTAGTTGTATGTAATTATCCTGAAAAAATGGGTCATTTCACACATCCAAAGACTAGAAGTCAATTTCACACACTTCCCTATTTGAAACTCAGTAGAGTACTATCCATAACAAAAGAACAAATAGTCATAAGGAAGATGATTATTGTAAGGAACAAGGTTTCCTGGAGGTTTGTGCTAAAGTTCTTGATTTTAAATTCTGTTTCTGCCTTTTGAACTGTTTCTGTATGTGTAGCTAAAGTTCTTGGCTCCAATTATCTGCTACTTCATTCATCTGTGAAGCGATACAGAAAGGTGGCTTAAAACAGGCTTTATGTTCTTTGTGTTCTCAGACAGTCCAGGCCTCTACACAGATTTAGGGTGCTCTAATTTATGCTCTGGCTGCAATGGCCCTCTTACTGCTTTACGCAGGCAGAGAATAGTCTTAGTGCAGTGCACACCAGCCATGCCCTCTCCATTCTCTGCACCATCTGAGAATTACATGGGATTGTTCCCTGGAGGCCAGTTCTGTACCCTTAGTAGTCCCTTTATGCCACGAATATGTTACAACAGCTATTGGACCCCTTGACTTTAGGTCTTGTTGCTTCTTTTGAGAGAAGGAGAGTCCTGTCTGTCTGTCTCTTGGCATGATCTGGAATCCAGCTGTTGACTTACACTTCTGGTACTTCTAAATAAAGCTTCTTGATTTATGTGGTACATTAACCTGAGCACTGATGTTTATGCTGTAGGATGTGCCTTTGTGTGCTGCTACCTTCTACTGATGTGTGATTAATCTATATCACTTCCCTCTGCTAGTTCCCTTTAGTGGAATTCATTTGTGATTTCATCAGATACAGGCAAGTATGCATCCAGACTTGCCTGTAACAATAATACTTTTTTAGTTTGTCTTATAACACATGAAAGAAATCACAAAGATACTTTGACTCCATCATTACTGGTGAAATCAACAAGTGCTCAATTATAAAATGACATTAAATATATATTAAGGAATAAAACCAATTAAATCCCAAGATCACAAACATAATTATATTATTTGCAGGGTCCCTCAAGAGAGATGCCATTGACTTCCTGAAGATGTTCTGAATGATTGTAAATCATCTTTAAGTGAAGAGAAGTTTCTGAATCGAATACATTGAGGTACCTTTATATTCACCTATACATACCCTAGAGTTGGGTTTTAAACCTTTTCATATAAGGGACACCTTCCTATCTATCTCAGACCCCCATTGCATTTAGCAATATGGGAACTGCAGGGTTGTCCTGGCCCCCATAGGGTCACAAACCATGTGTTGAAATTCCTTGCTTTAATTGATTTTCAAATTGAAATGTATTATATTCATTGATTTTAATATATAGCTTTGTTGGATCCAAGAAAGAGATAGACATAGGAATATTGCCATCTTGTTGAATGTATTAATGCAAGTAACTCCCTTTCATGCCAGTGGGAATTATGTATGAACATCTGTATGAATCAGAATAAGTATATACCTTTTGTACTTGCAATAAGCCTTGACAATGATCCTTGGAGCAGGATAGGGAGAAGTAGTATAGTAGCGGACATATTAATTTGCACTGAATCTTTTCTTGAATTTTACTATTTTGGGTATGAAAAGTAAACATTTTGGACCAAATTATTCCTCATTTACACACTGGCAACCCCACTGACACCAAGAGAGTTGAAAATATGGCACATGTATTTATTGGATTCTGTACAGTCTGTTAGGGTACATATTTAACTAAATGCCCCCAGAGAAAAAAAGGCTTTTTCTGTAGCTATCAGGTCTCAAGTGGTATGAAGAGGACTTGCATTATCAAGAGCTAAACTCTGTCGTAGAGCACTGAATGTGAAAATTGTAAACAAATGGGTAAACACTCCGATTGGACACACCCCAAACTTTAACTTTAGTTTTTTATTGGTGGCATGATTTGCCTAACACATGTTGAAGTCAATTACTGATGCATCATGAAGATGTATACTTGCAAAAAATGGAGGAAGTTTTAAAAAATAAAAAACGTACTGAACAGCCAGAAGGAAGTACAGTCATACTTTCTCTTAGTCCTCCAAACCAAGGGGTGTCAGTAACTCAGTCTGTTACACGTTCACTTACACATATAGACCAATGAGGCTGTCTGTTCATAGGACAGAAGTCAGGCATGATTTCTAAGAATGCATTCGTAAATTTATTAAGTTTGTTTTTATCTTTTTCTGTAGATTATTTGCAATCATCACTTATTCTACCTAGTCTTAAATTGGATTGTAAACTCTTTGGTGTCAGGACCCATGCCTTCCTATGTTTATGTACAATTTCCAGCATGATGGGATCCCGGTCATGATTGTGGTCCCTAGAAGTTACCTTAATATGAAAGATTAATAATACTAATCATAATTATGTATTGAAATTTAGATTTAAATGCATGAAAATATCTTTTATAGAAAGGATGATATACTACTATAATGTGGATTCACAGGGAAAGTGTTTTTGTTTTTTGGTTTTTTTTTAATCATTAATCATGGAACTTCAGAATAACTTCAAGTCACCATTTAAATGTAGTTGGCTCTCAAACCCCAAATACTGTATGTATATTTTTGTTTTAACACTGAAACCGTTAAGTATCTAGTACCCACATGTCTGAGTTTTGGCTTCCATTAAAAATTTTGGACCAAGTTTTTAGACAAATTAGCTGTACACTAAATTAGACTAGTAAATTAGAAAAGCTTTTAACCTTTATCTTCACTTTTTTCCTCCCATGCCCAAAATATTTTTATGAATGATTTTATGAATGATTTTATGACACTCTTACTCTTCCTACTGAAAAGATGAGTGCACCATACGTGGTATCCATTACTTCGAAGAAACTAGCCATAATGGGGAGAGAAAAAATATATATAAACTGCCCTGGTTTCTTTTTCCTGATGAAATGTCTCCCTTTGTATTCATAACAGTAAGAGAGCCATATTGTTTTTTGTTTAGCTATTTGACAGGCAGCGTTGCAGCATGATGTTGAGGGGGAGAAAAACCAAGGAAAATTATTTTTTTAAAAAAAGAAAGAATTCTTTCTAACTTCCAAATATATAAAGACCAGTTCTCCCCTATCTTCATAGTGTGTATGTCAAACTTATTCGCTGTGTAGCTTGACTTTCAGAGGGCCAAATAATTTTGAAAACAGGTAAGTTTTGTAGCAAATCATAAACATGTGAGTTAAATCATGGTTTAAGAATAGAAATTCAGACTTAAACTGATGTTTAGGGAAACATCCAGAAGTAGTTGTGCCAATGGTCAGTTGTAGCTGAAAGTATGCATTAACCTCAACAAACAGTAAACAATTTGTTTTTCCATGTACAGTTCTCAGTGTTAAAAAGGTGTAACTTACCAGCATCTACCATCTTGAGGTATCTGAGTTATTGCCATACTTCCCTACATTTTGTCATGTCTTCACTGCCAGGGAATGGTTTGTAGAATGCAAGATCTTCAGAGCTGGAACTGTATTTTCTTTTATGTTTCTGCAGCATCTAGTACATTGTGGGCTCTACCAAAAACAAAGTAATAGTCATGATAACTATTAATAAATGGTGTTTTCCATGATGATTCCTATAGTGATCAAAGGCAAATCCCAGCATTAATTTTGTACAGCATTGCCAATACAACAGCATATTCATGAGGATATACTGGAGTATTGAAACTCATAAGTATTAAGAATAAAGTTTGTTAAAGCACTGGGCAGGGCTGAGTTACATCTATACTTCATATAGGATATAGAGAATAAAATAGCTGTGCCATTATGATTTTTAAAACATCTTTTGATGCAAGAGTATCAAGTAGCTGAAAATCAGTGAATTTAGTTACAGTTGTTAAAAAGAAAGATTATAAGAAAGAGGTTAAAAATTAGACCTGCAAATATAACATTTTACAGTATGCTAGCAAAAAAGAGAGAAATTATGTTTTTGGATGGCATAAGGATGCTTTCAGAAAATTACAACTTAAAAGGTATGAGTCAGCAAGGATTTGTGAAAGAGTAAATCATGTCATGCAAATGTGATCGCTTGTAAAATAAAACAACATTTGATCTTCATAAAGGAAAAATTTGATATTTAATGTATCCAGATTTTAAGAAAGCTTTTGCTAAAGTTTCACATAACAGATTCTTGTAGAAGTTCTTTCTTCTTTGGAATCCAATGAGTAGTAGAGTCCTTTAGTTATCTGTATTGGAACCATTACTCTTTAACATTTTAATTATTGATTTAGGTAAAGTTACAACATGTAGGATAATAAATATGCAGAAGATACTCAGCTAGGGAGAGTGTTTAGCCTGCAGAAGAATGTAGGGGTTTTACAGTGCAATCTTGATAGACTGGGTGCATGGGCTGAGAAGTAGAATATGAAATCTAATGGATACAGTTGTTAAGTGATGCCCTTGAGTAGGAATATCCCACAAATTAAGCATTGTTTTAAATAAAAATTGAATTGGTTAATAGGGAAGAGAAAGAAGAGCTGTGTGTATTTATTGTTAGAGCCAGCATTAAAATTCCCAGTCTAGCATGTAGCAGCAATAAAGACTAAATTATCCCAATGGATATCTAATATAAGTACAAACCTATTGTATCATCACTGTATAAAGTAACTGTATAAAGGCCAGATTTCCCAGTTTTGGTCCTCTAATTTGAAAGCAAGTATCTAAATTATTGGGAATACATTTAAGCTGATAAAGTAGAAGACCATTGAGAAATGTATATCAAGGTGAAGGGTCACACCCTGGTCTATGATGAAAACCTGGGTAAGCCTAGCTCAGCCTCCAGTTGCATAGGTATTCAGTGGAAGGGCTACATGTTACTGCTTGAGAGACAGAATGTCTTTGGGAGACAATTGGGGAGTTTTTCTATTTATTGTCTGGTCATATTCATTTATTTGATGTTTTTGTTGTAAATGTCTCCCTGAAACCCTCAAAAATGAAACTTGGGAAGAGAACTTGTTGATTAAGGCTCTCATCCTACAAATAATTATGCACATACTTAACTTTATGTATGTGAGTTGTCCCACTAAATTCAGTGGCACAACTCATCTCTAAAGGTAATGGCATGCATAAAGGTATGCAGGATCAGATTCCATTGATCATTTTTGTGTTGGAAATAGCTGATAACCCTTTATGAGGCTCAGGAGGGAATTTCCCCTGCTTATTCCCTAGTTTGGATATGGGGATGGTAGTGGTTAGTTTGTTTCTATAGAAGTGTTTTTATCCTCTTCTAGCTGTTTTTTAACTTACAATTTTTTTTAAAGTAAATAGCATAGGGATGGCAGAGTTACCATCAAACCTTTTCACTCATAGCAGTTTTTATAGACATGTAGGCAGATGGGATTATTTTGCTCACCTAATCTAGCTCTAAGAGCCTGATCTAAATTCCTTTGGGTGGAATAGATGTGTAGTGGGCAAAATACTTATGGGCAGGTAGGCCAAGTATCTTAGTTCCAGGCAAAGTATAGTGACATTTACTTTGGTATATCGCATTTGTTTTGTCTAATTATAGGCATTCAGTAGGGTTGCAGGTGTCGTTCTTGCCAAAATATTTATTCCCCACTAAATTCTATGAATAGATAATCTCTGCATTCTTTAGAAAATATACCTGGAAGTTTTGTTTAATTATTCATCTCTGTTGTCTCATTTTTGCAAAGGAACAGTCAATGTTCTTTCAGTAGATGCTGTAGATGCCCAGGGCATGAGAGCTGGAGAATTTTTTCTTGCAATATCTGTAAGGGGGCAGCACTCATGCCTTGTGGTCATAGCCTTTCTCCTGGCTATATGGGGCAGCACCATCCAAACCTCCTCAGTTTCTTCTTACCGTCTGTGGCTGGAGTCAGAGCTCTGTGTGGTTCTTAACCTCACAATTCCTCAAAATCCTCTAAACTGGTTGTATATAGTTAGTTAATACACTTAGTATTAGTTAGCTTAGTTAACTGTTTTTTCCTGGGGATGCCCTCACCAGGGTTCAAACATTGTCCGTTGTATGGAGGGGGCTATCCCCAACAATGACCTTCACACAAGGTGCTTACTCTTCTTAGGTGAGGCCCACATCAAAGACCAGTGTTTGATTTATAAATCATTCACAAAACAGACTAAGGTGGCTAGAGACCTTCGCCTGAAGCAGCACCTGCTCAAACAGGCCAGGAGGTACCAAGGTCGAATCAGAGGTCACCCTCAACCTCACTGAGTGGTGCTGGCTCATGCTACGCAACTCCAAAGAGACACAGAAGGCGCTTTCTTCTGAGAGCACCAAAAAAAAGTTCTCATAAGACCAATCATGACCACTCCAGGCTTTGTCGAGACTTCCTCTTCAAGAAAAAGTACGGCTGCTGCCATCACGTGGAATGGAGCAGGTCCTTCCAACTGCTCCTCAGTACTGCATAAGGATGCTGAGAGACCCCATACTATCAACTCCTGTTCTTGCCCCAGGGTATCTGTTAAGTCCAGTGCTGACAAGGGCAATTCTGGCACCAACTATGTCCACGTCAGTGGCACATGAGGCAGCAGCAAACCTCCAATGCCTTTCCATCCTAAGCTCTGATTTGATTCAGGTCTTTGCCATCCACAGCCTCACGGCCTGGCCAGGTCGATGAACCTTCGAGTCTACTGGCACCACATCCTGATGTTCCCTTGCCAGAGACTGTGGAAGTCAGCCCAGTGCCAGGACTGGCACAACGGATCTCCTCAGCAGCAGGAAACTCTTGGCACTGCTGCATTCTGTACCACCGATGTTACCGTGGCAGCACTCCTCATCCTCCTCCTCAGCACCAGTGGTGGCTTTGGTACCACTGCTGACTTTGGTACTGACAGAGCATTGAAGTCAATTGAGGAGTACTTGGTGCGGGCTGTACCATTTCCACAGTCTGCAACAGTCCTCCCAAAATTTGTGTCTAAAGTGATCTCTCAGTTTCATTTGAACCAGGCAGGATATTTGCATGTGTTTTTTTTTTTCCTAAGATGCTTTCACCCCTTGAGGAGCAGTGCCTTCACACATTAGACACTGGATGATGTCTAACCTTCTACCTGACAGGACTAAGCCCTTTTGGGCCTAACTTCATCTGTGTTTTCATATGCAGATCATATGAAGGGACAGGCAATCTTCTCACAGACTCTCTCTAAGTGGTTAATATCCTGCATCAAAACTACATATGAAACAGCTTCACCTATGCCCCCTCAGTGGGTGTGAGTCCATTCTATGAGAGAACAAGCTGTGACAGTGGCAGTTTTAACTGATGTCTCAATATTGGACATTTGCTGGGCTGCCAAATGATTTCTGATACATAGGATTATGAACCATTGTGCTATTACCGAGGTGTCCAGAGAAAATGCAAACTTTGGGAAGATGGTCCTGTAGTTCTTATTTATATAGAGTCTGAGCCCCATCTCCCATCGATACTGCTTGTGAGATACCCAAGTGGCTGAATATATTTGAAGAAGAAGAAATGGTTACTTACTTTAACTATGGTTCTTCGAGATGTGATGCAGACATGTATTCCATGACCCAACTTCTCTGCATTGGAGTCTAGTCTCAAGGCATTCAATGCGAAGGAATTGATGGGGATCAGGGCAGCACTGCCTCATATTGCTGGGTGGGGGGAGGGAATATGGCCATGAGGTGCAAGCACTCCCTCCCTCCTCTTCCTCCCCTGCCCCCCCACCCCTGGCTACTGCTAGGCAAAAATCTCCAGCTCCAGTGCCCTGGGTGCTCACACACTAATGTGGAATACAAGTCTGCATCACATCTCGAAGTACCACTGTTACAGTAAGTAACTGTTTCTTTTATATAGAATACTGTGTTCCGGACTGGCGTATAAGTGAGCTCTCCAGTTAATACCAGTGACAATTCTCAAAAAACAACCAAAATTCTGATATCAAACTGACAGTTTGGGTGTTTTGATTTGTAAAGTTCCAATCACTTTATAGAAAGAAAAGAAAGAAATAGACTGTGTTTTGTAACTTGGTCATAAATATATACATTGAATTATGCAGACCTGCCATCGGTAGCTAGGACTAGGTCCACAGAGTGGGAATGCCCCCATCATATTCCCTTCTGGCTGTGGCCTTACACATTTATGTTATATGTAAACTAAGTCAGATTTTTGCCTCTTGTATCACTTGTACATTATACAAGCATTTAGCTGTAAGCAGAAGGTACATGTGAACATGGGTAAATACTGAGGGCAAGTTTTTTAGAGACACTGAGAAACTACCAAGTCCATTTGAAGTTAACAGGAGCTGTGGATGCTCAGCACATCTGCAAATCAGCCTCTTAATAGCCATTTTCCCCTCTACTAGTCTTAGGGCATGTTTATAGTATTACATAGAAATGTGTGCAGTAAAAGGAGAGTAGGGCCATATAACAGCTTGCGCTAAACTCCTGGCAACGCCAAAGGGAGTTCTGTGTGTAGTCTGGTTTGCCTTATTTAGGCGCCTATGCTATGCCAAGTAACATATACACCCATTAGTGTGCAATGACTTGTGATAGTTGCAGAATAGCAACAAAAGAGCGGCATAAAGTAAACATATTAACACCTTCCGAAAAAACACATGCTCCTCTGTCAAACAAATGTTTTTTAAATAATTTCCCCTCATTTAAATAACTAACATTTGTTTACACACATACACGGCAAAAAAGGAGTGAGGTGTTGGGGGGCAATGAATATTTTAAAACAGAAGTCATTTGGTTGAATAAAATAAAAAAGTTTCCTTTCAGGTGTTTGCAAAAAGAAAAGGAGTACTTGTGGCACCGTAGAGACTAACAAATTTATTAGTCTCTAAGGTGCCACAAGTACTCCTTTTCTTTTTGCGAATACAGACTAACACGGCTGCTACTATGAAACCTTTCAGGTGTTTGTGGACATTATATTGCTTTGCTCATGTTGACAGATTGTTTCTTGATGAGGGTGTCTATCTGAGAGATGGCAGAAGCACAATGTGGTGTGTGGCACATTACAAAGAGAATCGTTTAAAAATATATAGTTGTATTTATTTATTTCCTAATGAACGGTAAATGCTGTAATCATGTAAACCCATTGTCTTGCCTTGACTTTCAACAATGTTTTACTGTCCACTAACATACAAACAAGTAAACTGCAGCCTGCCATGTCTTTATTGCATCACTCTTCAGTAACTTTTATATACTGTTTCCTTTAATAATTTGAGACATAATGATTTTTGTTATAAATTTCTTCATAAATATTCTTACTGATGGCTGATGCATTTATTTAAGCATCAGTGGGCAAATAAAGTTATCCACGGGTGACTAACAACTTTGGATAAATATCATTTCACTCAGCAGCTATCCATAGTACCTTTGCAATGCAATTATATGCTGGGACCTATTATCCCAATTAATGGACTGTTTTATATTCACTGTGCACTATACTTGAAACACTTTAGAGGCCTGGCCTTCACATAGCCACAGGCAAAGAAGAAATTTATAACAAATAACCGAGAAAAGGCTTTAATTTACTTTCCAAGATATGTAGCATGTAATTATACTTTAAGCATAACTAGGCAAGCCTCAGAAATGCCCTTTGATTTAAGTCATAATAATACTATATATTAATACCATGATAAATATAGCTTTCTAAATTCCCAAGCTATTGTGGGTAACTACAGAAGTAGATACTTTGCTATCAGCTCTCTGCATCATCTTTTCTGTAATTATTTTGCGAAAGGTTAACCTTGAATATAATAAATAACCATATCTCTTTCCAGTTTTCTAAGCCTATAAAGTGAATGAGCACCAATTCATGGGGACCTTGCATTTTGCTAGATGGGTGAACAAACAAGACAGTCTGATAAGTAGTACACAACCCCTTGTTGTGTTGCTCCTTTGTACAATGTCAGCCCTGGGCTATGTTTTACAGCTATGGAATTTGACCACTAGAGTTTAACTTTACTCCCTCTGGTGGTTTCCAAAGCTATAAAATAAAACACAGTTGTAATTCTTCTCCTTATTCTAAGAAGCATTGATCGTCTCTGATTGTATATTATAGCAAAGGGGCAGTCTATTAAATAAATTTATTGCATTTTCTTCCTGATAATTACTGGAAGTTATTGAACAAGGCAGGGAGTTATGACCAGTAAGTTCCTGCTATAGCTGAGAAAGCAAATCCACAGACATTTAGCGGATCTAAACAGCTGTAAACAACAATCCTGTTTACAATGTACTAAGAATTTACAACTTACAGTGCATTTGAGGGGGTTTTTAGGAATTACTTCTACAAATTCAGACTTGAAATATGAACTGCAGTAAAATGTCATGCTATGTTGTATCATATAGGTGCTCTCTGTCAAGCAATTTGACAGTAGTAAATATGTCAGATTAGACACTGGATTCACCATTTCTCTTATTCAGAAATAATATTACTGTTTCATGACCGCTTGCTTAGGAAGCCTCATCAACGCTACATTTGTATGTTGATATCTGCTAGGTCTTTTTGAATATCTAACTGCAAATTACCAATGGCAAAAATCAATAACATTTAGTAAATTCCCCAATGTGTCTGTGGGTGCCAATAAAATACAAGAAACTGAGTCCTCTTTAGGAAAACAAGCAGTTGCTCATCACTCAAAACCTATTTATATATTTGTGCCAATCATGTTATAAGTTAAAACATACCTGATGCATGTAACTGTATGAGCCTTTAATATTTCTATTATTGTTTCTTAGTCTGAAGTGGAAATGGGCCTGATCTACAAAATGTGAATGTGGATCCAGATATTCCAGCTCAGGAATGCTTGAAATCCAGTGCTTTGATGTAGCTGAATATAGGGATAAGAGATAACTGGGTAATTCAGATTGGTGTATAGATCCAAGTCCAAATTTGGAACCCTCCAAATTTCATGTATGTTTTAACACAGTGTTTTGGTTAGGACCATACACTATTCTGAAATAGAATTATACATTATGCCAAGCATACCGTATTTGAACAATGTTTTAGTGAGTATTTTTTCTTAAATAAGTGTATAGAAAATCTTTGCGCTGTTTTCAAAAATATCTTTGCAAGTAATAATTGCATTATACCAGAGACAGTCACAACAAAGTGGGAAGTAGAGATTTGTTCTTATATAAAATCCATTGTTGCAAATGCTAATATATTTGTATCTCTTCAATTGCCTAACATTCCCACTGGTGCAATATTGCAGCTGTAATCCCATTGTCCTGTTTCTTTTTCTTTCCAGTAGTTACTTATTTAAAGAAAAGGGATAAAATGTAAAGTGGATTAGAAGCAAAAATGGTAAGCATATAACTGTTTAGCCTCCAGTCCTAAATATACAAAGTAAATTGTGTAATAGAAATAAATTAGGGATTATTTTAGCTCTAGTTATACATAGAAGAGTTTCATAAATGCTACCTTAATAAAAATATAAATGATCTTCATGTAACTCTTTATTTTATTGACACCCCCATGCTATTTTGGAGAAGATTTATCTTCCATAGAAGACTTATTACTATAATATTTCACAAGTGACTGGGTATCCATGTCAGATGTGAAGACAGTGAGGGGGGAAAATCCCTGTTCTAGGGAGAAAATTTCATACCATCATTCATTGTCTCATTTTGATTGCAAATGCAATATTAGAACTGGGATAAGAATGGTTCATAATCATAATTATTTTCTTCTTATCTCTTTTTATCTTTTTCTCTCAAACTATGTTTTCTTGCTTGATGCACAGAAGGTAAAAGCTGGCCTGTCTTGAATTTCCATAGGCGTAAAAGGACCCTTGCTCATGAAAACGTTAGGTAGGAGTCCCTTATTTGAGTGGAAGTAAAACATTTCACAAAGATAAAACTTTATCTCAATTTTATAGATCAATGAGGTTAAATGACTTATACAAAGTCATATAGTGAGCCAGTGGAGAAACTGGATTAGAACCCACATCTTCTAGTCTTGTGCTAACCACTAGTCTGGGACAAAGTACAGAAGATCAGGGCATAATGCCATGAAGTTTATATACCACTTGTCTGCCTTAATTAGTTGCCTCTTTCCGGATAAGTAGCGGGGAGGATTGAAACTTTAAAGTGTTTAAATTCTACAATCCATGCATAGTCATAACTGCTGACTTCATCTGCAAACACTACCGCATCATACAGCCTTATAACCATGAAGGTTGTCTCTCAGGGATTAGTGGCTTTTCATTTTTGTTATGACTAGCCAGAGAAAGCACATGCCATTGCTTCTGTTCTCCGATCACGAGTGGACAAGCACTTTTGACATGAAATTTCTTTGATTAATTCTAATTTCTTTCATTTAAAGTCTTGTTCTCCACAAATAACATGCTTGCACATCAGACACTGAAATTAACTTTTGGTGAACATTTGTGCTGATAAAAGTAGATCACTTAAGGATTCATGCAAACTGAACCCCAAACAGAGTTGCAAATAGTGTCAGCACCCTTCAGTTTTATGCTCTAGTTCTCCAACTAATAAGAAGTGTAACAAAAATACCAATTTTGTCTTGATGATAAAAATATTTATGGGCCTATAAATAAAGGTTCACAATTTTTACAAAGTTACTAGTAAAGGAGCAGTATATAAATGTCCCATTGGAATTTTTACTAGAAGTTTTAAAAGCACTGATTGAATTTTGGTCACACCCTAGTGGTGTAGGGTGATCTTGGTCAGTACACATAAAAATACACTGTATAAGCAGAGAGCATTATTACATTAATGCTGAGTATTATTACTTTAAATAGGTTAGCTGCTTATTATGGAATAAGTTCAAGTTTGAGGGTGTATTACTTTGCTATATTTCAGACTACCAGGAAGGTAGCATATTTTACTTTTGAATCATGCAAAAGATTCTTAATTTGTGGATGAATGCAGTTTTTATCAAACAAAATTAACTTTCATGCCATTTCATTATCACAACAAGACACTTCCAAACATGTGGTGCTGTAAGATGGTACTTTTCTTGGATCATTTAAGGCCACTGGGGCATGCGTTATCTCACTTTAACACACACCTTGTGTCTTTTTGTTTAAGTAAAAGATGGATGCTTCCAATCTACCAGCTTCTTTTGTTTACAGAGCAAACTAAAATAGGTGAATTATATGACCATGGGAATCTTTTAATTTAAAAAGAAATGTTTCTTAATTAGAGATAATCTTAGATCTTGGCAGGAATGCTCATGGTATGAGCAAAAACCACCAGCTGCTGTGCTACTATATAGGGTGTACACTAATTGTATCTAGTTTTTTACTTTGGCTGGTGAGTACCATATCTGCTCTAGTTCTGCCTTTTATTATTTTTATTTATTTGTGCTGTGGTGGTGCCTAGAAACCCGTTTGTGCTAGGTGCTACCGTGACATTTCCCAGGACACTCAGGGAAGTCACCTTGTTGCCCCCTGCCTCCAGTGGGAGGGGATTTGCCCATACCAGTGATTGTTAGCTCCCTAACACAATTAGCCTGTCAGACGCTCTCCTCTGACACTCTCCAGCACTCTCCTCTGGGCTACACCAGCCCTGTTAGTTGGCAGTAGATTCATCCCAGCCTCCAACTCCCTTCAAAGTGTCCCCCTGTGCAATCCAGCCCCTGGTTACTGGATACCCAGAGCAATCCTGGATCCTCTGTACCTAAAGGAACAGTGTATTCCAGTTTACCAGTTTTACCTTAGACCACCACTCTATCTCACACAGCACTCAAATTCAGTTCAAGCAAAACAAACACATTTATTTAAGAAAGAATAGAGATTCAAATAGAAATCAGTGAGAGTGATGGAAACAAATGGTTTCGTACAAAACAAAATAATAAAATGGGCCTATATCTATCAATAGTTACTTTTCCTACCTAATAAAGTAGATTCTCACCCCAAAGTATAGTCTTTTGCAGTGTTTGCTATCCCCAAGCAGCCAGGATCCAATCTTTCATGAAGCACCCTGCTCATCAAGGTAACTCCTCAGTGTATGGATGCAGTCTCTTTCTCCATCCTATGATCTATTAAATCAGTCTTATCTTTATTTACAGACAGAATGGTCTCTTTGCTGTCATATGGTTTATCTTTGATGGTTTACCATTGACGTTGTTATATTGTTACAATGTTGGACAATTGAGCAATACATTATAATCAGCTTGCCAAGGTGGGGTGACAACATTTTCCTGCTTCAGTGGGCCATCACCAGGACACATGATCCCTGGCAAGTCACTTTCACTCCAAGATTCAAGGACGTAATTTTCAATATACAATGTACTCCCATGCATCTGAAACCCTCTTATCCAAACCTCCACCATTATCCAAATCCCTTTCTTGTCCCGCAACTTGAGATACATGCTGTATCTCATGGGGTACAAGGAAGGGATTTGGATAACTGTGGAGGTTAAGGTAATAGAGCAGACCCCTGGCCAGGATTTTGAGGAGGAATAGGAGGAGGACAGCAAGCCCCCCACCTCACGGCTGAATGGTTCCTGTGGCAGCGCAGGGAGCCCTCTGCAGCCCCACTGTTGTGGAAGTGAGTGAGTAGGGCAGTGACAGCAGAGCTGCAGAAGTTTTCCTGCACTGCTACAGGGCTGATGATACCCAATCCCTGCAGGCTCAAGGTGAGATGGTGTGGAGAGGGGAGACTGAAATCCTCGTGGGGCAGAGTAGAGACTCTGCTCTGCCTGGCCAGAACTGCAACCTCCCCTGGCATCTTGCACCTACAAGAATCAGGTGTCACCCTCTGCAGTCCTACTGTCATGGGAGTGAGTGGGGTAGAGCAGAGAGACCCACCCAGGACTCCAAGGAGGGGAAAGAGGAGGACAAGCCACAAGCTGTGTGGGAGGCCACCCCACTGCTGAACGGCTCCTGTATTTCTGATTATCCAAATAAAATTGATGTTCCCTATTTAGATAACTGAGGGTATTATGTAGCTACATTATTGCTTAAATATTACACATACACACATCTCACAATGATTTTGTATTGACAGATTACAAGATTTCATTAAATGCTACTCTGTATGGATAAATATCTTGAATGTACTGTGTTAGATGTAGTGAGTTTGTCAGGTCTGAGGGGGTTTATTTTTAAAGAACAGTGAGCCCTTTGCCAGTTGGCCCCAATGGGCCTCTGTATTTCAGCCACACACAAAAGAGGGTCCATATCCCGAGGAGTTTACCATGGGGCCACAATGTTTTTTTTTTAAAGATTATATATAAACACATTGAGAGTTACCCTGATAAGGAAGTAGCACAGTCTAGTGCTTGCATCAAGGACCAGGACTGGGGCTCACAATACCTGAGTTCTATTCTTAGCTTGTTCTGCAACCTTCAGCAAGTCACTTAACCTCTGCGAACAGTTGTCCCATGCAATAAAATGGAGTGATTAATACTTTTTCAGCTTTATGAAACACTTCAAGATTTCCACTTGAAAGGCTCTATATCAGAACAAAGTACTATTATTGCACAATGGATCTCTGTTATCAAGATGGGGAACAGACTCTTTAAAACAAAAGGCCTTTGTAGGGTTTATATTGGTTATTCTTAATAAGCAGGATGGCTCCCCACTGCATGCTAGCTATGGGAAGGAGAAAATGGCTAGCTTTTTCTTTTTAAGGAGCTCTTGAAATTGCTATTACCAACTGTTGATAGTAATGAATGGTTAGGCATTTTTCCTCTGTCAGGTAGAAAAGCAGAGGGCACTATAGTTTCTATTGATTCTAATATTTTGCTTTAGAGCTCCCCAATGCTGTTCGTGAAGAGCTTACACGGGCTGCCTTTGGTGTTTGTGTCTGAGGTAATGAAAACATCAGAAGTGTCCAAACTAATTATTTCACTTCTCCACTGGAAATAACTCAACCTCCCTTTCTGATCCAAGTAACATTTTGAAGAGCAATATATCATCTTATGTCTCTATTACAGCAACAGCCTTTTCTGTGGCCTTGACAAGTGCAATTTTGCCCCACTTGTGTCCATACAGAATGCTGCTGCAAAGATTATTTCCCTAGCCCTTTTCTTTGACTGTGTCATCCCTCTCTTGAATCCCTCCACTGGCTCCCCCTTCTCTACTGTATCTAACAGAAGCTACTTGTCTTCACTATCAAGGCCCAACCCTCCCCTTCCTATCATCCCTCATTTGCTGCTGAGTTGTCAGCTTCCGCCTCTGATCAGCCCATGATGCCATCCTCCGTCACCTACTTACTAAATTTTCAGACAAGCATTTTCGTACGTTCTTCCATGCTACCCTGTAAAAATCTGCAAAACTGACTTATCCTCTTTCAAATCCCTCCTTAAAACTCTTCTTTGCTATGCAAAAAACTTGACAACAGTTAGGCTGCTGGTGTGCTAAGCTCACAGCCTGTCAGGCTGGCCAATACTTTCTCATTGTTTCCTTGTACTCCCACGTCCAACTGTCTGTAGCCATCTGTTGTCTCTTGTATTGTATTCATATTGTAAGCTCTTTGGGGCAGGGCCCATCTTTTTGGTTTGTGCTTTTAAAGCACCTAGCACAACAGGGTCCTGGCCTGTGACTAGAGCTCCTAGAATGCCATGGTAATACAAACAATAAATAATAATAATTCTCCTTTCCTCACCATCGTGAGAGTATGAATATAAGTAAGACCTGTCATTAATGAAACAGCTTTGCCCAGCACTGGAGGGAAATTGCTGTTTATTATTGGAATTGCCTAATATTGAATGCTTACCTACATTAACTGGAACACCCGAGTCTGTTCAGTCTGGAAAGAGACTGCTTGACTAGATAGTTGAATAGTTTGTGCTGGAGAAAGGCATGCTACTGAAAGAGGGAAAAGTCACCTGGTGCAAGAAATCATAAATGCCTTATAAAATCACTATCAAGTATAATTACATCATAATCTTTAAAATATTCTTTCAGGGACTGGGAAGATTATGAACAGAAGAAAGTGATTCACACTTTTGTTAGGGCTACAATTTTTCAGCTCATGGTATGCCATGTTTGTATGTTGGATAACCTATTACTGTGCCTGGCTAATTATTTGTATAGTGTAAACTGGAAGGTCTTCAAAGTCAGCTGCTTATAAAGACAACAAAACTAGATCCAAACCCCTCAAGCTCTTAGTTGTAATTGTTGCTGTGGCATTCATCCTGAAGTATCATTTTTCTGCTAACAGCATAAGTAATTTCTGCCAATGAGAAACATGCATGGAGTGAAGGTTGCATGTGATTTTAAGTTGCTACAAGATTAGGGGTTATCCATGTACTTACACTGCCCCCATCGCCAGAGTACCTGAGCATTAATAAATGTATCTTCACCTCATTCCACTGAGTGTTTCTGGAATTGGGATAATGAACATTGACCAAAGGCTTCTATCAAGTGATTTGGAGGAATAGGAAACTTCCCACTTGTATAGTGACTCTAAAACTGTGCTGTGTGTACCTGAGTGTTTTTAAGGAGGAGTCACATTTCCTATCAAACAGAACATATAGTAGAGAACAGTGGTCATGCTTAATTTGTGTCCCTTGCCTTAGATACTACTACATTACTTCAGTCTTTGGAGTTTTTATAATACCAGTATTTTCAAACTTTAATATGCTGTGTTCCCATTAGTTCTGTGGTATGGTGTTAAATACACTGAAATAGTTAACAGTGTTACCATTTAAACATCAGACACTAAGTTAACTCCATTGAAATGAATAGTGCAGTTCACATCTGAAAACTATTGTTTCAGGCTCTCTGCAAACTCAGACAGACATTATTGCATAGTTAGGTCAAATTTTCAAGGTATTTTTCACAACCATAACAGTTAGACTTACTTTCTCTTAGAGGCAGAACAGACTCTGGAGAACTATTGACTGGTCCTGTCTGTGCCCCTCAGGTTAGTCCTATGGGCATGCCCCACATTTTAGAAAACACTGCCCTATTAAATATTGGGACCACTGTACTGAAAATACTTCATCTATCAAAGGCAAAATTGGAAAGCCTTTAAATTTGACCATTGTATGTGTATTTTATACCAAACCATACAGAATAACTTATCAGATTTTAGTGAATATTATAGGTTGCTAAAACAGTTTAACCTTAGTCATGCTAATTTTATAGAATAGCATATTCTCTGTCTGTCTGGTTTATTCTTTTATTACTACTATTGGTACAAAGTGTTCCATAAGAAAAAAATGTTGATGACCAGAGAACTGCACTGTGCAACTATCTTGGCACTAATGGATGAGCTTGAATCCAAGGAGCTATTATTTTAGCCACATTTAAATCCTGATTGCATTTTATTCTTCTGTTTTAGCAATACTCACAATGTGATGTTTACTACAATGCATTTTAAGACTTCACATGGTGGCATGTCACTTATTTGTCTTTTGAACTGCAAACTGTAAATCACATGGAAGTTACACTGAGATAAAATCCCAGTTTCATATATGCTGACTTGTTTCTTTTTTGAGATCCTCAAAATGTAGAAAAGGATCAGACTACAAGTAAAATCAGACTAAGGCAGGCTAACATCAGGGTGTTTCAGCTAAGGTGAAACTGGCTTCTGAGTCCTAGTGTCAAGTCATAACAGTCAAAAATCCTAGTATAACGTCAATGCATTTTTACCACCATTGACCTCAATGGAGTTATACCAAGGATGCATTTGGTCACTCTGTTTATGTATTATGTTACTTCCAAAGGGAACATTGAACTCCAGAGAGTGAAACTCTTTTACGATCTCACTCTCTGCCATTAATTGTCTGTAGTGATTTACGACCATCAGCAGCTGCTAATAATGTGGGTCACAACTAGGGAAGAGTCTTTTATCCATGGCTAAATTAAAATGTGATGCTTTGGAGGAGGAGCGACAGGAATGCTGGAAGGGTTACAAATGTAGAAATGTTTGTCTTTTTACAGGCCAAGAGTGATTGGCCACATGTCAAAATAAAAATAGCTCGAACCAAACTAAGGCCCGGTGTACACTACACTCTTAGGCCAATGTTAATGCAGCTTAAGTCGACCTAATTATGTCAGTGTACACTCAGCAGCCTTGTCCTGCCAGTATAAGTGCCCAACATAAGAACTCCACCTCCACAGGAGTAGTGCTTACCTTGGTGTAGTTGGGGTGAGCCTGTTGGCTGTCTTGTCAATTTCATGGCTCCATGCTGGAGCTGGGAAATCGACAAGAAAGCAGGTCAGCCATAGCCTGGCTGTCCCTTGCTCCCCACTCCCAGCCAGGCTGCTGCCCAAGGAGCCAAGAATCCCGGGAGGCTAGCCTCCAGCTCCTGGCCGGGAGCAGGGAGGCGAGAAGCCTGGGTGGTGCCCCCCTGCTCTCAGGGGGAATAGGTTGCCTTAAGGTTCTGGCGTACACATGCCCTAAATCTCATGAACAGCAGATTTATTTGCTAGAAGTGAATTTGCTGCATGTGTCCATATGTTGTTTGCTACTGGCAAACAGCCTAATTAGTCTAAGCCTCATTTAATATAAAACAACTTGTGGCAGGTATAAATAAAAGATAAATATATATATTTTTATCCCTTAGGACTCTGTTTATAATTATAATCATGGCATTTTAAATGACATTAATGCTATATTTCTTTAAAAATTGCATGATTGGACAGAAAGTCTGTCACTTATAACATATATAAATTCCCAGAGTCACTTATTTACAAATTCTAAAAGTACTATGTGTAAATTTCCCAATTTCAACTTTGTGCTTCAGCAGAACAGGAAAGGAGAGATTAGGAATTTGCCTATTCAAAAAATATCCTCTACAATTCATTACTTCGCCTCCTCCTATCATTTTAGGTATAGCATCTTCTGCACAATTCACTTTTGAGCATGTTTTCCCAAGATTCATATTTGGGGGTGAGAGGGAGAGACATGGTGGGACCTACAGTCCCACAGTAGCTGGGTGTTTTTGCTGGGGTGTTTAGCATTGTTGACTGACAGTGTTAAATGGTCCATTGTAGTAACTGAGACACCTCTCAAATGACCGACTGTTGAAATGCTTGTGCAAAGACCAGCTTCTATGCTGTGGCTTTTAGCTAGAGCCCTGCAGTGGGGACAGTGCATACCCATACTACTTCAGCAGGAGCACTGCGAGGCCCTGAGATACATAAGGATCCTCCCTTTGCTATATAAGGAGTGCAATATCTACTGCCTTGCTTGGTTGGGCCATCCAGTTCCACTGTCTGGTGTGCCCTCTTCCACAGGGCCTCCTGGAACACCTGCTTTGAACCCATGAGTGTGCAGGGATTATAACTGTGGCTGGACTGGTGCAAGATAAGGTTTATTGCTAAGCTAAGTTTATTTTTTATGAAAAGAAAAGCAATAATCTACAAGCTGAGACATCTCCTTGTCTTGCACAGTTGAGCAGGCTCGGGCCCATAATGTATATTTTAGAAATTCTCACTGTCTTATATCAGATCATGATACAAAATAAGCATGCAATATATAGACCAAATATTGAGTTAGTCATTTTTAATTTTCTTGACTAGTATAGGAACATCTGATAAGATGATTTTTGAACATTTTGAGCTCTATAGTTAAGTGAGTTAGCTAGAAGCTGATAAAGGGGAATATAAAGGGGGACCAATAGAACAAGGCTTTTTATAAGATAATATAGATTGCCACAACAGATCAGTGCACACTGGTGACTCTATTGGTTTCTAGTAGTAGGTAGTACACCGATACTTCAGAGAACTTCACCATCTCCTCTAGTGCTTTTAGCCAAAAGGATAATACTGGACTGGACAAAAATGCAATTTATAAAGAACAAATATGAGAGGTGATCTCTGTCTAGAAATGGATCCAATTCAACTCTTTTGAAGGATCAGTGAGTGCTTCCAAAATACCATTTGTAATAAGATTTTTGCTTCTCTTCCTCCTCCTGTGAGAAAATAGTTTTGGAAAAAGTACAGCAAAGTTGTGTCAAATTCTTCTAAGGGAGACAGGATATCAGACATAGACTGCTGCTCTGTTTGCCTTTATATTATATTACAATTAATTTAGTTTCTTCAATATATTAAGTATTTTATCAGTGAAACAAATAGTAATTTGATAGAGTGGTAAATTCCAAATATAGAACAGTCTTTTGTTTAAAAATCTTTCCCGTACTATCTTACTTTCAGTAAGCATAATGTTATGGCATATGTGTATTTTCATATGTATAATGAAGAAGAATACTTAGCATTTATATAGAACTTTACAAAGGCTGATTCATTTGCAGCCCCCTTTGTAGTAATCATGTAGTCATTATCCCCTTTCACATGAGAAAAATGGAGACAGACATTGAATAACTTGTCCAAGATTGCACAGCAAGTTAGAACTCAGGACTGCGTAGCTCCCAAATCCTGTGATCATTCCACTAAACCACACTGCCTTTTATCCCCTGGCATGCTTGGGTAGCTACTGCAGAGAGTTTTGAAATGTCCTGAGTGGCACTAATATAATTCACTCACAGCCCAGATGCCTACAAAAAATAATAATCCAAATATATAACTGTTTATCTTTTTTTCAGAACCTGCCTTATTTCCGCTGAGCTATGGCTCAGTGATATACTTGTGTGTATTTGAATTAAGTAAAATTTATAAAATACATTACTGTCTATGTTCTGTAATGCACAGTTTTGTTTAGAACACAAGAGGATGCAAACTCTGTTATCATCTATGACCTGGGAATTAACTTGGTAGAGAATGTTGTCTGTTTTAGTAGTCCTCTAGCTGCATTTTCAGAAGATGTATTCATCACTCCTTCTATGCAAATCAAATATACAGTGAAGTTATTTTTTAAAGCAGAGCTGTTTGGTACTTTGTGCTATACTAAGCCTAAATCTTGTTTTGGTCATGATTGCTCATATTAATGTATGGGGATTTGCTCATATTGTTGTTACACTGAAATCTATTTTCTTACTTTTGACTACTCATCATATATTTAAGACTTGACTATTTTTCCCAGCTAAGTTTATTGCTTTTCCTTTCATAAAAAATAATCTACAAGCTGAGACATCACATTAGAAATGCAAAATACAAAACAGATAGTTCCTTTAGAAAATTGCTTCCCCTTACCCAGGCTCTTGATGGTGAGTCCTAGAAACTGTTGATGAAGCAGTAATGCTGACTCTTATTGGGGAGCATTGTTAATGTAGATGACTAATTACAAAGCTGTTGTGGCCAGGTATAGGCTGTCATCCATGCCTATACCTTAGAAACAATCAGATAATCTGTCTATGTGTACTTGGACTTGGCTATGATTCTTTGGCGTTGTACTGCCAAGAAGCTAGGACGTGTAGGGGGTTCTGGAGCCAGGGCAGAGGTACAGGAAATACACATAGATGGTCCTTCACGTTTAGCAGATCCCTTATCGGAGCTTGAGGCTCAGACCTGGTGTTGCATCTTTGCAATGGAAGAAACTGTACACCTCTCTCTCATGGAACGGTCCAAAGGAAACTCTACACAGAGAAACTTAACATTTTCCTCTCTTGCAACCTCACCTAGTTAGGAGATCATGATCAAGGACATTGTTATCTTTTACTTCTATCCTTTTAACATTACTGTGTTAGATACATCAAGACTATTTATTGGGAAGAAATTAGGGTGAAAATATATTTTGTTCCTTGACTCCCATCATCTATGTTATCAAACAGAATTACAATAATATATAGCTTTTGAGGTGTAGAATGTGACTGTCTTTACCAGCAATTCCATAGCACTGTTATCTCTGGTTATTTTTCTAAACTGAGCCTTACTTAATTGAGATCTTACCCATGATCCAATGTAGGCTGTATTTGGCGTAATAGTTTTTCAATAGTATATTGTTGCTTTAATGCATCACTGTTGTTCAGTGAATATGATTCATGTTGGGAGAGGAGGTCTGTTTGGAAGAGCCTTCCTATGTGGGAGTACTGTAATGCTTAATTCCCTTTGCAATTCAATGAGCTCAGTTAGATTGAAAATAAGTCTGTCAAAACAAAACTGAAGACTGACTGAAAAAAATCATATAAAGGAAACAAGCAAAAAGATACTAATGCCCAGTCAATACTGAGATGACTGCATTGTGGACACAAAACTGCCAGCAGTGCTATTCCATCGGTGTTACATTAACAGTGCAATACAACATTTCTCTGCCTCCTGTCACGGGCATAGTATGATCACAGCAGGAAAAGATACATATGAACAAATAGAATTAAAAGAGGAGGCTGCCCTTTTGAGAAGGGCGCAACATGGAATGGAAGGATTAAATCTGATTAAAAATAGAAAAAAAAAAGGCCGCATCATCCCTTCCATCCATGGGGAGAGGATTCTTGGATCCAGTGGGTCCTGTCTCAGAGTATAGAAGCTTAGAATGCTTTGCTCTCTGACTTAAGCCAGGCCCTAGGAGAGTGCATTTATAAGGCTGAGAGGGAGCCTCTACTACCACAACCACCTTGTTGGAAGCATGCTGTAGGACCTTCAAGAATCTTGAGGGATCCACCAACTTCAGAGAATAAAGCCAGCCCGCTCACTCTGAACGGGCAAAACCCTTCAAGGAGGACCATTGAGAGGATTTCAGTTTCCAGCATGGGTTATTCCCATCAGGATGTGACAATGTAGCCCAAAGTTAGTTATGAGTAAGGCAACGATTTAGTCACAGAGGTTACGGAAGTCATGGAATCTGTGACTTCCAAGGACCTCTGTGACTTTAGCCCTGGTGGCTGGGAGCTGCAGGGTCCCGCAGCTTCCTGCAGCAGCAGGAAGCTATGAGGTACCCCCACCGCCTAAAGCGGCATGCCCCCAAACTCCCAGCCGCTGTGGGTGGGAGGGTATCTCGCAGCTCCCTGGCCACCATGGGCAACAGGGGGGACCCCTGCACCTCCCTAGCTGCCGGGGTGGCCGGGGAGGACCTCCGTGGCTCGCTGGTCTCAGTAGGATCCCTGTGGCTTCCCAGCCACAAGTGGTGGCAGAGGGATCTGCATGGCTCCCCGCCTGCCACCACTGGTCGTAGGGAGAATTCCACGGCTCCCCGCACCGCAGAGGGCAGGGGGACCCCATAGCTCCCAACTGCAGGTGGGGGAGGGGCTGGAGCTCCCAGCCACCCGACATTTTTATCATGGATATTTTTAGTAAAAAAAAAAAAAAAAAAAAAAAAAGTCAGGAACAGATCATGGGCTTCCATGACTTTTTCTTTATTTCCTGTGAGCTGTCCATGACTTTTACTAAAAATATCCACGACAAAAATCTTAGCCTTAGTTATGAGAGGTGTGTGTATGTGTATTATTCTTGAAAAAGCCCGAGTAGGAATATTGCTCACTGCATTTTCTCTTTTCTGATTTTATTTAAAATAATTGTTTGCTTTTAGATAAATATAGAAGCATAGGTGTGCTTTGCAGGCAGTGATTTAAAAACGAAGACCTTTAAGTGTTCTTGACAAGTGTCCCCCACCTGTTGTGCACTGCAGCCCTAATATGCAATCAGCCAACTTCCCTGGCACAGATATGACATGAAAAACATTTGAGGGCTATTGACGACTGAATTTTTACAATACATCACAATTGCAGAAACATCTGTGCACATAATGCATATTAAAAAATCTTTGACAAGATCATAAATCATTGAAATGCTGAAGACTAAAATATCGGTTTTGCAGTCAGTCATTAAACCAAACTCATAATCTATGAAATTATACATTCCAGTGTAAAATGAAATATTTCACTTCACATTTAGAAAACTAGATGATCACTGTTCCTTTCTTCCACCAAAGACAAAGCACATCAACAAAGATATTTCTGCCAGGGTAAATAAAGTGGCCCTATCCATCATTCTCTTGTCAGAAACAGATAAATTCCAAGTTAAACCTTATTTTTCCTATACAGATTGCCAAATCTAAGGGGCATAGTCTATGCTTGTTTTGCCTGTATAGGTCCTAGAGAGATCACTGGTAATTCTGCACATGGACAAAATGTAGACTATTCCCCTAAGGGTGGTCTTAGTATGACTTATGACTACTGTCCACATTTAAAATTGTGTCTATGTAAAACACTCCAGAAACATTTAATGACATTCCACATATCTTTTGCTTGTATTTTCATGAAATACACAATTACTAGATGACAAGAAATGTCCTCCATAAAACGTATTGTAACCGTATCTTGTATTTCAAACCTTCTCAGCTACCTAGTGATGACAAAAGAAAGCTTAACTAGAACACAGAATCTTGAGGAAAATGGTTAACTAGACTGAATTGGTAGCAAAACTTCATTTTGCTGCTGTGATCTAAAGTCTTAGGGATGAATCAATTTCAAATTAAAAAATAAATGATCCATTTTGAAGTAGTGTACTCATGTTATCATTAGTAACATTTTGCTATTTGCAAAACACATAATGGGTATGGAATAGGCGACAGAAGATTTTCTTTTGCAAACAAGGAGCCCAAGTCAACAAATTTGACTAGATAACCTGCACCCTTGCACTCTGGTCTGTGATCTCATCTAATCTCACAAGTTAAGCATACTTGGACTTAGCCGGTGGTATGTGATCCAAGGAAAACCCAACATAATACATGAAGTAGTATTTATGACACAGGGTTCGATGGGTCTTTAAGAGAATTGGGCTTACCTCCTCCTTCCCCCTCCCTCCCTCCCATCTGTAACTGATCAGCAGCCTCCAGGTGATGCTGTGAGGCCAGTGATCAGAAAATAGCTTGATGATCAGCTGTGTTTCATAAAAACCAGCAAGTAGCTCAGTTGCCCTGGATTGTTTCAGGAGGTAAGAAAGACTTTCAGGAATCAGTGGACTCTTTCAGGAATCATATGGAGTCAAGATAGATGGTCTGTGTTGTCAGATGTTTGGCTGCATGTGTGTTCATTTTGTATGCTGCCCTAGCTCTGCACAGATAGTGGAGACAGCAGACTTTGATTGAACTGCCCAATATATCCACAGACTCGGTTCATAGCAAAGGCACTTGGTCAGGTTTATTGTCAACCAAGCATGGTCCTAATGCCCTGGCTTAATGGTTACAGGTACACTAACACATGTATGCCCATTGCAATGGACTAGCTCAGTTAGTGGTGGGACTTTCCAATGTCCCCTAGGCCAGCCAAAGACACCCCCTCTGAGACTTAATTTTGTACAAACGATACAACAAGTTACATATTGTCTCTCTGACATAGTTATTGCCCTCTGACATGCGTTGTTACCACCAATTACCTCATACATGTTGGTTCAATCACAACATCTCTATCCATCATGCTATCCTGAACTTATCTTTAGGATGGGTCAGCATATTCTTATTATCTTTAGGGAATGTGTTCGTATTGAGGTATTCTGGTGCCATCCTTCTGATACGTGTTTGAGTGCTCTGTGCCTAGCACTTCTTAGGAATGTGTGTTTTTGCAATATCAGCCCTGTTGTTGCCAGATTCTGTGAGCAGGGCCTTCCTCCTGCTCACAAACTGACTTTGCTTTATATCATCAAAGCTTTGACCACTACTTTATCTCAGGCCTCATACCAGGCCTACGATATAAGGGTTTATGTTTCAGGCCCTCTTCCTACTACAGTTTAGTCAATAAAGATCCCCTTGAAACTTTTGACAAGAGAAGAGATGTTAGACTAGGTATGTTTGCCAAATTCCAATTTAGTCATTCTACCTGACTAAGTTCCATCTGCATTTTCCATCTTATATAGGAGCATGGCCCATTTTCTTCTCCAAACTGATGTGTAGTAGAGCTGTAAAGTATTGGCTGCTTTTCAGTCCAGATACAATATGCTTTAGCGGTGGGTAAAAGTGGTCCCATTACACTTATGGGGTCATATTTTGAACCTGACGCCCATGTATAGCTCCTATAGGAGCCAGTGGAAACCATACATGTGTTCAAGAGGAGAATTTGGCACATACTTTGACAGCAAACTTTATTCTGTTGCCTATTCCATACCCATTATCTGTTCTTCAATACAGAAATGTATTCTTAATTGTTAGAGCTGATTAAAATAAAAGACATAAACAAATCACATGAGACAGTTGTAGATGAGAATGGGTATTCCCAAAGGCTATTTTCTTTTCCCTCCACTAATAGAAAATGTTGAAATAAAACTAAAATACATGAGGTGATATTAGTAGCTATATAGGAATTACAGAAAGGAATTCCACCTTTTTGTAGATTTAAATAAAAAATCCCCAGTCCCTTTGTTCATAATCCGGGTTACAGAGCTCATTATCTCCACATGCTATTTCTGTGTTATGGAATCTTTGTGCTCCAGTAGCATAGCTTAATCCGAGACCATGGATGTACACTCAAAATGAAATTGTGGAGTGTTTTTTGGATCTCTCCCATCCTGGCATAGATTTCAGAGTCCTGAATTAAAAGGAGATAGTAGCTTCAGATGAAACGGGAAAATAAGTTACCCTGCAACATTCAGAGTGGTAGCACCCTTCTACTCCACAGCATACAACAACAAGTAACAGCCCCAGAATGGACATACATCTGATTCTACAGGTTGGTTATAAATATGAGAGAATGAATATATGTGCCATTCATGCAGTGCTTTTCATCTCAAGCCACTTTACAATCACAAAGTGACAAGAATCCTAGAAATGGGCTGGTAATTAAAGCAAAGCAAGAGGGACTTCAAGGAATATCACAGTTCTATAAACTTCTGATTAGACTATATTTAATGCTCATTTTAATTATTCTCTGTCCTACTAGTTTTTTGTTTAAAATCCTATTTTGTTTTGGGATTTTTTTTTTGCAGGGGGAGGAGTCAGGTTCATATACTGGCAGAAACTGAACAAAACTATTCTTACTCACTCCTTACATTTTTAGACCTTCTATTTAAATTCCAGATAATCCTGTTGACAGCTAGACAAAATTCAGAATTGTAAGTGATGTGACACGGTGAAATCAGTTCTGCTTCAATACATGATAGATTTATATACTGTGCACTGTGACCAAATGGACTTTCTCTGCAAAACATTCTTATAAATGGAGCTGATGACTATTTTCATAAAGAATAAACCCAAGCTGGCAATTTGGATCTAGAGGTTTTTGTTCTTGAGTAAGGACTGCTGTGGGAAGCCCCTGGGAAGATGCAAGAGGCATTTTGCCTCTGAGCACTCAGGAAACTGTTATGGCTGTTAGGAGATGCATCTTGTCTTTCCCTAGTTGTTTTAGATAAGGACTCAGTTGACCCAAAACTTTGAACCTGAACTCCTAGTTCCATCCCATCCATGCAATCTGTCAGGAGTAAGTCCACAGCTAGCCTGCCTACCTGCTAGCTTAAGCCCCATGCCGTCTAATGAACACAGCTGGGCCACAATTGAGTTGCCTGTTTGGCTGAGAAGATCAGCAGCCCTGCTCTTAAGGGCAGCAGCTGGCTGCTCAAAGCATTTGCCTACGGCTGTGTTAGCTTTTGTTCCTGCCATATACCAGTTGCACTCCTGCCTTGTTCCAGTCCTGACCCAGCCTTGCTCCTGCCTTCCCTGACTCTAGTTGATTCAGATCTGATCTTCAGCTCCAATTCCTGACTTCTGAGCTTGGGCTCTGGCATCTGGCCTCTGACATCAAGCGCCTATTTCCGGCTACTGACTCTGCTCCAACCACTAGGCATGACTGCCCATGTCCTGTTCTCTGATAAAATCTGTCACAAAAACCACCTGCTCTTGTTTTGCTCATTCCAGCATCTGTCACTCTATCAAACTGTGGATAACCTCACTAGCTAAAGGGTTTTTGCTAAAATATTCAGGAGTTAACTATTTAACAATATTTTAATTGTTCATTAGGTTTCAGAGGCAATATACATTGGGATGCATAGAGAATTTCACATCTCTGAGTGCTCTTTGTTTCAGGCAGTTTGCAGATTCAAGAAAGCAACACTTTCATTTGGTTCTTGTTTGGTTTTCTCCATTTTAAAAAAAAATTGCTCCTTTGCTAATCAGTGGCAGATTTGGGGGCTTTGGAGGTCCTCTCTGAATCCCTTCTGAGAAGCTTTTAGACTCTGTTTAAGTTCTTTCTGGGCAGCTTTCATTTCTGCAAATGCCTCACCTATGTGTTCTATCACAGTTTAATAGAAACAGCAGCTCATGATTTCTTTCTGTGCGTGCTTCATCCCACTTCCCTGACACAGGTGTTGCACCTTAGCTGGGCAGTATCAGATTTGGGGGTCTTGCATGTCATTTCCCATTGGAGGAGAAATTAGTGACAGAATCAGGTTCTCTTAGGGGAACTTCCCTATTTACAAAATGTACACTACTGCTGTTTCCTTGAACCGAAGGGGATCACAAACTGAACATAGGCCAGTCCTCTTGCAGAAACGTCTGCTAAAGCACCACCATTTCTTCACCAGAAAACAACTGTATTGATCCGTGTTGCTCTTGGACTCTCTCTCCAACCTAACTGCTAACTATATTGTTCACTCTCCCTATGCCTGAGACTAAGAGCTGTACCCTGGAAACTCCCAGAGCCCAAATGTCCTCACCTCAGACCACATGGCCTAGGCAGCAGCCCTTTTTGGTACAGCTGCTTCACCAACAGAGAGTGCTTTAGCGCACACAATCTCCTTCACAAATGTCTGGCTGCTTATAAGTCAATGAACCCTAATTTGCCAGCTATTAGCACCTTTTCCCATAATAATAGCTACAATCTTTTATCTCCACCCATATATTTATTTATTTATTTAAAGGAAAGCTATGATCCAAGAGCACAGTTCTTTGCCAAGGGATGGATACTGCGGCAAATTCTATAGCCAAGGAACCCCAGAGTGCACATCTCTATTATGGAGTGCCAGCATGATGATAAGAGTATCCTATTTTCTTTTATTTGCCATAATCCTACAGTACTATTCAGTAGCATGGATTCCTGCACCCACACAGAGCCCAACTGAAGTAAATAGGATTTCACATGGGCAGTCATACTCAAAATGTGTATTTAAAGAAAAAAGTGTGGTAACCAACTTTTCTGATGCCTTAATACAACCATTAAGGAAAAAGTGCACATACCAATTCTGCAAAGTTCAAAAAGCTCAATATAATACAGCTTAGTGATTATTAGTTTTTTTCCCTTTCCTTTTCATTATTTTCAAATAAGATTTCTGCTAAGCACCCAGTTACAAAACCTCCATGATTTACAGATTGAGGTTTAAAGGGAGAAAATATGCTGACAGGAATAATGCTGAATTGACAGGCACTAATGGCCTAAATAGGTCTTTAATATTGATAAATACATTGATCCTTTGGTTTAAAAATATTGTGACAAAGCTCTGTCCTTGCCTCCATGGGTCCCACATTTCCTGGCAGATTTCACTAGCCTCAGAGGCTCGCTGTGACCCTCCACATAGCCCTTCTCTCTCTAGAGACAAGGGTCACAGTCTACTGAGCCATTTTCATCATAAGCCAGCGAGGGAGGCGAGGAGAAGTTATCCTTCCTTGCACAGTCTCTGTTTTTTCCCAGTCTTTTTTCCCAGGGGAGCCCAGGCCCACCCTCTACTCCAGGCTCCAGCCCAGGGACCCTAATAGTATCAGCTATGGTAGCTGACCTTTTAGAAACATGACATGTACAATTCCCTGGGCTACTTCCCCCACAGCAGCCCTCACTTCCTCAAGCTCCACTTCACCCTTACCTCAGGGCCTCCTTCCTTGTGCCTGATATGGTGTGTACAACCCAGCCTCTCCAACAGCACAACTTCTTCCCATAGCTCCTGACATGCACACCCACCTGACTGACTGGGAGGCTTTTAACTAGTTTCAGCCAGCCCCTGATTGGCTTCAGGTGTCCCAATCAACCTAGCCTTCTCCCTGCCTTCTGGAAAGTTCTTAATTGGCCCCAGGTGTCTTAATTGACCTGGAGCAGCTTCCATTTCACTTATCCTGATACCAGGGATTTGTTTAGCCTGGAGCTAATATATCTATCTCCCACTACTTTTCTATAGCCATCTGGCCTTGCCCTGTCACAATATGTATTATTTTAACGTGTATATGGATGTGCAAGCAACTAATTAAAGAGATTAATGTAACTTTCTTGTTCAATTAGTGACTCTTATTTTGTTGCTCTCTAACTCTCATTAGATTTACAATAAATCTGAAAGGGTTAGACATCAACATTTCTTAACGCTTCCCCAACTCAGGGTCAAAACCAGCACTACTTCTTTGCGGATGGGTGATGATGCCTGCTCACAGAACGGCTGGGGAGGATAGATGTGCTGATGTCAACAGATATTGTGATGAGAACCATATAAGCATGTGGACAGATAGACAAATAGGGATCCATGTGAAGTTAGATGCACCTGCAGAACCCAGGGCAACTTGTGCAGAGATCCAGAACTAGTATAGAGCATCTTGGGTCATCCCCTTCTCTCATGGCCTAACAGCTCCCTCAGCAAATGTGATCACACATTTTCAAATGTTTGCTGATCAAAAAAAAATACAACACCATGTATATGGACTACAACTTTAAAACGTAACTAGATTAAAGCCTCACTATGAATATAAGTAGTTCTTCTTGGGCTCTGCTTGAACTGAATTAAACAAAATCTAGTAATACAAAGGTCCCCCTGCAGGGTTCTTGTACTTAACCTACAGTTTACCAATCATGACTGTCTCGCCCAGACCATGAGTCAGACAGTTCTCCACTCCCATAGAGACAATTAGCCTATCAGCCCCTAGTGTTGGGTATGTATTCCTAAAGTTCTGTTGCATGGAATAATCCTTCATCTGTCAAATTACCAATATGAGACACATGGATTACTTTTTCCCAGTTGAAGTCTGATACTGGATTGGATTTTTATTATGGTGGCATGCTGAAATTACCTTTGATATATTATTTTTTTGCATTAGTGGTTCCAGCCCTGATTTTTTTTAAATCTAATTTATAGTTTGAGGTTGAGATTTTCAAAGCAGTCTAGGAGTTTGTACATTCCGCCATTAATATTAACAGATGACCTGCCTAAAATCCATAGAGAACTTTGAAAATGTCAACCTACATATATAAACATTGCCAATATGAGAGAGTAGACAAACCACTCACAGTTTCTTGCAATCATATTACAATAACCCAGCAGAGAAAGTAGTGCAAATATCAAACAAATTACACTTATCAGAAGAAGCATTACATTTTTTTCAGTCCTTTCAAATAAAACAGTGCTCCAGCTCATGGGTGTGCAGATGAGAATAGTCTCCTAACAGGAACAGGCAGGAGGCTCCCTTAGATAAAGGGCCCAAGTGTGGGCCTGTTCTTTAACAAGGTTAGTAAATAGTAGGCAAATAGGGAAACCAGTTTCATTATCCTCTGCAAATCAGCATGTTTTGACTGGGTATCTTGCTAGGAATCCTGGGAAATTGTCCCTGACTACTTATCAGTGTAAAGGGCACTGGCTGGGGGTGGGAGTTCTGCCAGGGCTGCAGGGCCTTAATGGTTTAGAAATAATGATAATAATCAAATAGCTTAAGTGTCTAATTGAATTTCTGTACATCTTTTTCTTCCAAGAAGGCTTAACCCTGAAAATCTCTATACAAATTATCTGTTCTTTAATTCTACAGTACTGCAATCCTACGTATTCATAATTAATGAAGTCCTTTCATATTTCAGAGTATGTAAACTGGTCAAACTAACCTAGGGTGGGAAAAGAACCTCCCTGAATTTATTCAAGATGTGAACTGAAAGAAAAGCTCATCTATCACTGTCTATGAACACATTTTTTCAGTTCAACAATTGATCCTTTCCCTTCTCTAAAAAGAAAAGATGTCAAATTATTCTATTAGTTACACATATATGCCAACATTTTAAAGTTTTAAAGTCCTGAACACCCATAGTCCCCATTGAATTCAAGTTTGCAAATGTGGGACTTAATACCTGACTTTATGTATTTTCATTCAAAAGATGATAATTTTTCATATATCAAGTATTGGGTACAACCAGCTGTGTATACTTTAAAAGCCAAAATCACCTTATTACTCTATTTTTATGTACTGCCTCATAAATTATGTACTGTCTGTTTCTACCATAAATTCAACCAAGGAAAATTTATAGTGAGATACAATACTAGATAAAATATAATCTTGTCCTTTAACATCTGTTGCAACATTTCTGTTTGAAGACTGCCCTGAGGTGGGGTGTGCTGCAATGCAAAGCAGGTGTGAGAAAATAGGGAAAAAAATTATACTGTCATATCCCAAATTGAATACATTCAGATTTAGTTAGGATTATATAAGAAATACCAGGCACACAGTTGTCTCTCAAAAAAATGAAAAGGAATATTCTTTTACAAAGTGCAAAACTGAACACCCATGGAGCAGACAGAAAATTACTAAAAACTGGTATTATACTCAGACACTTCGTAGAAAAATCAAGTTATTTGATTTTGTGTATAGAATCATAGGGTTAGAAGTGACCAAAAGGGTCATCTAGTCTAACCCCCTGCCACGATGTAAGATTTGTTGTGTCTAACCATCCAAGACAGATGGCTATCTAGCCTCCTTTTAGAAACCTCCTGTGAAGGAGCTTCCACAACCTCCCTAGGCAATCTGTTCCATTTTCCTACTGTTCTTACAGTTAGGAACTTTTCCTGAGATTTAATCTAAATCTGCTATGCTGCAGTTTGAACAGTTGTCTCTGTTTGAACAGAGACAAGAGGCCTCTTGTCCTGCCATTTGTGGCAAGAGAGAATAACTTTTCTCCATCTTTTTTATGGCTGTCTTTCAAGTATCTGAAGACCACTATCATGTCCCTCCTCAAGCTCTTCTTTTCCAAACTAAACATACCCAGTTCCTTCAGCCTGTTTTCATATGGCTTGCATTCCATCTCTATTTCTCATGTTCCTTGTTTTTTGCCCCTTATATACGAGTGACCCGATCCTGAAAACAGTTTGCATGTGCTTAGCTTTAAGCATGGGACTGACTATTCAAGTATATGCTTACCACTAAGCAAGTGCATAAGTGTTTTCAGGATTGGGGTCTTATTATCCAACTTAAAATTCTGTACATGACATTAACCCCCCCCCCCCATCATAACTGGATAGAAGGAGGGGACAGATCCTGCAAACCCTCTCTCACATGAGTAGATTGGACTTCCCTAAAACTGGTCATGTGCTCAATGACTCATGGTTAGTAATCCCTAGTATTGGAACTGTTGACACAACTTTTCAGCAAATGCCACACATGCACTTCCTAGTACCAAAAATAAAGGGGCAGGAGAGTTTTGTATCTGTGCCCAGACATGATCATATTAAATACAAATTTTACTTTCTATAGTTGTAAGGGCTCTATGGCCTATGATGTTGATACCATGAAGTGATTTTGTAGCACTAAATACCAGAAAACACAAAATAAATAATTATTGGAATTGCTTAGTAAGGAAGCATACTGAAGCATACTGTGATGAACTAGAAAATGTGCATGCACACCATTGTCCTCTTGGACAGAAGCAAAATTGCTCAGGTGTATGACCAGCATTCTGTTGTTAACAGCTAACAGAAACTTTCCTTTAGCTTAAGCAATAGAGGTCTGTATTTTTGAATGAGGAGAATCTGCTATGAAGCATAGCAACAGCTATGAATTCCCAAGAGGACCTGGGTTCGCTACAAAATGTAAAAGATACTGGCAGGGAAGTCTTTACAGATAACCAATAAAGCACTAGAACAGGGGATTGGCCCATAATACAGCAAGAAACAAACAATGGCATTGGAGCAATCCACTGAATGTGGTGATGCTCACGACTATATTTCCTCACAGAAAAGAAGTCACTCAGCTAACTGAGTTATGTCTTGGGCTGAACATTCATAGGGCTTTATAATATAATTCACAGTTTATTCATGTTGTAAAGCAAAGCACACACCTTAAGAACTCAGAATTCACTGTCCTGAATACCTGTGTCAGCACAATTACTGAAGAGTGGCAAATGTGGAGGTTTAAATGACACCCACTGTACTTGTCACCATGTGAATTCTAACGCAGCTGGGTAAAAATTCATACGCTTTGCTTTTAAATAGTGATCCTCTGTAATACCTCTCATTTGTTTTTAATTTGATTTTGTTGAATAAATATTTTAGTAACATTGAGTCTAACTTAATAATTAAAGAATGTCATTAATACTTAGTGTTTTACATGGTGTGCCATGGGGGTGTGGAGGGTGGAATCTTCATTTAGACTATGGCTTGTTGATAATATAAACTCACTCTAATTCAAAGACTAAGCAGTATGACTTTTGAAAACTTTAAATTAAGCCTTCCATACTTAGGGATCTCATTAAGAGACGTAGAAAAGTTTCAGGAAATGTGTATTCTCAGCATTTTGCTTAAATTTGGGGAAGTTCCTTAGGTTTAATTTAAGCAATAGCTTTTCTGAGCAGTTTTTTAATCTTATGGAAAGAATTTTAATGTATTGACTTGCAGTTAAAGTTGCTACAGTAAATACAACCCATATGCAAAACACATTACAAGAAAATCGCACTTAAAAAACCAAAACAAACCAACCTAAGCCTTATAGGCATGAAAGTAACAATTAAGAGAATTTAAATAACTGTTCCATAAAGTTTATGGTTCACATATTCAGTTACAGGTATGAGAAAAGGTCCTCTTGTACATTCCAATAACAAACTTGATTCTGACTTGCAAGACATACTTAAGCTCTTTAAACCTATAGCAAATAATTATATAGACTCAAAACCCAAACATAATGACAGGTTTCAGAGTAGCAGCCGTGTTAGTCTGTATTCGCAAAAAGAAAAGGAGTACTTGTGGCACCTTAGAGACTAACAAATTTATTTGAGCATAAGCTTTCGTGAGCTACAGCTCACTTCATCGGATGCATCTGTAGCTCACGAAAGCTTATGCTCAAATAAATTTGTTAGTCTCTAAGGTGCCACAAGTACTCCTTTTCTTTTTGCGAATACCCAAACATATACATATAATATGATGCATATATTGGAAGGGTTTGTTACTCTGTCATCTGCTTAGAGATAAGTGCTCAGCACTGACTCAGCTTTGTTTGCTGGTGTGGATATGGGGAATTTAGAGTTGCTAGGAACACTCAATCGCAATGGTGGCTCTGTGTAAGAGCACAAAGGGAGGTGGAAAATGTTCCTCTTGTCCTCTGTTATACCTGTTATCTTGCCTAGGGAATGAATTGCAGGATTAAAAAAAAAAGTTGACATAGCAGAAGACTTTCTGTACAGGCAGCACACACTTTGTAAATTAGGAAGAAGTGACTAGATCTTGCATATAAAGTGCTTTGATCCTTAAAGTGCTTTTGGCAATAAAAATATTACCTTAATTTTGAAGTATATTTTCAGTAATGTATATTTTTTATTTTTTAAATGACATTGAACACTGGGAATACCATACAGAATGCCACAGGCTATGCGGAAAAGGATTTTACTAAAGAAGTAGTAATAATAACTCCATTTCTACCTTAATTATTTTTTCTCAACTTTTCTTTTTACTGTCTTATCATCCTGGAGTGCCCTTTAAATCAGGACACCGATGACACTTTGTTTCCAATTAACAGTAAAAACCTTCTTTGATCCTTTGACTTCTTTATGAGATGAATTTATATTTTCTAGACTAACATGCATGACAACATAATTCTCTACATCATTGACATGCAACTTCTTTGCTTTAATGAGGGAGAGGAAGAAGAATATAATGCCATTTGCTTATCTGAAGCAGCAAGGACTTTGCTAATATTCACAGACAAGAAAGTATGTTTAAATAATCTTAAAGCTATGACACAGTTGGTCAAAAGCAGGTCATTCAAAGTTAAGCCTGACACTAAATAGGCCTACAGGGTTTTCCAGCACAGCAGGAAGGAAAAATCCGTGCAGTTGGACTCACTGACTTTCTTACTCGATCCTTATAGGTTTAGGATTAAGATTAGTGGAAGGGCATGAGAATACAGCCTTTGAAAACCAGAGATCCTCAGGGATCTGCTAGTGCATATGTGACAATGAGCTGCTGTGCTTCAGCACTGCCTCTTATCTTCTGTGTGTCCAGTGGCCAAAACTTCATGGGCCAAATCTTCAGCTGGTGTAAATCAGCATAGCTCCATGAATTTTATACCAGCTGAGGAGTTGGCCTCATATTTCTCTGCAGTTGAAACCTCAGGAGGATAAGGAGACTTTGGATTCCATTTTGTCCCAATTAACCAGTTGTCTCATTGCAACAAATTGCATCCAAATGTTACTTAACATTTTTCTACATTTCCCAGCAGCTCAATTCAACTACAGTATACATGTACTTTTATGTCCATTTGATACTAGCATAAAATTATTCATTTGCAATTTATAACTGATTTAAAACATTAAAAAAGTAAAAATGAAAGTAAAATAGAATGTCTGCTTGGTCACTTTTTGGGTGAGGCAGAAAAAGGACAAAAATCACAACCAATTTATGATCTTAACAGCCATGTTAGCACCAAAGTTATTGATGTGGCAATTAGCTCTTAAAAACTCCAAATAGGAAGTTTGAACTATTAAGGGCTTTCTATTAAAGTTATAGAACATTCATTCAATGTAATAGGAAGAAAATTTCCCTAAAGCTTGTCCCATTAATGCTGCTATCCACATCCCATTTAAATTCCTTGCACTATATATAGACAACAATAATAAACTCAGCCAATTATAGGATGATTATATCATCCAAGTTAGGAACCCAGATTGGTATTTTTTGTGTGAACTTTCACTGCATGGAATATCATGAAGTTCTACAAATGAACAGAGAGACCTGTACCAGTAATACATTTTACTGCACAATGAACAATTTTAGGTCAGCAACATTACAAATAAAACACAATATACTGCACAAAACTGTCAGAAAAATTCTCCATTAACAGCAAGCTTGAAAGCCTGGAAACAGTCATGACCCTATTATTGTATAGATGGAGTTAAAAGGAATATATAAACCTTGCAGTCAGCTAAGGACGAAATAAGAATAATGTTGAGATGTAATTGAATAAAGAATCACAAAGTTAGGTCACCCTGGCCTATTTGAGAAGATGTTAACATGGAGAATTAATAAAATAAGGTTTAAAAAAGAGTCTATGTCAGAACAATATATAGGGAAGAAGCAATTATTCCTTTTTTGGGAAATAATCCTTTTAGACAGTGCATTTTGCAACGTATTCTATGATATCACATGCTAAAATGAGGTCTCTTCATCCTAGCCAGAGATGTCCTAACAGCATTAAAATTTGACAAACTAAAGGAGACTAGAAAAGTTGTAGCAATTCAAATTAAAGACTTATAGGCCAACTTTCAGAGTAGCAGCCGTGTTAGTCTGTATTCGCAAAAAGAAAAGGAGTACTTGTGGTACCTTAGAGACTAACAAATTTATTTAAGCATTAGCTTTCGTGAGCTACAGCTCACTTCATCGGATGTATTCAGTGGAAAATACAGTGGGGAGATTTATATACACACACAGAGAACATGAAACAATGGGTTTTCTTATACATGTTGTAAGGAGAGGGATCACTTAAGATGAGCTATTACCAGCAGGAAGGGGGGGGAGGAGGAAAACCTTTTATGGTGATAATCGAGGTGGGCCATTTCCAGCAGTTAACAAGAACGTCTGAGGAACAGTGGGGGGTGCGGTGGGGGGGAGAAATAACATGGGGAAATAGTTTTACTTTGTGTAATGACCCATCCACTCCCAGTCTCTATTCAAGCCTAAGTTAATTGTATCCACTTTGCAAATTAATTCCAATTCAGCAGTCTCTCCTTGGAGTCTGTTTTTGAAGTTTTTTTGTTGAAGGATAGCCACTCTTAGGTCTGTAATCGAGTGACCAGAGAGATTGAAGTGTTCTCCGACTGGTTTTTGAATGTTATAATTCTTGACGTCTGATTTGTGTCCATTTATTCTTTTATGTAGAGACTGTCCAGTTTGACCAATGTACATGGCAGAGGGGCATTGCTGGCACATGATGGCATATATCACATTGGTAGATGCGCAGGTGAACGAGCCTCTGATAGTGTGTCTGATGTGATTAGGCCCTCAGATGGTGTCCCCTGAATAGATATGTGGACAGAGTTGGCAACGGGCTTTGTTGCAAGGATAGGTTCCTGGGTTAGTGGTTCTGTTGTGTGGTGTGTGGTTGCTGGTGAGTATTTGCTTCAGGTTGGGGGGCTGTCTGTAAGCAAGGACTGGTCTGTCTCCCAAGATCTGTGAGAGTGAGGGGTCGTCCTTCAGGATAGGTTGTAGATCCTTGATGATGCGTTGGAGAGGTTTTAGTTGGGGGTTGAAGGTGATGGCTAGTGGCGTTCTGTTATTTTCTTTGTTGGGCCTGTCCTGTAGTAGGTGACTTCTGGGTACTCTTCTGGCTCTGTCAATCTGTTTCTTCACTTCAGCAGGTGGGTATTGTAGTTGTAGGAATGCATGATAGAGATCTTGTAGGTGTTTGTCTCTGTCTGAGGGGTTGAAGCAAATGCGGTTATATCGTAGAGCTTGGCTGTAGACAATGGATCGTGTGGTGTGATCTGGATGAAAGCTAGAGGCATGTAAGTAGGAATAGCAGTCAGTAGGTTTCTGATATAAGGTGGTGTTTATGTGACCATCAAGAAGACTGAAGGAGCAGCTATGTAAGTTCATGTATCCTCTTTCTATTTGTTTTCCTATCATCACATCTTCTCATTTATCTGAAATTTCAGTATAGCAAATGTGCCTTTTACAAATCCTGCTCCCACTGGAGTCGTGACAAAAATCCCATTGCTTAAATAGGAGAGAGTTTGTCTTACAAACAACTGGTTGAATTATTCCCTGTGAATATCATCAGTTGTGAATTTACACCTACCCCGCTTTTTTCCCTATTTGCAAATTGTGAATGAACCAAACCTGATTTTTATGCATATATTCCCTGTTTGCCACGTAGCTTGTGAATACATCACAGCCTATGGGTTCACTTTGATTATTCATTATCTGTGTTACTTGCCACCTAAGTCACATGGCATTCTTTCTGTTTACTGGTTGGATGACAAAAAATGTTTACAATAAGACAGTGATTAATAAAAAATAATGTACTTTTGGTACAGATTTTGAAATAATTAATTATTCTAAAATTTATGAAACTTTCAAAATGTGTGGATCTTTTTACCAACACCTGGCACCTCTTCACATTTATTTGTGGGCTAGTATTATGAAAAATTACTGATTCCTTAGGTGTTACTGAGCCCCGGCACCTCTAGGCTTTGTAGTTCATAGCTCTGGCACCTCTGGGCTTGCCCTGTCAGTTCTGAAAGTAAAAAAATTCTTTGAGCCCCAGCACTTATTTCATTACAAATTAAGCACCAACTTCTCTACTTTCTTTGAAAGAGGCAATGCCAGTTTAAACTATATAATGAAACCGCTCGCTATTTAAAAATCTTATAGTAAAAACTAAAAAAAATGCAGTGGAAAATCATATTTAATTTTTTTTAAAATAAAACCAGGCTAATACACTGCTGCAAAACAGCTGTTTCAGTGAGTTTACTCTTCATAACTCAGGTTGCAGTACTCTATCTCTCATGCAGATGGGGAGTTCATGGGACAAGCAATAGATGTAACAAATAGATTTTAAAACAGGAGTTATCAAAAAGCAGTGAAGATTGGAACATGGTAAGGGCAGAAGAGTGTAAGATCTGATTTCTTAGATGCTAAAAGAATGAACTGAGAAATAGGGAATTATATTTATTCCTCAATATTCATTGGCAGCATATCAGGTAGAAGACTTACCTATATTTATAGATTTAGGCATATTTCAATATGGATTTTTATCCATATTTACAATATGGATTTTTTAAAAAATGAATTTTAGTGCTTCTGAAAGGTGCTAGATTTGACAGCACTGGAAACCATGGTTTCCACAGAGAAGGTGCAGCATACATATAGCAGCAGTGCAATGTTCCCCATGCTACCCTGCAGGAGCCATTATTAAGGGCTAGGATATATCTCCAGTTCATCCTTTTTTAATCCCTAGCCTTTTTTTAAGGCTAACAAAGGTGTCATTTCATGAAATTGTTATGGTGTTTGTGATATGGACACGCAGCTACTTAAAATTCACCTAACCCCACCCCCTGGTAAATTTAACATAAATCTGCTGCAGTCAGCAGTGTGTGACTTTAGGCTCTTTTGGTGAGGCCTGGGGACAAATCCCAACAAAAGGTATTTTATTTCCTGTACTGTTGTTCTTGCACCATGGGGTGTAAGGTGAAATGTAAATGCAGCACATGAAAAATTCATAAATGAGAGCCACAAAGGCTGTGTTAAATTTTCTAGTGTAACTGGTGGCAATTGAACTGGTGGGATACCACTGGTGTAAGTACCAGTGATTCATTATGAGCATGCTAGCCCCATTGTTTTAGCTGCAGTTTTGTACCGTGTCTGCACTGTACTGTACCTTTGCATTTATACTCCTCTGCGGGTATACAGCTCTTAGTCCCCAACACAACTACCTGAGACAAGGGCTTTTCCAAAATTTCACAAAGCCTTCTGGTAACCCAGGTGATTTGTACAAGTAGTGTGCTCATACTTGTACAAATACTCTGGGGATTCTCAGACTTCCCAGGTATTGCTGCCAGTTCCTAGTACTTTCCTCAAAATGGAGGTCAGGATGAATGTTCAGCTTTCACTCCTTGCTTGGCAAGAAATGTTTCTGCAGGAACATCTGAAGAGTGTTTCAAGACCTTTCAGATAGCTGGGGTGAGGTAGTGGTAGAGGTTGTTTTAATAGACCTAGAGGCTGAGACCGCAGTTGACAGACTACTTACTGTAACATTTTGTATAGCCCCTAGACCAGAAATAGCTGGCTTTGTGCAGTACTTGAAGGTGATGTTCACCAGGTGAAGCACTGCTTTTAGGCCTGCATTACAACCATAGATTGGGTGGAACCAAGTTGATTTCAAGACTTGGGATGAGCAGCAGCAACTGCTAAGCTTCAGGAGGAAGAAAGACACATTGATTTTGTACCTATGTAAGGGGACCATTGGCCCCTTACTGAAACTTAGTTGGCATTTTCAGTTGGCCATCTCTCAGGACCAAAAGAGAAGGGAAGGGCTGATGAGAATTCCGGACCCTGAGATTGACAATCTCCAGGGCCAAAGGGGAGAGGCCAACGCTCCAGGTCAGCCCGATTGAAAGGATAGGCAAGCCAATGAGGGAGCCAGGATGCCAGGGGTTCTGTCCTCCGTGTGAGCTGGAGCTGCCTGAGCCAGAGCCTGCTGAGCTAAGTAAGAGAAAAAGAGCCTGTGCTGAGCTGCGGAGTGGAGCTGCACAAGCCAGAGTGAAGTAGAGAAGCAGCCTGAGGTGAGCGAGCTGCAGCAGCCAGAACCCAGAGGAGCAGCTCAGGGAGCTGAGCTGGAGGCAGAGCAACAGTAGCACTGAGGTAGAGTGGGACTGGAGCTGGGTTTGGAGCTGTTTGGAGCTGAGTGCAATGAGTTAATGGGGAGACTCAGGGGGATCCTGTGCAGAGGGCCCAGCACAGGGAGATGCCATTGTGATGGGTTGGCCTCCCCTTTCGGGGTGCCACTGGATGTGCTGGGGTCCCACTGAGCCCATCTGTCCCAACAGCCTGGGTTTCCCTTATTCTGTGTTGCTGTGACAGGTTCTCAAGCTCCTTTCCAGCACACACACAGGTAGCAACACGCCCAGCTGTAGAATTACACAGAGCCTGTGATCAGCTCTCTGTTGGAGGACTCAGCTAGGGGATTGCCCAGCACTCACATGGTCACCTGCTTTGGGCTGTAAACCCAAAATAATACTGTCTTGCGCTGTATAGAGAGATCTGCACAGCGTAAGCTCCTAAAAATCATCCCCTCCCTCAATGTGGAGGGAGATATGCACTCTCCTCCCCCCGACAGGAATGGCGCAAATTGGGTTTTGGCATAAACAAGAAATAAGTTTATTAACTACAAAAGGTAAATTTTAAGTGATTATTAGGGATAGCACACAGAACAAAGCAGATTACTGAGCAAATAAAACAAAACACACAGCCTAAGCTTAATTCGCTAAAAAAAACAGCTTAAATATAGAAATTTCTCACCCTAAATGTTGTTTTAGGCAGGTTGCAGAGTTTCTGCAGCTGAATTCCAGTTATTTCATTTCTCAGGCTAGACCCCTGTCTCAGCCTGGACGCAGCCCTTGCCTTTCCCCAGCTTAGTTCCTTTATTTCTTCAGGTGCTTTCAGCAATCTTCCTTCTTGGACAGCGAGGCAATGGAGAAGAGCTCTAATTGACTCACTTCCAAGCCTTACATAGGATTTACACAAGGTGGGAATCCTTTGTGTCCAGTGGGAAAATACCAGCAGAAAAATACCAGGTGGTATTCCATATCGCATGACCCTGCCGTGTCAAAGCAACATCCCAGGAAACTTCTCAGGAAGGTGGGAGATTAGAATCTTCAACAGTCTATTGTCCTTCTTAAATGGCCCACTTAGGCTGCTGATTGCCTACTGTCTGGTTGGTGTTCCCCCAAGTACACGCACAGTTGTAATTGTTACATAGTCAATATTCCTAACTTCAGATACAGAAATGATACATGTATACAAATTGCATAATCATATTCAGCAAATCATAACCTTCTGATGATACCTTACATGATCCATCTTGCGTAAAATATATCTTAGTTATGCCATATTCATATCAGAACAATATTTTTATGAAGAATATGGGGTGTAGTGTCACACCTCTCCCCTTAGATTACTGCTGGAGGGTTGGTCACTGACCAATGCGAAGGCAGTATGCCTAAAATTCTCCTTAGTTTTTGATTATCTAATTTCTTCGTGTTTGCCAAAAGTTGTAGTGATACCCACAGATATTTTTACAAAGTTTGGGGTGCCTTTTTCTAAGTTCCAGGAAAGCCTTTTAAAGTACAGCATTGTTAACACAATGTAGATATTAATATATTTTAGAGTGTAGGTGTCTTGGCATTTAGTTACCAATGCCATGAGATGGTGTGCCTCAGTTTCCCCTTCCACACAGCAGTCTAGATTGATTATGCTTTTTCTGCTTTGCAAAGCTCTAAGCCTGTTTACAGGTACTAGCTGAGAAGCAGTATTCTTGTAGGACTTCCTTGTTACCACTCTTAGCCTATACCAAAGTTTCTTCCAAAAATCATGCAAGTTACACATTTTTTGAAGTATTTGCTATCAGTACCAAATTGTTTATCGTAACCCACAGATTGTGTAGTAAGAGACATAAAATTAGCAGCAAATTCATGAAAGGGAGGTGCTTCCAAGTATGATTATCATACCACTCCTTCTGTTTAGACAATCCAGTTTGTTCATCATTTATTATATTTCTCATCCCATCCCTGTATCATGGTATTTGTTTAGATACATGTTTTCTCCTTCCTTTAGTAAAGGTTCTTAGTTCACATATGTCTTTGGGATTTTGGCAAGAAAAGGGTGTATGGAGACCTCGCATGTTACTGGCCCACCCCCTGCGGAATTGCATTTCCTCTCAGAGTTAAGCCCATGTGAAGAATCCAACCCCCCGCCTGGGATTCCTTTGTGTTGCTCACTCCCATTACTCAGTGTTCCATGCTTAGCTGCTGGGAGGGGTTTATCTGCCCAGGAAATGGCTGTCTCCTCCCCTTTGTCAGATGGGTCATTAGCATTCTCACTGACAGCGGAGCTATTGGAAAGATTCTCATCATGCCTTAAAGAGACAGAGTTAGTTTTCACAAATATAGCAGGAATAACATTTTTCAAAAGTGAGACCTGGTTTGGGGTACCCTCTGTCAACCCTCCTCTCTCTATTCCCAAGAGGTCAGCTGTATGGCTGCTCCCCTCCAGGAGGACAGCTACACAGTTCCCTCTTAAAACCTGAGTCACAGGTTGGGTGCCTGGGAGCCCAGATGCCACTCCAGCAAAATCCGCCTGGGCAACCCCTTCCCTGTAATTAGTGGGGAGATATTCCTGTACTCCCCCATATTCCTTCTTAACTTCCTTCTGGGGCCACCCTCTGAGGCACACACCTCTGTGCTCTCTAGAGTGGGATCTATCCCCTGTTCAGCTGTGGGCTCACAGCTAACATCCAGAGCAGACCTTGCACTGGTAAGCACTGTACCCTCCTCCCTCTTTGAATTGGGTTTGCCTCCAGGTACACAGCCCATGGAATCTGCACCCACTGCAGAGGTCTCTAGGATTCCACCAGCCTCCTCTGGGCTTCCTTCCAGGACACATTTCCCTATTCATTCTAGAGCAAGATTTGTGGTTACTGAGGAATTTAAAAATTGGATTTTTCTTACCTTTCAGGAACTATTAATGAACCTATGTGCCCATTCTGTGATCCCCCAACATGTCCACAATTATACTCACAGAAATGAATACTACTCAATGGTGATGCAGCCTTAGTGGATCATCACATCTAGTTTCTGGATATGTGCATAGATTGCCAGGCAAAGTGCATGTTGCCAGAATTTTCAAATTTGGGCTTTTCAGGAGCTGGCAAAGGAATACTCTTTCCCACTGAACAACACTCACATTGATGTTAGTTTCTCTATCCCCACGGTAATTCTGGGTGCTCCTTCTGTCACAGACCCTAGTGGCCCTAGGTTTGCTGTGAAGGGAATCCAAACCCCGTGCTCTGGATTCCCTGGGGTGTTTTAAGCTCCTGCAGCCTGAATAGATCCAGCCACTATTCTCAATGTCCGCATCCTTAAGCCTAGAGCGCAGACCTTCTATCTGGCACCCCACTCTGAGCACTGAAACCCACTTGCCAGATGCCTTGTCCAAGATTCCTCATTACTTGCATAGATCCTTTCCCAGAACTCCACTCAGAAGGTGTGAAGCTTCCGGTTTACAGTTTAACACTCTCACAGGGATGCAGCAGGTGTGAAGCAGTGAACCCAGATACAAACTTTGTACAGTCTAATATCTTTATGCTCTTTACTTAACAAATAAAGAACAGGAGAGTACAGATCATCCAAAAAAAAAAAACAAAAAAACCCCAATGAAACATTCTAATTGCAACATCCCTTGCTAGCTCACCCTTCCCTTAGAGCAGGGGTTCTCAAACTTTTTCTGTCTGAGAAAATGGAACAACATGCTAGAAAAACTCTGGGGCCCAGCAAGGGGAAGCCCCTCCAGGCCAGGGGTGGGGCCCTAGGGCATAGATGTAATGTGACTTCTTTTTTGGGGGGGGGGAGAGAGCAAGGACCCGCAGGGCTCCGGCCAACTCTGGATAGTGGGGCCCAGGGAGGGAGTGCCATCTCCTGCCCCTGACTCACCTCATCAGGCCACCCACCCCTCTGGGGCTGTGTGATGGTGGCTACTCCCCCAGGGCTCTGCTCGGCCCAGAGCTGCCTGGGCAGTTCTGACTGGCTGTGTGAGCAGTCAAAGGAGGCTGGGAGCTGAGGAGCAGACTTAACCTCAGGCACCATCAGCAGATGGGGGAATGCCATGGCTGCCCACTCCATGGCACCACCAGCCAGAGAAGCAACTGCCCCTCACTGCCTGCCTCTGTATTCCTGCTTAGGATCTGGCCAGAGGGTGGGGCCTGAGGGGGGCTGAGGGAGAGGAGGAGGTGAGGGGTGGAGCTTCCACCAGGGCTACACCACTCTGGGTAAGGCACTGTAGTTGGGGGGGCAATATGCTGTGCCCCTTCAACTCTGCCCATGGGCTCAAGGTTTCTGCCTGTGGTGGTGGGGCTTCAGCCCCGCCTCTCCTGGCTTCAAGGGGACGGGGGCTTGGGGTTTCCCCACTTCAGCCCTGCTGGAGGGGCTATGCCTGGGCTCATAGCTTCAGCGCTGCATGGCTTCCTGCATTAATCCTGTGGGGGGCACTGAGTTTCAGCAGCGGGGTTCCATGCCCCCCCGTGAAAGGGCTCATGGACCACCAAGGGCTCCGAGACCCCCGGCTGAGTACCACTGCCTTAGGGGATCTTCTGTGTTTCAGCAGGCAGGTCAAGTCTTCCCTTCCCTTTGCCTACTCTGTCTCTGAAGCAACCTTCCTCAACTTAATCTGATGCAAAACAGCTCTAGGTTCTCAGGGTATGTCTCCATTGCAATTTAAAAACTCACAGCACTGAGTCTGAGCCCCAAGCCCCAACATCTATACTGCAATTTTATAGCCCTGTGAGCCCGAGTCATCAGACCTGGGCCAGCTGCAGTCACTGTGCACATCTTTTATTGCAGTGTAGATGTACCCATAATTTCTCCACAGTTCCCTTCTCAGAGTCCTTTGATAGACTGCTGGTGTCACCTGCTTCTTTGTTCTCCTCCTGGTAACTTTCCATTACTTCCAAACCCACCTCCCTTCTGACAAGAGGAGAAAGTGTTTTCTCCCATTTAGAGCAAACCCATTGTCCCAAGGTGTTTTACTCTGACTAGAGGAACATTGAGTGTGAGTGAGACACTCACCGTTGTCTCTGGCCTGGAAGAGACATGACATGATCCTGCTAACTTAGGGTGGATCCATATACATACAGTCTTTTCTTGCCACAGTAATTTAATAAAATCATTCACAATCCAGAAGTGGTACAGAGAGAACCCCAATTCATCACACCTGCATTCCCACAATGAGTTTAGTGACAAATGTACCGATTATGTTATCAGCCTGCTGTATCTTGCCTAAGGTATGTGAAAGCAAAGTGATACAGACTTTTTTTTTAAATTATTAGCTCTTTGGGATAGGGTTTCTCAGTAACTTTTGTGTTTTGTACAGTACACATTGTTGACATTTACCATATATTAGTGGTAAGACTTTAAACAAAGTTTACTCACTGTAGCAATCTTCTGCTATTCTCAAAAATCCTTCTTATACCATCTGTGGCTCCCACATACTCTAACCACACATCTCAGGGCAAAACAAAGAGCATGCTATTTAAATGTTCCCCATTCATATATCAGTGGGGAATCTAAAGTACATGCCAGATTTTCTTCAGGCATGTTATACTGTTAAGAGCTGACATTCAAAATCATACACCTGTTTCAAAAGGGTAGTCTCCCTTTTTACCTCCACTGCATGCCAGCAGTCTTCAGTAGCTCTTCCCAGTCACAACAGGGATACCAAGTAACAAAGCCAAGACTTGCTCCCTTTCCAAAGAGCCAGGGCTATTATGAAAATGTCTCCGCAGTGTAGACTCTGGGTGAAAGAAGAGCCATGGAGAAGTGCGCATGCAGCTCTTGGTGTCTCTCCAACACTGCCCAGCTACAAAACAGTGGGAGAAAAATGACTTGCCCTCCTAGGCAACCATTTAACTCCTGATAATTACTCTCCCTTTTCTATTTTTTTCCCCTTTGATTCCCTCAGCAACTGTTTGTTTCACTATGAAGTCACTTCACAGCCATCAGTGATGTTCCATCACTACCAGACTTGTCCACATTTGAAACCATGACCTAGAGGTTCTGTATCCCATTTGCTGTCCCATCTGAACATCCCTATAGGACGAAACCTGGAGGTATGTTTTTGTGGCTGCCCACTTGTGTAGTGGTTTTGCACTAGGTCCAGGATCACTGCTACAGAAAGCAACAACTTTGTTTCCTCGCTTTTAAACGAAGGGAAGTATTAACATGTTTATTATTTGTAAGTAATACAGAAAATAGGCCAAATGTTGTTTTAAAGGAAAATCTGTAGATAGCTAGGAGGGAAAAGATTGTAGGACATTAAAGTAGATGAAAGTGTGTATCGTCTCTAAAATATTATAAACTGTTCATCTTCTGGAATAAATCACAGGGAGAGCCCAGATTATTCCATCTTGATGATGGGGTTTGTTCCCACCACACATGGATCTTCCATGAACCACTTGAAGGACATGCCCAATGGCGGTACACTGCCAAGAACTCTCCTGTCCTCCACTACCAGCGTAAACTCCTCAGGGGACTCTGTGGATAAATTAACAGCCTCGGGCCTCATGCACATCCTCCCTTCTCATTCATTCTCCATATGTGGATCCCAGAGCTTATAGAGAGTCATGCATGATAACTAGGGAAGAACTGGTGGGAGATCGTGTCAGGGAAATGACTCCTAATATACAGGTAAAGATCTGTGTGTAGAGAAAATAATACCTGGTATTTTTGTCAAGAGTTTGCTTTCAAAGGCATTTAGAAATCTGTCTGTACCTTTGGTTGCTTTTCACTTTCATATCTGTATGTTAAGAAGGAAATAAAATTTGAATTGAAAATTTTCTGTTTTTACTTTTTTACCTGTTTTACTTTTAGTATGTTGCAATGGTCATTGTGACTTGCCATCTCTTCACATTGTCTTTTTGCAACATCCTTTTTTTTACAGACTTTATTGTAGCCATTTTTTACTTCTAATTTCTCTACCTAGTGTTTGCATTATCATCTGTCTCTCAGCTCTTTTGCGTGATGGGGTGAAGAGAAAAGCAAGGGTTGAGGTATTGCCCACGCTTTGCCTTTCTATTGTTCTGCTCATTACACAAAAGATGCAAAAAATGTTTAATTAATTAATTATTTTTTTCTTACTCATCTTTAAACTTGATTGGACACATCACTATTCTAAAATGCACATCAAGATTACATCTCTGCAATATAGACTCATAGACAAAATACTGTTATCATCCAAATAATTTCTATTTAAACCGCATAGATTCTTCCCTGTCAGCTTTATCGACTCTTTCTTCTCTACAAAACTTTTCTGAATAGCTTCATATAACTTGCTTGGGCAGTCTGGGGCAGAAGAATATTTTGCACTAGGAACTGAAGGAAGATACCTTTTTGAATTGCATGCCTTCAGTGCAAAATTGGAGTTCAGTCATCTTACTGCAAGGATTTATTTTCCTATTTATTTATATGTTTTTAAATGTAGGAAATGCATGTATCACGTGTCTCTAAGCAGGCACAATACATTCCAGATTATAGATTAAAAATGCATATTAAAAATGAGCCACTATTGATTAAAGGGTGTGGTAAAAATCCCACCCAAAAAACCACAAACAACAAAATAAAAACAAAAAAAAACCCCTTTTCTACCCAACTTCATCAGACAAAAGCCTGAGCCTTGCACTGGGGCCTGAAAATGTATTGTGCTGTCATGTTTTGAAACGAGCAAATGAGTACATCTTTCTGTATAAGTCTCTGGTAACTCTGGACTGTAAGGGTATGACTACACTGCAATAAAAGACCTGTGGCATGGCTGTGGCTGGCCCAGGTCAACTGACTCAGGTTTGTTGTGCTCAAACTATGAGAATAAAAATTGCAGTGTAGACGTTCAGGCTCGGGCTGGAACCTTGGCTCTGAAACTTGGCGATGGGGGTGGGTGTCAGAACCCAGGCTCCGTGCCCAGCCCTTGCCCCAGCATGAACATCTACACTGCAATTTTTAGCCCCACAGCCTGAGCCCTGTAAGCCGAAGTCAACTGACCCGGTTTCTCAGACATGGTGCTGGGAAGGGGTAGGTGTGATTATTCCAGTGTAGACATACATACCTGAGGAGAGGAAAGACGGTTTTGTGATTAGTATCCTAGGCTGGGTTGTGGGAAACCTGGGTTTAAATCCTGGTCCACTACAACCATCTTGGGCAAGTCACTTGGTCTTTCCATGCTTCAGTTCCCCATCTATAAATGGGGGTAACAGTGCTTCCCTACCTCATAGGGGTGTCATCAGGAAATGAGGAGAAAGGATGTTGCAACTATATGGCTTGTGGCATCTATGTCAGTGAAGGAAGAGGATAGCTGGGAAAACAGAATCTGACAGACATTGTTATATTTGTCTAATTTCTACAACTGTAAATTCTTCTGAAAAGATTTTTGGGACACAAGCAGAAATCACTATGCTGTTAATATGAAAGTTACTCATTCAGTTATGTTTCAATCGAGACTAAGTTAAATATTTCCCCATGTTAAATGAATTAGTAAAAGGAACCAGAGAGACAGAAGTAAATGAAACTCTACCCTGTGCAAAGCAAAAACTCTTGATGAAACGACAGATTAAATCCCTGTCTCAGAATGACTATCTGAACAGAAGAAGCACTTCAATAAGATTAAAAAGAATACCCCAGGCAGAACAGCAAAAATGTCCACTGGAAAGCACATACTCCCCAAAGAAGAAAACTCTCCAGAAATCAAGAACTAAGATAAGGACCACAAAGAATCAAAGCATATATTAAGGATATTAAAATCAACTAACTGAACAAAGATCCTAATCCACAATTAAGCACACTTGTCACTTATCAAAGTATTCTACGAATAAAACATATTCCTCAATGGAAACATTAGCACTTCAAGAGGACACACATACAGCAGATAGACATATACCAATTCCTCATGAGAATATCACATTTTCAGTTAGAAAACACAGGCAAAATACAAAAGTGCACCTCAAATCATTTTTTCACAAATGGCAATTTTGAGTAAAATATTGACATGCCTTAGAAAAGCCTCCATATAGCAATCACAGATAAAGTTCTAGTTTTCTTTTTATATATTTTCACTAAAATCCATTCAAGTCCTGTGAAATGATGAATTTAAGAACAGTGGCTGGTCAGGACCTTATAAAAGTACAGGTAAGTTATACTTACGTATAGTAAGATGTACTTTTACCCACATAGAGCAAATGCTCACTTTCATTTCCATTCATTCCATTAATACCTCCATAACTTTCTAGCACACTTCCTATTGTCAATTTTAAAGGAATGCGTTTAACTTAAAAATCACATGTTGCAAACACATTTCTTTACCCATTATTAACACTTGAATTTAATCTCAATATCCAGATCCACCCCTACCTTACTCTGCTTTGAATCCCAGGTAACTCCAGTGAAGTCAATGGAATCAGAGCTTTGTAAAGCCAAAGTAATGCAGACATGACAAAATTATAATATAATTTCAGAATTTTTTGTTTATTGTCTTCAACATTTGATGTATTTTTACATTACAAAACTCTCATTTACTGTCATGGCATCAGGACTGAACCCTGTATAAATGAGCTCGACTTTTAAAGGATTTGTCATTTTTAAGTGAAAATAAAATATATTAAATACATAATGTAACGAGCCAAATTCATCCTTGATGTAACTCCATTGACTTCAATCTCTCTCCATTAATTCCTAGTCTATCTAGCTGCATACAGAATAGGTACTAATCCTTTTTAATTGGAGCCCAGTCCTCCAAGTGTGGTGTCTCCTATGAGTTTTGGGTGCTCTCAGCTCCCAATACAATAAGAGTACAAGTGGCTCTCAGCACTTTGTAGGATCAGGGCCTGGAAAAGAAAACTTTAACTTTATTCAGTAAGTAAAATTATAGTTTAGAAATGTACTCATTTTTCACCTGAAGAAAGGGAATCTTATGAAAGTCTACAAGGTGATAATAACAAGGAGTCCAGTGGCATCTTAAAGACTAACAGATTTATTTGGGCATAAGTTTTTGTGGGTAAAAAAACCACTTCCTCAGATGCATGGAGTGAAAATTAGAGATGCAGGCATTATATAATGACACATGAAGGGAAGGGAAGTACCTCACAAGTGGAGAACCAGTGTTGACAGGGCCAATTCGATCAGGGTGGATATAGTTCACTCCCAGTAATTGATGAGGAGGTGTCAATTCCAGGAGAGGCAAAGCTGCTTTTGTAATGAGCCAGCCGCTCCCAGTCCCTATTCAAGCCCAAATTAATGGTGTTAAATTTGCAAATGAATTTTAATTCAGCTGTTTCTCTTTGAAGTCTGTTTCTGAAGTTTTTTTGTACAAGTATAGCTACTTTTAAATCTGTTATAGAATATCCAGGAAAATTGAAGTGTTCTCCTACTGACTTTTGTATGTTTCCATTCCTGATGCCCGATTTGTGTCCATTTATTCTTTTACATAGGGACTGTCCAATTTGGCCAATGTTCATGGCAGAGGGGCATTGCTGGCACATGATGGCATATATAACATTAGTAGATGTGCCGGTGAATGAGCCCTTGATAGTGTGGCTGATGTGGTTGGGTCCTCTGATGGTGTCGTTAGAGTAGATATGGGGACAAAGTAGGCAGTGAGCTTTGCTACAGGGATTGGTTCCTGGGTTAGTGTTTCTGTGGTGTGGTGTATAGTTGCTGGTGAGTATTTTCTTCAGGTTGGAGGGGCTGTCCATAAACGAGGACTGGCCTGCCTCCCAAGGTCTATGAGAGTGATGGATCGTTTTCCAGGATAGATCGTTGATAATATGCTGGAGAAGTTTTAGCTGGGGGCTGTATGTGATGGCCAGTGGTGTTCTGTTATTTTCCTTATTGGCCTGTTCTGTAGCAGATGATTTCTGGGTACCCGTCTCACTCTGTCAATCTGTTTCCTCACTTCCCCAAGTGGGTACTGTAGTTTTAAGAATGCTTGATAAAGATCTTGTAGGTGTTTGTCTCTGTATGAGGGATTGGAACAAATTCAGTTGTATCATAGAGCTTGGCTGTAGACAATGGATTGTGTGATGTATGTCCTGGATGGAAGCTGGAGGCATGCAGGTAAGTATAGCAGTCAGTAGGTTTCCTGTATAGGGTGGTGTTTATGTGACCATCGCTTATTAGCACCGTAGTGTACAGGAAGTGGATCTCTTGTGTGGACTGGTCCAAGCTGAGGTTGATGGTGCGGTGGAAATTGTTGAAAACCAGGTGGAATTCATCAAGGGCCTCCTTCCCATGGGTCTATATGATGAAGATGTCATCAGTGTAGCGCAAGTAGAGGAGGGGTGCTAGGGGACAAAAGCTGAGGAAGTGTCGTTCTAAGTCAGCCATAAAAATGTTGGCATACTGAGGGGCCATGCTGGTACCCAGAGCTGTGCCACTAACCTGAAGGTATAAGTTGTCCGCAAATCTGAAATGGTTGTGGGTGAGGACAAAGTCACAAAGCTCAGCCACCAGGTGTCATGGCCTCATCAGAGATACTGTTCCTGACAGCTTGTAGTCCATCCTCATGTGGAATATTGGTGTAAAGAGCTTCTGCATCCATTGTGGCTGGGATGGTGTTTTCAGGAAGATCACCAGTGCACTGTAGTTTCCTCAGGAAGTCGGTAGTATCTCAAAGATAGCTAGGAGTTCTGGTAGTGTAAGGTCTGAAGAGAGAGTCCAAATAGCCAGATAATGCTGCTATAAGAGTGCCGATGTCTGAGATGATGGGGTGTCCAGGGTTTTCAGTTTATGGATCTTGGGTAGCAGATAGAATACCCCTGGCCGGGCTCTGGGGATGTGTCTGTGTAGATTTGTTCCTGTCCTGTAGCAGGGAGTTTCTTGAGCAGATGGTGTAGTTTCTTTTGGTACTTCTCAGTGGGATCAGAGGATAGTGGCCTCTAGAATGTGGTGTTGGAGAGTTGCCTGATCATAATCCGACCTGTTCATTATGACTTCAGCACCTCCTTTATCAGCCCCTTTGATTATAATGTCAGAGTTTTTTCTGAGACTGTGGATGGCATCGCATTCTGTACGGCTGAGATTATGGGGAAAGTGATGCTGTTTGTTCACAATTTCAGCCTGTGCACGTCTGCGAAAGCACTCTGTGTAGAAGTCCAGTTTGTCATTTCAACCATCAGGAAGTTTCCATGCAGAATGTGGTAATGTGGTGGTAAAGTGCCTTAAAAATCACTCTACTGAAATTAATTACTTTGTGACTGAGTAAGTTCAGAAGGTATGCACATCGGTATAGTTTATAACGATTTTGGAAAGGAAGATTGACAAGATATCTGCAAAATAGAAGCACTACTCCCTTACTACCTGATAAACTCTGAAATACACATCTCTTTATTTAAAGATGAGTGAAGGGCCAGATAATTTCCAAGCATTCCCTTTTGAAAGGGATCAATCGTACTGAAAACCATGGAGATGCAAAGATATTAAATGTGAAAGGAAAGGATATAGCTGAATCTGGCATTCACTGTAACAAATATTTAGTGACACATTAGGACTAGTTCTTTGACAGATCACTTTTAGTAGGTGTCCTTTGCAGGAGATTGCTTAACTCAGCCCATTTAACAACCCCATTCCTTGCCTTTGCTTTTGAAAGAGCATTGACATTTGCCCTTCTTATTTCTTTAAGCAGCCACACAAATCCAATAGACTGGGTCCAACTATGGAAAACAGCAGTGTCATAAAGCTTAATTTCAATAACAAGCTTCAGCAGCTCAGAAAATGCATAGCCTTCATTCCTCTTACAATGGAAAGAAGTATAATTTAGCCTCTAACAAGGAAAGGGGTAATGAGGTAAAGATTTAGTGTTCATATTTATAGGAGGCTTGTGTGAGGTTAACCAATACAGTGAGACCTAAAAAAAGGAAAAAATAAAAAATATTTCCAGCCACATTTTGAAGTTAAAAGATACTTATCTGAAATAATTTAATTCCAATTTACTCTTTTAAAGAATGCATAAATTAATAACTATAGTGATTAAATTAATCCTCCCAGCAAATATTACAGACATTTTATAAAAGTAACTAAATAGCTGAACATAAAACTGTAAAAAATGGTTATTCTATTACTTTGTTCACCTGTTATTACTTCAGATATAATAAAATCTAGCTCTTATATTGTGCTTTTCATTAGTAGACCTCAAAGCACTTTTTACAAAGGAGGTAAGTATTATCCCCATTTTATAGAAGGGAAAACTGAGGCACAGAAAGATGACGTGACATGTTCAAGATGAACTGGGAAGACCAGTGGCAGTGCTGTGAATACAACCAAGTTCTCCTGAGTCCCACTTCAGTGCTCTATCCACTAGGATCTACTACCTCCTTTCACAGAGCTTCCAAGACTTGGCTCATTGACATTTGACTAGATTTTAAAAAAATAAATAAATGTCCCCTTGTGACCCTTCACACTTTGTTCTTGTCCATGGTCATTAGGCATTCTGAGGCCCTCTTCCTTGAGTGCAAGCGCTCATTATGGGAGAGGAGCTCTTAGTCCATGTACTATTGACCAATAATTCCACATGCGGGAGGTCCTAGGAATCCTTTCTCTTCTTAGAGTTGGAAGATCTTTATCAGCTGTCTAGGACAGAATGTGTGAAATTCTCAAACAATTTAGCAGAAAGAATGAGGAATACTTGTAGAACCTTAGAGACTAACAAATTTATTTGAGCATAATCTTTCGTCAGCTAAAACCCACTTCATCAGATGCATGTAGTGGAAAATACAGTAGGAAGATATATATATATATATATAGATAGATAGATAGATATAAGATATCTCTCTATATATGCAGAGAACATGAAAAAATGGGGGTTACCATACCAGCTCTAATGAGACCTATCGATTAAGGTGGGCTATTATTAGCAGGAGAAAAAAAACTTTTGTAGAGATAATTAGGATGGTCCATTTCAAATAGCTGACAAGAAGGTGTGAGTAATAGTAGGGGGGGAAATTAGCATGGGGAAATAGTTTTTAGTTTTATTCAAGCCTAATTTAATGGTGTCCAGTTTGCAGATTAATTCCAGTTCACGCAAAAGAATAAATGGACACAAATCAGATGTCAAGAATTATAACATTCAAAAACCAGTTAGAGAACACTTCATCCTCCCTGGACACTCAATTACAGACCTAAATGTTTGCAATTATTCAACAAAAATACTTCAAAAACAGACTCCAATGAGAAACAGCAGAACTGGAATTAATCTGCAAACTGGACACCATTAAATTAGGCTTGAATAAAACTAAAAACTATTTCCCCATGCTAATTTTTCCTCCTACTGTTACTCACATCTTCTTGTCAACTGTTTGAAATAGCCTACCTTAATCGATTGGTCTCGTTAGAGCTGGTATGGCAACCCCCATTTTTCATGTTCTCTGTGTATATATATATATCTTCCTACTGTATATTCTACTACATGTATCTGATGAAGTGGGCTTTTGTCCACGAAAGCTTATGCTCAAATAAATTTGTTAGTCTCTAAGGTGCCACAAGTACTCCTCGTTCTTTCTGCTATTACAGACTAACACGACTACCACTCTGAAACCTGTCAAACAATTTAGGACTCTGACAAGGTTATATTAAAAAAAGGTTTATTAAAAGAGAAAATTTGTAATAAAACCACAGAAATGGCGCTACACATATAGACTTAACCTCTGCAAAATCTTCTCTAGATATATACAAATTAGGGTAATTACAGTGCAAAAGGAGGTACATTTCCAAAGGAGGTATCCTCTTTTCTCCTTTACCCTGGGCTGGGTAATGGGTCTCTCATTATACTTCCATCAACTCCCAGTATTGCTAAACATATCTAGTTAATTTGATGTACCTGTTATAGTCTCACTAAGGTGTATTCCCAAGTGTTTCTACAAAGAAAGATGTTACTCTGTCTCAAATAGTAAACAGGTTTAAATTCTTGTAAAGTGAGGGGTTTTTTTGGTACCTTTTTTATTTCAAATAAGCATCTCCTGTTCGTAGAGGTATTGTGCTTTGTTCTAACATAATGACCATGCCTTTGCAAGTAAATATTCCTGAATCAAGCTCCCTCAGCTTGCCTTGAACCTGAGTTAAGAGACAGCTTTCATATATTCTTATAACTCTCTCAACATTAATTGTATTTATATCAAAAATGAATTAGTGACAGACTCTACAGTTGGTCTGTCACAGTCACGTCTGAGCATTTTAGGACATCCTGGAGTAGAAAATGCAATCTTGCAGCCTCCACAATACCTAGAAGGCTGTGGCAGGGCCCAACCTATTCTTTGGGAAGATAAAAGCAAAACAAAACAAAAACTACATACTGAAACTGTGCTTCATAGAGGAATATAGCTATGCAGGGGAGGAGAGCATATATAAATAATATGGTCATCAAATGAAAAAATTGCCCCTCATCTCCCCTCCTTCCCCCACACACTCCCATGAGCCTGATTATGCAGTATAAGTACCAAAGGGGGCACCTTCACTGAATATCAAATTGTCACAAAGCAATTCTGAGTTGAATAGTACCCTAAGAACAGCAGTTATTCATGTATTTTCTATCAGACATCTGAGAATTTAATTATATTAGGCATAATACTCCATATACTATATAACTGGGGGAAAGGAGTACTTGTGGCACCTTAGAGACTAACAAATTTATTAGAGCATAAGCTTTCGTGAGCTACAGCTCACTTCATCGGATGCATCCGATGAAGTGAGCTGTAGCTCACGAAAGCTTATGCTCTAATAAATTTGTTAGTCTCTAAGGTGCCACAAGTACTCCTTTTCTTTTTGCGAATACAGACTAACACGGCTGCTACTCTGAAACCAATATAACTGGGGGGTTTGTTTGTTTTTTGGAATTTTTTTTAAATAAAATGCTTGAACATTTAGCTCTTTTTTGTTACTGTTTCCTAGTACAAGGGAACAAAATGGTTTCACTTTCAATGCTATATTCTTTTGGAAAGTGATAACTGCAAATATTGCACATTACAGATGGTTTCTTTTTCTTTTCTTTTTTCCCCCCTTCATACCTGCTTTGTTATTTAGCAGCTAATTGTTTAATGCATGATATTTGAGTGGTGAAACTGAAGTAATGTATGAACTATAGTGGGACCAAAAGGAGTGACAACTCTAACTTTCACTGTGTATGAAAGGTTAGATTAACATTCACGTGAATAATATGAATAGTGAATATGAATAATAAGAAATTACTAGGTTTTACTTATTTGCAGTGGTAGCGTAGCCTTGTTGGTTCCAGGATATTAGGGAGACAAGCTGGGTGAGATAATATCTTTTATTGGACTAGCTTTAGATCTACCCAGAGATCTTCTTTGGTTATACTTAGAGTAGATTCAACTGCTTTGAATCTCTGGCAGTTTGACTTAGTTATGGCAGTTCAAATTCTAGACTGCTAGCAAGCTTTCCTAATGTATATAAATTAAGGTTGTAGCCCACAGAATGTCAGCTATTAGTTCTGCAATACATTGCAGCTGTCCATTTTTTAAAATTATGTAAAATCTCAAAAACCTGTATTGAACTGGTGACCTGAGTTTATAAACATTCCTCCCAATGACAGTTCATTATCTCTTACATTGCACACTATGGTCCTGATTCTCATTTACACTAAGGCCTCTTCACACTTCTCTGACACCTTTACACTACCAGAATGGTATAAAGCAATGTAAAGGGGCCTTAGGGGAGAAGAGAATAAATTCTAGAACTATAGGGCATTTAAATTATATATATATATATATATATATATATATACACACACACACACACACACGTGAATATTATTGCAGCATTTGTTCACTGCTGCCTTGGAAAAAATTGGAATCAACAAGAATTTGAGTTTGAAAGGGAAAAATGCCAAACCGGTTTATAAATTACCTTAGCTAACCCAAAATTTAAAGTTTAATGCAGTGCCCATATTGTTACACATTACTTTTTCAGTTTCATACACTTATCACATTTCCCCAGAGGCTATTGCAGGTTAGGTGGTGGTCTGCTTTGTGGTAGTAATTGCTTGTATACAGACAAAGTACTGCTGATAAAAAATTATATATCAAACAAATTAGATGTATGTCAGAAACCTATAAATAATTAATTAAATACTGGAATACTCATAAATATTACAGAAAAGAGCAATAGGTTCCAAAAGAGAAATTCCCTTACCACTTCTTGTTTAAACCATCAGGGCATGTTGCTGTTTAGAGACTGAATTAAATATTTCTGGGTATATAATTAGTCCAACTAGTAACCTTTGCTCTACTTTCTGTCTTTGTGATACACAATAATCTAAATCTGATCATGGATAACCATTCCTGGAATCATTATGGTTTTAAATAAATGCCACATACATATTTTATAATTATTTTTTATTAATTTACACAAGGCCTGATTCTCTATTGCCTTGCACCTTGTGTAGGCATCTATACTTGTGCAAGGTGGATGTAAAACTTTACCAAATCAGCACTTTCCAGTCACTCTCAGTGATCATGTTTTATATACATTGTGCACAGATGTAAATGAGTGCACAAGGGGTGAGGTAGTAGATAGTCCAGCTTTTGTGTCAGCATGCCTGTCTTAAACTGTAGGCACACTTACAACTAATTCTTACAACAAAACTATAATGTTCTCTTCATTATGGAACAAGCATGGCCTAGCATCACAAATACGCAAACAACAGAAACCAGAAGCAAGAGAATAGGATGCAGCCACTGTTGGCTCTTCTGTAAGATCCTAGGGTCTAATTCTGCTTTCATGAATACTGAAATCATAGTATTGTAATTCCATTGGCTTGGATCATGCCTTCCCCAGTTCCACTAGTAGAAGAGACTTCCTGTGCATCGATCTCCAGATTCTCCAGGTGGAGGTGGATCAGCCACCTCCATGGCACCATTTCCATGCTCTCCTCTGAACATCTTGGGTCCAGGACTGAAACTTGGGGAAGGGAAGAAACTGGTGTGAGTGAAGATGCACTTATAGTTCCACCTGCTGATCTGTGGACATTCTCCAGAAAAGATAATACAGTCTGGATTTGGGGTGAGGAAAATTGCCAGGGCCTGTATGAAAGCACGGGAATTTGCTAGGTGTAAAGAAGGCCTTTGAAGTCTGTTTAGTGAGAGGACCAAAAACCCCCATGTTCGTTTTCACCACAACTCCTCCAGAAAAAATAAGGGAGCAACTCATCAAGGCAATCCTCCTTAAACTCCACACTGATAGGTTTTATCATGGGAGGGGATCAGAGCCAGGGGCTTTCAAATAGAAGACAAGAAACAATAGATGGATACAGACGGAAGATGGAGTACCTGGAAACAATGAGACAATATTGGTCAGCCTGACAGGCAGTGGTTTCAGCACACCAGAAGCTTAAGCTTTGTCAAGTTTTTGGAGGCATCACGGGAAAGGAAAGTTTTGGGGAGGGATCTGAAGGTGGATAATGAGGTTGTTTTCCAGATGTTTATGGCAGGCACCTCCAAAGCATGTGGGGCAGCATGGGAGAAAGCACAAAGATATTTGTATGAGAATTTAACAAGTAGGCAGTGGAGGCTAGCATCATGGGCCAAACTGAGGCAAGCACTAACAACATAGTGGTGGTGAAAGATGATAGATAAGGTGGGCAATGATTTCACAGGCTTTGAAAGTTAAAACAGGCAGCTTATGTTTGATGTGATGGAATAAGGGGGAGCCAGAGGTGGGATTCAGAAAGAGCGATTGCATGGTTAAAGTGACAGGCTAGGAAAATGATCTTATCAGCAGCATTTTTATGGATGTACACAGCTCTGGCTCCAGTCTGGTTTCTACTCTGACCCCTGCACAGATTATTTCTATTATTAGAAAAAATAAGTTATGTGCAAAAGCCTCTGCATATGGTTGACAAAAATCAATAAATGGGTACACATCAATGCTGCATTGTAAAACTGTATCTTTTCAGAAAAGCCTACCAGAACACAGCCCAACTGTACAATTAAAGTAGCTTCATGTGCATTTGTAATTTGCAATCCATTCAAAAGCAAAGAGGGAGAATTAGACAGCAGTTCAAAAGAAATTTTTCTTTAAAAGACAAATGTGGTGTTATAACTGAACAGTTTAAAAACTGTTCACAAACAAGTCCGATTCTAAAATATTTCTATATTAAAGATCTTTTAATTCATCACTGTGTTAGTCTCATTTTTAATTTTAGTACTTTGGCTTTGTCTATAAGGATTTCAAAAGTCTAAACTGACTACATATTTAACTATTAGGGCTGTCAATCGCAGTTAACTCAAGTGATTAACTCAAAACAAATAAACTCAATTTAAAAAATGAATTGTGATTAATCACAGTTTTAATTGCACTGTTAAACAATAATAGAATACCAATTGCAATTTATTACAAATATTTTTTATTTCTTCTACATTTTCAAATATATAGATGTCAGTTACAACACAGAATACAAAGTATACAGTGCTCACTTTATATTATTTTTATTACAAATATTTGCACTGTAATAAAGATAAGCAAAAGAAATGGTATTTTTCAATTCATCTCATACAAGTACTGTAGTACAATCTCTTTATCGTGAAAGTGCAACTTACAAATAATTATTTTTGTTACATAATTTCACTCAAAAACAAAACAGTGTAAAACTTTAGAGCCTACAAGTCCGCACAGTCCTACTTCTTTTTCAGCCAATCACTAAGACAAACAAAAAGAAAAGGAGTACTTGTGGCACATTAGAGACTAACAAATTTATTTGAGTATAAGCTTTTGTGAGCTACAGCTCACTTCATCTGATGCATGCAGTGGATGAAGTGAGCTATAGCTCACGAAAGCTTATGCTCAAATGAATTTGTTAGTCTCTAAGGTGCCACAAGTATTCTTTTTCTTTTTGCAGATACAGACTAACGCGGCTGCTACTCTGAAATAAGACAAACAAGTTTGTTTACATTTACAGGAGATAATGCCCGCTTCTTATTTACAATGTCACCTAAAAGTAAGAACAGGCGTTCGCATGGCACTTTTGTAGCTGGCGTTGCAAGGTATTTATGTGCCAGATATGCTAAACATTCATATGCCCCTTCATGCTTCGGTCTCCATTCCAGAGGACATGCTTCCATGATGATGACATTTGTTAAAAAAAGAAAAGAAAAAGGGTTAGTTAAATTTTTGACTGAACTCATTGGGGGGAGAATTCTGCTCTGTGGTTTTATCTACATTCTGCCATATATTTTGTGTTATGGCAGTCTCAGATGATGACCCAGCATATGTTGTTTGATTTAAGAACTCTTTCATTGCAGATTTGACAAAACTCCAATAATACATTTCTAAAGATAGCTACAGCACTTGACCCAAGGTTTAAAAAGTCTGAAGTGCCTTCCAAAATCTGAGAGGGATGAGGTGTGGAATATGCTGTCAGAAATTTGGAAACTATGGAACTTGAACCACCTAAAAAGAAAATCAACCTTCTATTGGTGGCATCTGACTCAGATGATGAAAATGAATGTACATCAGTCCACACTGCTTTTGGATCATTATTGAGCAGAACCCATCATCAGAATGGAAGCATGTCCTCTGGAATGGTGGCAGAAACATGAAGGGGCATATGAATGTTTAGCATATCTGGCACATAAGTTCCTTGCAATGCTGACTACAACAATGCCATGAGAACACCTGCTCTCACTTTCAGGTGACATTGTAAATAAGAAGTGGGCAGCATTATCTCCCGTAAATGTAAACAAATTTGTAAACAATTGGCTGAAAAAGAAGTAGGACTGAGTGGACTTGTAGGCTTTAAAGTTTTATACTGTTTTGTTTTTGAGTGCACCTATGCAATAAAAATACTTCTAAATTTGTAACTTGCACTTTCACGATAAAGAGATTGCATTATAGTACTTGTATGAGGTGAATTGAAAATGCTTATGTCTTTTGTTTATCTTTTTTACAGTGCAAGCAGTTGTGTTCAAAAATAATGATATAAAGTGAGCACTGTACATTTTGTAATCTGTGTTTTAATTGAAGTCAATATATTTAAAAAGGTAGAAAACATCAAAAATATTTAAATAAATGGTATTCTGTTGTTGTTTAACAGTACGATTAAAACTGCGATTAATCGCGATTTTTTTTAATCTCGTGATTAATGTTTTTACTTGCTTGACAGCCCTATTATAACCACCCACCAATTATGCTTAGCTGCTGCATTCTCATCAAGAAGCCTTGCAATCTAGGAACTTCGGTGCATATTGGGATTTCTATGGAAGTTAGCATTAATGAAATAGACTGTTAAATTTCCCTAGGCTCAACCTAGGCATTAAGAATATAAATGTAAATTAGCAGAGAAGAACTAGGAGCCTTGAATACTAACAGATCAGATTCCTTTTCATTGAACGTGTATGCAGAAATTGGGGAAACAATCTTCCCTACCTTCCAAAATTACATTAACAGCTTTGGCAATGTTCCTTTAGAGAAACATTGTGCTACATCATCATAATATTCAGAAAAACTACACATTGAAGACCAACATCCCTGAGCCCAATAAATCTTGCTCATATGCATCTGTTCAATTTTGGAGACTTGCTTACAACACGTTAAGAGATTCTTCCCTGTATTCTAATTCAAAGATACTGAATTATAGTTTAAACAAATATGGTCTTGATATTCCTCTCCAGTATATCAGCATAAATTCAATGTAATTCCATTGAATGTACGAGATCAAAATGGTATCCATGTGGCTCTAATTTAATTAAAAACTAGCTTCTAATCAACCAATGTTGCATTTTTTTTGTTTGAAATATTTAAAGTAACAGTTGGGAAAATCACAGGGTAAATAATGGTTTCTGAATTCAAGGCAATCATAGGTACTATATAGTATTTTGTCTGTAATGGTATAACAAATCTCACTTATAGCTTTGCCCTATAAGATTTATGTTTCCCCCAATATTCATTTTTATCACAGATTGTTTCCTATATTTTTATGTGTTCACACTGTTGAAGAGAAATGTTTCACTATTCACTTCAGTTGACTCTCTGCTGCCCTCTTCCCAGCCAATGATTGTTGCTGGTAATGAAGTGAAAATAAGGTCTTAAGAGTTAGAAGGATATGTACAAGGATTAGTCTTGTACATATATTACCTGCTTAGTGTACACAGACTTTGAAGAAATTACTAGCTTTTACTAAATACAGAAACTCACACCTCTTTTTGATACACTGAACAATAATAATTACTGTACTAAATCTAGTTATTATCTAGCTCTGCATCCTTCAAGAAACATTCCATTTTAAATATTTGGTGGCAGTAATTAAGGGTATGCTATTGTTAAATCTTTATAATGGCCCATGTATATCTTAATTTTAGAAACACACAAAACCTTTTTTTATTTAAATATAAATTGATACTTCTGACTTAATTACATGGCAATAATTCACTCAAAAGTTTATGGTAATACCATAAACAGAAAGTTTTGAAGTTCAAGTAATTGTTAAATGCCAGAAGTAGTTGTTTCCTATTTAGGAATATAATCACATTGGGAACATAGGTTGGAATACGAAAAAAAAATCTTTTATGTTACAGCCTGTTACGACTATAGCTGTTATGGCAGATTTTGGAAGCAGGTTTGTTTACATTGTTCCATTTTGATTTCACGATTTAGGATGAGAAATCAAAATTTAACAATAACAGAATCCTTTACCCTATAAGATTGATGGATAGATTTTGCCTTTTTTTTCTATTTTAAATCTCTCTAAAGCAAATGATTTGTATAGACAGTGTTTTAAACTGTGGTTTAAAAAAAACCAGCAAGCCCCCTCCATAAATTTCAGAGAACTAAATAGGTAAGATTTTACCATAATTTGCATTAATTATTTTAATGGGCACCTGAATATTTTTAATTTGTATTAGGTATTATGGAGAATTCAAATAATAGCTCCCAAAAGAGTATATTACTCTGTTTCACTGGATACTGTTGCTGTTAGACTTTTTGAAGGGTGGAACTTAGTACTTTCTGATGCAGAACTGAAAACTCCAAAGAAAAATAGAAAACCATTGCATGTATTAACAACTAGAAAATCTGACAAGCTCATCTCTGAAAGGGCTTCTACTCTTAAGTGCCAAATTATTTGCCAGCTTGACTCCATTGGACCTGTTGAGGATTTCAACCTAATATTTTAGGAAAGTGTTTTAGGATATCCACAATTGAGGATGAAGATACTCTCACATTTCTACTGAGCTGTAAGCAAAAGACTGAGCTCAAGCTGTTAGCTTATCAAAGAGGATGCTAAGGGGTGGCTAACCTTGATGACACTCTATGAGTACCTACATGGGGAACAGAAATTTGATAGTAGAAGGCTCTTCAGTCTAACAGACAAATGAATAAAAGATCCAATGGTTAGAGTTTGAAAGTAAATAAATTTAGACTCAAAATTAGGTGCACATTTTTTTAACAGAGGGTAAATGACAACGTAGTGTGGTTTATTCTTCCTCAATGCAAATCTTAAAATCAAGACTGGATTTTTTGAAGTGTGTGTCTACACTACTGCTGAAAGTATGCTTCCCATCTTGAGTAGACAGATGTGCTAGCTCTCACTGAGCTAGTATGCTAAAAATAACTGTGTGGCCAGGGGTAACACAGGAGGTAACTTGGGCTAGCCACCTGAGTGCAAACTCACCCAGACTCCCTGGGTACATATTTGGGTGGTTAGCCAACCTATTGCCCACACTAGCCTTAGCTACACTGCTTTTTTCGCATGATAGCTCAATCAGAGCTAGTGTAAGTCTCTTTACTAGAGCTGGGGAGCATGCTCCCAGTTGCAGTGTAGATGAACCCTGAAAGAGACACTCCAGTTGAAACAGGAATTAATTTAGGGAAGTCCTATGGCCTGTGTTAGGCAAGAGGTCAGACAAGATGATCAGTGTTCCCTTCTCACTTTATAATCTAGTAATCTGAGCCAATGAAGAGATTTTGATCTTGTGTCTGTATATTTGCAAAGGTAGGAGAAGTAGATGTGTGAAAAGAAGAGAAGAGAAAAGACTGAAACTGAGGCAATAAGGAAGAAAAGCAGCAGAAACACAAGAAAGGAGAATATGAAATAAGAAGAAGAAAAAAGAAGCACGTTGGACAAGTGGTCCTTCCTAAAGCATATTCACCTCCAAATGTCATGTCACTGTCACATTATTTTTTTTGGAGCAGTACATGATATTGTGGTAATGTTTTAATAAAGGAAAGGAGAGAAATACAGAGGAAATGGAGGAAGAGGCACCAATTTTTTAAATTTAAAATTTTGACATCATACCTGTAAAAGAAAGCTAAATGATCTTCATAATAGAATTGTTCTCTGTGAGAGAAATTATTTTTCTAGACTAAAAATGTGTGACCAAATGATGGATCCAAAATACCCGGCAAATTACTGCTTCATTCTTCTCTTCATTGTAATGCTTCATTCTCCTCATATTCGCTTCCAAGCTGGAGGATACAATGAACAGCCTTTTCAAGTTCCAGTTTCAGAATTTAACTTATAAAATTAAAAAAATAATTCAGGTATTTAGAAGTTTGAGCTCCCTTTAAAACTCCTTTCCTTTACCACCCAACTGATGGAAAGGTGTATAGAGAGGCAGCTCTTATCTTCTGAAGCTGTTCAACGTATAGCTCAAATATTCAAGAATGAAATTGATTCAATATTTTTTCAATAATGATTTTTAAAAGTTACAATATTCACTTTTCTCAGCAGAAAGTTTTTTTTTTGTCTTCTACAATGCCTAGTCTAGATATGCCTTTCTCTAGTGCAAAGTAATCTCCCCCCCCCTCAAGGAAAGGGAAGTGAGAGAACTGATGTTTTCCTCCTTCCATCCCCAGCTTTCCCTTACAGTCAGAGAGAGCACTATGTGCTTCACATTTTTACTGTAGGTGATTTTAAACATCTTACTTTGTGGGAACTGAAAAACATTACAAAGCCCTTTCTGCTGATCATAATCATCTTTTCTTTTCTTGCCATACACTCTGTTGGATCATGCTAACTAGTGACCAATCCAGTGGTGAGTTTGGAACTTTGGTAAACTTGAGCTAATAAGGCAAAAGGTGACAACTGGAAGCTATTGGCCAGTATCTTGAACAACCTTCCAGGTAATTATTGGAATTACTGCTGGACCATATGCATGCTCCACTCCTTCCTATGGCACCCACTCTGGCAGCTTTTGTCATACTGCCTGTATTCACAGTGTGACTTTGGTTGCTTCATGGAAAATCATTAGCAATCTTTCATACTCATACTCCTGCACCACCCATCCTCAAATACATACCACATGACCTCGGTAATAATCCCTCCCAAACTCACAAATGTAGAAGAGTCAACATGGTATGTTGTTTTTCCACAGCCTGTGCACGAGTGTCTTCTGCCAGTCATCCTTTCTGGGTGTAGGAAAGGCTTCTGCATCTTTACGTGCAGCTGTTTTTCATAGTGGAAGAAAATGCATCACTGCTAGATTTTGCACCCAGATACAAATTATGACATTACATTAATATCAGTTTTTTTCTTCTTTAAAAAAACTGCAACTTGTCTTTAGTCCTTGACCTTGGGGATTCAATTTCTGAAGAATGATAGGGAACTGTGCCAGATTTTGCAACTCCTCACTTGTCCCCAGCTCTGATCCATGGGATGCAGTTTCTGATGGAAAGTCTAGGTCAGAAAGTGCTAGTCCTGGCCCAGAGCTCTGATTAACCTGGTGATAAAATTTCTTATACAGTGTGTCATCCATCAGAAATTATGTCCCTGATCTGTCTCCATCCTAGGTTTAAGAAATAGTTTGTAATCAATGAAAGGAAAACACCTTAGAAATAGCTTCTCCCACCTACTCTTTGCTCTTGTCTGATGGATAACAATTTTTGCCAGATGTTCCCCCAAGAAGTTCAAACCCTTCTTAAGCGAGGGTGAGTTTTAAAGCAACAGTTTCATTTTAAATGTTGTAAGAATATCATTATCTTCATTTAGTTTTAAGTAAACATTAAAGTAAACGTTGTCTTTTACTTAGAACATTTAATGGAGTCTAAATATATTTGAAATATCTTTTAAATTGATACTGTAAAATGGTGTAATTTATTAACATTCTGTTTGGGAAGGATACCAGAATCAAAGCTAAATAAACATACACATGATAATCTTCATTCTTCACTACTTTTCACCTTGTGTAGCCGTTTATACCTCTTCAAAGTGAGGGGGAGTGCACAGCAGCTGTAAAATGCTGCCATTCTATTGTGGTAATGTTTTACATCCACTTGTCATTTGCACCTATGCAAAGTGGATATAAAACATTATAAAAAGGTAGTATTTTATACTCACTTTGCACACAGAGGTGTGAATGATTGCACTTGGTACAAAGTAATGGAGATTCAAGCTCATTAGTTTTATCAAGTGCAAAGAAATGAATATTCTGTCACAACACGCCATCCTTAAGTCTGACCCATGGTGGATTAATTTGCCTAATGCGTTTTGAAATCTTGACTTATTTTCTTACAAGGGATACCAGCATATGATAAATATAAGTTTATATGTCAATTGGCAATAGAATTTCAGGTAACACGGGTATTACTGTTTCTTAATAATGTTGTATATGTACTTTAATAGGAAGCTTTTATAGGAAATATAATATTTTTGACTTATGGCAAATTTAAATATATATGTGGAATATTTTTGAGGAGGTTCAGTGAATTGATATATAATTTTGGAGTTTTTTTCAGAAAGTATTTTGTAATATGTTCATGAGAATAATATTTATTTTGGGTCAGAGTTAAAGCGGTTGTGCTGTGGAATATGCATGTTTGTGCTGTTGATAGGAATAACACATCCAGGCTTATTTAGTCTGATTTTCAGAGGTCCTGACCACTCACAGTGCTTTTTGTCTTCAATGCCTGCTCTATGCCAGCTGGGAATCTTCCATGCCTGTTAGCTGGAATCCTCAGGTAGCTGGAAGAACTGGGTTTCCAGATGCTTTGTGCTGAGTAGTACAAAACAGCAGGAGGGAGGCAAGGATTTGGCACACAGTTTTGTAAAATGTTAAATAAACTAAACTGATTGTGAAAACTCTGACTTCAGTGTGCCCAGGATTTCACCCAGGTCTTTTCATAGGGTTGTACAGCACTTAGCACAATGAAGCTAAATAATGGCTGGAAAGCAACATGCATATTGGCCTAGTAAATTTGAAATTGTTGTGGAAATAATCTGTCAGCAAAACAAAACTGTTTACAGGCAACAGGTCATCCCTGGTTTTAACTGTTATAGAAAACTCTAGTCCATGAAAGTGCACTGTATTGCACAATGAACTGTCTCGCTATTTTTGCTTTGGCCATTGAAATAATTCAGCAATAACCAAGCTATATTCTCCATCCACATTTAGTTTTCCCCGTAAGTTTAAATGGCATAATAATGTGTAAATGTTAAAGTGGCAAATTTCTTAAAGATGGCCTGAAGAGGAAATTTGAGTTTGTACCCACGTTTGCTGCTGCTTCAAACAGAGAAGGGCTGAAAGGTTGTTCGGGTTTTCTCTTTATTTCTTTCCGATTGTATTTTACTTCAAAAATATCAGGAATGTTAAGTTGTGCCTTCCCTGTTTTTTGCTGGAGAACTGGACTGAAGACTCAAGTGGGCATTGGGAGCCTTCTCATCTTTTAACTGAAGAGGGGATGTTGATTCTTGAAGCTACAGATCTTTTCTAACAAGCATTTTGAGATAAATAGGTGTCACAAAAACAAAACTGTTTAAACTGTCTGAATAAAATCACTTCTCTGAATCAAGTGCTTAATTGCAAAGGTAAGGATTTAGGCCTTAATCCTTCAAACACACATACACATACCTAATTTTAAGCACACAGGTAGCCTCACTGAAGTCAATGAGCTCTTACTACGTGCACTAGCTCCGTATACACATTGGGGAGACACGATGAATGTGCACATACACAGTGTAAAAAGGATGTTTTTCATGAAGAAGGGTCTGTGCTTTAGGCCAGCATGTCCACGCAGCCAGGGCAGTTTTCTTGTTTAATTTTAATTGTTGCTTATTACAAACTGACAACACTGTTATGAAATTATTTTCCAACATCAAAGCCACTTCTGAAGTGTTTCATGTTCTCAAATGTTTGGGAAGGCATGTTGAATCAAATGCCAGTGGGCATGTTTCTGTTTTACAGGCAGAGCAGATACTGACCTGAGTTATGTGGGCAACATGTGTACTTCATGTTTGAGTGAATGAATAATATGATGAGAAGGTGAGAGGGCTAACTTTAGTTCAACCCTTAAGATTAGGCACTTCCCCTAACATGTAACTTACAGACCCTCATGTAACCAAAAAGAGCAATCTGCTTGAGATATATGCTAACAGCAAGGTATACATTATGAAGAGGGTTAGATTAGAGACTGGTCTACACACACATTTGCACTGAAATAAAACCCCAAAACAGTGAATTAAAACTGACTTAGTTATTTGGTGCAAGTGGTTTATTTTAAAATAAAATGTATTTATTTTTTGAAGAGAGTATCCCGCACATAGACTTCCACTGAAAGGTTTTCAGAAAGTGATTGATTTATAAAATCAATGCAAGGTTGAATGAAGACTAGATCTGTGATCGCCAGAACCCCCAGAAATATCACCTACAGGAAGCCGATCATTTCCAGCTCTTCTCATTCCTCTGTGCAAAAACAATCTTAAGCGTAATTGCTGGGACTCAATTTAAACCACCCCTGCAAAAGCTGTTTTGGAATCCCCATTATCTGTGTATTGTTTCTCAAGATTGCTGAATCCTGAAATTACAGAGGAGCTCATCTGAAGATGAATAGAACCACAGTCTATGGACAAAAAGAAAAGGAGGACTTGTGGCACCTTAGAGACTAACAAATGTATTAGAGCATAAGCTTTCGTGAGCTACAGCTCACTTCATCGGATGCACTCACGAAAGCTTCTGCTCAAATAAATTTGTTAGTCTCTAAGGTGCCACAAGTCCTCCTTTTCTTTTTGCGCATACAGACTAACACAGCTGCTACTCTGAACCCTGTCATTAGTCTATGGACAGACGGCTTGAAGTGATGAAGCATAGGTCAGCCTTCAGGTAGTGACATTTCCTACAAGGTGTAGTAGCGCCCTTTAGGACTTTCAGGCTTTGGGGGCTTATTTAATTAAACTAAGCGTTAAGAAACCGCTATGGGGTTTCCCCACCACCTACTCGCTCCTTAATACTGTCCTCAAATTAAACTTGTTCATGTCACCCCCCCCCCTCTGTGGTTGGCAAGGGGAAGGGGGTGGTACAGGCGTGGGAGGGGAAGGGAGGTGGCCGCTACCCTCGGAAACTCTGTGAATGAGCTGCAAAGGTTTGAACATCCAGATCAGTGGCTCTCCCTGCGCTGGTTGATTTGGCTCGCTCAGCCATCTCTCCTGTGCCCTGCAGTGCGTTGCAGAGCGGGGATGCTTCCCCTTCTCTCCACCTGCGGGCGGGGGCGGGAGCGTTCCCACAGCTGGGGGAGCTGCTCTGGGCGGGAGCAGGCAGGGTCCCCTTCAGCAGTGGGGGGGCGAGGTGCCCGTGGGCCTGGGGTGACCCCGGGGGCGGGGAGCGAATGGAGGGCAAAGCCCGCGAGCTGCCCTGGCGGCGGGGATCGCCGCTGCCCGCGGCTCTGAGTGAGTCCCCTCCCTGGCCGCTGCCGCCCGCACCGGAGAGCCCGCCGGGGCCCCTCTGCCGCCGCCCTGCCCGCGGCCGCGGCTCGCGCTGAGGGTGGCGGTTAACGCGCATGCTCGGATCGCTCGGGCATGCTCGTTAACAGCCGGGGAAGCAAAATGTAACCGTGCGGAGCGAGCGGCTTCTCTGGCACTCGCCCAGCGGAGAGGACCGGCACCGGCACCGGCGGCGGGGCTGAGCGCCGAGCCGCGGCTCGCCTCGGGCTGGCTTCCCGCTGCCCTCTCGCCCCCTGACCCGCCGCCGCCGCCGCCGCGGTCGCTCGCGAGCGGGGAGCCGCGCGGGGATGCGGGGCGGCAGCGGCAATGTGGATTTACCTTCGCCTGCGCCGTAGCCGCCGGGGAGCGCCGCGAGGGCACCAGACCTAGAGACCGTGGCTCGCGGCTCCCGCCGGGCTGAGCCGGGGCGCTGCTGAAAGTTCCTGCCCGACCCCTCCGGCGAGGTGCGTTCGCCTGGGAGGCTGGGATCCGAGCCGAACTTTGCCTCTGCTCTTGGGGCTGCCCGGGGAGCGGGCTGTGTGTGTGTGTGTGTGTGTGTGTGTGTGTTGGGGGGGGGGGCTGCCGCTGCGCGAGTGTCTCGTGCCCCCGGGCTGCTCGCCCAGCCTCGACCGCTCCATGCCTCCGACGGGTGACAGCTGCGGGCTTTTCCGAGCCAGGGAGAAACGCACCCGCACCGAACAGCTGTGCGTGGAGACGGGAGCCGACCAGCTGCCTTGGGCGCGTGTGTGCACATCTGTCAGCGGCTGGGTCATGTCCCCCCCCCCGCCCCCCCGTATGTGATAAGCGGGGAAACGCGTATTCTATCCATAGCTGTGTTGAGAGCGAGTGGGGGCGTGTAATCTCGCTCCCGCACATGAAATATATGTTGTGTGTGTCTTTAGCTCTGTGTAGGATGGAGAAATAAACTCTCTCTCTCTCTCTCTCTCTCTCCTTTTTTTTTTTTTTTTTTTTTTTTTGCCTCTAGGGGGTCTCCTCTGCTCACGGTTGCTGTTCTGCCAGAGCGCTGCGCTCTAACAAGTGACTGGGTGGCTGTGCAGGGTGGCGGGGCTCGCGCGCGCTCTCTCTCTGCTGGCTGGGCTACTCGCGCGCCCAGAATGATGCTGCCATTGCCCCTCGGTAGGAATCATGCTACTGCTTAATTGGACTACATCCGCGCCAGACGGGGGTTTGGGTGCGCGGCTTCCCGTAACCGTGCTGGAAGCGTAACCTGGGATCTTAGTAAACTTAGCAGAGGTACAGTAAGTCTGCAGTATTTCTTCTCGTACTTAAAATTGTGGGGGAGTAGGCAGTACTGGATGCATAGCTTCTAAGGGAAGTTTTTCTTGAGACACTTGAATTGCAGTTGTATTATTTTTATTAGTGCTGTTTATTTATTTATTTAAAGGGAGATGATAGTACATTTCACATCAAGACCCAAATCCTTGGTGAAGTCAGAGGCTGACAGAATGAAATGGCTTTCTTTCTGGGTCAGCAACACAATGATCTCTCTCTCCCCTAGTGAACAGGGGATGCGTCTATCTTATTTCTGATTGATCCTTAGAGGTAATCACAATTAAGAATATATTTAAACATTACTGTCTGCCCACCCTTATGTGCTCTGGTCTTTGGACAGTTACAGGGGCAATAGATACAAGTAAGAGTTGTAATGATCTCCGCTCCTAATGCTTTCAGCTATTTGTGTTTTTGTTTTTTCTTTTGTTTTAATGGCTTTCAGCTATAGTTTAAAGTCAAACACTTTAGGCTTTGAAGATGAATGCTAACACTGTCATGATAATTGTATGTAGCCAGAAAGCTCTTTCTAACTGTATGTCACTACAGTGTTGTATGTCAGCCTATGTCGGTTTTTGTTAGTAGAGACTAGTAAGTGTGTTTTTAATTGCTCTGATCAAATACAGAAATTTCCTTTTTATCTTTGGCTTTAAATTAAAGGTACCCATTCACATTGTGAGAATTAAGAATCTATGGGTTACTGTTTCATTGATCATGTTCATAGTAACCAAAGCTTGTAGATATGCGTCTAGACTGTGTGCTGTTTCTCTCTCTAGTTGTAATTAACAAGTCAGATGTAGTGTATTGTGAAAACAAACAGCAATGACCAATGTTGTTGTGCAGACGCATCACAAATGTCTACTTTATCTCCAAATGTTTTCATATTAACAATTCCTAACTATATTTGTGTATTCATGTTCTTTTGGCTATTAATTGTCAAGCTTAACTACAAAGTGTAAATGATTTCATATTTAGAGCACAAACATTCCTGGTACTGTCAAAAAGAGCAGTTTATGAATCATAACTAGTGAGGTACACTATAACAGGAAAAGAGCTATACATCAAAATGAAAGCCACATCCTTCACTTACCTATTTTCCTTCTGCTCTGTCTGTGGTTTCTTTCTCTTTACATCCTGTTTTGTGTCTAATTTCCAATGTTCTGGGTTACTTTATATATTTCCCTCAATAAAATATAGGAATAAAAATATAACTAATGATCATTTTTCCTGCTTGAGCCATATCTGTAATACAAAACCTTTATAACATGTTGAAGTATTCATAATCTTTGTGGTGGTTTTAAATTAAGAGCTCTTAAAGTTCTTGAGAGTTGAGAGCTCTTAAAACAAGTAATGTGGGAATCTTTCAGTGTTTTTGAATATCACAAATGCATTTTAAATATTATTCATTTTTCTCCCTAAAATTAGTATATACTAAGCAGTAGTTACAAGTTTTCAAGTTGATCTCAAAAGGATATTTTTTTAAATATGTGTTCCTTGAAAATACTTTGTCAAAGAAATAACTGAATGCCTTTTTAAAAGAAAAGATAAACATACCCACATTTCATTTCCTGATTTTGGACTAGGTAAACTTGTTATATAATAAACTAGAAATTAGGAAAGTGATTTTCAGAGGTAAATTAATTATATGGAAAACAAATTACCAGCCTGAAACTTCAAGTGTTAAGATGGGGATGGGGAAGTGTTCAAAGTGGCCTACATAATCAAAGTGGCCTACATAAAAATAGCATCTAAATATACAAATGTAAAGATGTTCTATTACAGGTATATGTAGAAGCTGTAATACAATGAAGCCATGGTTATTCATTTGAATGGTTGCTGTACTTTTTATTGTAACAAAAGCTTGTGCCAGGAAATGATGAACACACACACATACCAGCATAATTTGCTTTAGCGTATTTTTAAAAATAGGCTGTGTAACCTCCTCTTTAAGTTCATGATACTGCTTCCACTGAAGTTGGGATTCTGAGTATTGGCATTGATGTTAACTGGAACTGTCAGTATATGATGATGCTATATGTAGTTCATGATGTTTAAATACTAGGAGTTTAATTTAAAAAATGATTTTAAACTGAAAGGACTTAAAAATGTTTATGGAATAATACTTTTTAGGGTGCTTTAATTAACATTTGTACAGTACTCTGATCACTCTGTTAGAGGAGGTGCAGTCCCCATTTTACAGATGGGGAGAATGAGGCACAGATTTTTAAGGTCCCAATCTTGCATCTTTGAAGTTCATGGCCAACTTTCAGTGACTTTAGTGGGAGTAGGATTGAACACTAACTTCCCAAAGATCTACACAGTGAATCAGTGACGGCTATGATTAAAGTATAAGAGTCCCTGACTCCTAATCTGGTACTTGTATATGTAGATTCACCTGTGTCTAAAATGCATATCCATCATTCAACAAAAGGAGTTAGTTAACATTAGTGCTTTATGGCAGTGAGAAGCATCAACACAAGGAGATTTAAGTAGAGCTAGGTATGTCTAGCTAATCCAAACTTTTATCAGGTCCTTTGTGCATAGTTTAGTAGTGAGTTAAAATTAGGAGTATATAGTCGTCCTGATCTTGCATAGCCTCACTTGCATGATCAGGCAAGAGATTTTCAGGATTGGGCTCACTATGACTGTCCTCTAAGACCTGTAGTAACACACAGTCATGCTTTCATCCCAAGATGATCAGGTTTTTCTCTTGTGATCCCTTTCCTTTTATACTTTTTAAATATTTTCATAACTGAAATTGTTAATGATACGGAAAAATTCTAATCCATAGAAACTTTACTATCAAGTAGCCAAAATATTAAAATATGTTGAAAAAATAAGTTTGTCATTCTATCATTGTTTGTTTTTTTTAAAAAAAAATCATATGTATATATTTTTTCCAGAACATAGCCAACAGATACTTGATAGTGATGGTTTGTTTTTGTTTTGTTTTGCTGTTGCATACATTTACTATGTTTACTTAAACTTCCAACTTCTGGTTTAATCTGCTGTTAATTTATTTCTTATTTGCCTTCATTTCTATGACAATATGATCTGTTATGAATTTGGATTTAAAATACTATAAAAGATACATTTTTAAAAATAAATAGACCAAATATATGTTGGGTGACTAAAGCTGTAATATAGAAACTAACCAGTTTCAAATCAGTTTGCACTAGATGCGGAAACTTGCCATTAGTTTGTATTTAATTTTTCTAGCATTTTAAGTTGCTGTTCAGATAATAATAAAAATTTAAATTGAAAAAAATGACTATTTTCTAAAAGTGAGAAATGAAGAGACTTGAACTATTCCCAGCATAATATTACCTTCTCATTTAAGTATATTTTTGAGTAAACATGCTCCTTATGAGTGTCAGACTGAAATCACTAAGTGCTAGCTTGTTGCTTTGGAAGCTTTCACTGAGCACTACTAATTTCTTTAGTCCTAATCGGCAATAGCTTCCATTTTCTAGTTCATGGCCTCTTACCAGTAGTTACTTCTGCTTATGCCAGGCTATGTATAGAGTGTTTGTTTTTACAAATGTAGACTACTATTTTCTAGGGATTACACAGACACTATAAAGCTTACATTTTTGGACCTAACATTTTGGTTCAGCCACCTTAACATTTTTTTCCACTCTTTGGCCAATATTTTATGATGCAAAGTTTTGTTCATGTGAATGTACATGGAGAAAATTTTAGGCAAGTAGCAGAGAATTGTTTAATTAAGAAGCAGAATTTTGGGGGGATGAAAAGAAATTTTTTTTCATATGGGAGTATATAACGGAGCATCATCCAATAGTTGAAAAGGAAAAATACCATGTGGATTGCATGACAATTCACATAATGACTTACGAATATCAAATGTGGGAATACTGACTACAAATAGGCTAAAAGTCACAAATATTGTCAAATAAATAAAAAATAAATAAAAACATTGATCTAGTTGTAGACAATTTGAAGAGGAAAAAGGGTTAAGGGTCAGATCCTTAGCTGGTTTAAATAAGCACGGATGGATTGACTTAATAAATCATTAGAAGTGATAAATTTGGCCTGCTCTATTAAGAACATTGCATCCAAACGTTTAAATTAAAAAACTTTATGTTTTCCAAATTTGAAGTATTACAAACTAGGCTCATTCTTGCAGAAATGGAAACATGTAGAGCTCCAACTCTCATCTATTTCCTTCAGTTTCTGTGGTAACTGGTAGTGAACTGTTGAGATTAAGATGAAGACTCCACAAAAATAATGAGTTTAAAACTTCGTTTTACCTTATTTTCTCCTATCAGACCTCTGTTTCCATGGAAGTAGTACTGAAAGGCAGTAAGCAGCCAGCAGCTGAGTCAGAAGTTACACTTAGTAGTTTCAGATTCTTGCTGGGAAGTGAGACTGCAAGGTGGCAAAAGTCTGTAGTCCTTTAAATTGTCATAAAGGTAGATTTGTAAAAGTAGTAGGGAAAATGCTGGCCCCTTCTGCTTCTTTCGATAGTTACAGTCTGAATTCATTTTATTAATAATTTTCCTGAGTTCACAATGCCCATTTTACCACAGTCAATTACTTTATTGATCATACGTACTCTCTGTAGTATAAATATGTGGGGACAACGACAACCAGAGCAGTGAGTTTTTGTGGGAAAGCCCCATGAACAGGAGCCACTTGCTTGAACATGGCAATGGGAAGGGAGGCTCTCTGAGCTATACTTGTTTACGGGACACATGCCATATAAAAATAAGACACACATGGCATTGTCTGCCTTAGATACAGTTTTCAAAAAAACGGGAATAAATAATATGAGCCTAAAGCTGATATCAAACACTGCACATCAAACACTGGTCAGGTGTTCTATGGTATATCTTAGCTATCAGTGCTTAGAGGCAGAGAATGAGTGGGATAACAGGGATGGGGAATCGGGGTGGTGAAGTCCAAAGCTTAGGGATCTGTTTATGGCTTTAGAAGCCACTGCCATGTTAAGAGGGGAATCACACCAGTGGCAGTTGCTTGAAGTATTCTGCCTAGGGAGGGAATGGGCAGGCAAAATGTTTATAGAAGTGCTGAGTGAGTGAGTGAGTGCACTCTGAAGTGGCAATTACTGTATCCTTTAAAAGAATTGTACATAACCTGCCTCCTCACTACAGGCAGTTTATTTTTTTTAAAGTGTTTTTACTAGTTACCTTACAAAATCAGCCTAATGGGTGTGATGCCAATTTCTACAACCTTGTTCTAGTTTGTGCTACAGAGCAGAAAACGCTTTCCACAAAATGTAACTTCAAGTGATTTTTTTTTTGTAATGCATTCTTCTGAAAGCTTCTAACCCACTTAATATTTGACATAACACAGCATGAAAACTTGTTCAGGACTTTTACTATGAATGCCATTTCAAATGATGGAAAATTTGTATTAGTCAATTAGATATGTCTAATCAAGGACACAGTAAAACTTCCATACAAAATAAATGATTTATATATGGTATATCATGTTGCATAAATTATGGGGACACCATTAGAAGCACTGTAATATACTGATATCAGTGATATAATCTCAATACAGTTTTACTACAAAAAGCAATTTAGATGTTGGCCTTCTGTTTGAGGCAGGCTGTAGGCTTTATCCTTTTACTTAAATCACTACATTAAATGTCAATGGTAATATCTCCTTGTACTTTTAATATATTTTGCACCTATTTTTGCTAAAATATTGCCAAAAATGTAGAGCTGTTGGAAATTGAGGTATTAATTAATCAGTGACACAAGGTAAATTAAAATGCCAGGGAAGAAAAACACTCAGAAGGTGGAAATGTTCAATTTTTTTGGGGGGGGGGGAGTTGTAATTTACCCACTTGTTTTATGCAATTTCAGAGTGCTTCAGTAACTGAAAAGAGTTATGAAAGCTTTATTTTAAATGCGTGCTATCCCAGTATTCAGAAAGTTTCTCATGCATCTTGTGCTCAGTTTTACTGGTAAAATACATGACTGGAATAAGGGTAGGTGCAGAATTACAGTACCCTTGGGGAAGCTGAGGGAGGCGGGAAGGACTGGTACAATCCTTCCTAGAGTACTCTGGCATGCAGAAGAAGAAAGCATTATATGCCATCCCACAGGATGATGCAGTGTTAGGCCAATAGAGTGAAGGAATGAGTAGTGCGTGTCTTGTGGCTGGTATTCCTCTTCCTTGTCCTCTCTGGGTATCTAAAAGGGAGTAGTCACTGTGATCTCCACAGAAGAGAGCATATGATTGTGTCTTCTCCTTGGAAGGAGAGGAATGATCCATTAGTTTAGTGTTGTGCTTTCTAAGCTAGCTAGATCATGCTGATGTGTCTTACTGGTACATGCAAGATACCTTAGCTCAAAATAGACTGAAATGAATGAGAACAGGAGTATTTTCCCTGTCTATTGCTGTGCCACTCACCCACCAATACTACCAAAGCCATTTTGTGCTGTGATCTGGTTTGAATCCTGATTTCAAGGGTTCCAGGATGATGATATACAGAAGGTGTTGGGATGAAGTTGCTGCCATTTTCCATAATAATATGGAATAAACTCTCATAGAGGAAAGCAGTGGAGGAAAACAAATAATGAACGAGTTCCAGAGGTTATTAGATTCATCTCCTAATGAAGAGAGGATTGGAGGCTGTGGTGAAAATCAAGACATGAGATTTAAATTGCAATAAATCCAGGAAGATTGAATGTCCTTTTCATGTTCCTAATGTCTTATATTAATTTGGATGTTGAATGAAATGATTTCTGGAATCTAACTGGCTAAAATACAATAATTGTGTGGCTAAAATACAAAAAAAATGTTTTATCTAGAAGTGTCTGATGTGGGGAAAGTAACTGATATATTACTAGAGTCGTTGATTTCATGTACACATTCTGTTACAGAAATGCCACATGCTCAGATTAAGAAAACTGCCAGGACCCCAGAAAATATTATTTCATATTACGTTAGATGACACAGAAGATTGGTAATGGAAGATGTACCTCTAAATCACTGGTTCAAATCTGGAAGTTGATTGGCGGCAGGCTTTGGTCACTAGCTTATGGCTGTTCCCTGGCCTATACAGAATAATTACGTATTCTTTGTGTAGTGTCATAGTTCACCAGGCCAATATAAAAGGCTGGCCCTTGAAGTAAGTTATTGCAGCCTAGTTCTTCGTGAGCAAGTGTTGCCTCTCAAAAATCATTATTGTGTTTGGCACTCAATGACCTCTTTGTGTCATTCTCAGAATTGAGACAAGCTACTTTCTTATGCCTGAAGGGTGGTCCTTCAACGTCAACTCAAGATAAGTACATTGGGAGAAAAAAAGAAATTGAGTGCTACAATCCAACGTGAACCTAGTCTGTTGATAAATGGATGTTACATCTATGTACTATTAGAGCACTAGGTTAATTTAAAAAGATTTATTTACACACTTATCTCAAGACAGCAGTTACAACCTGGGTGCAAGATAGTTGCTGGAGACAAGTCACCAGAGTTAATGGTCTGAGGCATAGCAACTCCTCTCAGCCATCCTGCAGTCCCTTAGAAATGCCCTGCATCTCAGCTGTTACTGCTTAAATATTTGCACCTTTTAATTTCAGATAATACAGCAGCCTAATGGCATAAGTAATGGAGCATTAATATATAATAATAATAATAATTAATAAGGTGCTAATAAAATAAAATATAAACAATTCCAGTATGATATGAAGGTGAGTTTCACACTAGAACATGAGAAGCAGCAGCAAATCAAAGTAATTACTTTTCATATTTGGAAGTGCAATACAAATAAGAGTCAGATGTTTAGGGGAGTGGTTCCCTTTCTTTGCTCATCATCTCACTGATCAATGGCCCAATTTAGAAATAATAAATTATGCCTCTGACATATTTTTAAAATGGATTGCTTAAATAGTGTGTGTTCAGCCTTTTTTTTTTTTTTTTGCTTTGCCGTTTTAGTACTGGAGTATACAACATATCTAAGGGATAAGCATGGAGCTGTAGATTAAATCACAAATGTAATATAAAAGCATCAAAACGTTCTGCCAGCATAAGCATCATATCAGTTAAAAATACCACATTAGAAGTGTATTAAGGCCTTGGCTTCTGCTCACAAAGATTTAATCTTTAATATCTTGTCACAACAGGGCACAGTAAGGGAAACATTAGGGATTTTGTTCCTTTGTAACTAGAAACTGAACATCTCTTCTGTAGATGTCTATATTTTTGCAAAAATTTTGAATTCTGAATGTATTAAAACATTGTTTTCTGCACATGCTTAGTAACAATTCCTACAGATTCACTAAGTAAAAATACAAGACAGTCCCTTCCCTGTGTTTACAATATAATCAAGATAAGAGAGTAGACATAACATAGTGGGAAGGCCAGAGAGAAACAAAATGCTAGTTTTTTGGGGAGGTTTTTTTGATTGCTTATGTTTCTCATGTGCTGTTTATTTATAAAGTACAGTATTTATTGCTGTACAGTAAAAAAGGTCCCTGCTCTGAGGAGTTCATAATCTAAATTAGATTAAAAGGATAAACTGACAACAGAAAATAAATGGAAGGAGAGGAGACAATGAGAAAGGGAAAATGCTCTTGGGACAGTAGTATTAGGAAAAACTTGTAGATCACTTTTTATTTTGTGTTTACTGAAATGGCTTTGTTTCTGTTAGTTTGTTAGCTGGTATGATCAGGTGCAAGAGAAGGAGCAGAGAATTCCAGAACTGAGATTAGTCACAGAAGGCTAATCAATGGAAGAGAAGCTATGAGGAGAGGGAAGCACTTGGGCCCAGAGTCTGCCTGATCATTGCAGAGGTGTGAAGTAAAGAAGTCTTCCTTTCTCTCCCTATGTAGCTTCATAAACACTAGGTAGAATTACAGCCCACATGCTCTCAGGATTGAATGGGCTTCTCCATCCTTACAATCCTGGAGAAGAATAGTGCCCCAAAGAGGCAAGAAGAAGGTACGTGAGGTAGCGCCTTGGCCCCATCAACACATTATCCAACCATGTTAAGGTGGGGGGAATAAACTACATCCACAAAGGGAATGTGATGGAAGATGCATCCATCCGTTTGTCTTCTGATGCTGGTACTGTGGGCTGTGTCTTAATGCACAGGAGCAGACTGTTTCAGGCATATGAGGTAGAATGGAAAAGCTGTTGAGTTTGTGATTGAATAAGAGATGATTAGGTGTGTGTTTAAAGTGAGAAGAGTGAGCAGAGTGCAAAAGGGGTGAAGGAGGAAATGAGCTCTGATACAGGACAAGGTAGAATGATTAAGAACTTTGAAGGTGAGGACAATGCATTTGAATTTGGTGCAGAATGACAGGGGAACAGAGATGACTGCAGGGAAAAGTGACATGGTTGGAGCAGTGGGAGAAGAAGATGACTTTAGTGGTAGTGTTTTGGATAGAGTGGGTAGATGTGTGCTGTTTCCTGATGTCACTTTATTGGAAAGTGGTGTTGGCAGATTCGAACAATGCCAGTTTGGCTGTGACTGAAATATAATAAAATACAGAACCATTTATCTAGATATTGGTAGTGATGTGAACATGGTCTTCCACCTGCTCTTAGCTTGCTTTAGATCATAGAATGATGTTCTGTACTCGGCTTGTTGTAGACTGCCTATTTGTGTGAGAGTTTATGGGAAAAATCATGGTAATGGGGTCATTTTCAACCATACACCTGACTACTTTTATTGGAACGGACATTGAATTGCAATATTCAGCAAGATCAGCTGTGCCTTGTTCCAGTTTGAAGCTGTACTTGTCTTTTATGGCCTCCACTTTAGATAGTCTTATTTTGTATTGGATTTTCCACTTGTATGCAGCTGCAGAAGATGCCGTTACTTTCCATTTTAGTTTCAGAACAGTGTTTTCACTCTAAGAAATTAACCCTTCCACCCCACCCTGGAAACTGTAGTATTTTTGCGATGGGGTCTGGTAAGTATTTCAAATTTGGAAAACTTAGAGGATATCCAAAAGGCAATGAAAAATCTTTTTTAGTCACCAATCAGGAGGGAAAGGACTCATCTTGTGTTGATGAAAGCTAAATCTATAGACAAATAGCTGGCCCCATACCTTAGGTGAGCCATATAGACTCAGAGGCTTGTGACAATGCGCAAACATACTATTCATTAGGAAGTCTGGATTCACAGCTTTCTAATGGAATTTTGATGGTGTTTCTACCTTTTAGGTTGTAAGATGTGAGACCTTAAAACTGTCCTATATTGTTTGTCCTCGATCTTGGACCACTGTAATTTCTAAGGAGAATTTTGTCCACTGGAGGAAACGCATACATTTTTGTGGCATGTTTGGGTGTTTTTTAATGTGCTGCCTGTTTGAAAGCTGTTCAGAGGTAAATAATGTTAAAAGTAGAAAGGAGCTTGAACCAGTACAAAAAATTCATCACTACCACCCTTGAATCTAGTTCTGGATTCAAACTCCCTGGGTTGGGCCCATCTCTAGCTGGAAATAGTCCTGGACAAAGTGCATTAGTGGGCAGATTGCAGATGTATAAAATTAATTAATGTATTTTACACTATATTTACTATACTTTAATTAATTTTTATATTTTAATATTAAAGTACAAAAATTAATTGTTTATCACTTGGAAGCATAAATAAGGTAATTTTTATATGGCTACCATCGCTCCATTTCAGCCACCTATCCCAAACTGATGTCAAGTAAACCTTTATAAATTGGTATGCACCATTAAGTTATATATGTGTAGCCTGGCTCCCAGCCTGTAGGCCATATTGTACCATGCCATGAATTTTCAAGCAGCTGTCCTCATTGGGCTTAAGGGACAGTTCTGCTTAAAAATGATGGCATGGTAAGTCTATCTTTGGTAGACTTAACCTTGTGCTTTGACTAGGGAGCAGGAGTGAGCATGAAAGTCATGGTATAGACAGGTTTATTCAGTTAATGTGCATCTCATTAGCACAAATATTATTTGGTATGCTTACAGTGAGAACTCCAGAGCTGAAATATTTAGGATTAAGCACAGAAGAGCTGAGGAATTATAAAACCATTAAAAGGTCAGAAGAGGACCATATGTGCCATCAAGAAAATTATGACCCCGGGAAGTCCACATTAAAATAGCTCTAGGATAGGATCTTACAGTATGCAAACTTTTGAAAGGTTATTTCCATAAAGTCTTAGCAAAACTTGGCCTCCATTAAGATTTTTGTCCCTGGGAGCTGAAACCATAAGTACAATATCTGGTTTGTCTGCAGAATAAAACAGGAGAAATTCTCCTAATCATTATCCTGGGAGTTGAACATCAGGCACCCTCAGTTCCAAGTGCAGAGAATATGTCCAACCTCCACCAACTTTGTCCTTCCTGGATGAGGTGGTGATGGGCCCATCAATAGCCCCAGCCTTAGAAAACAGCAGGGTCTTGCAGCAGTTGCTGCAATCGGTGGCTCAGAACCTGGGGGATCCAGGTGGAGGAAGTGGTGGAGGACACTGACCCCATGGAGGACATACTCGTCCCCTCCGGACCTGCTCGTATTGCCCTGGTGCTGATAAAGACTATCAGTGAGACCACGAAAACTTTGTGGTAAATCTGGGCCTCTTTGCCTCCTATGGCAAAGAGGATCGAGAGGTGCTATTTCGTTCCCTCCAAGGGGTATGAACATTTGTATACCTACCCTGCACCAGATTCCCTGGTTGTGGGCGCAGCTAACCAGCGAGAACATCAGGGTTACCAGGGATCCTCCCCAAAAAATCGGTAGGCCAAGAAACTCGACAAGTTTGGGAGAAAGGTCTATTTGACCGGTGGTTTGTAAGCTCCACATCTCGAACCAACAGGTCATCGTGAGCAGGTACTGTTACAACACCTGAGGCGCGATGGCCAAGTTTGCAGAGCTGCTGCCACAGGACTCTTGCACAGAATTCTCTGCGCTGGTAGAAGAGGGCAAACTCATTAACCAGGCCTCCCTGCAAGTGGCACTGGGTGGGGCGGACGACCGCACTATGGCTACAGGGCTAGCCATGAGGAGGAGCTCCTGGCTGCAGGTCTCTGGTCTCTCCTACGAGGTCCAGCAGACCATACAGGACCTTTCCCTTCAGGTTCATCCCTCTTTTCGGAGAAGACCGACAAGACATCAAGGTTTGAAGGATTTGAGGACCATTGGGCCTCCATACCCCCACTACTCAGCAGAAGCATTTCAGGCCACAACCTCCTCCCAGGTTCTATCAGCTGCAGAACTGACAGGATTTCTCCTGAAGGAGGAATAGGAGAGGCAGGAGGAGACTATACCCTTCCTTGGGCTAGCGCTCTGACCATTCCAAGCTGTCTTCGGGTCAGAAGCAGGCCTTTTGAAGGTGTGCTCAATGATGATACTCTAGCACCACCATTGGATCCACCCCACCTTACCTTCTCGTGCTGACTATCCCCTTTCTAGCATTCATGGGCCTGTATTACATCAGACTGCTGGGTACTCTGCATGGTAGAAAGGGGATACTCCCTCCAAATCTTGGCCGTCCCATCCTTCCATCCCTCTTCCCTATCCCTCTTCAGGGATCCTTCTCATGAGCAATTCCTCATACAGGAATTCCTCATTCGCTCCTATCTCTGGGGGCAGTAGAAGAGGTTCCTCAGCAGCTGACGGGCAAGGTGTTCTGTTCCCCTTATTTCCTAATACCGAAAGCCAAAGGTGGCCTCAAGCCCATCCTAGACCTATGAGATCTCAATAGGTTCATGAAAATGCTGAAGTTTCGCATGGTCTGATTTGGCCTCCATCATCTCTTCCTTGGATCCAGGGTACTGGTATGCTGCCCTCGACTTGAAGGACGCTTACTTTTACATTGCAGTCACACCAGAAAATACCTCAGGTTTGTGGTGAACCACAGTCACTACCGATTCAGTCTTCCCTTTCAGCCTCTCAGGGACCCCTTGAATATTTACCAAGTGTATGGCAGCCGTGGCTGCATTCCTGCACAGGTGGCAGGTAGAGGTGTTTCCGTACTTCGATGACTGGCTGATTAAGGGCTGCTCCAGGTGCAAGTGGAGGTGCAAGTCAGCTTCTTAAGAGCATCATTCGACGAACTGGGCCTCCTCCTGAACTTGGGGAAATCGACTCTGTCACCTGTTCAGCAGATAGAGTTTATAGGGGTGGTACTGGACTCCACGCAGGCCAGGCCTTACGTCCCGGAAGCATGTTTTCAGGCCCTAGGCAATATTGTTCGAAGTCTCAGGCAGTTCCCTACCACCACAGCAAGGAATTGCCTGAAGCTTCTGGGGCATATGGCCGCTTGTACATAAGTAGTGCAGCATGCCAGGCTGAGACTCTGGCCGCTCCAGGCATGGCTGGCCTCAGTGTATCGGCTGGTTTGGGACAATTTGGAAAGGGTCATCACGCTGTCTCGCCAGGTCCTTGACTCCCTCCTGTGGTGGCTCGACCCACAAGTAGTGTATGCGGGGGTTCCATTCACCAGATCGCAGCCATCCCTCTTGCTGGTGACGGATGCGTCAGCCTTGGACTGGGGTGCGCATCTGGGAGACCTCAAGTCACAGGGTCTCTGGTCTCGGGCGAAACTTGCTCTCCACATCAATGTCAGAGAGCTGAGAGCGGTCCGCCTAGCATGCTCGACCTTCCGAGACCACCTGGCAGGGAAATGTGTATGGTTGTATGTGTAAGGTGTATGGAAATGTTATGATGGACAACACCACAGCAAGTGAGCTGTAGCTCACGAAAGCTTATGCTCTAATAAATTTGTTAGTCTCTAAGGTGCCACAAGTACTCCTTTTCTTTTTGCGAACACCACAGCGATGTTTTTTTATAAACAAACGGGGTACATGCTCCTCTTTCCTTTGCCTGGAAGCCCTCATGCTGTGGGACTTCTGTGTAGCTCATTTGATACACCTGGAAGCATCATACCTCCCCGGAGTACAGAACGAGTTGGCAGATTTTCTCAGCAGGTTGTTCCACGGCCACGAGTGGTTCCTGTGATCGAACATCGCAAACTTCATCTTCCAACTTTGGGGGTTTCCCCAGACAGACCTGTTTGCCACATGACAAATCAGGAAGTGCCAGCAGCTTTGCTCCTCTTTGAATCACAGCCCGGGTTCCATCGCGGATACATTTCCCCCTTCCTTGGGAGGGTCACCTCCTCTATGCGTTCCCTCCCATCCCTCTCGTTTACAAGGTGCTCCTCAAAATTCGGAGAGACGAGGCCTCAGTGATATTGATTGCTTCAGCCTGGCCCCGTATACACGGGTACACATCTCTCCTCGACATGTCTGTGGAAGCCCCACTCACCTTGCCTGTAGGCGCCAACTCCTTGGGTGCTCTGGGGCTGGAACACCCATGGGGGGAAAACATGGTAGATGCTGAACACCTACCGGCAGCCCCCCATCAGCTCCCCAGCACATCCCACCTGCCAGCAAGCCCCATGGATCTGCGCGTCCCCCACCCCCAGTGCTTCCTGCCCGCTGCAATCAGCTGTTTCATGGTGTGCAGGCAGGAGGCTCTGAGGGGAGCGGAAAGGAGTGAGAACACGGTGCACTTCGGGGAGGGGGCAGGAACAGATGGGGTGGGGATGGAGTGGAGGCGGGAAGAGGTGGGGTGAGGGTGGGGTCCTGGAGGAAGGAATGAAGTGGGGGCAGAGACTGGGCAGAGCCAGGGGTTGAGCACACCTGACATTTTGGAAAGTTGTGCCTGTGACCTTGCCACTCTTCCCAGACTTATTAACTCAGAATCATGGCTGTCTCCCAACCTCGAGTCTTTACACCTTACGGAATGGAAGCTCCATGGCTAAACCTGACGGAGCTTTCTTGTTCGGACCCAGTCAGACAAGTCCTCCTTGGCAGTAGGAAACCTTCCATTAGGGCTACATACCTGGCCAAGTAGAAGAGATTTTCAATCTGGTTGCCGCAACACGTCCGTCTCCAACGTTCGTGTCCATACCCTTATACTGGACTACCTTTTCCACCTTAAGCAGCAGGGGCTGTCCATGTCATCAGTAAAGGTTCACTTGGCTGTCATTTCTGCCTTCCATCCAGGAACAGAGGGATGGTCGGTCTTTGCCAACCCTATGGTGAGCAGTTTCCTGAAAGGTCTTGACAGGCTATATCTGCACATCTGACAGCTGGTCCCAGCCTGGGACCTCAATCTGGCCCTTTCCAGACTAATGGGGCCACCTTTTGAACTACTGGCGACATGTTCTCTGTTGTACTCTAATACAACTGGCTTTTCTGGTAGCAATAACATCAGCCAGGAGGGTATCTGAGCTCAAGGCCTTAACCTCAGAGCCTCCTTACATCATGTTCTAGAAGGACAAGGTTCAGCTCAGACCGCATCCAGCTTTCTTCCCTAAGGTCATCTCCAGTTTCACGTCAACAAGGACCTATTTCTCCCAGTTTTCTACCCTAAGTTGCACTCAAGCAGCAGGGAGCAGAAATGTCACTTGTTGGACATTTACTGGACATTGGCTTTTTACATTGAGTGAAAACCATTCCGGCAGTCCATCAAGCTGTTTGTTGCCGTAGCAGACAGGATGAAAGGGCTTCCAGTCTCCTCCCAAAGGATTTTGTCATGGATCACATCCTGTATCCGGGAATGCTACAGCCTGGCGAAGGAACCTGCCCCTCCGCTCAGAATGCACTCCACCAGGGCACAGGCTTCAGCAGCAGCGTTCCTGGCGCATGTTCCGACCCAGGAAATATGCAGAGCAGCGACATGGCCCTCCATTCATACTTTCAACTCGCATTATGTGATTACCCAGCAGGCCAGAGGTGATGCAGCCTTTGGTAGACCAGTGCTTCAATCAGTGGAATTTAGACTCCGACCCCAGCTCCAAAACGTAGGCTTGGGAATCACCTAATTGGAATTGGCATGAACAATCACTCAAAGAGAAAAAATTATTACTAACCTTCTCGTAATTGTTGTTCTTCGAGATGTGTTGCTCATGTCCATTCCAATACCCACCCTCCTACCCTCTGTTGGGTAGCCGTCTAAAAGGAACTGAGGGGGTTCAGTAGGACCCTATATTGAGTGCCATGATTGTGTGACCCCAGGGAGTGCTCAGGGGAAAAATCTTCCGGCTGCCATGCACACGGCATGCACATACCTAATTGGAGTAGACGTGAGCAACATATCTTGAAGAATAAGTGTTACAAGAAGGTTAGTAAGTGTTTTACTCCCTGGGAGTATGGGAGTTTGGACTGGTAAAACCAAGAGGTGGCAGGGGAGAGCCAGAAGGTAGAGCTGAGAAGCAGGAGGGAGTTCAGAAGAAGAGCAACATGGTCTGGGAGAAAGCAGGCCACTATTGCTAGAGATAGGGCACCTAGACTGGAACTCAGAGTGGAGAGTGGGTCTGGGTTCCCCTACCAGCCACAGGAGGAGTGGCACAGCCAGGGCAGTGAATGGAAGACTGCCATTTTTGTGGCAGTGAGGGACTTTGATACCTTGGAAAGGGTGGACTACAGTGACCTGGCCAGAAGACTGAGTCCTGAAGAAGGAGCACCCCAAGACCAAGAGGAAGACCAAGACCCCAAGACCAAGACTGACCATGGGGCAAGGAACTGATGTAAGGGGTCATCAGACTTGGAACCAGCTAACCCCCAGAGCAACTAGGAGGAGGCTTTCAGCAGTGAATGCACCCCGTAACATGCACCAAAAGCTAAAATGGGGTGCTAGATGTGTTGTATAATAAACAACAGTGACTGAATATGAGGAAGCTCTTTCAAATTATTTAGGATCTGTTGGAAGAATTTCTTCAAGCAGGCAGTGCATTTATCCCTAGTATGTTGGAATGTATGCTTCCCCAAAATGTAACTTAATTACATCTAGCCTCCAGTTTGTTTAATCTCATCTCCACCCACTTTGTCTTTTCTCCTCCTGGTTGTGTGGATAGATGAAAGGAACTGTCATTCCCATAGGCACCGACTCCGTGGGTGCTCCTTGGAAAAAAATATTGGGTGCTTAGCACCCACCAGCCACCCACCAATCAGCTGTTTGGCGGTCCCTGCCAATCAGCTCCTTCCCCTCGCCTGCCTGCTGCCAATCAGCTGTTTAATGGGCGGGAGGTGCTGGAGGAAGGGGGAGGAGCGGGAAGAGGCAGAGCGAGGGTAGGGTATACTTGGGGGAGGGGGCAGAGCAGGGGCGGGAAGAAGCAGGGCATGGCACATCCCCAGAGAAAGCTTAAAGTCGGAGCCTGTGGTCATTCCTGTTACCTCTCCTTGGCCCTGCCTCCCAACACCTGAGGAATTTTCAGGAGTGCTAGCTGGGAGACGACGACTCTCCCTTGCCTTTCACGTTGTATGACTTCTCTCTGACTCTACAAGAGGAGGGATACAATAGCTGCTTTGGATTGGGTGCCCCACAATGGTAGTTTTCCCTCTCCCCACCTGACAGAGCAAATTCAGCTCAGATAAAGCATCAATCAAAAGGCTTTTTCAGTAGAGCAGGAGTACCAGACTGTAAGAAGTATCACTGTAGCAGACTGCAGACAGCCTTATGCTGCTCAGGATTAGGGTTGAGCTTTTTAAGGCTTTATACTTGCTCAGTGGAATTTCTCTGTTTGTCTATATGTCAGAATGCCACATCTGATTAATTCCAAAATTTCAGGGAATGTTCTAGATATCAATGGCCAGAGCCCTATTGACTTTGAGGAAAAATCCGAAAACCAGAAGGAGAAAAATAGGGAACATCTGGGATCCCTGCCGTCTAAGATACAACCACGTTTGCTCCAATCCTCAGACAGAGACAAACACCTACAAGATCTCTATCAAGCATTCTTAAAACTACAATGCCCGCCTGCTAAAGTGAAAAAAACAGATTGACAGAGCCAGAAGAGTACCCAGAAGTCACCTACAGACAGGCCCAACAAAGAAAATAACAGAACGCCACTAGCCATCACCTTCAGCCCCCAACTAAAACCTCTCCAACGCATCATCAAGGATCTACAACCTATCCTGAAAAATGATCCCTCACTCTTACAGATCTTGGAAGACAGGCCATTCCTTGCTTACAGACAGGCCCCCAACCTGAAGCAAATATTCACTACGCAACAAAAACACTAACCCAGGAACCTATCCTTGCAACAAAGAATGATTCCAACTCTGTCCACATATTTTATTCAAGTGACACCATAATGGGACCTAATCACATTAGCCACGCCATCAGGGGCTTGTTCACCTGCACATCTACCAATGTGATATATGCCATCATGTGCCAGCAATGCCCCTCTGCCATGTACATTGGCCAAACTGGACAGTCTCTACGCAAAAGAATAAATGAACACCAATCTGACATCAGGAATCATAATATTCAAAAACCGGTAGGAGAACACTTCAGCCTCTCTGCCCACTCATTAAAAGATTTAAGGGTGGCAATTTAGCAACAGAAAAGCTTCAAAAACAGACTCCAAGGAGAAACTGCTGAGCTTGAATTAATATGCAAACTAGATACCATTAACTTGGGTTTGAATAGAGACTGGGAGTGCCTGGATCATTACACACATTGAATCTCTTTCCTTATGTTAAGTATCCTTCTTGTCAACTGTCTAAATGGGCCATCTTGATTATCACTACAGAAGTTTTTTTCTCCTGCTGATAATAGCTCATCTTAACTAATTTATCCTCTCACAGTTTGTATGGTAACTTTCAACTTATGTATGTATATGTATATAATCTTTTTACTATATGGGCTGTAGCTTATGCTCTAATAAATTTGTTAGTCTCTAAGGTGTGTGACGGGGTCCAGATGGCTGCAGGAGAGTAATAGCAGGCAGCGAGGATGCCAGACCACTGTTCTTGGGGCCAAGCCTTCTGCAGGGCTGTCTTCTCAAAGGCCAGGAGGTATGCCACTACATCATCCTCCTGCATCATTTTCTGCAGGCAATTGCTGGCCCGTATGATCTGTGTCCCATCATGGCCGTGGTTCAGCTCTGTAAGGGCCTTTATCTGGTTTACCAGTTCCTGCAACATAGCCCGGTCTTGAGCAGCCTGGTCCATCAGCAGGCTATTAGTCTCTTGCTGCAACCGCACTGCCTCCTGTTGGGTGGATGCATGGACACGGGTAGCCTCCTGCTGGGCAGCCGTGGCTTGTATCAGTGCCCGCACTACCTCCTCCATTATGGTGAAAAAAAATAAAAATAGACCCTCTCCCCCTTTTAGTCTTTCTACGCTGTCTGGGAGTGGAGAACAAATCTGGGGATATTTCAGAGAAGGTTGGAGGTTTACAGTCTACTGTGGACGCCTCCCTACTTTCAGGGCTTCCCCCTTTCTGCACTTCCCCTACCGGGAGTAAGTCTCCAAACCCTGGAAAGTCCCTTCCTATGAGCACCGGGTATGGGAGTTTAGGGACTACACCAGCTGCTACCTCAGTAGTGTTCCCCTGAATCTCGATTTTTACTGGGATGGTGGGGTACTACCAATGATTTATTCCCCATTTTGCTATCAGAGCGAGTCCCCTGACAGACCTGATAAAAGCCCAGGGTCTAGACTTGGTGAAGTGGACAGATGCCGCAGAGAAAGCATTCATGGATTTACGGACAGCCCTCTGCAATAACCCTGTGCTTATAGCCCCAGACTTCAAGAAAGAATTCATTTTACAAACGGATGCATCTGAAGTAGATTGGGAGTTGTCCTATCGCAGATGGTCGGAGATGAAGAACACCCAATCCTCTACCTCAGCAGGAAACTCCTCCCGAGAGAGCAGAAGTATGCCGTGGTTGAAAGAGAGTGCTTTGCTGTGAAATGGGCCATGGAAACACTATGTTATTACCTTCTGGGATGACAGTTTACCCTTGTGACCGACCATGCATCCCTCCAGTTGATGCAGTGAAATAAAGAGAAGAACGCAAGAGTGACCAGATGGTTCCTGTCCCTACAACCTTTCCAATTCACCATACAACACCGGGCTGGAAACCACCATGGCAATGCAGATGGCTTGTCACGAGTATACTGCCTGACGTCCCAAGTTGCCCAACCCCGTAGTGTTGAGCGGGGTGGGATATGTGATGGGGTCGGGCCAGATGGCTACAGGAGAGTAACAAAAGGCAGATATATTCGCCCCAGGTTAAGTAGGTCCCTTTTCCCTGGGTAAGGTAACAGGGAAGGTTCCAGAACAATCAGGAACCTTCTGGAGACAATTAAGACAGACAAGCTGATTGGAACACCTACAGCCAATCAAGAAGCTGCTAGAATCAATTAAGGTAGGCTAATCAGGGCACCTAGGTTTAAAAAGGAGTTCACTTCAGTTTGTGGCGTGTATGTGAGGAGCTGAGAGCAAGAGGCCCTAGGAGCTGAGAATGAGAACACGGACTGTTGGAGGACTGAGGAGTTCAAGCATTATCAGACACCAGGAGGAAGGTCCTATGGTGAGGATAAGGAAGGTGTTGGGAGGAGGCCATGGGGAAGTAGCCCAGGGAATTTTAGCTGTCGCACAGCTGTTCCAGGAGGCACTCTAGACAGCTGCATTCCACAGGGCCCTGGGCTGGAACCTGGAGTAGAAGGCGGGCCTGGGTTCCCCCCAAACCTCCCAACTCCTGGCCAGACACAGGAGGAGTTGACTTGGTTCACAAAAAGGGCAAAACTGAGGGCTGCCGTGAAGCTCTAAGGTGAGCAAATCCGCCAATAAGCCCAAGACCCACCAAGGTAGAGGAGGAACTTTGTCACAGGTGCCACAAGTACTCCTTTTCTTTTTGCTTATATAGATAAAGTACTGTACATATCTATGGTGGTTTAATAGTAATAATACTAAGGATTTCTATAGCAACTTCCATCTGGTAATCTCAGAATTCTTTATAAATATTAATGAATCAAGCTTCCCAATATTCTAATCATGAGAAATCAATAAACACTACCATGTCCATATTACATAAGGAAAAAATTGAGGCACAGATAGGTTAAGTGACTTGCTCAAGGTTTCTCATGCAATTTGTGATAGAGCCAGGAACATAACCCAGATTTTCTTACACAGGGAGAGAAAAGAGCCTCTCCGGTTGGGAAGGGTTCACAGAGGTGACCTGTGGTGTTTATAGACATGTTATTGTTCTCCAATTTCTTTTTAATAAGATTTATATTTCCAATATTCAAATAGCATATCAATGAGCACTGACTTCAGGCCAATGGGGGCTGCGGGAAGGGTGGCCAGCACGTTCCTTGGCCCATGCCACTTCCCACAGCCCTGATTGGCCGAGAACGGCGAACCGTGGCCACAGGGAGCTGTGATCGGCCGAACCTGCGGACATGGCAGGTAAACAAACCTGCCCGACCCACCAGGGTCTTTCCCTGAACAAGCGACGCCTCTAGTTTGGGAACCTCTGGTGTAGATAATGTGGCTGAGAAACATTTTCTCATTCAAAATAATCTGTAGTGCCAGATTCTCACAGTCATATATGTTGCTCCTTGGTAATACTGCTTTTGCCATTGCTGGGGTTTGCCTTCAAAGCTTCAATTATCTCATGGGACCCCCGTACTTGCTACTAGAAGCAGAACATAATTGTATCTACCGTAGAACCTAAGAGTTATGAACACCAGAGTTACGAACTGACCAGTCAACTGCACACCTAATATTGAACGGAAGTATGCAATCAGGTAGCAGCATAGACGCCCCCCCCCCAAAGCCAATATAGTACAGTACTGTGTTAAACATCACCTGTTAAAAAAATAGTAAGGGGAAAATTTAAGAAAAGATTTGACAAAGTAATGAAACTTTCTGTGCTTGTTTCATTTCAGTTAAGATGTTAAAAGCAGCATATTTCTTCTGCATAGTAATGTTTCAAAGATGCATAAAGTCAATGTTCAGTTATAAAATTTTGAAAGAACCACACAACATTTTGTTCAGAGTTAAAAACAACCTCCATTCCTGAAGTGTTCGTATCTCTGAGGTTCTACTGTATCGTGTTGACTCTGACTAAAGCTCCAGGACTGAACTTAGGTGTGGCTAAGGTACTCCAGTATTCTGTTGTTATTGGACCATTATAAGACGGACTTGTGATGGTGCTGCTTCTAATGTTTCTAGCCCTGCCCCAAAAGAAGTCATACGGGTCCTGGAAAGTCACAGAATCCGTGATCTCCGTGACAGAATTGTAGCCTTAATTGTTACACAGTGCTGCCTGTTGGCTTTCATTGTGTATTACACAGGTGATAATGGGCCACATTTTATGTTTCTTGTTTGTTGTCTAAGCTAAACTCTCTAGGCATTTATACTAGGCTTAACACCATTATATTTGAGTTATGCCCTTTTGCAGATGCGTCTTTCTTCTGCGAAAAATGTGTGCCCATTTTTCCCCAGCTTGCATTTGTTTTTTCCTCTTTTTCCAGAATTCTTGTGTTAAATTAAATGATCTTCACAATGACTCTTCTTTGTCATCCCCTTGCTCTCCTCCTAACTTTATTTTTCTTCCTCTTCTCCCTCCCTCCCCCCCCCGTTTTTGTGGTTTGAGGAGAAATTCATACAATGAATCATAGATTTAAATCTTGGCATTTATACATGTAGCTCCTTGATTGTGGGTTCAAATCAGTTAGCTGAGTAATTGCTAAGATGTGCACCTGGGCCTTTGCCTGGATCAGAATTTTATTCCCAAATATCTTGGATTCCGGGGAGATTTTGAGGAATGCCGGTCTTCTGAAAATAAACACTTCTCCCCAGGTCTTCCTGTTTAGCTGCTCCTTACCTCCAGTTCCCACTAATAACTGCAGTTTCTTACTTTGTGGCATTGGTTACCCATGTGGAAGGGCAAGCTAGAGAAATCTTCCCTTTTTCTAATTCAAAATTCCCACAGTGGCTTGGAGGATGGATGCTGCAATTGACTATCATAAGTGGAAACTGATGGATAATTATTTTTAAAATCCACTTCTGGTTGAACGTTTTTCCCCTTTATGAGAAAAGGAGTGATATATTTTTTTTAAAACTATTTTATTTCAACTCTACAATTTGAATAAAATACAAATAACTGGACTAAATTCCAACACCATTTCCTGGCAATTGTGTAGAACTCTGGAGAATTAATGAAAATCTGAAAGTGACATTATGAAGGTTCCTCAGATAGACTTTTAGCACTTCATCTCTAAGCAGTAGTAAAATGTAATAATTATTCAGACTAGATCGTGAATTGCTGATCTGCATTGTGCCGTATGATGCATGTTTTAAAACAGGAAATTGTTGAAAAGTTGTAAAAAAAAAAACCCCAAAAAACACAAACAAAAACCCCCAACATACTATTTGAGAGGGAGAGACTTCTTTAATTAAATAATTTTTATTTTATTTTGGAGAAATCACAATACTACTTTTTCCATAAAGTAGTAAATCAGATTTTCCTCACACTAAGCTTTGCAACATGTTAGGGTGGCAGAATAAAGTAGTTGAGTGCCACTCTGCATAATGAGCAGACCCATCATTTGGGCCCAGTTCCACCATTCTTACTCCTGTTGAGTAGTACCATACTTGGAGTAGTTACATTGAAATCTGCGGGGTTAATTGGTAAGTAAAGATGTGGGGCTCTGGCCATTTGTTTTTCTAATAGCATACTGAATACTTTGGCTTTGTACTGACTTGTCCCACAAATCTTTCTTCATTGGCATTGGCAACCCTTTTGTGTCTTTCTGTTATGTCATAAGCCACTGTGGTGACATTACCAAATCAGAGGTACTCATTTGGATAGAATTTGGATAGACAATTTCTACATTTTCAATTTGCAAGCCAAGGGAGTGGAAGAGTTTAAGGGCTTGATCCTGTAGCAGTTCCTCACATGGATAATATCCTTCCAGTGGCTAGGTGAGTGGGCATGATTGTAGCCATAGAAATCAGTGAGACTACTTATATAAGGAAGGGCTGCAGTGTTAGAGCTGTGTGTTACTGTGGACTCCAGGTGTATGTTTGTGGAATTTGTGTTTTTTCTCTTTGAATTAAAAAAAAAACTTTTTTTCCTGAAGTCCAGCTTCCTCAAAATCTTTTTTTCCTGATATTTTAATTTCATCAGGTCCTTAAGCAATTAAAGAAATATAGCTACATCTTTTTTGTTTATTAAACAAATATGTGTGCAGTACATGGTGGAATCAATGTGATTTGTATATACATACCAAATTGCAAAATTATGCTCACTTTCTGCAAAATATATTTGAAATAACGCAAAAGGCTACAAGCAACCTTTTGAAAATATTCTAAAATGTGAGTCAGCAATCCAGTATGATAGATGACTAAGAGCAAGTATAAAATATACTGTGATATGAATCAGTATTCTGTACAGTATGCAGTACATTATTAGAATCGGTACCCTAGCAAGCTGCTCAATACGTCCATATCCAATTACAATAAAGCATTGGGTAGTTTCAGTATTTGTAAATGAAATCTTTTGACAAGGAATCCCAATTTTATTTCAGTTAAAAATCATCCAGAAGTGGGTTGGATGCTACTTTTTAAAATATTTTTCATTTTTACACTATGGGAAGTTCACACTGATTCTTAATTTAGTTGTATGTTCACATAATAAGGCACATCATTTTCATATATATGCATCCAGAACTCCAATTTCTGTGGCTTTGGACCTAAATCTCTGTGGATTTTCCATAAATAGAGTCTGAACCCGAGGGACAAAAGAGCAAAAGTTTTGTTAGATTGCTCTCTCTTGGGGCTCTAGCATTCTGACCCTTCCACATGTGCCAATAAACAATGTAAGACTGACTCAGCTGGGCATGGTCAGAGACAGCAAGGTCACACTGACCTAGATGAGAACTCTGAGAATCATGCAATTTCCAATGCTGTTTGCTGCTTTTGTGGAGCCATGCTTTCTTGGAGCCATGTTCTGCCCAGCCCGTTCTGAGTAAAGAGGGAGGGGCCAGGCCTAACTGACCTTTTAAACTCCACATTCCTATGTGGTGAGTCATTTACCAGGCTGACTGCTCTTTCCAGCAGATTTAGGTCTTCCCTCCCACCCCAAGCCAGAAAGCATTGCCTTCTTCTCCCGCCAGCCAGCCAAATTCCTCCCTGCTTAAGTGCAGGGTGACAAACCTAGATGAGAACTCTGAGGATCAGGCTGACAACACTACACAGTCCATCTCCTTTTTGGAAACTCTAAGTGTATATGGGATTTGGTGCTCCAAAGAGAATTTATGACATGGCACAACTAAATTTTTGCCTATTTTATCATCTTTTTCTAAGAAAAGCAAGAAGATGGATTGTTTGTATTATGTTTTACTATAAAGAATTGGTATTTGCATACCTTTATATCTATTCAAAATGCATAGCAAGCATTAACTAATTCTCAAAACAGCAGTGTAAAATAGGTGAGCAAGCATTATTTGCTTCATTTTGCTGATGGGAGAACTGAGGGCCTGAGTTTGTAAATATTGAACACCCACCACTGCCATTGAAATCGATGGAAAATGCACATGCTCAGCTTCATTTTGGATCAGGCCTTGAATTAGAGAAGCTAAGTGACAAGTAATTAAAAAATATTTGGACCTATCAAGTAATACTTATCCAAAGTAATGTTCACTCTGAAATATGAACTCTAAAATCCCACAATACAGATGCTATTATAAACACTGGAAAGAAAAGGTAATTTACATTAGAAAAACTGAGTATTTGAATTATAGTTCCACTAAGGCTGGGCCTTAATTTCCAGTGTCAAACATAATCAATAACTGCATGTTTGTTCAAAGTACTAACAATAATAAATACCCATCCCAGTGATAATGAGGTATAAAATCCTCAGGGTTAATGGTTTGTGTATAAACATTGAGAAGAGGATACCATCTTCCTCTTACAAATAACATTTCATTTGCACTCATCAGCATTACATCCTTCCCAACTAAACAAATGAACAATAGTGGTGGGTGCCCCATTTCAGGGTTCTAATTTTAATTACTGCATTGAAGTTGTGCTTTGGTGTCTAATGCCCCTGCACAACCCTTCCCCCCGCCCCCTTTCCTTCCCCCCCACACTCTAAGCTGCTTTATCCTGCAACTTCAAGTGGTGCCGCCCCTCTGCCAACTTAGCAATCAAGACAGAGTCTGACCTTGTCTTCCGTGGTTGCTCAGGCCATTCTCTATTTTGTAGCTTCCTCTCCCCCTTCCTGTCATTCAGCTAAATCATTTACTGTTTATATTAATTTGTATATCATCATATTTGGAATGTTAAAAGACATTGTTCAAATTTATTGTTCAAGAAATGCATCCGATGAAGTGAGCTGTAGCTCACAAAAGCTTATGCTCTAATAAATTTGTTAGTCTCTAAGGTGCCAAAAGTACTCCTTTTCTTTTTGCGAATACAGACTAACACGGCTGCTACTCTGAAACCTGTTCAAGTTTAGTTCATGCAGCTGCATCTAGGGCATCTGCACTTAAATTGCTCTTGCTTTGAGAGCTACATCCGTTTTTTTACTTCTTGGTGAGTTGACAGCTTTCTGGTGTTATTTCCACAGAAAAGTAATCTTTGCCTCAGGCTCTTAGCCCTCCTACTTTTAATTATGAAGTCCTCAATTTTAGTTCAATATTTAGTTCAATATAGAAACATGAATGCAGTCTCCCTGTGTACTGTCAAAATTTTGCCCCAGTTCCATACTGATGTTGTAGTAGACAAATGTACAGAAGTCCTGAAAGTGATATGATTACATTGATGATTAGCTGGGCCTATAATAAACCTAGTTAAGCAAAGCATTTAACCGGTATTTCATGTCATTCGTTCTGTTTGCAGATGAGATTAATTGTGTAAAGCAATTTAAAAAAATCCTGTGCTCTTTTGCAAATGGTGCATTGTTTCCTCACAAATATAATAAAAATATAATTAAAAGGACAGTTCAAGTTTCACTGGTGTAGATTTGAAAGTACCAGGAAAACTATGTTGGGAGGGGGGATTTCGATGACTTTTCTAAATTCAAAACTCTGTTTGCAGTGTTAAAATACCAATTCCCTTTGTTTCATGTACCACATACAGGAGTATTGTATTTATTTTCAGCCATGGGCATGTATGTGCATCTTGTATTTGTCCTTTGATATCCCTTAGAATAGCAATGAGGATCTTGTAAATAAGCTCACTGTTTGTTGGATTGCCTATGGAGATCAGCACACAGAGGGACTCAGGAGTCCATATTGTGCAGTTACCCCTAAACTGCATGGAAAAGGGGCTCATCCTAGTTTCTCACGGATGACTCCCTTTTGGGGTCAGGGAACGATAGGCTAGTGGGTCCAGGCCTGCCCAGTCCCTATTTCTCAAAACCTGTGCAATGGGGAAACATCCTACAAATGGGGTTTCTGGGGACTCCATGATCAGGTAACTACACTGCCAGGAAGCAGGCTTGGATGGTGGTAATGGGAGAGCCAGGGTCCCTAGAACTTAAGCACAGAACCCATGCCTATTTTCCCAAGGATTCATGGGATTTGGGGCACCCATGGCTCATTCCATCAGGGAGTAAACCATGCCCCCCACAGAATAAAGTTGCACAAAGAGGATCATCACAGATCTTTCTTTTGTATTCCCTTCTGCAGGTATTTTTACAGGAGGTGGTGATCTGTGCTTTTGAGATTAACCTTAAACTGTACTTTGACATTTGTATTCAGATCATTCCGACTTGCACTGATTCTGTTTTTATTTTATGCTGTGATGTGTTTGGGTCTGTCTTTGTCACATGCTGTACTTGGACTCTGTACTTCCTTTATCCTGCAAGTTCTGCTTACCTATTTATTTATTATTTGTGTTTCGATAGTACCGGAAGGTTCCATTTAGGAGTGTGGCTCCATTGTTCAATGAACTGTACAAACGCATAAGAACATGGTCTCTTCCCCAAAGCATTTACAGTCTACAGATATGTTCTCATTCTTAGTTCCATAATTTTGGAGACACTGATTCCATGTGTTATGCTGAATATGTATTATTTTAAGACTAGCATGATGACGTATTTGGTCAACACTTTCATTGTTTTGCTTCATAGATGTAACCAGCATGGTTGGTTTATTCTGAATTTCCAGGGGAATTTTATGCTGTAGACATTTAGCCAATGTAGCTTTTTTAAGTTATCAGTTTTAGTGATTTTATTTTTTAAGCTTAGCCTTTCAGTACAACTGCGATTTAAAACTGTGAAAAACTTGAAAAAAAAATACTCTAGAAATGTATCTGTCCACCAACATGCATTTTTCTGACATTCAGAGCTATTTTATATAGACATGGTTTCCTATTTAGAGAGAGGTTAGATTTTGTTTAAACTTCTTTGTGCCATTTAAGTAATAAATATCTGTATATGAGCCTGTTTGACTTTCTGCTGAGAACTAATAAAAGCATTTTAATAGAAAACAATGGGGAGTGTTAAACACTGAATCAGTATCTTACTGAAGCAGTTTTTCTTGGAAAGACCTTCATTGCACAAATGTTTTAGCTTCCTTGCTAAAAATCTTGCTAGAAATGACAGCTAGTTAAAATGTATAGAGCCAGTTTTGTACAAATGCCAAAGAGTAGCCAATTTTGAAATGCAAGGAGGATAAAATATCTAGAAATTTAAATACATTATTTTTTATTCTTCATGTTACTCTTTCATTCTACACATTTATATTTAAAGTTCTCTAACTCCTTTGCTGTTACAGAAGATCACTTTTCTTGTCTTAATTCTAAAATCCTCATCTGTTATGCAGTAGTGAACTGGGGGAATATGTAAATGCGTAAGTTGCCAAGTGTTTACTTCTCTATTTCTTGCTCTTCAGATAAAGTTGCAGCTCCCCCTGAGCACAGTCATGCAAACATGTACTACTGGGCATAATCCTATTGAAGTCAATGGTAGTAACCACTGTGGCCTCTTACCAAGTGCTTGCAAGGTCAGGCCATATGGAGGGGAAGGAAGCGTTACTCTCTTTAGGGTGCTATCTAGTACAGCAGGAGTTGGCAACCTTTGGCACATGGCCCATCAGGGTAATCTGCTGGCGGGTCACGAGACATTTTGTTTACATTGACTGTCCGCAGGCACAGCCTCCTGCAGCTCCCATTGGCCAGGAATGGTGAACCGCGGACACTGGGAGCTGCGAGGGCCGTGCATGCGGACAGTCAACGTAAACAAAATGTCTCGCGGCTCACTAGCAGATTGTCCTGATATGCCGTGTGCCGAAGGTTGCCGACCCCTGTAGTACAGTATAGTTGAAAGCTAGTGGAGGCAGCAGGTATTATTTCTGCGGTATATCAGGGCTTGTCTACACTTACTGGGGGATCGACATGCGGCGATCGATGCATCAGCGGTTGATTTAGCAGGTCTACTGAAGATCCGCTAAATCGACTGTAGATCGCTTTCCCATCAACTCCTGTACTCCACCTGAATGAGAAATGCAAGGGGAGTCAACAGGAGAGTGTCTCTTGTTGACATAGTGTAGTGTGGACCCCACAGTAAGTAGATCTAAGCATGTCGACTTCAGCTACGTTATTCAAGTACCTGAAGCTGTGTAACTTAGATCGATCTCCCCCCTTAGTGTAGACAAGGCCAGCCTGTTTTCAGAAAACAGGTTGGTCTTCTGCAAAATGAAAAAAGAAAGAAATGCATGTTGAGTACTGAGGAACTCAGGATGAGGGGAGATCCTGTACAAAAAAAGTGATATAGATATAGATTTGATGTGTCTATATGATAGCAATAATGTAGATGTCTTAACGCTTTCTAAAATGTTTTGTAGAAAAGCGTTTTTTCAAGCAAGTTTAATTTCTTTATCTGTGACTCATAATTCTGGCCTATCAAGAAGGTTCCAGTTGGCAAAAACAAATAGACCAACATCCCTCCCTGATAATTTTCCTTAAACATCAATATGATTAGGCTTTTTAATTCCTTGATAAGGAGTGGTAAATGAAAAATGCAAATGCATCATTTTGAGCTTGAATTTTAAGTGAGGATTTCTTTGAGAGGAAAGAGATGCAGACTTCAGTTCAGATGATGCTTGTAAAGACTAATGTTAACTAATTGAGATCTGCATGGCTCTGTAGTAAAGGAAAAAACAAAATAAAACTTAATAGTGGGTTGGGTTTTTTTAAATTTCCCACAGGAACTTCATTCACTTCATTACTGATATAGAAACTGGCTGCAAATTCAGATAGGAGTTGGATTTGAATGCATTTAAATTTGTATGCTGTGCTTCAGTGCCAGTTTTACATTTTGTCTTCAGAAAGTGTGATTAGTTTAGTCCTCAAGAAAGGCAAAAGACTGCCAGCTGAACCCCCTCTGTTGCCTGCAAGCTGTGTAGAGCAGCAATTTTTATTCAGTCTTCGGGCATCACATTTTTAATGTAATCACCTACTCTGTAATGAGTGACTACGCTTTAAAGCTTGCTTTGAGTCGAAAGTGAATGTAGTATGTAAAGTTTGTATGTGTATTCCAGTGGAGGCTTATTAGGAACATTTGTATTACTCTGATATGTTTTTAACCTATTGTATTTTTTTGAAAAGAATGTTTCCTCAAACCTCCCTCCACACAAATCTCTCCATAAGAATTATGTTTTTTTGGGAGGAGAATTCTAGTTTAATCTTGCTCTGGTGATTACAAGAGCACGTGTGATGATCTTCTCTATCATCTGTATCGAGTATCAAGTGTAAGTGTTACAATAAAGTAAGGGAGGCAAGATTTAAACCAAAAGTAGACTCCTCTCTCGTATTCCTAGGGTTCAGCCACTTTTTCAAAATCAACTTATCTTCTATTATTTTGGGTAGGCTATTTGAAAAGATGAGGTTTACACTGGCCTTTGACAGTGGATAAACTAGAGTGTATTCTGATATCCTTCAGTATGCCTTGCTTCCAGCTTCCATGAGCCTTCTTTTGGGCTTTACTAGTATCTGTGCCTTTCATAAGCAAAACAATATTGGGCTGTGTCTGTTATAGGCTTTTGTCCTGCCATTGTGGTTTCAGTTTTAGTGGTGGTAGTAATGATTGGAGTTTAGTATGGTAAAGGCTCCAGTACCTGCTAGATATTTTTATCAAGATTTGTTTAATTCTGCCCAGAACAGAGGTTAGAATACTGATGAAACCCAGTGCTTTGTCTTTACTGGGGATCTCACTATTGTTGCAATGGTAATCTTGCAACACTGGGGGTAGAGCAAATGGGAAGCTGCTCAAAAAGGCCTAATTTAAACAAAACTTTGGAGGTCACAAATGGAGGCAGTCCCCAAAGTAGCTGGGTGTGTGCATGTCAAGGACTTAAAAGACTAAGGGCGTGACTACACTTGCAGAGGCAGAGCGCTTTGAGTTAAAACAGCCTTCGGAGCGTGCAGCAGGGAAACTCTGCAGTCTGTCCACACTGACAGCTTCAAGTGCACTGGCTAGGCCACATTTGCGGCACTTGTAGCGGCATTGGGAGTGGTGCAATATGGGCAGCTATCCCAGATGCAAGTGACTGCAACATGCTTTTCAAATGTGGGGGGTGGGGTGGAGTGTGACAGGGAGAGTGTTGTGTGTATGTGGGGGGAGAGAGAGTGGATTTTTGGGGGGCTGAGAGCATGTCAGCATGCTGTCTTGTAAGTTCAGAAAGCAGTAGACCCCACCCCTGCCTCTCTCTCTCTCACACACACAGCATTCCACACTAATAGCTTGCTTTGTCTCAGAGCAGATAAGCAGCTGGCTGTCAGAAACGGAGCTTTCAACGGGCATATCCACATTCCTGCAGCAATTCAAAAACAATGACGAGTGGCCACTTGACTTATGGGGATTATGGCACATTTCTGATCAGAGCACAGTAATGAAACACATCATTCACACTGGTGCCGTGGCACTCCAGCCAGGGCGCAGCAAACGTTATTCCGCTCACCGAGGTGGAGTACCAGCAGCGCTGTAGCTGTGGAGTCAGAACGCTCTACGTGTCTTGCCAGTGTGGAGGGGTAGTGAGCTAGGGCACCGGGGCTGCTTTATTTTTCTGTAACTCGCAAGTGTAGCCAAGCCCTAACATTAACACGTTGAATTAAACCTTGTGCTAAGTGAAAAACAAGTGGAAGGTGCAGAACATAGTATATGTTTTCTGTGGCTAATCCCACTCAGGAGGTGAGCTGTGGTATGTTGGACTAACAGGATTTTCTTGTTCTTTGTGATTTTACAATCCAAGGTAGATGGAGTTGCAGTAATCCAGTCTTTTTAAAGAACAAATTTCTGTACAAGAAATGCTCAGCCTACTTTTTAAATGAATGGGATTGGTGTTCTGCCTATCCATAGGTGAAGGTGGTTTCTGGTTACCATAGTTCTCTGATTCTCAGGAACTAGGTGGGGTGGAAAAGTCAGGTAATGCTCCAAGGATTCATACTATTTTGACAATTGTGGGGTGGATTGTCATGCTGTCTGGAATGGTTCATGACTGTGAGTGCCAAGCAGGGCAGACTGTCAAGAAGCAGGGCAGAAACCCAAACTGGTTTTGCATTCTGTAATCAGATTTCACCAACCCAGTAACAAATGTAAACTCCTAAGGCACTATAACAGTCTTTACATGGAGTTTCAGACATTCCAGTCTATCTTGCCACTGGACTTAGTGATACTTGGGGCATGGTTACACTGGAAACTTCAAAGCAAAGTTGTGGGAACACTCCTGCGGCAGCGCTTTGAAGTGTGAGTGTGGTCGTGCACGAGCGCTGGAGAGAGCTCTCCCAGTGCTTCTGGTAATCCACCTCCACGAGGGGATTAGCTCCGAGCGCTGGAAGTCTGTCTACACTAGCGCTTTAAAACGCTCAAACTTGCTGTGCTCAGGGGGGTGATTTTTCACCCCCCCGAGCCAGCAAGTTAGAGTGCTATAAAATGTAAGTGTGGTTGCTGTACCAGGAAGATCACAAAGTATTCAGGTTTCAGAGTAGCAGCTGTGTTAGTCTGTATCCACAAAAAGAAAAGGAGTACTTGTGGCACCTTTAGAGACTAACAAATTTATTTGAGCATAAGCTTTCATGAGCTACAGCTCACTTCATCGGATGCATACAGTGGAAAATACAGTGGGGAGATTTTATATACACAGAGAACATGAAACAATGGGTGTTACCATACACACTGTAAGGAGATTGATCAGGTAAGGTGAGCTATTAGCAGCGGGGGTGACAATCAAGGTGGGCCATTTCCAGCAGTTGACAAGAATGTGTGAGGAACCGTTGGGGGGGGGGAATAAACAAGGGGAAATAGTTTTACTTTGTGTAATGACACATCCACTCCGTCTTTATTCAAGCATAAGTTAATGGTGTCCAGTTTGCAAATTAATTCCAATTCAGCAGTCTCCCGTTGGAGTCTGGTTTTGAAGTTTCTTTGTTGAAGAATTGCAACTTTTAGGTCTGTAATCAAGTGACCGGAGAGATTGAAGTGTTCTCCGACTGGTTTTTGAATGTTATGATTCCTGATGTCTGATTTGTGTCCATTTATTCTTTTACGTAGAGACTGTCCAGTTTGGCCAATGTATATGGCAGAGGGGCATTGCTGGCACATGATGGCATATATCACATTGGTAGATGTGCAGGTGAATGAGCCTCTGATAGTGTGGTTGATGTGATTAGGCCCTATGATGGTATCCCCTGAATAGATATGTGGACAGAGTTGGCAACGGGCTTTGTTGCAAGGATAGGTTCCTGGGTTAGTGTTTTTGTTGTGTGGTGTGTGGTTGCTGGCGAGTATTTATTTCAGGTGGGGGGCTGTCTGTAAGCAAGGACTGGCCTGTCTCCCAAGATCTGTGAGAATGATGGGTCGTCCTTCAGGATAGGTTGTAGATCCTTGATAATGCACTGGAGAGGTTTTAGTTGGGGGCTGAAGGTGATGGCTAGTGACGTTCTGTTGTTTTCTTTGTTGGGCCTGTCCTATAGTAGGTGACTTCTGGGTACTGTTCTGGCTCTGTCAATCTGGGTGGTGGGGCTCGGCCTTCGGCTTCAACCCCAGGCTGTGGGGCTTAGGTTTGGGCTTGGCCCTGAGCCCCAGCAAGTCTAACACCAATCTTGGTGACCCCATTAAAATGGGGTTGCGACCCACTTGGGGGTTCCAACCCACAGTTTGAGAACCTCTGATCTACATAGAAGTGATGGAGTCTGAATCTGCAAACAGTATGGGGCAGGGATTGGCAACCTTTGGCCAATCAGCGAAATCCACTGGCGGGCCAGAACGATTTGTTTACCTTCAGCATCCGCAGGTTCAGCTGATTGCAGCTGTTAGGATATAGATATTCAGGCCTGTCTGTAAAGGCCTGTACTCTAAGAATTTAGGTGTATTCTTATCACTTGTCTAGTTATAGAGGTATAAAAGAGAGAATCAAAATCACTGTCTGCCAGTGTAAGGTCCTTCTCTTACTTTGACAGTCTGAGGCCCCGTTCTTAGGCTATGGCCTTTGGCTAAGCAGCCATAAGCTGGGAAGCGACCGGTCACCTCCTCCCATTCCAAACTAGTCACATTGAAATAAGGTGCTATTGGGCTGTTAGGAATCCTGTCCTGATAATGCCTATCGCCTCCAGAGAAAAGGAAGTGCTAGAAAATGTAAAAGTTTGATAGCATCCTGTCTTAAGAACTCACTTATCAATAGCTGGGATGTGAAATCCTCATTTCTGTGTTTGTTCTATCACTGTAGTCCCCATTTCTCCATTGTTTGTCTGTATAATCTCTGTCTGGTTCTGTGATTGTTTCTGTCTGCTGTATAATTAATTTTGCTGGGTGTAAACTAATTAAGGTGGTGGGATATAATTGGTTAAATAATGTTACAATATGTTAGGATTGGTTAGTTAAATTTCAGGAAAATGATTGTTTAAGGTTTAGCTAAGCAGAACTCAAGTTTTACTATATAGTCTGCAGTCAATTAGGAAGTGAGGGGTGTGTGGGTAGGAAATGGGAACAGGGAATGGGGGTGGGGAAATTGGAATCATCTTTGGCTAAGGGCAGGAATGGGAACAGGAACACAGGTGTAAGGCTCTGTGGTGTCAGAGCTGGGAAGGGGGACATTAAGGAAGGAAACTGGAATCATGCTTTCTGGAAGTTCACCCCAATAAACATCGAATTGTTTGCACCTTTGGACTTCGTGTATTGTTGGTCTCTGATCATGCGAGAAGGACTAGGGAAGTAAGTGGGTGAAGGAATAAACCCCCTAACAGCAGCTCCCATGGTCTGCGGTTCATGGGGGAAGTGGCATGGGCCGAGGGATGTGCTGGCCACCACTTCCGGCAGCCCCCATTGGCCTGGAACTGTGAACCATGGCCAATGGGAGCTGCGATCGGCCGAACCTGCGGATGCTGCAGGTAAACAAACCTTCCTGGCCCGCCAGCGGATTTCTCTGACAGGCTGTGTGCCAAAGGTTGCCAATCCCTGGTATAGGGCACAGTGCTTACTGCTGTAAGCAATCTCATTAAAGACGTTCCAAAAAAATTACTAAGGATCAGGCTATAATTATTGAGACTACTTCATGTTGGTAAGTGTTTGCAGCATCAGGCCCATATTTTGTGTCTAGAATGAAAAGTAATGGTCATTCTTTTGGATCTTTTAGGTATTATATTCAGTTTGGGAATCGCTGAAAAATCTCAGGAACTGAAAGATTCTACATAGTTCAGAAACTGATATATATGAAATAATACTTTTTAGTTTGCATATAGTCGATATATATATACACACGCCCAGAAAGCAAGCGAGAGAGAGAGAGTCTGTGTAGTACTTAACAGAATTTTAATGCATTAAGATGTGTAAGCCACTGCCAGTGTAGGCTTCCCAAAAGCAACTCGTCTTTCAAAACAGTTTACAGTTAAGCTAATAATATTAGTCTAATGTCACAGCTGAGCCTGTACGAGGAAATATTTCATGCTCTGATATCATTTGTTACAATAACAACCTCCCCTTTAAATAAAATTACAGGGAGTCAGATCCAAGATTGGGGGTGGGGGGAAGAAATTGGGAAAACTCTGTATAGTGGAGACATGTATTGTTGCTCTTTTAGGAACATATTTATCTCTGACTCTAAGACTAATCATATTATTAATAGAAATACATGCTGCAGGCAACTTGAAAAACAATCAATTTCTTCAGTTCCAGAAGGATCCACAGAGATAACTTCTTTTGCTTGAAAAGTCCCCAGACTGACTCTAACTTTTTATATTATAAAGAATTTTTCTATTCTCTGTCCCTCCCAGCCCCCAGATTCTTATCCATCCCATGCTGATTCTTCAAACTTGGGTTGTTTTTACTGTTGTTTGTTCATGGTCTTTAGGTGTATGGGAGGCTTATCTGAACAAAGTACATTGTCATCAGTTGACTGTGCATTGGTCAGTTCAGTAATATAGTTTTGTTTTTCAAGGGATAGAATGTAATTGTACTAATTAATCCAGGTGCTAATTAATCCAAGTATACATTATTGTTTGCTGTTGACAGAGATCTATAATTGAATATTTCTTTAGCATTAACAAAAACATTTTGAGATAATTCAGACTGTTGTTCAATACTGATTGATTGTAGAATAATGTGACAGTTATCATGGAAAACTACAACTATGTCTATATAAACTGATATATGTTGTAGACATTCACAGTGGAAGTATTTCAACCTTATTGCCAAAAATGAGAGCTTGGTTTTGGAGAGTAGGAAGGCCTTGTTGGTTCTGGTATATCTCTAAATATCTGCTATATAGTGACTGTACATGTGGTCTATTCTGTAGATCTCAAATAGTAATGATATATGAAATTTCTCCTAAAGCAACTTTGTTCATATTTTACCTCCTCGCCCCTCCCTAAAATGCACTAATATTGTACAATTTGTTGCATTTAGTTCTTATAGAATCCTATAGTCAAAGTTTAGAAGGCTTATGAATGTCTGTATTTTATCATAAGTGGATTGAAGTTTTGGAGCAGAGGATTTAGTGTGAAGCTGAGTATCTCTAATGTAATATTAGACATTTTAAAGAGAAAAATAGATAACATAATTTATATTTTTTATTCTGGGTCAACAGTTGCTTATAAGCTGTGTTGATTCCTGTATTTGGAAGAAAAGGCAGGCTGGCAAATTGTTAGAATTAAGAGGATTAAAGTTCTGTACTATATGGCCATGTCTGTTGCTTTCCTGTGGTTCCAAACCACTGGTAAATTGCAGTGGCACTGAAAGTACATTTTAACGCTGTTATATTCATCACACTATGAAAAAATATCCCCTGAGAATAACTATATTATGCAGGTGAAGATTGAGCTTTTACTTTGATATTCTTCAAAGTCTTCAGTAAATACTTCCTCCTCAACTGAGAGTGCCTAATGGGGAGAAATCAGTGCCCATTTCTCTTCCTTCTATTTGGTATGAGCAGTCCTCTTAAGAAAGACTAAAATATGGCTAGCTTTCTCTGCTTTTCAAAACAACAGATAGTGAATTTCAGGGTATCATGTGGTTTTAAAATTGTCCAGGAACAGGCTACAGTACAAAGCAATCTTTTATTTTAAATTTTAGTCTTGCGTTATATTGTGCTTTGTCACTGTGAGAAGAGGATGTAATTAAACACACTTTAATGACCTTTTTAACAAAATACCTTTTAAAATAAAGGTGTTATGAAATAGTCTCCAGAAGATGTTATAAAGTAAGTAACACAGCAGAATACATTAACCCTAAATGAGGAGTTTCATTGTGAAAAGACACTGGTTTCCTTAATTTTTCAATTTGAGAATCTTTATATGTTTTCAGTAAGATTTCGCTTTTGCTAAGGCTTAGGTAGAAGTATTTTTTGGGAGGATACAGCATTTTCATGGAACTGAATTATGTTCCCAGCAAATGTTCTTTTGTAAATAAATTGCTTTAATGAAGAGTGATGTATTAGTAAATAATTCTGAGTATGCATTATGTAATTAAGAAAGGGCTAGATAATAAGACAGAAAATACCTATATAAATCCATGGTACACCCACATCTTGAATACTGAGTGCAGATGTGGTTGTCCCATCTCAAAAAGAGATATATGGGAATTGGAAAAGGTTCCCAAAAGGGCAACAAAAATGATTAGGGGTATGGAACGGCTGCGATATGAGGAGAGATTAATAACACTGCGACTTTTCAGCTTGGAAAAGAGATGGCTAAGGGGGATATGATAGAGGTCTATAAAATCAGGACTAGGGTGGAGAAAGTAAATAAGGAAGTGTTATTTATTCCTTATAACACAAGAACTAGGGGTCACCAAATGAAATTATTAGGTAGCAGATTTAAAACAAACAAAAGGAAGTATTATTTTCACACAACGCCCAGTCAACCTGTGGAACTCAGTGCCAGAGGATGTTGTGAAGGCCCAGACTGTAACAGGGTTCAAAAAAGAACTAGATAAGTTCATGGAGAATAGGTCCATCAGTGGCTATTAGCCAGGATGGGTAGGGATGGTGTCCCTAACCTCTGTTTGCCAGAAGCTGGAAATGGGCGACAAGGGATGGATCACATGGGGATGATTACTTATTTTGTTCACCTGGCATTGGCCACTGTCTGAAGACAGGATACTGGGCTAGATGGACTTTTGGTCTGACCCAGAATGGCCATTTTTATGTCACTTATGTAGGATCTCTAAAAGATAATTAAATTAAGTTTTACTATGTTTTTTGTCTTGGTAAAGATGTGTGGAAAATCCACTGGTTGATTGTAGAGCAACTGCTAACTAAGGGTGAAGAAATAGAAGCAAGCTGTGTGTAATTAATGATGTTTGCATTTTTATGTCATCATACTCTGCCCTGAAAACATGAGATTATTTTTTTCTCAAGAGCCCAAGGCAAGAATTTTGATAGAGGTCCTACTAAATCAAATCTAGAAACCAAGCACAAGTAGACTCGCTACTCTTCTGACCAGAAGGTGAAATTCTATATACTCGCTGTCCTGCATCATTGCTGTACGTACTGAAACAGAATCATATAGTCACATATTGTAAAAGGGAAGGATGCTGTGAGCAGGACCGAATAAATAATTACATCGTGACAGAGGCAGTGGAAATCTTACCCAGAATACTTCACTTTCATCCAGACAGCAGTAATGATTTAGTAGAAGACACATATCACTTGTTAGAAAGGAACAAGCGTGTACTATATTACATGTATGTTTGCTATTAAGTGTTAAGCATATAAGGCAAGGATACATGGACAAGTGGATGAGGTTTTTTTTTTTTTTAAGGACTTGAGATAAATTCAGTCCTCATGCAAGTAGGTTCAAATCCAGTGAGTTATTTTTCTTTACTAAATTACTGCAGTTAAATTATGTGCATGTGAAATTTGAATTTACTGTAGTTTTTAAATTTGGGTTTGTGTTTAAAAATAAGACAGCATCGCTGTATGAAATAAAATTTCATGCTACTACTTGATATCTTCAGTGATTAATTTTTGCTGAATTTTCTGGCTGTTCTCTTGTCATTAATCAAGATAATGACCTTTAAGTCAGCTATACCATTGTCCCTGCTGTTTCACTGTGTTCTGAGTTCTGTGTTCATTTCTGATTTGAGCTATCAGGTTTTAGAAAATATCAAAAGGGTTAAAATAGTGCAGTGTTTATTTTAATAGTTGGATGTAATGCCTTCTGTATTTTACATCTATAAGAGAACTTTACAAAGTGAAGAGTTACTCTGATATTATGCCTTCAGTAATAACTCCTATGCAGCCTCCTGGATGTTGGAACATGTTCCATTGCAAAAAATGAATGTTAGCCACTTAGCCAGAACAGAAAGTTATCCTTTTCCTCTTAAATAATGCCATGGGATTTTTAACTTCCATCTGGATAGCCAGTGGAGACTATCAGAACTGATTCCAGTTTAACCTCTCTTCTGAAGGATAGCACATTTCTAACAGTGCAGCACATTTGTATCCCCCCATTGGAGTAATTCATTGTGCATAAACCCTAGATTTGGCAATGTATTTGATTGCATGTCCTCCTGATCCAGAGGTCAGAGTATTACCCCTTGCTCAGACTGATACTATAATAAACCCCTTTTATTAGTATTTAGCTATAAAGAAATTAGAAGTAAGAAAATAAGGATTTTGTTGTACATTCAGATTTTAGTCAGAAATTTATTTTTTTAATGGTGATACAATAGAGCTCTGAGTATTCAGGAAGGTATATTAAAGAGATACGGTGGCTGTATGGATGTGTTAATGAAATAGCCAATGTTTAAAGCAAAACAACAAAAAAGTGGGGGTGGTTAACTCCGTATACTTTATTATTTACAGAAGTGAAGGACTAACAACCATTAGCAAAGCCTGACATATTGTATATTGGCAGAATCTTTACAAGCTTCTTGACTCAATTCTGCATATGCACTTCAGTCCTAACTGATATTCCATGTCCCAGTTGTAAGCCTCTCCTTGAGCTCAGATTGCCAGTCATATTGCATTGAGCCACATTTAAATGGTGTGTCTTTTAACCAGGAAAAAAGAGAGTTTGGAATCTTATCCATATGCTGTATCTGATGTTGATTCTACTTTAAATGGATGCTGACCTCTTTATCACCAACTCATAAGAGTCAATTATTCTGAAGCCAAATTCCGAATTTTGAATAGCTGTACTTACCTGGTCTTACGTTGCCAAGACACTAGCTCTGTTTTGTTGGAGCAATATGACTCTTGCAAACATATTTATGTAATTAAGCAGTATCTGTAAAGCTTGCAAGTATGATATTAGTGATAAGGTCCTACCTAGGATGTGTCATGCTGAAATATTGTGGAGCCTTGAGCACATTGTATTGAGCAGAAAATGAAATCAAGTGTCTTTGGAGAATTTAAGTCTGAAGTTTCTTTACCATGTCACCTTTCTATCAGTGATTGTCATGAAGATAGAATCTGAAAAGCAAATGTAGATGCTGGTGTCTTTATACCTAGGACCTCCATCAGTTAGCCCTTAGGCTTTAGTTCTGCAAGCAAAAGTTACAATAGATTTGTTGTAGTCTGTATCTACACAAGAGTGAAATTACACATATGGCCAAATTCGCTTCACTTTACTTACCCAAGTGATCCCACTGAAGTCAAAATGTGTCTGAGTAAATTTTATGAGGTTTGGATTATTCTCTGGAATGCCTGGGAGCAGCTCTCGATTAACATCCAATAGAAATTGGAGGTGTTTATAAAATATTAAAATTATAGGTTTAAAAAGTGTTTTTGAACATATGCATATAATTTAGTGCTTTTTCTATGAAGTATTGCAGCCAGTGATAAAGCTATTTGGGCCTTAATCTCCACTTTCCATCCATCCATCCATACATCCATAGCCTTTTACACCTCTGCAAAGTCGATATAAAATGTTACCATTCTGATAGAGAGTGGACAGTAAAAAGGTGGATAAGGAATTGGTTAAAGGGGAGACTGCAACGGGTCCTACTGAAAGGCAAACTGTCAGGTTGGAGGGAGATTACCAGTGGAGTTCCTCAGGGATCGGTTTTGGGACCAATCTTATTTAATCTTTTTATTACTGACCTTGGCACAAAAAGTGGGAGTGTGCTAATAAAGTTTGCAGATGATACAAAGCTGGGAGGTATTGCTAATTTGGAGAAGGATCGGGATATTATACAGGAGGATCTGGATGACCTTGTAAACTGGAGTAATAGTAATAGGATGAAATTTAATAGTGAGAAGTGTAAGGTTATGCATTTAGGGATTAATAACAAGAATTTTAGTTATAAGTTGGGGACGCCTCAATTAGAAGTAACAGAAGAGGAGAAGGACCTTGGAGTATTGGTTGATCATAGGATGACTATGAGCTGCCAATGTGATATGGCTGTGAAAAAAGCTAATGCGGTTTTGGGATGCATCAGGAGAGGCATTTCCAGTAGGGATAAGGAGGTTTTAGTACCATTATACAAGGCACTGGTGAGTCTGGTGGTCACCTAGAATACTGTGTGCAGTTCTGGTCTCCCATGTTTAAAAAGGATGAATTCAAACTGGAGCAGGTACAGAGAAGGGCTACTAGGATGATCCGAGGAATGTAAAACTTGTCTTATGAAAGGAGACTTAAGGAGCTTGGCTTGTTTAGCCTAACTAAAAGAAGGTTGAGGGGAGATATGATTGCTCTCTATAAATATATCAGAGGGATAAATACAGGAGAGGGAGAGGAATTATTTCAGCTCAGCACCAATGTGGACACAAGAACAAATGGGTATAAACTGGCCACCAGGAAGTTTAGACTTGAAATCAGACAAAGGTTTCTAACTATCAGAGGAGAGAAGTTTTGGAATAGCCTTCCAAGGGAAGCAGTGGGGGCAAAAGATCTATCTGGTTTTAAGATTCTACTCGATAAGTTTATGGAGGAGATGGTATGATGGGATAATGGGATTTTGGTAAGTAATTGATCTTTAAATATTCAGGGTAAATAGGACTAATCCCCTGAGATGGGATATTAGATGGATGGGATCTGAGTTACCCAGGAAAAAATTTTCTGTAGTATCTGGCTGGTGAATCTTGCCCGTATGCTCAGGGTTTAGCTGATCGCCATATTTGGGGTCGGGAAGGAATTTTCCTCCAGGGCAGATTGGAGAGGCCCTGGAGGTTTTTCGCCTTCCTCTGTAGCATGGGGCATGGTTGACTTGAGGGAGGCTTCTCTGCTCCTTGAAGTCTTTAAACCATGATTTAAGGACTTCAATAGCTCAGACCATAGGTGAGGTTTTTTGTAGGAGTGGGTGGGTGAGATTCTGTGGCCTGCGCTGTGCAGGAGGTCGGACTAGATGATCAGAATGGTCCCTTCTGACCTTAGTATCTATGAATCTATGATACGAAAGCCGTTTGCACTCAGTTTGTGCAATTCGACCGTGTGTGGTGTATAAGGGACTGTGTATGCTGCATATCGGGTCTGTAAGGAAGATGATTTGACTTGACTTTTAAAAAAATGTTGGTATATGGTTTAGTTTTTTAAACCCAAGTCTGCTCTTCTAGAAATGCACATATGATTGAGATAGAGTTTACAGATAAAGATAGTACAACATTAGGGTTTTAGCTGGAAGTGCTGGTAGTAACAATAATGTGGATAAAGCCTGTCATACATATTCTGTAACACTCTGTAATCTGAGAAACATTGAAATCAAACTTGTAGAACTGAATTAGAGATGCGTGGGTATTAAAATACTCTGTTCCCTCCCTTTTAAAAGCAGACCATCTGTTGTTTCCAGATGTACTGTTTCCTAAAGCAGTATTCTGGGAATGACATTACAGCACCAACAAATAATTGTTTCTGGTTCTGTAGCATCATTCCCAGAAGTACAGAACTACCTGTCATTGATACTACTTTTCTAGTTGATTTTACATTGTGATAGGAGACATAACATAGTATGGATTACTAGAAGCAGAAGTGGCAAATATACCTACTCGGTTTAAAAGTCAGCAAGAAACACCATGACTGCTGCTATGCAAATATTTTCTGAGCTTTTGCATCAGCTTTACATTGAATAACAATATTCTTTTCCTTAAATATAGTTAGGTATATATATAATGTATCCCCAAAAAATTAAAGACATTGGGCTAGCTCCCTTAATCTTAATTTTAATAAAAAAAAGTTATATAATGTTTTGAAGGCTCAAGTAGTATGCTTAAAACCATGTATATCACAACACCTTACTCTGCTGCTGTCTTTAAAGCAACGGGCTGTCACCTCCCTCAAGACCAATGCTTGCCTCATTAATACCACTAGAACAAATTATCACTTCATAGCCCAGAAATCTTCTATAGCAGTTGTGGTGATTGATGTAACAAGGCTAAAAACTAATGATGAAACGCATGTTCCAGAAGACAGATTCAAATGGCAGGATTTTTAAAGGCAATTAAATGTGACACAGAAGGAATCATCCTAGAATAATGTATTTTCAAATAAATGGCAAGATGAGTATGATAATCTGCTCTACTCTTGTTATACTTAAATTAGTTTTGTGTGCAATAATTACAAAAAAAATATTTTTAATACATTTAAAAATATTGACAAAAGAAATAGAATGGAACTGATAACTGTCCACTCTCTATACTAAGTTATCCTGCGAATTACACTTTTTTTAGAGTTGAAACAAATCATGTCAGTGCTTGAGTCCATACAATATTAGCAGTAAATATGATGTTGTAGTAATCTAATATAGTATTTCTAAATCTTATTTAGAGTTGAAGTGACAACTTCAAATTTTGTATTCTGTGTAGATTTAGGAGTAGCCCTAAAATACCTGATGTAACAGTAGATTCTGAGTCAAAATATATTTATTTATGGTAGGTCCTTGTATGTCAAAGGATATGGAAGTACTTTACAAAATAGGCTCTGGTCATGAGAACACTGATACACATAGGTAAGTTCACACTTGAGTAGTCCCATCAATTTCAGTGGGACTACTTACATGTTTAAGTAATTGCAGAATTGGGGTCTGTGAGCCCATTCTTGCAAGTTTGTCTAATGTGAGTTATCCCATTGACATAAATGGGACTGACCATATGAGGAAGGGCTACAGGACTGATCCCTGTACTTGTCTGTATGCAGGAATTGCTTCATCTACTACTGAAATGGAGCCTCCTTTATGGAGGAAAGTAGCAGCTATTTAATCTCACAGTAAAACTTAACCCCCCCCCCCCCAAAAAAAAACCAAAAAAAACCCAAGAAGAAATCTGACCATCACACATAGGAAAAGTGGAAGTACAGGGTAACAGTTTGGTCAAGATACCAGCACTAATACCGCTACTATTCTACAATGTGTCATGTAATCTGTAATGATCACAGGTGGTCAGCCTCTTAATTTTATACCTCATATGTAGGATCTCACTTCTGACAGCACAGTACCTCTAATACTAGTTATAACTCAGAGGGAAGACATAACCTATTGGACTACCAGTGTCAGTTTACAGTACTTAAGCTTTCCTTGGAGGTCTGATATCCAATTATTACTCTAGCCTGAACCTACTTAACTTGTGAGATCTTTTAAGGTTATCGGGGGCACACAGTATTTTATTTCATTCTTGGATATGTGTACCTCCTATAGAATATGATGACTGACACTCTCTGGGACATCAGTCTAGTTTAGAAGTACTGCTTACAGAAACTTTTGGGAATAACCCAAACCGAGTAGCTTCATTACTAGTGTGGTAATGAAAATATTTTTTAGAGAGGACTTCAGCTATTCCTCTGATTACCCTGGCTTTTTCTACAATCTAATAACACAGGAAAATTCTGACTAAATTAGTCTTTTGCTAACCAAAAAAACCTTTTCAGACCTGCTTAACCTATTTTAAATTTTGCTTTCGGAGTTCCTGCATTGAAAAGCTGCCTCAGATAATCTTGACTCCTCCCCCTAGAAGGCCTGTACAGTGTTTGAAATAATATTCAAACACTCATTTTATGCCACATGCTGCAATTTTATTTAAAGCAATACTATGGTGTTTGCGAGGGACAAAATCAGCAAAATAGACAATTTAAATAAAGCTGTAGCTCTTGCTGTATTTTTGAGGGATAACTCAGAATGCAAGCTAAATGTCTGGCCTGACATTCCTATTGTCTCATCCTCTTGTGAGTATTACAGTGACTTTCAGAAGTTTAAAAACTACATTCTTTCGCCTTGGTCTACACTGAGTTGAGGTCGAATTTAGCAGCGTTAAATCGATTTAACCCTGCACCCGTCCACATGATGAAGCCCTTTTTTCAACTTAAAGGGCTCTTAAAATTGATTTCCTTACTCCACCCCCGACAAGAGGATTAGCACTGAAATCGGCCTTGCCCGAGTCGAATTTGGGGTACTGTGGACACAATTAGACGGTATTGGCCTCCAGGAGCTATCCCAGAGTGCTCCATTGTGACCGCTTTGGACAGCACTCTCAACTCGGATGCACTGGCCAGCTAGATAGGAAAAGGCCCACAAATTTTTGAATTTCAATTTCCTGTTTGACCAGCATGGCAAGCTGCAGGTGAGTGCAGAGCTCATCTGCAGAGGTGACCATGATGGAGTCCCAGAATCGCAAAAGAGCTCCAGCATGGATCGAATGGGAGGTACGAGATCTGATCGCTGTATGGGGAGAGGAATCCATGCTATCAGAACTCCGTTCCAGTTTTTGAAATGCCAAAACATTTGTCAAAATCTCCCAGGGCATGAAGGACAGAGGCCATAACAGGGACCTGAAGCAGTGCTGCGTGAAACTTAAGGAGCTGAGGCAAGCCTATCAGAAAACCAGAGAGGCAAACAGCCGCTCCGGGTCAGAGCCCCAAACATGCCGCTTCTATGATGAGCTGCGTGCCATTTTAGGGGTTCAGTCACCACTACCCCAGCCATGTTGTTTGACTTCTTCAATGGAGATGGAGGCAACACGGAAGCAGGTTTTGGGGATGAGGAAGAAGATGATGAGGAGGTTGTAGATAGCTCACAGCAAGCAAGTGGAGGAACCAGTTTTCCCGACAGCCAGGAACTGTTTCTCACCCTGGACCTGGAGCCAGTACCCCCTGAACCCACCCAAGGCTGCCTCACGGACCCACCAGGTAGAGAAGGGACCTCTGGTGAGTGTACCTTTTTAAAATACTATACATGGTTTAAAAGCAAGCATGTTCAATGATTAATTTGCCCTGGCATTCTAGTCTCTCCTGGATGTACTCCCAAAGCCTTTGCTAAAGGTTTCTGGGGAGGACAGCCTTATTCTGTCCACCGTGGTAGGACACTTTACCACTCCAGGCCAGTAGCATGTACTCAGGAATCATTGTAGAACAAAGCATTGCAGTGAATGTTTGCTGGCATTCAAACAACATCCGTTCTTTATCTCTCTGTGTTATCCTCAGGAGAGTGATATCATTCATGGTCACCTGGTTGAAATAGGGTGCTTTTCTTAAGGGCACATTCAGAGGTGCCCGTTCCTGCTGGGGTGTTTGCCTGTAGCTGAACAGAAATGTTCCCCGCTGTTAGTCACAGGGAGGGATGAGGGGCGAGCCACGTGGTCGGGGGAGGCAAAATGCGACCTTGTAACGAAAGCACATGTGCTATGTACGTAATGTAACAGCAAGGTTTACCTTGAAAGAGTGTACCCATTGTTCTATAAACTGTGTCTTTTTAAATACCACCAGCTGCATGTGTTTCAAGGATCACAGGATCTTCTCCTTCCTAGAGGCTAGTGAAGATTAGAAGGCAAAAAACCCCACAATTGCGATGAAATGTTCTCTGAGCTCATGCTGTCCTCCCACACTGATGGAGCACTGACGAATGCGTGGAGGCAAACAATGTCAGAGTGCAGGAAAGCACAAAATGACCAGGAGGAGAGGTGGCGGGCTGAAGCTGAAAGGTGGCGGCAGCGTGATGAGAGGAGGCAGGATTCAATGCTGAAGCTGCTGGAGGATCAAATGAATATGCTCCAGTGTATGGTTGAGCTACAGGAAAGGCAGCTGGACCACAGACCGCCGCTACAGCCCCTGTGTAACCAACCATCCTCCTCCCCAAGTTCCATTGCCTCCTCACCCAGATGTCCAAGAATGTGGTGGTGGGGGGCCTCCCACCACCCAGCCACTCCACCGCAGAGGATTGCCCAACCAACAGAAGGCTGACATTCAATAAGTTTTTTAAATTTTTTAAGTTTTTAAGTTTTAAAATGCTGTGTGGCCTTGTCCTTCCCTCCTCCACCACCCCTCCTGGTGCTTCTCTCCTCCACCACCCCTCCTGGGCTACCTTCATAGTTATTCCCCTATTTGTGTGATGAATTAATAAAGAATGCATGAATGTGAAGCACTAATGACTTTAGCGCCTCTGGAAGCGGTGATTGAAGGGTGGAGGGGTTAGCTTACAGGGAAGTAGAGTGAACCAAGGGGTGGGGGGTTTCATCAAGGAGAAACAAACAGAACTTGCACACTGTTGCCTGGCCAGTCATAAAACTGGTTTTCAAAGCTTCTCTGTTGCGCACCGCACCCTCCTGTGCTCTTCTAACTGCCCTGCTGTCTGGCTGTGCGTAACCGGTGGCCAGGCAATTTGCTTCAACCTCCCACCCCGCCATAAACGTCTCCTCCTTACTCTCACAGATATTGTGGAGCGCACAGCAAGCAGTAATAACAGTGGGAATATTGGTTTCGCTGAGGTCTAACCGAGTCAGTAAACTGCGCCAGCCCGCTTTTAAATGTCCAAATGCACATTCTACCACCATTCTGCACTTGCTCAACTTGTAGTTGAACAGCTCCTGACTACTGTCCAGGCTGCCTGTGTATGACTTCATGAGCCATGGCATTAAGGGGTAGACTGGGTCCCCAAGGATAATTATATGCATTTCAACATCCCCAATGGTTATTTTCTGGTCTGGGAAGAAAGTCCCTTCCTGCAGCTTTTGAAACAGACCAGAGTTCCTGAAGATGCGAGTGTCATGTACCTTTCCCGGCCATCCCACGTTGATGTTGGTGAAATGTCCCTTGTGATCCACCATTGCTTGCAGCACTATTGAAAAGTACCCCTTGCGGTTTATGTACTCGCCGGCTTGATGCTCTGATGCCAAGATAGGGATATGGGTTCTGTCTATGGCCCCACTACAGTTAGGGAATCCCATTGCAGCAAAGCCATCCACTATGACCTGCACATTTCCCAGAGTCACTACCCTTGATATCAGCAGATCTTTGATTGCATTGGCTACTTGCATCACAGCAGCCCCCACAGTAGATTTGCCCACTCCAAATTGATTCCCGACTGACCCGTAGCTGTCTGGCATTTCAAGCTTCAACAGGGCTATTGCCACTCACTTCTCAACTGTGAGGGCTGCTCTTATCTTGGTATTCTTGCGCCTCAGGGCAGGGGAAAGCAAGTCACAAAGTTCCATGAAAGTGCCCTTACGCATGTGAAAGTTTTGCAGCCACTGGGAATCGTCCCAGACCTGCAACACTATGCAGTCCCACCAGTCTGTGCTTGTTTCCCAAACCCAGAATTGGCATTCAACCGCATGAACCTGCCCCATTAGCACCATGATACTCACATTGCCAGGGCCCGTGCTTTGAGGGAAGTCTGTGTCCATGTCCTCATCACTCTCGTCATCACGCTGACGTTGCCTACTCGCCCGGTTTCGCTTTGCCAGGTTCTGGTGCTGCATATACTGCTGGATAATGCGTGTGGTGTTTAATGAGCTCCTAATTGCCAAAGTGATCTGAGCGGGCTCCATGCTTGCCGTGGTATGGCGTCTGCACAGAAAAAAGGTGCAGAACGATTGTCTGCTATTGCTCTGACGGAGGGAGGGGCGACTGACGACATGGCTTACAGGGTTGGCTTACAGGGAATTAAAATCACCAAAAGGGGTGGCTTTGCAAGAAACAGAATGGCCCCCTCAAGGATAGAACTCAAAACTGGATTTAGCAGGCCATTGATTTCACGGAGGGAAGGAGGAGAAAATGAATACAAAACAAATCTGGTCTATTTCTTGTTTTGATCCACTTCATCTATCTTTATACATCTTGCTGGCAGCAGACTGTGCAGTTGACCGCTAGCTATTGTCATCTCCTGGGTGCTCGGCAGAAGGTGGTGCAGTATGACTGCTGGCCATTGTCTTCTGCTGGCTGCAGATTAAAAGACAGTGCACTGCCAGTAGGACTGAATCACCATGAAACAAAACTTAAAAGGTAAATGATCTGGCTGAGTCACTCCCATGTTTGCCCAGGCACCCCTGACCTCATCGAGGTCGGTTAAAAGAGCACCCTGGACTATGTCGACGATGGCTACCAGTCATATTGCACTGTCTGCTGCCAAAAGGCAATAAACTGTTGCTGTTTAGCAATGCAGTACTGTGTCTGCCAGCACCCAGGAGACATACAGTGGCGGGCTCCATGCTTGCCGTGGTATGGTGTCTGCTCAGGTAACTCAAGAAAAAAGGCGCAAAACGATTGTCTGCCCTTGCTTTCATGGAGGGAGGGAGGGAAGGGGGGGCCTGACGATATATACCCACAACCACCCGCGACAGTGTTTTAGCCCCATCAGGCACTGGGATTTCTACCCAGAATTCAAATGGGCAGTGGAGTGGAGTCAAGTGGAGACTGTGGGAATTGTGGGATAGCTACCCACAGTGCAACGGTCCAGAAGTCGATGGTTGCCTCGGTACTGTGGACACACTCCATCGACTACATGCACTTAGAGCATTTGGGTGGGGGGGACACACAATCGACTGTATAAAAACGCTTTCTACAAAACCGACTTCTATAAATTCGACCTAATTTTGTAGTGTAGACAAGGCCTTACACAAGCCACAGGTTATAAAATAATGTGAAATTGTGTTGCAGATTCTAAATACAGACTATCACAAGTTCTGTGAAACAGAAACCTAGGAAAAGTAGACGTTTAGCTGAATTTCAACCTCAAAGTCTTCCACTTTTTTCTTGTGAAAGCTCAGAAGGAACTAGTTCATATTAAAGACCTGCAAATTTTAAACTTGAAAAATACTGCTGTAACTAATTAGAAGAGCATAAAGTAATGAACCTGGTGAGTGTGTTTTAGGCTTTATATACAATATGTTCCACAGAGAGCTGAAATACAAGGTCTAACCTTAGAGTGATTTTTGCTCCACTCTTTCTGTTTTCAGTTCGTTGGCCAGTTTTTAATCTACAGTTGAGTAACACTTTCCTCCTCCTCCTACCCCGTGAAAAGCAGAACTTGTATTGAGAGTAACAGTAACACAAATGTTGATGAGTTCTCTGCTGCATCTCATTTTGGGGAGAACCAGAAAAAAGTAACATACGTTCAAAAAGGCTGAATGTTGTCAATTAATGAAACTCTCAAGTCCATTACTTATAATTTCAAATAGTGGAAATATACAGCATATGGAAAATTAGTGTAAGATAAGATAACAGATAAGATATTCTTTGTTCTAGAAAGGAAAGAATGAAGAAAAAAGTTATTTTTGGAGTGAATCTCCTTTTTTAAAAGTTATTAGGATGGGGTATACAAATAATGCGCTAGTAATGAAAGGGGAAAGCAACTACTCTGTACCCAGGCAGACTGACCTTGCCACACCTTCAAAACATTCATGGCTTGGAGGAGGATCTTAAAAGGAGAGTAGGCAAGCTCAGTAGGGCAGCAGATAGTGGAGGTGAACTGACCTACACTCTGAGCTCCTGAGAAGGAGTTCCTGCTGCCTGAGGCCTGACTGTAGCAATGTGGCTAAACCCACATGGAAGAGACTTGGGATTCTTAGAAGGCCTGAGATTTCCATTGATTTCTAGTTATTTAATGTCTTTAGCTATGGTGAAAGAAGAGTCTGGTGGGAAGTGGACTGGTGAGGCAGTAATATAACATTTTGGTGGTGCAGGACTTAGTTGCTTACACTGGGATCTGGATTGGAACCTGGTGGAGATGGTGGGCCCAGGTCCCCCAACAAACCCTTAGAGGGTGCAAAAGGCAAAAGCTGACCCCCTGATACAGGGAGTCCTTGTGACTGAAGGGTCACAACCTCAACCAGAGGAACTTGGAGACTCTTGCATACCTCAGAGGCTATCATTGCTAGACTCTTTACATACTACAAAAGGAAGGATATAAAACATGTGACCTGGCCAGAGGGCTGAGTCCTGGAAGGGACAGACATCACAAGACCAGAGCAGCTGTCAACGAAGGCACCAGGAAAGAAGAGGACCTGCAACACCCTGCCTGACCATTGGGTGATGCCCTAGAATGAGTAGTGAGTAATCCCTTTCACAGTAATACAATACTTTAAAATATTCTGTCCATGAATGTTGTGTAATAAATTCAAAATTAATTTTTCAATAAAAAATCAATACGACAGATATCAGCGTTATGCCAAAAATCCAGATAACTAAGCCATATTTTGTTTACACCTAAAGTTGGGTGTGTGCTATGTTACATGATACAGAATTTAGGTTTTATGATTTTACAGATCAGTGTAATTTGATACAGAAAAAGTCACAAGTTTTCCTACAATTTGAAATACAGTATAATTTGTCCACTTTGCAATCCAGTTATGGCCAAATCCTAAGCCACTGTGAAAGTTATCCTGATCATACAAAGAAATCTGCATGCAGCCCTTCGGTGGATCTTTTGGCACGATTAGGACCAGAGGACCTCATGCATTTCTTGATGAAGTCAGTGGAAAGACTGACTGACACTACCATGAGCATTAGATCATGTTGTAATCGAGGTATCAGGAAATGAAGTGATGAATTGTTAAAAGCTTCTGCTGTACAGGTGATATCCTCCATGGCGCATGCTCTGAGCAGGTCACCCATTTCATGAATGGCAATACAAAAATCAGACTCTTTCTGCAAAGGAAAAGAGTCTTTTGGAAGCCTAGTGGGAGGAATTATGAAGGGAAACAGCTACGGATGTTGGAGCTGAAAATGTGGGAGTATGTATTTATTTCCTTTAAAGGCAAAGAATGTGTAAGGGTTTTGAAGAGGAGAGTGACTGATTTAGTTAGTTAGTTAGTTATTTGCCTAATGGTTTCAGATCCTTTGTCAGATTTTTGTTGGTATGCTTATAGAATATTTTTCTCATGTGAGTCAGAATGTACTATTTCCAGGAACCTACAAATAGCCCTTTAAAATCACAGATAATTGTAACAATGAAACATTCATCTATCCATTGCTGTTTTTGATACTTTAAAAAACCTCATTGGTAGTTTATGATGGTAACATAGGAAGTCTGATTAAATTTAGGCTATTGAAGCATAAGGAGTTCTGGACTTTTTTAATTTTGGAAAAACTTAAGCCATCTGTTGCCTTGAAGCAGAGAGATTTAGTAATCAGGCACATCAGTAAGAAGGAATTTATCTGGGGAGGCTATTAATTAACAAGCTTGGATAGGGTTCATATCTTCTTGCCTTAAAGTCAAGGCATCCCTAACAAGTGTGTTGGACAATCAGAATATTGAAATAAGTCTTTGGTCAGATATTCTTTATTTTCATCTTACTCTAGAGAATAGTAACTGCATGAGAAATATATCTAACTGTTATATTATTATTATTACTGACTTTCCTTCTGGGGGATGGGAGGGCAAAGAGCACACCCAGAAAATAAACTGGGATAACACATTCCTTTTAGGAAAGACTTGCATCAGATACACAGAAACTAAATAAGAGACTTGAGTGTACAGTGGATATTCTTTAGTGTACTACAGCCATGTTGTAACTTTCCATCTGTTCTACAGGAGAGCAATATCTTTTGCTACTGGAACTTAATGTTGTTCAACAGAATTCACCCTGCAGGTCAGGAAATCCCCAATAGGAGAAGTGTAATTTTAAGGCTCAAGGGCTGTATGTGTCTGCAGATCTTTTTTGTACATGAGCATTTTCTCACAAATTCATTGTAAACTGATTTTCAGAAAATCCAAGAAAAGTGGAATGGAATGCTCATCCCCCTGCATTAAAACTTAGATCCTCAGTTGATGTAAATTGGCAGTAATGAAAGTCAATGGAGCTATGCTGACTTACATCAGTTGGGCATCTGATCTGGTGGATTCTCCATCACTGGAAACTCAAATCATGATTGGACTTTTTTCTAAAAGAGATGCTTTAGTTCTAAAAGGAATTAATTCTTGGAAGTCCTTTAGTTTGTGTTTTACAGGAAGTCAAATTAAATTATCACAATGGTCCCTTCTGGTCTTAATTGCTGAATAGATACAAGTACACAAATGTACAAAAGTACTATTTTTTGTAGCATAACTTCATCATAACCTCACATTCACTATTCACTCAACAAAGCCAGTTCAGTCTCTAAAGCCTGGCTGTTGTTTTCTTTGAAGTTTGGTGTCTGATGTCCACTAACATAAAACCATGTTCTGGTCGCCTATATTATGGTACCAAAATATGCAAAAATATACACTGAAAAATCACTTTTTTAAAAATTGTATGCTCATATTTTAATCAGCAGTGCCCCGAGCCCTCACTTATTTATTCCACCTTGTATATGAATAATCTGAGTGGGTGAATGTAGAGCTGTCATTGCTGAGTCAGGTGCCTCATGGGCTCTTCTGTTCACAGGACAGTAAAGCCAAAGCCAGTTCAAAGAAAACAGCCAGGCTTTAGAGACTGAAGTTTGGTGTCTGATGTCCACTAACATAAAACCATGTTCTGGTCGCCTATATTATGGTACCAAAATATGCAAAAATATACACTGAAAAATCACTTTTTTAAAAATTGTATGCTCATATTTTAATCAGCAGTGCCCCGAGCCCTCACTTATTTATTCCACCTTGTATATGAATAATCTGAGTGGGTGAATGTAGAGCTGTCATTGCTGAGTCAGGTGCCTCATGGGCTCTTCTGTTCACAGGACAGTAAAGCAGCCTCACCTTAGGGCTTGGGGTGGGGGATCAGAATCTTGATGGAAGTTTTCCACATCATGTTCACTCTTGGTGGTTTTTTGCACCTCGATTCACATAGTTAACCTAGCTTTGTAGTTTTAGGGAGTTGCTGAAGTCTATAATTACCCTTTCATAGAATGAAGTATAAGAAGAAATTTCAATGATTATGTTACTAATGTGACATCAGTGTGGGGGTGTTGATTGGTTTGCTCATGAAAAATTACGCTATAGAAGAAAAAGTTAGAACCAGTACTCCATCCTCTTGAATTGTTGGCTTCTTTTAGTACCACTGACCATTCTCTTCTTGAAATCTTGTCCTCCCTTGGTCTTCATGACTCAGCACTCTACTGGATCTCCTTCCTCTCTAGTTACTCCTTCAGCCTTCTCATTCTCCCACACCGAACTTTCTGTAGGGGTTTATCAAGGCTCTACCTTTGGCCCCGTGCACTTCTTCCTCTATACTTTGTCTCTGGGCAATCTCATTTTCAAACACAAGTTCATCTGTTATCTCTATGCTTATAACTCAGATCTATTTCTCTATTCTGGATCTGTCTCTGCATGTACTAAAATCTTGGATTGCCTGACATACCATGGATGTCCAGTCCTCAACTTAAACTCAACATAGCCAAAATGGAGCTCTTACCCTCCTCTAATGCTCCAAGCCATCTTTTTGTCCCCCACCCCACTTCGTTCTCAATCACTATGGACAATACCACCATTATCCCTGTTACTCTGGCTTGTAACATAAGGATTTTTTTCAATATGTCCCTGTCTCTAGTTTCTCACTTCCAAGCGGTGTCTAAATCTTGACCCTTTTTTTACTGAATAACACTAATATCCAGCCTTTCTTCTAGATCCACACAGCTAAAACTCTCACTCTGTCCTTCACCCACTCACATCTTGACTACTTGAACCATCTCCTTTTCAATGTTGACAAATCCTTAATCTACTTAGAGCCATTTAAAAACACTGCTTCAAAGATCATTTTCCTTGCTCCTCACTTCAATCATATTGAATCCCTCCACTGATTTCCTCCTTCTCAACCTCATCAAACACAAACAGCTTGTCTTCTCTTTTAAAATCTTTCATGCCTGTCTATGCCTTATCTCTTATATTCTCCTTATCCACATCTATTTATATGACTCCCAAATCTGCTCCATCACTGATGCTAGTATTCGTCACCCATGTATTAAACTTTTGGAAAAGCACGTTAGGGCTTTCTCTCATGTCATCTAATGTATATAGAAGAGAAACTCTGGATGTATCTACATTGCAGTTAGATACTTACGGCTGGTCTGTGCCAGCAGACTTGAGCTTCCAGGGCTCAGTCTAAGGAGCTGTTTAATTGCGGTGTAGACATTTTGGGTCTGGCTGCAGTCCCTTAGCCCGAGGCCCTTATCTTGAATCAACTGGCTTGGGTCAGCCATGGGTTTTTAATTGTAGAATAGACATACCCTCTGTAATCAACCTCTAATGTACCTCCTTTAAAGCTCTCCTCCGTCAAAATGCCTATGAAAACCTGATCATTATTAGGCAGCTGGTATGCCATGCCTGCTAATTATCATGCTGACCAGTATTATCTCATTGTTTCCTTTTGTTCCTCCCTCTGTTTGTATCTCTTGTTATCTCTTATCTCATCCTTAGATTGTAAGCTCTCTCATGCAGAAACTATCTCTTTGTTAGAGGTTTGTACAGTGCCTAGCACAGTGCAGCTCTGCAATCCCTCTCTCTGAAAGAGAGTGAATGTTCACAGCGGGAATCAGTGCTGTTTGAAGCAATATTAACTTCCGTGTAGTTAAGATGGCTCCCCAGCATTAGCCCCTTAAATTCTCAGCATTCTCCCCCCACCCACCCACAGAATTCAGACCTTGCAGGATTTTGCTTGAAAGGGCTTTAAGAGCTGAGAGACCAGTGGGAGAAGGCTGCAGATATGGTACTCTTCTTCCCCTCTCCCACTTTTTCTTAGCTCCTGCTCCAGTAACACCTGCCTCTATTCCTTCTTATCTATCAGCAGAGCTGGAATGGAACATCTGGCCCAGAGCAATATTTAGTAATCTTGAGTTAAGCCATCATATCATGCAGATACTTAAACCAAATTTGCTAAATGTAAAGATGTTGCCCAGCGTATGAGAGTAACATTTAGAATTATCTCATGATCGGCAAACTTCCAAGTGTTGTAGCACAGAGTTTAAGGTTGCTGTCCAAGGTAGTCTTCTTAATATCACCACATATCTATTTCAGCTGCAAATTCAGTGTTTTAACAGACATATAAGATTTACATACTAACTGATTAGTGTTTTTCATTAATTCAAAGGATTTACTGTCTCCTAATATATTAAACAGTAGCTAAAATTGGTCAAGTTCTAACTTTAGCTTTACATGAAGAAATAATAGTCAGGTTGACCTTTTTAATTCTGTTAATAAACTGTTTGGTACCTGACAGAGTTAGGCAAACTATTCTGCCTTCAAGTGAGCTCAGGTAAACAATCTTCTTTGAGTTCATTGCTGTTGGGTTACCCAGCTTGCTCTTTGATGAAAGCCTGAATATCTCTATTATACTTAGAGTGAAGATGGGACTTTTTAAAAATTGTGACAAATCACACCACCAAGCAAAGGAGAAATTCAAACACTTGCAAGTATGGGAACCAACAGAGCTGATGAAACACAAAGGTAACATTAAGAATAAGATCTCTGTGTCACTATGAAAGCAAAATAGAACTATAAATATGCCCAGCCTGCATGATGAATGTGCAATAGGGAAAAAAAATAACTTAAGGAAACACCATGCAATTAATATGTGTGTCAAGAAAACATAAGAAAATAAGAAGAGCCATAGGGTGTCAGAACAATGGTTCACCTAGCTTGTTTTCCAACAGTGGCCTTTGCTAGGTGCTTCAGAGGAAATGAACAAAACAGGCAGTAATAGAGTGATCCATCCTCTGTTGTCCAGTCTCAACTTGAAACTTGACAAGAGAGGTGTTTGGTTTTTTTAACCACCAATTCATTTTTAGAACTAAAGCTATACAAATTTAGGATTAAAAATATGGTGGTATTTACGTAAGAAAAGATGATATTCTGATTTCCAAAAATTAAACCAAATATTTGCAGTTTTGAGTACCATTAAGGTACAGGCAAATGTGAATGTGATTGGCATCTCTAAGAGGTGTGCCTGCTGCACCATACTGAATTGCTGACTCTTAAGGGGGGACAGGGGAGGGAGTAAATAGGTTCCTGCTATGTTTGAGGAAAGCACAGGGAGGACTACAATTGTGCCTTGCCGCTGTCCAGGCACAAAAGGAAAGTGAAAGTTCTTTGTATCCTCCCCTTCCTCCAACCTTTGTGTCTGTACTGTATTTGTAAATCACATTATAAAAGAAATTCTCTTGTATGGAGTAACGTCCTGCAGCATTTAATAATTATCATGTTTCTGACAATTTTGTGCAAGTCTTGGCCCATAATTTGTTGACATAACACTGTCTTTTCAGTGTTTTTGTAAGGCTACTGATGAGGTCATAGAGAATTAACAAATGTGCCCTAAAAGCACAAAATAGAAAATATTCTTAATAAAAACTGAGTGTAAAACATGATAGATTACAGGCATTGCTGTAATCTGGTCTCTCTTCTCTTCTCCTATGGAATGAGTGGGTGGGTGAGATTGACAGGAGGCTTTCCGGCACTGGGGGTGATGTAATTAGTCCTAGATTTCAGTCAAGTCAGAAACAGTATGGGAGTAGATTCACCTAGTGTATTTCAGTATTGCTGCTCTGACCTGAATTGACACTAGAAAGTGCATAGTCAAGTAAAAATGTAACCTCTCTGTTAGATTTTTTTTTTTTTTTTTAGTTACAATCTGTACTTTCTCAAGTGGCCAGTGATTATGGGTGCCTCACTTTTGGGGTACTCAGTTTTCAAGCTGGAATTTCAGGTGTGCTGAGCATACACAGGCTGCACTAAACTGTACTGAAGATGGACCGATCCGGAACAGGCCTAGGACTCAGAGACTGAAAACAGCTCTTTGTAACCTCTTGCTTACACTCATGCAACATCTTCAAGAATATTAGGCACAACTATGTTGAACTGGTCATGTTTCCTCTTAAACTGTCAGGCTGCTTTGCTGAGCAAAATTTAGTACAGTGTTTGTTTCTTTAAAGCCAATGAGACACTGTCAGTTAGGAAATGTTAAGGAGACAGTCCTATTTTGAGTAGCTCATAGTGCCTTGATTCTTAACAGTGAATTTCCTTCCTTGTGTGGATTTAAGCCAGATATTTAACTTGTTTCAATTTTTTAAAATCTCTTATTAAACATGACATTACAGAAACCACTTGTGATGGGGCTACATTACATCATATGATACCCCAGTTTTTATTATTCCAGTGATCCTCTCAGCTAGTCAGATTCACCATGTGAAATAAAGTCAATAAAGGAATCATTTTAGTACATTTCAGTTTGGGGTAGGATACCTAAAGGGTATGGGGAGTTTGAGGTATTGAGTGCACAAGTTTTTTTTATCCTGTGATGAGAGTTACAATGCAAACTATTAAAGTCGTGTCTTATCTTTGATATACTACACAGCAGTTGACACAGGATTTACACTCCTTAGTCTATGCAGTCTGATCTTCCTTCTTCAGTCTTGCTAATGTCTATTCATCATGGAAATAACTGATGTGGTATCTGAAAAGAACTCTTAGCTACCTTTGTAAATGTTTGACAATTCAAGCTTGTGATTCACTTTTGCCATAGTGCAAGGAAAAGCTTACACAATAAACCAGAATATGGCAATATGTTCTCGAGGAAAAAGGGTAATTGGCAGACTAACTTGAGCTTGAAAACAAATTTCATCATGTTCCAACGATAACAAATGCTTCTTTTCTCTCTCTAAATAATTACACAATGGTGGATAGAGGAAATGAGGTAGAATATATTTTGAATTCAGTGTTCTTAATCTGTCATTAGTTATCATAGATACTATTCTGCAGTACACTGTTCTAGCAAATGTATTAACTGTAATTTTTAAAGTTAGTAGTAGTTTAATCATTCAAGTTTTTAACCATTCCTAGCCGTATAATTTGTTTTTCCTGGTGTGACTAGAATCAGAATTTAGTTTTTTTTTTATAACATTGGTATTATTTTCTGCCAGAATTCATTAACCTTTTAAAAGTTCTGAGATAAGGCAGCATTGTCACCTCCAGTTTTGCAGATGCTCATACTGCATCCTAAAAAGAAGAGGCAGATCTGATAGCATTCAGTGCCTATGACAGCTGCTTTCTTTGGACACTTGGTCTCTTGAGGTATAGTGGAGATATGCAGCAGAAGTGGAGCTGCCTGTGATCTGATAACGTTTCAGTTCTTTTGTTGCAGCAACACATTACAAGCCCTGTTCTGTGATAAATGTGATTTATTAAAGGGTCTGTATCAATCTTTTTATTGTTTAAAAAAATCTTTTTAGGGGCAGGATTCAGTACAAAAAATATGGCAGCTGCCATACATTGGAAGAACACTAACACCCTGAAATACCAGTTTTTCAGGGTTTTCGCTGCTTCCCAATTATATACTCAATATAGTGTCTGGATGTATTTTGATTATTCCTTGAATATTGTTAGTGGCTATGGGTTTTGGTGGGTTTTTTTGTTTGTTTTGCAAACGTTAGTTCATTATTTTCTTTACGTAAAAGCAGAGTCGCCGTTCATCACGTTCAAGTTGCTAGATAAGATAATTGGTTTCTTTTTTTAAATAAAAAGTATAGCTTTCATTTTGACATACAACCTTAACAATAAATTTAATTAAAATGGTGTTGCAGTAACCACAGCCCCTAACTAGCAGTTGCTGTTAACCACTGAATACTAAGCATACATTAAATTCTTTAGCTCAACTTTACCATTTAAATGTCTAATAACAATACATTGTTACCAAGTATCAAAGATAATTGTCTGAATATAGTAATATATGACAGGCTCCTGATGAGACATGTAGATATTTGAGCATAGCTGTATAGTAATTCTGCATTAGTCCTTCTCAAGAAAAGAGTAAATTCATGTTTAGTTCTGATTGACATGCAAGCTGTGCATGATGACTTGCATTGTTTCTTTGTTCCACTGGATTTATATATAGACTAACTGATAGTTTAAACTATTACTGATGAAGAGAGATCGATATATGGTCAAGATGGTAATGACATTTAAACTATTGATTATATTTGGCTACCTGGTGTGTCCCATGTTCAGGTAATTGTTAATATACAAAAATAGGAGAAAATATTCTTAATCTTAAGTGCTTGAACAATTTCCATTTTCAGTTTTAAATGAATGGGTATTCAACCTCAATTATAATGTGAACTCAATATACACACTATTTTGTAATTGTGACCTTCTCTTCAGAGAAGACACATTGTCAATTTTCTGTGTCACAAGTAAGGAAAAATACTTGAATGCCCCACTCCAAAGCTCATTTAGATGTCCTAAAAATATCTGCTAGGAGTTACAAAACAAGTAAACTACAATCTTTTCCCCCTGCAATTCCTGCATTGTAGGAAGTTGTAGGAGTGATTTTCCTATATGTCACTGGTTTATTAATAGCGCTAAGCTCTTGTAGTGTGTGATTTATTTATTTTTTTTCAAAAATGCTTAAACATTAGTCTAAATCTGTTCCCACTGAAGTCAGTGGTAAAACTCCTATTGACTTAGCAAAGTGAATTAAGCCAATGCTATATGGTTTTGAAAATCCTACATTGTGTCTTTTCATTCAAAGATCTCAAAGCACTTCAGAAATATTATTTAGTTCTCAACAGGAAGTCTTTCCAATATTTTTTTTTAGATTTTACTTCCCTTTTTTAAAAATTAAAATAGGAAATTATTTTGATAAATGTAATGGCTTATCAGTCTCCAAAACTGAAGTCTTCTATGTCTGTGGACTTTTTGTTTGCTTTTTTGGGTAAAAAACCTAACATTGAGTTGTACATGCTTTTGTAACTAAGCAGTTAGCACCCAATGCAACTGTTTTGAGTAGATTTTTATATTTAGTATGTAGTGTTCTATATTTGTATTGCAAAATGTTATCTGGAGGAGTCATTTTAAAAATAAACTACATACGCTAGTTAATGTGTTTTCTTTTTAAATAATAGATTTCATTCAATGTGGAAGGTGAAACGACCAAAAGCAGCTTTTAGATTTGCTATTTTAACAAAATTATCTTAATAATAATGCATTGATTCATTCATTGTGTGTGTGTGTGCGTGTGCGCGCGTGTGTGTTGGGGGGGGGGGGGGAAGCAGTGTCCAATGTTGTGTTCAAAAGGGAAAAAAAAATTGTCCAAAGTTCAGTCCCAATAATAAAATGAAAATTTCTTAAGTTCTTTTCGATTTATTTTCAAATGTCTGTTTAGAAATTATTTTTACTGTGTTTTTAACACAGAATACATTAAGATTCTGATTCTGCAGTTTTTAGTCAGGCAAAACTTCTGTTGAGTTTAGTGGTTTTGCCTATGAATGGACTGTAAAACCAAGGCCTATAGATAACAATTCTTAGCAAGCATTTCAAGCTGTGCTGGTAGTGTTTTTCAAATTTTGGTACCAGATTCACTTCTGAAATCTTGCTTAAGATGTAAGTTATCAGTAAAGAAATTTAAGCATTTAACACCTGTGTGCATTCTAGAGTACCTTAGAGCTATTTGTATGAAATGAGAAACAATACACAACACACACGCAGAAAAAATTCAGTACAATACTTTTCCACAAGAGCTATTAGTCTCAGGAAATCAGCCTTGTAAGACTGAAACTTAATCCCAGTGCATATACTTAATAGGCTAGAGTGATGACTTCCACAGGGTGCCACCATGCCCTAGTTGTGGGACTTCACTGTAGCCATTACTGCAGCCTCTGGCCTGTAATAGCTCTCTCACCTTCTGTGACCTATGTTATGGAGAGAAATTGCTGCTGTATCCACCTCTTTGTTCTACCTCACTCAATTTGTTGCAATAATTGGGCCTAAAAGTTTGCCCTAATAGTGAGCTCAACTATAAAAAGTATGTGAAAGTTCATAATTTATTACAATAACCTATATTAACAAATGTTGGTGTAGAGGTCAAGTTGTTTTCAATAATGAATGTTATAAACAGGTGAAAGGAAAAACAGACTAAATTAGTCTAAACAAAAATGGCCTACTGATGTGGTAGAAGAACTATGTCAATTATGCTTGATAAAAACAGAAAATGTTGAACTGGAAGTTAACGAACCAAAATTGGTGTATTGGTTTGTAAGCCTAACTGGTGGACAAAATAAAGAGGGGATGAACTATGTCACCCTTTCTTTTCCCCTTATTGGAGTTCTTAAAAAAAGACTTTGAAAAATCAAGCTCTCATCTTGTCCCATCTCATCTTCTTCAACCACAAGATAGAGGGAGCAGATCAGACCATAGGATTTTCTTCCTGAGAGGAAGGCCATCAGGCCTTGCTTTTGTTTAAGGAACTTTGTTTTTCACCTATGAGTCCTGCAAATCATGTTATGATGTCCTGTCTTCAGCCCATCCGTGGAGATACATGCTTCTGTGATGTAGGCAATTAGGTAAGATCCTGTTCTGTCTCCCTTTCCTCTTGTTACTTTCTGTCCCATTATTTAGTTCCGTCCTATTGCTCCATCTCTTGGCTTTTCATCAAATGCACTGCATCAGTACAGTGAGATGAGATGGCCACAACCCTGCTCTGTATAAAGAGAAAGGACCCAACCATACTACATCCCTGAGTAGAATGTGAACCAGGGTCCCAGCAATAAGTGTCATGGTCAACTTGCCAGCCAAGTATCCATTTTGTAACTGACCAACCATCCAGTGTTCCAGAACATCAACCACAGCAGTATTTTCCCCCATAATTTCTGTTCAGTTTCTTCTCCACTTGTGTGTCTGATTTCAAAAATAGGGGAAGCAAATACCCTTCACACATCACGATTGAGCATAAAATTAACCCTTTCCTCTTCATCAAAGAGAGGTTATTTGGTGAAAATAAGAGAGTGATATTTTGCCTCCAAAAGGAGACAGACTTTAATAGTTTTTCATTAAGTTTGATTTACATGTTTTGCATAATGACTTATTTTTTGTTTCCATATAAATGCTTGTTTTGATTTCTCGTTCTTTCTTGTGTTTGATCAATAAACTTGCAACTTCAGAATTAATGCTTTTGAGTGTTTCTGAAAAAAACGAGTAAACCAGGGCCTCTGTGGAATCTCCAACAAACGTTTGTGTGGCTGTTTTAATGTTGGGCAGTGAGTTTATAACACCTTTAACTCTTTTGGCCTTTGAGATCAGTACAACAGTCTCATCTTCAACCTCTCGCCCCCAATGTTTGTAGAGTGCGTGGAGCCCTGGCAGAGCACAACAACATGGGATGTAGAATGTAAAGCACCTCTATTCAGGATATTAGATTTCTACACCCTCCTCTCATTCACTAAAGCCATGCCAGTTTTAATGTAGTCATACAGTTCTGTGGATGTGATCAGTAATAAAGCAGGGTTTGCTACATACTGAATAATGACACATTACAGGACATAAACTCATCTCAGTGTTATGCACCTACTTCCTGCAAATCAAAATAAGACTAAAGTCTATTACAGAATGTGTGTGTGTGTGTGTGTGTGTGTATGGTGTTTCCACATTTGAAAGTACATCATTTTATATATGGAATAACACCACTAAGTCAATAGTAACTCCAGATTTACATCAGTATAACTCAGATCAGAATCTGGCCCAAGGAAATTGTTCAGAGCCACAGAATTATTTTAAATCTACTGTATTATATCATGAGAGATTGGGTGAATCATTGTTGATTTGATATACTACTTGGAGCCTTAGTTTGTTTGTTCTAATCCAGCTCAGGTAATTTGTGTCTAAAATACTTATCTGATATCTTTCCATTGGCAAATTGTATTGCAAAGGAGTTTGTGGTATCATTTTACTGAACTAGGAACAAATCACCAAAGTTAGCCTTCGAAGCTGGTCATTGACTGACTAAATTCCCTTTACTACCTCAGAACAAATATAACATGAGCAGTGGCACTGCAAGCTTTTCTGCAGATCCAGAATATCTATATTCTGAACTGAAGAGACTGTCATTAGGGATGAGCCTCCAAGGGTGGTAACTATTATGGTAGGTCTTGATGTGGGCAAAGCTGTTCAGTCAGAACAGTGACTTTCTGAAGGCCACACAACTGGTCAGGGACAGAGCTGGGAATGGAAGTGAGGTCTCCTAAGTCCTACACAGTGTCTTTCCACTGCTCTGCATTTCCTCTCAGTACTGAATTCAGCTGCATTTGAGCCAGTGGAGTAGTGTTGAAAGGTGGTATAGCCTGTTACCAGGGCCCTTAGCCAATCAGCACCTGATGTTACAGTTTTCAATTATTCCATGGACAAAATGATTTTTATTCTGCCTCTTTATAAGTGTGGAGGGAAAAAAATGTTGTGTATTTGAAGTCAAATACTGTATTGGAATGTGCATTTAGCTATTCTGTAGTATTTTAGCCATATATATAACTTCAAATTATATTGCTTTTTTTCTTGCCTCAGGAATATATTCCATGTGAAAGTCTTCTGAAAATCAGAATAGAAAAACAGTATTGAGTGTGACTTTGGTCTCTTTGTTTCTAACCGCTGTCAGTGATGCAGAGTAGAAAATGGAGTCAGAGAATTAAGAATCATTCATCTAATAAAGAACAAGATGATGAGTTCAGTACACAGTCTGTTTGGGAAGGTGAGGTTAAATAGAAGTCATATTAAACAGTTGCTAAAGATATGGAAGGAACCAGTGGCAAGAGATAGATGGGGAGGAATTTTAGACCAAAGAAAAATAATTGGATGGACACACTATTTCTTTTTCCTACTTGAGCAAAACATCGTGGATGCTTATATGCTGGGCCACATAAGTTTCAGAAAAGAGAGGCAAGGTAAGTGAATGAGGACAGTAGTACTCAAATGTCACTTATCTGAAGTGAGCTAAAGGAAAATGGATTTATTTTGATATTCATCTTGGATTAGCAATTCAGTTTCTCATAATAAAGAATAATGAATCACTGCTTTTCTTAGTAGTTTTAAACAGATGGGCATTGCCATAGCAATGAAAGAGCTAAGATGAGTCATTCTGAAATTAATTCTATCAAGTTCTTCCCCTCTTCCCTTTACTTTCCAGCTTCATTGATTTTTAAATGACACTAGTCTGTGTGGAAACTAACATCCAATTAAGATATTTGGAGTTGATAGAGCTCTTTCTTTCTCTGTCATAGTTAGATTTCTGGAGAGAAGTCCTATTGCCAGAGACTACAGATATATAAGTATAATAAATTATTTGATCAATTCTTACTAAAGGCCTTGGGCATGTCAGTTGTTGTTTTCTACGCTTCAATTCTCCTCCCAGAAATGAGAATAATGGCACTTTCCCCTGCCCTTTGTCTGTTTTTTCTATTTGAATTACAAGGTATTTTGGTCAGGGACTGTCTCTTGCTGTGTTTGTGTTCATCTTCTAGCTTGGTGGGGGTCTTTTCTCTGTTGTGTGTTGCTCTAATACAAATATGTAATAATGTGTACCAACTGCTGAAAAATGACTTATTGCTCCTGTTCAGACTCCATGCACTGGGGCAGCACCATATCAATGTGGCACAGAACCGCGAGCAGCCTTCTTCCAAGTTTCCTGCTGACTTGGGAGGAAGAGTGATCAGCATGTCCAGAAACTGCTGCAGGTGGCAGGAGAGAGGAGTCTGCCAGGTCCGTTCCCTGAACCCAGGCATAATGGAGACAGCCACAGGTAAATGATAGGGTATTATGGATAGAATTAATAATCTAAGAAATACATGGCTAGGAAGGGGAGAAGAGTATTTATCTTGGGTAGTTATATTACTGAATAGTATCTCAGTCTTTAGTACGTTTATTCTTATAATAGCACTGTGAGGTAGGGAATTACTTTTAGCCCCATTTTAGGGATCGGTAATTAAGGCAGAGAGGCACTAAAGCCTGATCTATATACGGTATTTGTACTATTGAAATATTTCTCTTTAAGTCTGTTTTATTTATGTATTTATTTAACCAAAATAGCTAAATTGGTACAGCCCCTAATGTGGTCACAGTTGTAACGATATATAGGTGCCTCATACTGGTAAAGGTTGTTCCCCTAAATTTATTTGATACTGGAAAGTTGTACTATTTTAACTATATAAGATTCAAACTGATATAGGTTAAGCAACGCACACACAAAAATGTGTATAGCAAACCCTAAATCACTTGCTCAGTGTCACACAGGAAGATTGTGGTGGAGAGGGCGTTGAACCCAGGCTAGTGTCCCAACATACGATCATCTTCCTCTCAAATGGAATCAATAGAAATCAGTCTATTTTAGATGTAAGCTCACTATGTAGGGACCTTACATGTTTGTAAACCAGTTAGTATACTTTTGAGGAGATGCAACATAAATAAATAGTTTGCATGTAACTGTTTTTGCTAGCATCTGATACTAATGTGATGTAGACAACAGTATCTGCATGTTGGACATCCTACTCCCATTTTAATGTATGGAATAATTTTATCAAGTTTTTGTTGTTCAGGTATTCACATTTCTTGAAAGTATATCTACCCTCTCTGTTTTCCATCCCTGGAATGTGGATTGCTTTGTGTGCATTGGTAATTTAATTATCCGGGTTGATCTAGTACCCTCTTTATTTAAATAAGCAACCACTCTCTGGTTCTCTGTAAATACTTGCACATGAGCAGATTGGGGAATCTGAATGCATGATAGACAATTCCAGGTATCAGCGATTTGAAGCTATTTTGTCTTGTTCTCAGACTAAACTGCTCTCCTAAGTTTTGCTTTCATGTAAGCACTCAAAACTACTTCTGATACATCTGCTAATGGAAGAAACAGTAGAAAGTATTGGGGTTGTATGAACTTCCGCAAAGAAACATCCTTCCATATCTCTATTCCTCTCTATTTCTCCAGTCTATCTGACTTACCTTTCTGAATTCAGAAATTCTCTGCTTAATGTTCTTCTCTTGTTTTGAGGAAGACCATGGAGCATAGATCATCAAAGAGACTGATAAAGAAGTGCAGGGTGATGTGCAGAAATGATTTGTTCTGATCTTTGCAGCAGTTCGTTCTCCAAATGGATTATTGTGGATGCTGCTTATTTTCTTTAAATACCCCACCCTGAGATAATGTGGTACCTTTTTATAAATGTCTTCACAATTACACTAATACCTTCCAACACCTTTTCAGAGGAAACTGATGATACCCATGAAATTGATGATGGAGGGTTATTCAGTTCTGATAGGGGCATTATATTAAGGTACAAAACATTCACTGGAAATTAGCTGGGTTTTTTTTTTGTGTGTGCCTGCTGGTAGATATACATTAAGTAGCATGTGTTTTATTACTTACACATCCCTAATTAGTACATGCAGCTGTTAAAAATTGGAGCAGAATGAGAATAAAAGACTTCATTTTTGTCTGTGCACAAAAATAAAAATTACAAGTTATTTGTAATATTAAAATAATTACAGCTTTTTGTGCCTATCTGGAGGAATAATTCAATAGGGGGATGAGGGAGACTGAATACGAAAATGTTTTTTTTCCAGTAATGAATTTTATATTTTATAATTTTTTCCAGTAATGACACAAATGGTGCAGAACACCTTTTATCGGTATTTTTATATCAACATATATAATGCATTAGTCATGGTATTTGAAGTTGGTAGGAGTTGAGGATGCAGAAATTGCTCAGCTTCTTACAGGAATGTGACCTTATCAATAAGTGTCTAAGGCATATTGTAGTGTTTCAGGTGTCATGTTACAGGTTAATATCTCAACATTTTCATTGTAAATCTTTTTTTTAAGTGTTTTTATAATGTTTACTTTAAAGTTTCACTTGGTACTTTAAACTTGACAGATATTTTCTTTGAGGCAAAGAGTATATTATCTTTAAAAAGGTGATCAAAGTTGTAGTTTGGCCCAGTGTCTCTGGCTTCAGGACCTTGTTTTCTTCCAGTGTTTTGGTTTGTGTTATAATAATTGAAGGAGAACAAATCCATATCTCCCTGTAGCCCATTGGTTATACTGTGGGGGGAAGGGAGAGCTGATTGGCTCTTGTGATCCACCCCCTTTTACTGTCTATAACGCTCTCATGGGTATGCAGCAGCCGTCCTGCTGCTGTTCCCTTCCAGCCCTGTAATAGAAGAATAGTTTAAACTGTGTACTCAAGATGCTGTGGATCTGACTAATTTGTTAGTTTGGAGGATCAGGAAGGAATTTTTCCTTCTGGGCAAGACTGGCAAGTTGTCCAGCATTGTTGTGGGGTTTTTTTTTTTTTGCTTTCTTTGTGATGTTTGGGGGCCTGGATTCAGGTTAATGAGTAAGGACCGATATTTAAAGGTCAATCTGTATAAAAGCCTCAGAATATAAATGGTGGGCCCTGTTAGCCTGGAGGAAGAAGGAGACAACATTATGCCTTCAAAGAGTGAAAAACCCTTGGTGTGTACCCTCACTCCTCTTTGTGAAGGGTCAGGGGGTCAGAGGATTCAAAGATGGTCTGACTCCTAGGGGTTAAGCTGAAGGAGGTGAACCCTGGATATTGGTTTACTTGGCAAGCAGGCCATTTAATAATGCACAGAACTCAAGCAAATGCCAGGTATTGGCTTTCCAGTCTTCAATATGAGACTCTATTCCCAAGGTCCTTTCTCAGCCAAAACCACAGAAAAGCAACAAGATTTATATTCATAAGTAGGTCAGCACAGAGTGGTAGTTGTTTGTTTGTGTTCTGTCTCTAAGCTCTGGAGAACAAATTCTCATTTACAGCCTGACAACTGTCCCTGACTTAGAAATTGAAAAGTAGCAAATTAAAAACAGATTAAAAAGAAATGCCACTTTTCACATCACATAATTAGGTTGTGGAACTCATTGCCACAGGATGTCATTGAAGCCAGGAATTTACTAACATTAAATGATGGATTGGACATTTATGTGGATAACGGTATCTAGGGGAGTTGTAGTACATAGTTGAAAATGCAGCATTTTAGAAGGGACAAAATATAATGCTTCAAATATTACACAATCTAGTTATTAGAGTGAGAATTCTCCAGGGGACAGATTAACTCACATCTGCCTAATGGCGGGGTGCACTTTCTTCTGAGAGTTCTGGTGCGGCCACTGTCAGACATGATATACTGGACTGATTCTATGTGGCAACTCCTGTATTCTAGTGACTTTACTGGGAGGTGTACAGGTGTGATTAGTAGCAGAATTTTAGCCTGGGTATGTGATTTTTCTTCCTATTGAATGAGATAGGATTCACAACCGTCTTTGGAATTAGTACACCTATTTTGCCAAGTTGGATGCAGTTGACTACAGCTGGTTGAAAATTTTCAGTCAAAACTATTTCTGACATAAAATAGGGGTTTTGAAAAATATTTTCTCAGAATGTCTGCTTTTCACAGAAAATGTTGGTTATCAGGTTTTCACTTTTGATGAAAAAATAGAAAATTTTCAAGTCAGATATGCTGCTGCAGAGTCTCGTGTGCCATTCTTCTCTATGGTCTAGAGTCCCCAGCTGGACTTCATCTCCTGTGATGCAACATGGCTTTGGAACTTCCCCTCCTTTCACCAAGAGGGAGTCTGTTATTCATAATGGAAGATATGGTCCTGGTCAGTGACCTGGCTTTTAGCGCAGAATGAGAGTATGAGGGACTGAACTACTCCCATGAAACACCATCACAGAATTTCTGAATGAATTTTGCTTGAAATATTTTTTTCTTGAGTTTTTTTCAACAAAAAGTCAATATTCGTCAGAAGAGGAGTACATTTGACAATCACCTCATAGTTATACTCTGTCAAAGGGAGTTCTGCATAAATGATGCATGTGTTGGTGAATATGGTACTAGATTACCGGTGTTCTATTCCTGGCTAAATTCCTGATCTGCTGGGTGATCCTGAGCAAATCATATAAACTCTTTCTGCTTCTCAATCTGTAAAATTAGGATCTTATCTTTTGTGACATGCTTTTGAAGTCTACAGATAGAGTGCTATATAGGAGTTTGTTCTACCCAGCAAGCCACATAAAGGATATATTTGTAGGAAAAAACAAAATCATCTATGTAAGTAAAATGTGATAAACATTAACTACTTGTTTTCAGAGAACTGTGTAGGATTTTGAAGGTTGATGTCTTCAGAGCTATATCTTGAAAAAACACTTTATCTTGGTCAAGCAGTAAACATACATGCAGTAAGATTTCTTTTATACTGTAGCATTGTAGAAAGTTCAAGTTCAACTATTTATTAAATTTAGTTCAACTTATGACTTTTGTCTCATCTTTTCTTTTTAGCAGAAAGCAGCATTTTCTTGTATCATTAATTGTCAAAAACAAGTGAATCTATGAGAGAATACTAGTGTGTGTTTAATGAAAGCAATTGATCTACTTTTTCAGGTATCCTTTGTTATATGTTTATTTGAAGTCTAGCTCTTTGAACAGGTCTCCTATAGTAACCTACTAATCAGAAGTTCATCTGATATTTATACTGTCAGCATAATAAAAACACCTTTTAGTTATGCTGAACTGTATCCAGCCATGCCCAGGATTTTCTACTTATCTGAATAAAACTTTTTATGTGGTGATAGCATTACTGGATAATTTCTGTTTTGTAATGTCTTCTGATGTATGTGATTAATGAATAGATCATAAAAGACCAGAAGCTGATATCCTTATTCAAATTGATTCAGAAAATAAGTAGGACTTCTTGCAAAGTCAAATTAAGAAATAATGGCAAAATCTAGCCCCAGTAAGGACCATCAGTGTTATTTGTTATGGGATTTGTACTTTGAAATTGTGTATATTTTTCTCTCTCTAGGTAGTAGATCCAAGAAATGGTTACCATTAAGAAAGATGATGATGTATTGGTGGGGGAGGAGGGTGAATTTGCAAGATAAGATCTTATATTTCATATCTTACTTGAAAGACAGCACTAGTAGAGAAATATTACCCCCTATTAGCATGGCTTATTTATTTATTACTGTTCAGCTAGGATTAGTATATGAATTTCCAGTCATAATCCAGGATTCTTTAACATCAATTTTATTGTCTCTAATTCAGTCCTGACAATCTAAGTGGGAGCTTTTAAGGTGTGCTATGTAAAGATTCCTTGTAATCTGTTATGACAATCTGTTTTAATTTAGTTATATGCATATTACACAATTGCTCTGAATTGTATTGTTTTGAGATAGTGATTGCTGAACTCAAGATTAAGTAGGCCTTTACACAATAGACTATAGCAGATCCTTTGGAACTACTAGCATACTTTGTCAAAAATCCATGTTATGCACTTTGAAAAACTGGTATATTTATCCAGTTTTCCAAAATAGTTTCAAAGAGTTGTCAGGGACTTTCAGGAAACTTATAAATGAGGAGGATTTTTTTTAAAAGAAATAGGTTATGTTCCTTAGCCATTTTAATTACTACTGCAAAGAAAACAAAGGAAATCTCTTCACACAAGTAATATAGAATGTGAAAGTTTATTGCTTCTGAAATTGTCATTTAATTATGTAAAATAAAACCTGAAATATTTTGAGCTCATTAAAATTAGAGATTAATGGCGTAGAAAGTAATGTTCATTTTTTTAGATATTTATCCATTCACTTTCAGAATACTTTTCCATCTGTTCCCCAAGCATATATTTATTCGTGTATCCTATTTCCTTTTAAAATCACAGATCTGAAGGATTTGCAACTGAACAACTGTGATATTTTCCTTTGTAACTTCACTTAATGTTTAATAAGGTCTTATCAGTTCATTAAAATTCAGCACAAAATTAAAATGTATTGTTCTGCTGTGTTCTGAGGATCAATGTCACAAAGATTTAGCAGTTTTCCTCTTTAGGCTCTCCAATGTAATCTTGTTCTTTTATTACAAATGAATTTGGATGTGATATTTTCTTTCCAGTAAGCTACGTCTTTACATGCCTTTACCCCTTCCACACACCCCTCCCCCCCACCTTCCACTAGACTTTTCCGTCTGTCCAAGTTGGCTCACTCTCATAGCCTAGACTTCTTTCAGGCTATATCAAGGGATCAATCCATTGCCCTTAGCAGCGGGGCTCCAGGCAGCTGGCCAACAAAACTAAAAACAACAACCCTCTATAACTTGGGGGCATAATATGTAGGAACTGTGGAGCCATGTCAGACAGGCCATATGATATCAAAATCATGCTTTTATTTTTCTCCCCATTTCTTCCCAGATTTCACTTTTATCTTGACCGAACAATTCAGTGATTATGACTTACTGCTTTTATTGCTAAACAGATGAGTTATTATTAGTTTGATCACATAATATGGATATTTGAATCTTGGCACTCAAGATGTATCCTGATAAATTACTGATGAATTACAGTAGGTTGCAGTTGCTACACTATTGACACAAATAAAAGAGACTGTGTCATATTGTCCTCCAAGGCATCAAAAGATTGATTTTAAGATAGTGGCAAAATAAAATAAGCACATGGGATACCTTGTCAATAAAGAGAACAAAAACTAATAGCCAAAAAAAAGCATTATCAATTGATTCTTTAACTCTGATTGATAATTATATTTCTCCTAATTTTGGTGATGGATTATTGTGCACAGGAGGCAGAAGAGTAAAGGAACTTGACCAAACTGTAAACATTTTGATTGTTAATGGAAATATTATTTTTATCTGTTTGTGTGTGTGTGCAGTAAAATCAACATTTACTAATAAAAATCAAATCCTTTCACGCCTAGTCACAAGTTAAATTTGAGCCTAGTACTTTGAAACAGGTTAACATTGACAAATGACATGATATGGTGTTGTATCTGGGAAAATCATCATGTGCAGATTATTTCAGACCTATTGTTTAACACCAGACTTTAGACAAATCCTTTCATAACAAAAAATGAATGGAGGCTAATGGCTTTGGTCTCTTTATACATAATTATATGTTTCTCGGAGGATAGTTCTAATTGAATTACAGGGTGCCTTATGAGTATTCTAACTGGTGGTTAGAGGATGGTGAAGGGAAGCTAAGAGATTTTTCACTAGCCATAATGTGAATGACACCCTATAATTCAATTATAAGTAGTCCCCAGGAACCATGTATTTATATTACAAAGTGGTTTGGGGGAAATGAAAAGTGGGCATTTTTGAAAGAGATACACTTTTAAAATTTACATATGATTGATTTTCTTTTTTTTAAATTTACATACACAGAGTCACTGCAAACCAACACATCTAGAGTGTGCATATCCATCAGTGGAATTCTTCCATGCTTGTCCCTTTCCGGGGCTGTTACATCCACTCAGAGGTCAGTTAATATAAACCTATAACCACTAAAATGATGGAAGGAGCTTGTCTTCTGCGCTTCTTAGACCATCTTCTTAAAATTTTAGCACCAAACTGAAGGAAGGCTGACCGATTTTAGTCTTTCCCTTGCTAACTTAACTCTTCCAGCAACAATATTTCTGAAGAACATTTTTTCCTTTCCAATGGATCAGATTGTACCAATTTGTATTAAAAAAAAATAGAAAAGAAAAAGAAAACATGGAAGATAAATCACTGTGAATGCATGTATCCCAGGTAACATAGGTTCTTCAAATGATGTCCCTGTGGGTGCTCCACTTCAGATGTTGGTTCGCTCCTGCGCCCATAGCCGGAGATTGAAGGAAGCAGTGCCCGTTTGGGTCACACATGCATAGTCCCTGTCTTGTGCTGCTTCAGGCGGTTAGCTGGCTCTGTGCCACCAAACCCTCCCCCCCAGTTCCTTCTCTACTGCCTTTGACTCAAGTTGGAGCACTTAGCAGCGCCTTGCAGCTTACGAATAGCTTAGCTTTCCCTTAGTTTTTAGTTTTCAATTAAAATAATTAGCCTTCCTATTTTATTACCATTTTTTTTCTTAGGGCTGTAGGTTTCCGTTTCTACCGCAGCAATGCGATTATCGTACCTTCCTCCTTTGTTTTTTTTATGGGGCGAGTACGCTCCCTGAGGGGGATCCCTGGCTCCCCGAGGTTCAAATGCTGCACTACCTGCAGGCTTTCTATACCTCTTCAGACAGACACTCTCAGTGTATCCGGTGTCTCAGCGAGACACATATACTGCAGAAGTGTTCACACTGCCACAATCTGAAAGCTCGCACTGGAAAGGCAAGAGATCTCCAACTGAAACTTCTCTCCACCCAGCATCTAAGCCTAAGTATGCACCTCACCCGGCCAAAAATTGCCATCGGCAGCCTCTGATAAGGGCCTTTCCTCCACAGCATGGGCTCCTGATCAACCCACCAAGAAGGTGGCAAAAAATGGGGTACCATGTCCCCAACTTTGGGGTTGACCAAGAAAAGGCGCTCTGATCACAAGCTAACGCTCCTGGTACTGACTGCACTGGCCATGTCAACGGCCAACACAATGGACCCCTCCGGCACTGTTGGTACCAAGAAACAAAAAGCTCCCAAACAGCCAAGCTCAGTCACAAGCAGCAAGGGAATATGAAACCCCTTGCCGCGGTACCAGTAGACGCTAAAAAGCAATTGGTACCTAGCACCTCAATAACTCTGATGCTAATGCTGCCACCTAATGTGGTGATCACACACACCAGTCATATACCAGTGCCAACAAGCAGTTTCCAACATGTGGTACCGTTTCCTTCCATGCCAATGGTACCGATACCAGGCACGTTGCATCCATTCCTCTACCACAAAGACCTCTCTGTTTTGTCAGTACCGGAGTTTCCCATCCGTGGCATCGATGGTACCTCGGTACCCTGAGCACTTAGCCAACCCAGTTCTCCATCTCTGTCTGCCCCACAATTCTCCAATAGGATGGAGAGGGAAATGAGGATGCTGAGTGCTTTTATCACATTTCTTCCCTGTGGCTGCTTCTACCATGCACGCCTTTCCGTGCACAGGCTACCCAACAAATGTTCCGAACCAACCCTGGTTTGGGCAACCCTGGATGCTCACTATGCCCTTCCAACTAAATGGCCTTTTTGGAGCCCATGGACTACATACCAACAAAAACAGGGCATACATGTTGGCCTTCCCACAGCTGACACACATCAAGCACCTTTATTGACATCACAGGGCCCACCTGGCACCTTTGTATAGGGGGCTCAAGAGGAGGAGGAGGAGGAATTCTCTGATCAAGACAGTCCACCTGAAGTCCACTTCTCCTCATCTTCACTGGACGACACTATTATGCCCCCACCTCCCACCCCAGGTGATGATTTTAAACAATTTCAAGACCTCTACAAGACAGTTGCCACTTCACTGGACATCTCCTCCCTAGAAGAGGTCCAGGAATTGCGACACATGTTAGTTGACATACTGCACCCATTGACCTAATCTAAAATTGCCCTTCCCATGAATGATGCAATTATGGATCCTGTGGAGTTGCTCTGGCAAACCCCTGCAATGATTCCACCTACCTGTAAGAGGTCTGATTAAAAAATACTATGTGCCTACAAAGGTCTCTGCTTTTCTTTTGTTGAATCCCACACTGAATTCATTGGTGATCGATGCTGTCAATGAACAGGGTAGGTAACAATATTACAGAAATACTCCATATGACAGACTGGAAACGCCTTGACCATTTCGGCCACAAAGCACATTGTACTGCAACCTTACAATTGAGAATTGCCAACCACGAGGCTTCATTGACAAAGTATGACCACAATAACTATGTGAGTCACTCTGAATTTACTGCCTTTATTCCAGATGACAAACAAGAAAAATACAAATTGCTCATCACAGAAGGTCAACTCATAACCAGAGCAGCATTACAAGCTGCCCTTGATTCAACAGATTCAGCTATGAGATACATAGCAATCACAATTGTTATGAGACGAGCCTCCTGGCTCCATCTATCAGGATTCCCAAAGCTGATACAGTCAACTGTGGAGGTCTTACCGTTCAAGGGATCCAGATTTTTCATGGATAAAGCAGACGAGTCATTGTACACTCTTACAACTCAGGGACTCGAGAGCGACATTGCGATCTCTGGGCATCCAGACACCTAAGATCAAAAGAAGAAAGGGCAGTTATCAAGCCGCTCAATGATTCTGACCCCCTCTGTATACACAACACAATAGGTACTACAACCATCAGGGTCGGAAACAGAAAACTTTGAGGAGACTGCAGTCTGCTCCCAAAATACTACTTCTCAACCATCATCTTCCAGATGATAACATATTTCAGGCCTTGATCGAGGGCCTGAGAACCCCACCTCTTTCAGTGCTGGAACCATCTACAACTTTCAAGACCTTCGGAGATTGCCTGACTCTATTTTACCTGATCTGGCAGAGTATTACAACAGACAGATGGGTATTAGAAATCAAAACTGGTTTCTTCATCCCCCTCACCTCCAAACCCCCTACCAATCCATCATCCCCATCCCTCTTCAGGGACCCCTCTCACGAGTGTCTACTGCAAGAAGAGAGAATCCACCTCATGTCTCTAGGAGCAATAGAACATGCACCATTCAAGTACAGAGGGAAGTGATTCTATTCCCACTATTTTCTCACACAGAAAAAAACAGGATGTTGGAGGGTCATCCTTGACTTATGGTGTCTCAACAAATTTGTGAAAACACAGCAATTCAAAATGGTCACACTCAGCACCATAATCCCAGCATTAAAGACAGGACTGGTTCTCAGCCCTCAACCTCCAGGATGCATATTTTCATATATCCATCCATCCCTCACATCAAAAATTCCTATGATTTGCAATAGGACAAGACCATTTCCAATATAAAGTGCTACATTTTAACCTTTCCACTGCGCCTCTGGTGTTCTCAAAGGTACTAGCCGTAGTAGCTATCTATTTACGCAGAGAGGGAATTGTGATTTTTCCCTACCTGGACGACTGTCTGTTGAAAGCACCAACAAGACAAGCAGCTATAATGTCCACTGAAAACACAATAACTCTGTTTACCAGGTTAGGCCTTCAGATAAACATGCAAAAATCTACTCTAACACCAGTTCAACACCTGGAATTTATTGGAACGGACCTCAGCTCCCTCGAAGCAACAGCTTCCCTATCAACAAAAAGATTTCTAACTCTGACCAATTTGATTTTTCACAGGAAAAAGCAGCCCACAAGCGTCTACCAGAACCTGTCTACAAATTTTAGGCCACATGGCCGCCATGACCTTCTTTGTCCGGCACACAAGATTACATATCTGGTGCCTACAAGCCTGGCTCCAAACAAATTATGTCCCACATAAGCGTAGTATAAACAAGTGCCTAACCTTGCCAGAGACAATCAAAGATTCTCTTTTGTGGTGGACCAACCCGGACAACATCTGCAGGGGAGAGCCTTTCCTACAGAACCCTCTGTCAATCACCATCACCATGCATGCTTCCCTCTTAAGGTGGGGAGCACATCTGCAACCACACTCAATACAGGGCCGATGGTCCACGACAGACCATATAAATCTTCATATAAATCTACTAGAACTGTGAGTGGTTCTGAATGCTTGTTCCCACTTCCTACAGCTAATTAGAGACACAAATACAGATTGTCACAGACAATGTAGTTTGCATGTTCTACATAAACAGACAAGGGGAGAGCGATCACGCTCCCTCTGTGTGGAAACCATGTGCCTTTGGCAATGGTGCATCAAGCACAATGTCCATATTACGGCTTAATAGAATCAGACTATCAGGGTTGGAAGGGACCTCAGGAGGTCATCTAGTCCAATGCCCTGGTCAAAGCAGGACCAATCCCCTACTAAATCATCCTAGCCAGGGCTTTGTCAAGCCTGACCTTTAAAAACTTCTAAGGAAGGAGATTCCACCACCTCCCTAGGTAACGCATTCCAGTGTTTCACCACCCTCCTTGTGAAAAAGTTTTCCTAATATCCAACCTAAACCTCCCCCACTGCAACTTGAGACCATTACTCATTGTTCTGTCATCTGCAACCACTAAGAACAGACTAGATCCATCTTCTTTGGAACCCCCTTTCAGGTAGTTGAAAGCAGCTATCAAATCCCCCCTCATTCTTTTCTTCTGCAGACTAAATAATCCCAGTTCCCTCCCTCTCCTCATAAGTCATGTGTTCCAGTCCCCTAATAATTTGTTGTCCTCCGCTTGATGTTTTCCAATTTTTCCACATCCTTCTTGTAGTGTGGGGACCAAAACTAGACCCAGTACTCCAGATGAGGCCTCACTAATGTCGAATAGAGGGGAATGATCACGTCCCTCGATCTGCTGGCAATGCCTCTACTTATACATCCCAAAATGCCATTGGTCTTCTTGGCAACAAGGGCACACTGTTGACTCATATCCAGCTTCTCGTCCACTGTAACCACTAGGTCCTTTTCTGCAGAACTGCTGCCTAGCCATTCGGTCCCTAGTCTGTAGCGGTGCATGGGATTCTTCAGTCCTAAGTGCCGGACTCTGCACTTGTCCTGTTGAACCTCATCAGATTTCTTTTGGCCCAATCCTCTAATTTGTCTAGGGCCCTCTGTATCCTATCCCTACCCTCCAGCGTATCTACCTCTCCTCCCAGTTTAGTGTCATCTGCAAACTTGCTGAGGGTGCAATCCACACCATCCTCCAGATCATTAATGAAGATCATTCATACCTACTTGGCTGCCTGAATACCATGGCAGATAAACTAAGCAGGAAGTTTTATCAGGACTATGGGGGGTGGGGGCTGAACACATCAGTAATCCTAGACATTTTCTGATTGTGGGGGTTTCCAACAATAGATCTTTTTTGCAAATTCATAAAACACCAAATGCCCCCGTTCTGCTCCAGAGCAGGACTCAGTCCACACTTTCTGGGTGACACCTTTCTCATCAAGTGGAATGCTGCCCTACTATATGCCTTCCTTTCCACCCCACTCCTAGCCGGGTGCTTCACAAGATCAATGGAGACAAATCTAGAGTGATTCTAATAGCCCCTCATGGTCATGACAAACAGGGTACCCTTACCTTCTCCACATGGCGGTCTGCCCACCATGCACGCTGCCGCTTCTACCTTGGCTGCTATTGCAGGATGCAGGTTGCATCATCTATCCGGGTCCTCAAAGACTCCATCTCAAAGCTTGGTTACTGCATGGCTCTCAGACTCTGAAATGACATGTTCCACAGACGTACAAAACATCTTGTTAAACAGTTGTAGGACAACTATTTGACTAACATACATACATAAGTGAAGGCAATTCAACTCATGGTTCCAACACAAACAGTCTACACCTCTCTCAGCCACTTTACCTCTCATTCTAGACTACTTGCTGGAACTCAAACAGATGGGCATTTCCATGAATTTCATGTGTGCGCATCTATCAGCCATCACAACATTCTATCATATAGTAGACAGATTCTCTACTTTTATGCATCCACTCACTAAATGCTTTCTTAAGAGCCTCTCCAATTCCTACCCGGAAGTTTGGATTCCCACCCCTCCATGGGACCTCAACTTAGTCATCTACGCCCTCACTGGCCCTCCCTTTGAGCCCATGGCTACCAGCTCCTTGCTACACCTTTCCATGAAGGTTGCATTCCTAGTGGGCATTATGTCTGCCAGAAGGGTGGGAGAACTGGCAGCTCTCATGGCCGATCCATCTTACACAATCTTTTTCAAAGATAAAGGTCACATCCCAAGTTCCTACCTAAAATTGTCATATCCTTTCACCTCAACCAACCAATACACTTACGACATTTTTTCCTAAACCACATGTGGATAAACGACAGTCCATATTACACCCCATTGATGTCCATGAGGCTATAGCCTTCTACATTGATTGATAGAACAAAATATTTCCTCAAGTCTCCAAAATTGTTTGTTTCAATCACTGAATGATCAAAAGGTAATGCCTTTTCCAAATGTCTATCTAAGTGGATATCAGACTGCATAAAACTGTGTTACCTCCAGCATGAATGACAACTCCCTTCTGGGATCTGCAAACATTTTACCAGGCCTTTCAGTCTCCATAGTGTTTCTTAATAATGTTCCCATCACGGACATCTGTAGGGCCGCAACCTGGGCCTCTCCACACACATTTACTGAGCATTATGCTTTGCAACAACATGCATCTTCCAGTACTCTGTTCGGATATACTGTACTTTCATCTGCTATGACTTCAACTCTGAAATTCCCTTCTTCCATCGGAGGGCACTGCTCTGAATTCACCTAAAGTGGAGCACCCAGAGGGACATCATTCAAAGAAGAAGAGAATGTTACACACCTCTTGCAGTAATGGAGATTCTTCGAGATGTGTGTCCCTGTGGGTGCTCCACTACCCTCCCATCTCTCCTCTTCTTCAGAGTTTTATTACTTCACTCTGCAGTAGAGAAGGAACAGAGGGGAGGTTAGTTGCACAACGTCAGTTAACCACCTGAAGCGGCACAAGACAGGGACTGCACCTGTGCGAACCACCCAGGGACTGCTACCTTAAATCTTTGGCAATGGGCTCAGGGGTGCACTGATACCTAAAGTGGAGCACCCACAGGGTCACGCATCTCGAAGAACCTCCGTTAATGTTCATTTATTGCAGTTCAAAGAGAAATTTTTTTTGGGAGCCCCCTTTTAAAATATTAAAACTACTTCACATTCCCAGTGAGGTTGTCTATTACAAGGGATCATCACAAACCATTTATCCTCATAAATGAGCATAGCACAAATAACTCTTGACCTGCAGATGTGCTAGGAAGGTAAGACAGGAAGATAAACTAACTGTATTTGGCACCTAGGTACCAAGGTGATTAGTAAGCTAAAACTAAGTACATCAGTAGGTAGGTAGGGAGTAAAAATAAATTTAATTAATGTTAGGCTCAGGCAGTTTTCGGATCCAGATATGCTATATGGGTTTGAAGCCAGTTTGAGAGCCAGCATTTAGGTCTTGGTGCAGTTTTCTTATTACCAATGTATCTTGAGCTATTATAATGAGATTTTTCCTATAATAACAAATTTTTCTCAGGAATGGCTGCTCTCGTGAGATTTTTAGCCACCTGTAAATGGAATAAAAAAAACAGACCTGTTCCAGTTTTGTATCAGACCTAAAGTTATAATGAGAAGTGAAAATTTGTATCCCATGATTCAGATCCATAATATTCTTTAAAGAATTGAAAGAGGTTTGGATTTTACATTCCAGGATGGGCTGATTTCTGATAAAGACTCGTATGATTTTATAGGTATTATTAGACACTGCAGTCATGAGCATCATGAGAAAGTCATAATAAACAATGTATGAAGATTTGTAATACCTCATTTGAGATTGAGAATTATTTCCTCCTTTTTATAGATGGGGGGGGGGACTCTGAGGTACAGAGAAGGCAGATGACTTGCCTAAGGTCACATAGGAAGTTTGTGGTGGAGTTGAAAATAGAAGCATGATCCCTTGACTCCCAAATCTTTCAACCAGAAAATACTCCTTTATCTATTCTGTAAATTTGCTCAATACCTAGCAAGTAGAGGATATTTCTATAAGAGTCCAGGATTGTAGTTTTCAATTTTAATAGAATCCTAGTGAGGGGGTGGTTGTGGAAGAAAATATAGAGCTTGTTTTCACTCTAGTGTTAGCTTCAGGTATAACTTGAGTCTTGCTCCTAACCCAACTCTCGCTCACAAACACTATCTCTAGCTCAAATTAAGTGGTGCTTTAAATGGGAGCTATGTCACTTGTCGAGAGATGGGTGGAGGGGTTGAACCTTGCGTGTTGCTGATAGTGGAGGCAGTAGTGTAGTGTAGACTCAGTTTGGGTCTGAACTTGAAGTTTGGCTTTCTGATTTTGTTTGTTGACATTCTTTTAGGAGATTTCAGTTTACATATTGACTTCCTCATTTTGACACTGATATTTTGCCCATTCTGTTTTGATCTGAGACTTTGGTTCCTTGAAGCTGTTTCGGGGAGGCAGAGATTTGGGCATGAGCTGAGTTATGAAGTGTCTTGAAGGAGGAAGCTTGAGTTTTATAGAACAGCAGAAGGAAAGATCATGTAAGATTTGTGGTAGACAGGGGTAAGTGATCCAAGTGGTGAGAAGGGAAATAAATTTGGTGGTAGTGTTTTGGATGTAGTGTGAGCAATAGGAAAATGAAAAGATTGAATTTTTATGGAATAAGAACAGGAGATAGGGAAGAAGATTAGAGGGGAGTTAAAAGTTGCTAGTAAAAGGCCCTATTTTTCTTCAAAGTAGAGAAAATCCCATTTATTGATCTGGAGATGGTTAAGGATACTTTTGTTGTTTTAAGTTACAAAGCACTGGCTTCATGTTTCGCTTCAATTTGAAAAAAAACCAGCAACATTCCTGGCATCTCTTTAGTATTTTTGTTTCTCTTTTAAAGTGTTCAATCTTCCTACATTTTAGTAGTGACTATCTAGTGCCAATCAAAGGATGTTGCCATGGCATGAGCCTCTGTGTAATATACACATGCTATATACCTTGTCAGTTTGGAGTAATAATGAATAGGAATAGGGAGATGCTAGCCAAGTGAAAGCCTGCTTTTTAACATAGATATGATATTCTAACTCCTTGATAGTTCTTTGCTTTGCTTTTACTGGTGGCTATTTTTTTGTCAATGATAGAAGGTTGACCTGTGCTTTTCACTTACTGTGGACGCTTCTGTAGCATCTTTTCCTTAGATCTCCATTCATTTGTTAAACTTCACAATATTCCTGTGAGTGTAGGTAAATTCAAAAAAATTGCCCCAAATGGCTTCCATACATGAATTAAAGTAAGGCTATGTTTTAGCCATAGCATTTTTAGTAAAAGTCAGGACAGGTCACAGGCAGTAAACAAAAATTCACCACCCATGACCTGTCCATGACTTTCACTAAAAATACCAGTAAATAAAATGGGGGGGGGGGGCTTCCAAGGCCCCCACAGGTGCTGGGGGAAGGCAGTCTGGCTGCTTGGGGTGGGGCAGGCGGTGGTGTGCAGCCCAGGACCCCTGCTGTTGCTGGGGGGTGGGATTGGCAGGGGCTGGCAGGCTCCCTACCTGGCTCCGTGCCTTTGCACCCCAGCAGCAGCAGAGTTTGGGTGTGTGGGGGGGGTAGGGGTTTGGGGCATGGGACGGGGTGAGGTGGGCTCTGGGCAGCGCTTACCTGGTGGGCTCTCCAGAAGCAGTGACATCCCCCTCACTCAGCTGCTAGGCGGAGATGTGGCTAAGCAGGTCTGCGTGCTGCCCCCACCTGCAGGCACCACCCCTGGAGCTCCCATTGGCTATGGTTCCCAGCCAATGGGAGCTGCGAAGCCAGTGCTCTGGGTGGAAGTAGCCTGCAGAGTTGCCTGGCCATACCTCCGCCTAGCAGCTGACCAAGGAGGATGTCGATGCTTCCGGGGAGCTCCCCAGGTAAGTGCCGCCTGGAGCCCGCTTCACCCCATCTGGTCCCATTGCCACCTCCCACACTCAAACTCTGCTGGGGCTGGGGAGGTGCTGGGGTGTAGTGGCCCGAGACTGCCACAGCAGCGGCCGGCGTGCCTGATGCAGGGGCTGCCTGAGGTGCTCCTGAGACAGGCGTACTGGCTGCTGCAGCAGTCACGGAGGTCATGGAAAGTCATGGAATCCGTGACTTCTGTGATCTCCGTGACAAACTAGCTGCCTTAATTATGAGTAGTTCAGCCAGGGACTATGGGAGGGACAAACAGACAGAGACAGAAACAACTGAAAGCACTGTTTGAGGGAGTCATTTTTTGTGTGTGTCCAACCGAACAACATGTCTATCCAGATAATTCAATGAATAAAGGTTTTTACTCATAGGTAGTTGAGAGTTATGAGGCAAAGCTAAGCTTGGTACTGAATTATTTTAAACTTTTTCATTATGTTTATTTGAGCTATTGATACAGTATTCTAGTTTTCTCATTTTTCTTTGTTTTTAACCTTAACTCTCTCTATTTCCTAACCTTTGAGATTTTTTAATATCTAAATCTTTCTAATTATGCTCTTTTAAAGCAATAGATATTTATTTACAACCTAAACTATGTCTTATCAAAGGTTCTTTTGTCTGGGATATATTACAGTTCAGTGGAAATCAGTAGTTAACATAAAGTGATGAGACACAATGCTCTTCGCTACGGGCTATTGTCTTCCAGGCTTTCTTGCCTGCTTTTTTCCAATTTGGTTTCAATCACCTTCAGCCTCTAAAATAAGCTAATCTATATTATATTATTTGAATCCTAGAGTTAACTTTTTTTTCTCATTTAACTTGCTGAGCAATTTTGTAAGTTTATATTTCACAAAGGAGAATGCATGCTGTGGGATATATAGAGCTACCGGAATAAAAACAAGAAATCATTTTTGTTAGTGTCCGAATGATTCATTACAGTTTTGTAAAGGCTGAAGCCATATACATTATTAGATCTCTTTGGTCTGTAAATAATGCAAGTTAAAAATGGACATCGTACAGCGAAAAAAAGGTTTGTTTATTTTAGGGAATGTTTCAAATAATGCAGGCTCCAAATCTAACAGGATCTAAATCTAAAGCTGTCAGTTTTCTTTAATCAAAGGTGCTTAGTGCAGTCTCCATGAGCTGAAATGTGTGATTAACATTTCATCAAAATCTGTATAATGTCATTTCTGTGCTTTCATTTGCCCCTTAGAAGCCTTCATCTTTCTCTAATTGTATAATTTTATCAAACTTTCCACCACCATTAAATGCCTAAAAGCTATTTGGCTTGGTCACTCTTCTGCAGATTGTTCCCTCCATGGCTACTAAACCTTCCCTTTTTGATTTAAACAATGTATTGAACTTTTCTCATTTGACACCTGGACAGAGAAGGTGACTGTTGGTCTCCTTGGCTTTCCCTTCCCAACTAGTAGCATTTCCAGTCTTTTGCACTCTCATGTACTACATCTTGGGCTATTATTTAAGAAGTAAAACTGTTAGCTGATTTTTGGTTGTGAAGTGCCTAGAGCTAGAGTATGTGGCTAATACAATAGAGATTATATAGGAAGGGGCCGCACAACTTCATTTTATGCTTAATGACTGAGATTTAATACCAGAATTTTAAGGCACATTTGTTTTCTTCTGAATAGACTGTCTGCAAGTGCACATATACCAAAGTTCTTTTAGATGATAATTAAAGGTAAGTAATGGCTGAGGTTGCAAATACATTCAGCTATATTCCCATAGATTTTTGACAGGTTGCAGTGAAAAATTTCTGTCATGATGAATGCATGGACAAGTTAAACTTTTTTTCCCCTAATGTTATGCCTACATAGGAAGAAGTATCTATTCTAACAAAGGCATGTTTATGCCTACCATGATTTTTTTTTCCCCTCGACATTCAATTTCCATGGTAAAGGAGAGATTCAGTAGTCTAGTGACTCTACTCAGAATTCTGTTCACTTGGAACTCTGGTAATTGGATTTGAAATTTTGGTGTTTGTTTTAAACTGTTCACTCCCAATCCGGTCAATGCTCATGCATATTGTTAGCTATAACCATGTGAGTCGCCATGCTTTGGTTGGTAAATGTGTAAGTGTTTGCAGATTGGACCTTCCACCACAGTTATTTTCGGACATTTATTTCTCTTGCATTCAGGCCAATTTGTGTTGAGACTTAAACTGCTAGAGAGCAGACGGTTCTTCAGCAGAAAAAAAATGTAAGTCTAGTCAGTTACAATATACTAAAAATAGAATGAACATTTCAGATGTTTTAGGTTGTCCAACTTGTTATGCAGTAATCAAACTTAGTCACTGACATGATTAAAACATGGTTCTCTTTCTAAAATTATTGTGTAAATAATTAATTGTCTTTACTGCTGGAGATGACAGATTATCTCTTACCTACACCAAAGTCATGAAGGATTCTGAATTAATGATGGCCAGGATTTCCATTGTAGAGTTTCCCCAGCTGGCATAATGATAAGGGTAGCTCTTCTTTCCTACTCTGGAGATGCAGATTTTAATTCTCAGTAGCAATTAATACAGATCAACCATAACCACACCAGGTAGAGGATCAGTGAAAAAGGGATGGCTCATAGTTTTCCTTGTGGTAATCACACACACAAACACACAACAAAAAAGATATGAATCTTAATAAAGATTTATGTTTGTGGTAGATCAGAGATGCTTCTTGACAAAGATTCACAAATGAGAGAACAGAAAACATTTGGCATTGTTGTTGAGTAGTTACCAGTAGGCAAATTGTTGACTTGAGATAAAACAAACTGCTGTCATGGTCAGAAACAGTAAGGTAACTAATATAAAGCTGAATTTGACATTTACATCATCTGGCAGGCTCTGAATGATTTATCGGTGTGTTGGACTGCCCCACCCAGGAAAAGAATGGTCCATGCATAATTCACTGTAGAAAGATGACTCAGGCTATGTAACAGGGTATTCGGCCCCTTAAATGAAATTGGGCTCAGCTCTTCTTTTCCAGTCCAGGCGTACCATAGTGTGATGTAATGAGGAGGGTGGGGCTGCCCCTGAGAGTTATGAGTTCAGAATCTTGAGCGGGGAATTCAGAACCAGAGTCCTAAGAGAGAGAGCTTAGAGGGAGAGTTTTAGAAACAAGAGTTAAGAAAAGAGAGTCCAGATTTCTGAGAGCTCAGAGGAAGAGCAGAGTTGGGTCAGGCACTTCAAGGAGGAGATACCCCGAAGGAGGGAGCAGTTAGTTCCCAGATTGAGCAGTGGTGCCAAATCAGGTTGGAGAAAGCAGAGAAACAATGATGGGATCACCTATAAACTTCCCTCGGCCAGAAAGGGCTGAAGGCTAAGAGCAACAGAGGGAGATAGCCCTCTGGCTCTGCTGGCTCTCTGAGTTAGAAAGTTGATGCAGGAGAACATAGAGGGCTGCACGCTGGTGAATGATGGAGTGAGCCCAAGGATGTCTCCAGGCAAGATCTGAAATCCTATGTGGGCAGGAAACAGGTGTAGTGAGAAATACTGGAGCTGAACTTGGGAGGTGAGGTGAGGAGGGGGTGTGGTGAGAGATACCAGAGCCATAGTTGGTGTTGGACAGAAGTACTGTTTGGGCTATGCTGGGGTTATTCTGATTTATGGTAGTGGAACTGTTGGTAACAGTCTTTAAAAAAAGGACGGGTAGAATTAGTGGGGGAAGCAAAAGTGGATGGGAATCTGGGAGGCAGTGACCATGAGTTGGTTGAGTTCAGGATCCTGACGCAGGGAAGAAAGGTAAGCAGCAGGATACGGACCCTGGACTTCAGGAAAGCAGACTTTGACTCCCTCAGGGAACAGATGGCCAGGATCCCCTGGGGGACTAACATGAAAGGGAAGGGAGTCCAGGAGAGCTGGCTGTATTTCAAGGAATCCCTGTTGAGGTTACAGGGACAAACCATCCCGATGAGTCGAAAGAATAGTAAATATGGCAGGCGACCAGCTTGGCTTAATGGTGAAATCCTAGCGGATCTTAAACATAAAAAAGAAGCTTACAAGAAGTGGAAGGTTGGACATATGACCAGGGAAGAGTATAAAAATATTGCTCGGGCATGTAGGAAAGATATCAGGAGGGCCAAATCGCACCTGGAGCTGCAGCTAGCAAGAGATGTCAAGAGTAACAAGAAGGGTTTCTTCAGGTATGTTGGCAACAAGAAGAAAGCCAAGGAAAGTGTGGGCCCCTTACTGAATGAGGGAGGCAAGCTAGTGACAGAGGATGTGGAAAAAGCTAATGTACTCAATGCTTTTTTTGCCTCTGTTTTCACTAACAAGGTCAGCTCCCAGACTGCTGTGCTGGGCATCACAAAATGGGGAAGAGATGGCCAGCCCTCTGTAGAGATAGAGGTGGTTAGGGACTATTTAGAAAAGCTGGACGTGCACAAGTCCATGGGGCCGGACGAATTGCATCCGAGAGTGCTGAGGGAATTGGCGGCTGTGATTGCAGAGCCCTTGGCCATTATCTTTGAAAACTCGTGGCGAACGGGGGAAGTCCCGGATGACTGGAAAAAGGCTAATGTAGTGCCCATCTTTAAAAAAGGGAAGAAGGAGGATCCTGGGAACTACAGGCCGGTCAGCCTCACCTCAGTCCCTGGAAAAATCATGGAGCAGGTCCTCAAAGAATCAATCCTGAAGCACTTAGAGGAGAGGAAAGTGATCAGGAACAGTCAGCATGGATTCACCAAGGGAAGGTCATGCCTGACTAATCTAATCGCCTTTTATGATGAGATTACTGGTTCTGTGGATGAAGGGAAAGCAGTGGATGTATTGTTTCTTGACTTTAGCAAAGCTTTTGACACAGTCTCCCACAGCATTCTTGTCAGCAAGTTAAGGAAGTATGGGCTGGATGAATGCACTATAAGGTGGGTAGAAAGCTGGCTAGATTGTCGGGCTCAACGGGTAGTGATCAATGGCTCCATGTCTAGTTGGCAGCCGGTGTCAAGTGGAGTGCCCCAGGGGTCGGTCCTGGGGCCCGTTTTGTTCAATATCTTCATAAATGATCTGGAGGATGGTGTGGATTGCACTCTCAGCAAATTTGCGGATGATACTAAACTGGGAGGAGTGGTAGATACGCTGGAGGGGAGGGATAGGATACAGAAGGACCTAGACAAATTGGAAGATTGGGCCAAAAGAAATCTAATGAGGTTCAATAAGGATAAGTGCAGGGTCCTGCACTTAGGATGGAAGAATCCAATGCACCGCTACAGACTAGGGACCGAATGGCTCGGCAGCAGTTCTGCGGAAAAGGACCTAGGGGTGACAGTGGACGAGAAGCTGGATATGAGTCAGCAGTGTGCCCTTGTTGCCAAGAAGGCCAATGGCATTTTGGGATGTATAAGTAGGGGCATAGCGAGCAGATCGAGGGACGTGATCGTTCCCCTCTATTCGACACTGGTGAGGCCTCATCTGGAGTACTGTGTCCAGTTTTGGGCCCCACACTACAAGAAGGATGTGGATAAATTGGAAAGAGTACAGCGAAGGGCAACAAAAATGATTAGGGGTCTAGAGCACATGACTTATGAGGAGAGGCTGAGGGAGCTGGGATTGTTTAGTCTGCAGAAGAGAAGAAAGAGGGGGGATTTGATAGCTGCTTTCAACTACCTGAAAGGGGGTTTCAAAGAGGATGGCTCTAGACTGTTCTCAATGGTAGCAGATGACAGAACGAGGAGTAATGGTCTCAAGTTGCAATGGGGGAGGTTTAGATTGGATATTAGGAAAAACTTTTTCACTAAGAGGGTGGTGAAACACTGGAATGCGTTACCTAGGGAGGTGGTAGAATCTCCTTCCTTAGAGGTTTTTAAGGTCAGGCTTGACAAAGCCCTGGCTAGGATGATTTAACTGGGACTTGGTCCTGCTTTGAGCAGGGGGTTGGACTAGATGACCTTCTGGGGTCCCTTCCAACCCTGATATTCTATGATTCTATGATTCTATGACTATTTATATACTTAGAAGAATGAAGAAGGGAATTGAGGCAAAGATTGCCCTGCAGCCATGAAGGGGATCCTGAGAGGAGGCAATGCATTCACAGGCTGAGTATCCACTGTTTATATATTATATAAGATATACTATATCAGTGGTTTTCAAACTGGGCAAGTTCATTTTAATAGGGTTGCCAATGCCCGTGTTAAACTGGCTGGAGCCTAGGGTAGAAAGCTGAAGCCCGAGCCCAGCTGCGTGGGGCTGGGGTTGAAGCCAAGGCCCAAGTTTTTAAGTGATGTGAAACTTGGGGTACACAAGACAAATCAGACTCCTGAAAGGGGTACTGTAGTAGTCTGGAAAGGTTGAGAGCCACTGAGTAATGCATACATGTGACAGTCTTTCAAGCTTAAACTGAACTTTTAAACCTCCTTTTGCTTAACTTCCCGGGAGGGGTTTTAGTCAGTGTACACTTTTTAAAAGTAATTAAAATGAGCTAGCTCAAACACATAGATTTCTTTTTCATGCATAATACCAACCATAAATCTCAATTTCCAGTTCAGATTGATCTCTTTTGCAAAGTAGATTGGAATTCATCAAAGCCTGGGGGAGGAGATTGTGTTTCTGAGGGGGGATTTTTTGGAGTGTGGCGAGATATCCAGTTTCAGAGTTTGGGTTTGAACCCATCTCTGCTTTATAGCACAATTGAAAACAGAAGTAGTTCATGCTGGTTGTACGAATCAGGAGGCTCAGAAGATTTATACGAATTGCCATACCTCATCAGACCAGCTAGTCTAGAGTCCTGTCTCAAACAGTGGTCGGTAACGAATGCTTCAGAGCTGAAGGCTATCCTTTCCTCATTCTGTCTCTGTATTCCTACTATATCTGCTTTAACTTTTTTGAGCTAGGGTGACCAGAACTAAACATAGTATTCCAGGGGAAGGTTAATGTTGACTTATGGCATAACATTTACAGTTTTACTTTCTCTCCATCTTTTAATGTGTCCTAACATTTTGTTTGTTCTTCTATTCAGCACATGTCAAGAAGTTTTAATTAAGCAAGGTCTTTATCCTCAATATATATAATTAATGTAGAACCCAATAATGTGCATTATCTTTCATTTTGAGAGAGAAGGTGGGTGAGGCAATATCTTTTATTGGGCCAACTTCTGTTGGTGACAGAGACAAGCTTTCAGTTACATTTGCATTTGTCAACAGTAATCTGTACCTATTAGTAGCTTTGTTCTCCTCCAAAATGTAATACTTTGCTAATCTATAAAAATAGATCCATTGCCATAAACAAATAATCTTGCAACATGAGACATTAAATGCTCTGATTTTTCTTTTCTTAGATTAAACTAGAGTAAGAATAAAAAATAGCTGTGAATCAATGCGAGAGTTTGTTGTTTTTTAAAACACACACATACACACCCACACACACCCCTTATAAATACTGAACTGCATTCTATTTTTGATAACCCTGATGTAAATCCAAAATAATTCCATGGATACTGTGAGTTAATATGATGTGAAAATGCAGTGGACCAGATTCTGGGCTCATACTCATAAAAACCTGTACTAACTAGATTGAAGACAATGGAGTGACATAAGTGTAAATCTAGTAAGTGAGCAAATGAGAACAGTCCTGAGCTGAGTCCTCTCTGTTCAAAAACCTTGCTATGATAGGTTGGATGTACCATTGTGGCTGAAACAAAATTAGTCATATTAGCCTGATTCTTTCAAAGGACGCTGTTTTATTTAGTTTTACACTGTGCTCTTGTCAAATTAAAAAGCACAAATTAAATTAGTACTTTAAACTTTTTAAAAGAGGGTACAACATTAAGTGATTTTCCCTTATTTGATATGTGTAATTTTATTTATATGTGGGTAAGGCTTTCTATTCTGGTGAAAGAAAGAAAAATATTTTAAATGGGCAGCAATCAAGAAAATGGACATGGTGGTTTCAGATATATAATGGATAGGAGAAGAACTGAATAATTTTTGTTTAATCTTGAAATCTTAAAGATTTCTGGAAATGGTATTTTTAGTTATTTTGCAGTAAAAACAAGGAAGTATATATGTTTTTATGTTGCTCAATAGCTGCAAGAATATCTCTGTGTGTGAATGCATGTATTAGGATCATAAGCCTTGAAAGTTGCTTTCTGATATCAATTAAGAAGATAAGAGGGAAACTAATTTATTTGGAGCCTGATCCTCAAGGTGCTGAGTTCTTTAATTGCTGTTAAATGTAGGTAGTGCCTTGCAAGAATGGGCCCTGAAGTCCTTATTTTGTAGTAAAGATCAGAACTTACAGCACCAGTAAATAGTAAATAATAAACTTACAGCACCTTAACAATGACAGAATAAACATGTTCTGTGAATGGTCTGAAACCAGACTGATTTTGTTTACTAGACTATTCTGTACCAAGTACAGACACTGTTATCTTCTATATAGATTCTTATACTATCTTTATCACCATAGCATGTAAGCATCTTCCAATAATGCACTAAGTGATGAGGTAGAAAACATTTTCTTGCATCTATCACTATGTGGTAGCTCAGCATCAACAAGGAATCCAGGAGGACTCCTAAACTATGGATTGAACTGATCAGTTGTGGATGTGTACCTTCAACAAAACAAGAGTGCACTTTAGCTGCAAACTCTGTATAGGCTCTGTCTTCTACCAGCATAGGCTCTTCCACCAGCATAGGCTGTCTTCCATTGGTTCAGCTTTAACCACCTTCTTGTTCATCCATGAGTTGATCTCATTCAAACACTGGTCCATCTTGGTGGTAGTGACATAGTTGTATGAGGCTAGGCAGAGCTATGTGTCATCTGCATATTGCTGACACTGAGTTCATGTTACCCTGAATAGGACTGGAGAGAGAATTGATCTTGGTGGGATTCCAAAAGTGAGTGGTCTAATGGTGGAGGTGCAGTTTCTCATCATTGCTGTTTATGTACATCCCTCTAGGAACGACTTAAACCATGTTAGTGCATTCCCCTGGATTCCTGCCACCACTCTCATGTGAAACAGCAGTATCTCATGGCTGATAGTATCAAATGCTGCAGAGAGGTCCAGAATGATGAGAATAGAACAGCAGGAGATGATCCATTAGTAGCTATTCGAGCTGTTTCTGTCGCATGCTCTGAATCCAGATTGTGCTGGTTCTAGGATAGTAGCTTTAATTAAACCAGTTTGTAATTGGGGTTTGCCTACCTTCCCTATGAACTTGCTCAGGAACAGAAGATTTGATTCTAGAAAGTAGTTTTCTGTAACCCATGTATCCAGGATGGGTTTCTTCAGTGTTGGTTGAACTACTGAGTTTTTTGAAAGAGGAAGGGAAAATTGATTCGTTGATTGAGGCAGTGGATATTTCGGTCATGAGTGGCATCAGTTGCTTATGACTCTTTCACCAACCAGGAAAGACATGGGTCAAATTCACAGCTCTTGGGTTGTGATTCCTTTAGGGTGTCCAATGCTTCTTGAAGAGTGAATGTATTATATTCTAGGAATGCAGGAGGGCTGTTGTTAATTGGTGTACACGGAGCAGATCAATGCTGTTTGAGAAGACTTCCCAAAAGTGACTGATCTTTTCATTGAAGTAGGATGATAGTTCTTTGCAGCACTTGGTGCTGGGTTTGTTGGCAGCGACTGATAATGGGTAACGCATACAGATAAAATTGGTGGAGATAGCTGTTCATATTCGATACTCAAGTGGATGTGTACAATAAATAGTCTTGCAATTTACTAATTTAAAAGAACCAAAATCAGAATTGAAGGCTAAGATCATATTTCAGCAGAATATTTAGATACCTGGTGTCTGGAAAGTCCAAAATTGTTTAGTTTCTGGCAGTTTTTTTTTCATTTTTTCTGAAGAATTAACAAATTAATTTCCTTGAGTTGTGAGAGAATATGGGCCAAATTTAGGCAGGCATGGCTAAGTATAGAATTGAGAGGGCACAAATACCTCAGCCCCTCTCTCCCCTTGACTTAGGGCACTGCAAGTCACTATCCTATTAAGGAAAACCAGGTGGTGGTGATAGTACTACTGCTGGTACTCTGCTTCCCAAAGGAGCCGGTTTGTAGTGGAAGCAGAAGTGGGACTTTGGCTCTTCCACCACCCAGAGGACCTCATTGTAGCCCTTCCAACATGACTTGTGGAATAAAAGTTTGGGTGCGTCAGATTGCCACTGGAACTAGACAACTATTTAGTCTTAACATCCACAATATAGTCCTGCATTTGCGAGGACATTTCACTTTATGATAAATTAGTGGGGAGGAAATTAAAGAAAAACATGTAGAATCTTCAACTATGCATTTTGTATATGGTGACCATCGTGTTACAGACAGACAAAAGGAGAAATGCCATTGAGTTGAGCATTAAGCCTCACTTTGCTCAGCCAGCTAAAGTCCTCACCAAGTCTATTCATTAGAAGGTCACAAGCCACTTTATGTAAAAGAAGAGATGCCAATCTCAGGGCCAGGTCTAATTCCTTTTTGGGTAATTTAATTTTGTCTCCCATCTTCTGGGTTTTCTGTACGATTGCAAATAGCAGTCATATTCCACTCCAGAAGAAACTGTAAGTAGAGAGGTAAGTGATCCCTATGTATCAGAGGGATAAATACAGGAGAGGGAGAGGAATTATTTAAGCTCAGCACCAATGTGGACACAAGAACAAATGGGTATAAACTGGCCACCAGGAAGTTTAGACTTGAAATTAGATGAAGGTTTCTAACCATCAGAGGAGTGAAGTTTTGGAATAGCCTTCCAAGGGAAGCAGTGGGGGCAAAAGATCTATCTGGTTTTAAGATTCTACTCGATAAGTTTATGGAGGAGATGGTATGATGGGATAATGGGATTTTGGTAAGTAATTGATCTTTAAATATTCAGGGTAAATAGGACTAATCCCCTGAGATGGGATATTAGATGGATGGGATCTGAGTTACCCAGGAAAGAATTTTCTGTAGTATCTGGCTGGTGAATCTTGCCCTTATGCTCAGGGTTTAGCTGATTGCCATATTTGGGGTCGGGAAGGAATTTTCCTCCAGGGCAGATTGGAGAGACCCTGGAGGTTTTTCGCCTTCCTCTGTAGCATGGGGCATGGTTGACTTGAGGGAGGCTCTCTGCTCCTTGAAGTCTTTAAACCATGATTTAAGGACTTCAATAGCTCAGACATAGGTGAGGTTTTTCATAGGAGTGGGTGGGTGAGATTTTGTGGCCTGCGCTGTGCAGGAGGTCGGACTAGATCATCAGAATGGTCCCTTCTGACCTTAGTATCTATGAATCTATGTAACTATTTAGAGATCTGCAATACTGGCCTCCTGGCAGGATCAGTACAAAGAGGGCATCTTCAATGTTTCAAAATGGTAGAGACAGATGGGAGAACCCTGACTTGTGGAGAAACTAATGATCACCATCTGAGGTTCTTAAAATGGAATCTCAAAAAGCCTCCTACATTATACAATACCTCTTTCTTTTGTACTTCATAAAATGCACTTCTGAAAAGTGAAGTACAGGAAATACAATAGTAGTTAACTTCTCTGTATCTAATGGGTAAGAAGGTATATTAATGCCTTTCCTTAAGAAGGATTCCCAAGCACTTTACAAATGAGATATGGTATGCTGATTCACTTCACCCTTCTATGAAATATAACCTCCTCTAGAAGGAAAAATAGCAGCTCTTAACAATGTGTAAAAATACTTCCCAACCGTTTAAATTGAGAAGTGAGATTATTCAACAGAACCTGTAAGTGAATTTAGGTATGAAACATGTAATTATTCAGCCCACACCAGAATTGCAGGTGATGGTGTTCTTTGGATACCGGTAACAACACAGACCACTGCATACAACACTGATGTAAAAAATACAAGAGAGTGAAAAAAACTATAATTCTTACGTACAAAGAAGAGGAAGGAATGAAGAGAGGAGCTGAAGAAATAGCAACTGTATTAAATCTAGTCCTCCCTGCTACCAGTGCAAAGTGTAATCCCCATATAAAGAATTTATTAAATATTAAAGTGTAACATATTCTTGAAAAACTGAATTACATTAGTAGAAACTAATTTCTCAGCTATAGGAGAGAGTGCAAACATCGAGCCTGCAGTGCTAATATAAGCAAAATTTCCCTTTTTTAAAAAAATGCCATAGACTATCCTGTTAAAATATTTCCCTGGGGGTAAAGGGGGGAGTGTACAGGTATGCCAGTTCACTCAACTTCTTTGATGTTTATCAGATTTTACAAGACAGATACGGGACTTTTGAAAAAATGACCGTTTATCCACCCAGATTTTAATACGTTAGAGTGATTTTTGTTTCCCCATTGGTCTCAGTTGTCCTCGCATTCCTTTTCAACGTGACTGATATAATACAAGCTGCTTTTATATAGTATTTAGAAATAGTCACAGCTAAATTTCAGCTGATGTGTCATGTAAACTCAGATGCCAGATTGTCAGAGCACTAAAGTTTAATTGATAATAAAAATTATACCATGTTACGTTTATCTTGCATCTTTCATAGAAGGATCCCCAACCTCCGAAAAATGTGGCTCAGTGGCATATGGCATCTCTATTTGTGATGGCAGTCCTATGAAAATGGACACATTTAGCAAATCAGTTGGTTTATTACTGTGCTACCATCTGAAATAGGTAGATCAATTTATTGATTATAAATTACTGTTAATTTTTTTTCTAGAATAACTCTTAAGCCTCTTCCGATGTAGCGTCAATAAAGAATTGTCCATGGCATGATATTTTAAACTTGTTTCAGCTAAATTAAAGATAAAAATTGAAGACTAGTTTTCAGGGCCATTATGTAGATTTGTAGCATACCTTAGAGAGGTTTGGATCTTTGGGTAAACCAATAACTAGTTTACAGTCATCTGATAAATGTAGTTCATCTGTGGCAGTTTATATACAATATCTTTATTTTGTTCTACTGCTACAGATTAGCATGATTGTCTGAAAAGTGCTTATAAAAATGCAGTGCCCATTGGATAAGTAAATTGCATTGCTGGGCATTATATTGTCATTGATACAGTCAAGAAACAGAATTTGGAAAATGGAGATAAATGATATGTATTTGTTGTATTTATTGGTTATTCATAAGTGGTAAATCTATTCAGACCCCACAGTTTCAGTAGCCCAGATGACTAATTATATAACATAAATGAAAACTGCTATAGTGGTCTGCATTTTCTAGTAAAGAAATGACTAGACAGTTTGAACTGGTTATACAGTGAGAATGAGATACACTATAGACACACAAATATGCCTATGGAGGTAGATGTATACTGTTGATTTAAATACTAGCGAGCAATGGTAGTGGGCCAAATTCTTTAATGGCCTAATTCTGTTGAAGTCAGTGGAACTATTGCAGCAGGGAATTTGGCTTTCTATTTTGCCTGAAACTCAAATGAAGTAGCCCCATGAAGAGATAGATACCTGATTATCGCATCAGTTTCAAGTATTGAATTCACATCCACAAACATCAAAGGTCTGCTTGTTCTATACATTTCATTTGCTGCAATCATATGCGTAGATGCCAGAAAAAAATCTGTTATGTACTTTTATTTCAAAAGTAGAAAAGGGAATAAGTGGTAAAGAGGAAAAAAAATTCTATCTGGTAATATTTTTAAAATGGTAGTTCCTTCCCACCAGATGAAAAAGTAGCTCAGGATATATGTGGTGATCCTAATGAACCAACACATTTTCAAGAGACATCATATACAATCACTATTTCAATATTGCATCATCAACTTGCCAGGTCCTCCACTCCATGGTGATAGAGAGCAATATTGCTGGAGATGAAGTCTTTAGGAGGATTTGAAAATTGACTCTCCTAGCCACCTGTTCTCATTAATGATCCCATGTACTTTCTGAAAGTGTGGGAATGTTAATCCCAGTTTCGTGGCCTAATTCCAAATCACCTAATTACCTTCTGACTGTCTTTATTTCCCCTTCGGTTTTGACAGGATGCTTGTCCTAAAACTGATTCATTGTGTTACTATAAGTATGTGTGCTTTAAGAGCTTCTGTGTTTCAGGAGGTGGTGGCATTCCAGTAGCAGTTCAAACAGTCACCCAAGGTATGTCTACATTATAATTAGCATCTGCCGCTGGCCCATGTCAGCTGACTTGGGCTCATGCGACTTGGTTTGCGGGGATGTAAAATACAATGTAGACGTTTGGGTTAGAGCCCGGGATCTGGGACCGTCCCCCCTTGTGGGGTCCCAGAGCCTGGACTCCTGCAGGAGCCCTAACATCTACACTGCAGTTTTGCAGCCTCAACCTGAATTAGCTGATGTGGGCTAGCCATGGGTGTTTGTAGACATACCCTCAGTGTAGTTGCCATATCAGTTTAAGTTTATAAAGTGCTTTAGGATGAAAGATGCTATATCAATATGAGATATCGTATATACTTGATCATAAGCTTGTTCGTTTATAAGCCCCTCCCCCCCCGCAAGATGGATATGTAAAAATGGCAAATTTTTATGACCCATTCATAAGCTTACCCTATAATTCAGGTGTCAGCAAACTCTGGCTCCCAGCCCATCAGGGTAAGCTGCTGGTGGGCCGAGACAGTTTGTTTACCTCGAGTGTCCGGAGGCATGGAGGTAAACCTAAGTAAACAAAATCTCCTGGCCTGCCAGCAGCTTACCCTGACAGGCCGGGGCAGCAACTGGTGGGAAAATTTTGGGGTGGGGAGAAGCTGGGGGTCAGGGCAGTAACCCCTGTGACCACCCCTCACATGACCCCACCCCTAACCCAGGACCTCCCCACGTGATCCCTAGCCCGGGACCCCTCCACTCTCCCCATCCTATCCCTTCCAACCTTACCTGAGGCGAGCCAGGGGAGGATGTCTTTGGCCTGGCTGGAGCTGCTCCAGCAGGCTGGGTGGCTCAGTGGCAGCCTGCCAGCCCTGGAGCTGCAGCTGCTTCAGAGGATGTGGGGAGAGCAGCGTGACCAGAAGAGGAGAGACTCTGGCCCTGCCTCTTCCCTTCTGGCTCTGCTGGCTGTGCTGTCTCTCCTTGCCCCCTCTGTTGGGGAAGGTGGGGACTGTGTCCCACCTCTCCCCCTCTCTATATCTGTTCATAAGCTGATCCCCTTCTCTGATGCTTCCCTTTTTTACTAAAAAAAATTCAGCTTATGAATGAGTATATACGGTAATTAACATTAAAATTAAGTAAATGAAAATTGACATTACTGTCTGTGCCTCCTTTTTATTATGATTGAACTTTAGCCAATGTTCAGTATTGCAGTTAAACGAGAGATTAATGGGGTTCCCACAGTTAAGCAGGTTGGGAAACTGTCTATGAATCCTTCTTTGGTGGGTTGTAGCTATGATGTTTGAAACACAGTTCCATGCTACCTCTCTTTGATATCGTCTTTTCATAAAGGAATTTTTAAAAAATCCCTACAGCTCTCCTTGTTACACTGACACCCAAATACATTTCTTATCAGTTGAGAATGCACAGTTTGATTCTCTTTCAATTGTTACTAATACAGCCTAAAAGGAAGATGAATCTGGTTAAGCAATATTCTTTTGTTATTTTCTGATGTTTGAATCCCTATCTCATTGTGCAATCCTTGTACAATCCTTTCTCTTTGAAGGTTTTGCTTTGCTTTATAGATATATACTGTATAGATATATAGGCTTAGTAGTGTTAGGCCTTTACTCTGTCATTCTTACTAGGTAGGATATGAGAATAAAAAATGTACTTGGGAAGGTGATTTGGTATGTTTTGCTGTTTTAGGTGAGCTTTATTTGAGCATTTTAGCTACATGAGAACAATTAACATATTGACTACTGACAGTATAATCTACAGGGAGGCAGCTGCCTTCTTCTTAGAGTACAATACAGAGATGAGCATCAGGAGATGCAGGGTATTTTCCTCATTATTGCTGTTGGTTTGCGCTGTGACCTTGAGTAAATCATGTAATCTTTGTGTCTCGGTTTCTCTATTAGTGAAATGGAGATAATGATTTCTCCCACCCCCACCCCCTTTGTAAAGCATTTTGGGATCTGTGGAGAAAAAGTGTAATTTAAGTACAAAGTGTTGTTATTAGAGGGTTGCCTCTTCATTGCCATACACCCATTGAGAGAGCAGCATATTAAGTGGCTCCTTGTGATATATGTAGGCAGCATCAAGGAATGTCCAAGAGATTGCTCTGCTTGCAGCACCAAATGGTCATGTTCTGGACCTGGTTTTCTTCTCACTTACACCAGTAACCTGATTCTCTGATTTTCACCAAAATCAATAGGAGTCTGTCCACTGATGCCTAAAACATTCCCTTACGTTTTGAGATTGATTGGCTCAGTGTCCAAAAGTTATCATGTTGTAGCTGACAAATAGAGAAATGCTATCAAGTTGAAAGTTGCAATAGTAGTCTAAGCTAAAATTGCTTATTTGATTTGACTGGCTCTAGCATTTCCAATGCCGATCAGAAATGTCAGAATATAAATAAATCACTTCAAAGGGCCATAATATTGAAAGATGTAAAATATTTTGATGCTGTAGTGCTGTTTCATGGGCATACTGTATCTACAGTGTCTATTGGGAGAGTCATTCTGAGCACTACATTAATTCCTAGTACTGCATGTCTAGTTTATAAAAATGTTATTCCATCGGAGGTTGGAATTTACTTGTGAAATGAGCAGGAGGTTTGACCTCCAAACTCGTATGTGTCCAGCTATCCACAGCAATCCCACATTGACCAGGATCATCTGAGCAGACACCAAGGACTTCCTTAAAGTGCTTTAGGCTGCCCCATGGCATCTCAAAGGGGTGGGGGTGGGGGGTGGATATTGCATAGGACCCCATGTTGGCAGCTGCACCAATCTCCCGATCTCTATTTGCCATCCTCAACTGATGTTGCTTGCAGTCTGGATAGACTGAATTATACTTCTCCTTTCAATGTAGATGTTATCTTAAAGTGTCCTGTAAAAGCACGCAGGTTGGATATATCTGAAATGTGTATAGGTCACAAATTCTGCCATGTGAAATTTGGAAACAAGAAAACTAAGCAAAATGAAAAATACTGATGTATTGTACATTTTACACAATCTAAATTTCTGTCACCTTCATCACCTTTGAGATTTTATATGTGTGTATATAATGTGTGTGTCTGTATACAGTCATGTTTTAGATATTCCATATAACACTATTGCCACCTGTTGGTGGAAATGAATATTGCCAATAATTAATGGGAAAATAAAAGTACTGCAGAAAAAACTAATGCCTCCTACTGGTAAGGCTATTATAGCAAATGATTATGCATATTTATTAATTGTGTTTTTTAATAGCTTTTAGAGGCACCAAACAGTGATTTAGGATACCATTGTGCCAGGTGCTATACAGAATTCATGCAAAAAGACAATCCTTATGCCAAAGAGATTACTATCATGGACCACAATCTTGCAAAGACATAAGCAGATACATAACTTCACACATGTGAGAAGTCCCATTCATATAGTGGGGCTACTTACGTCAAACCTTAAGCGCATATTTAATTTGTGGAATCCATGCTTTTTTTGGTTATTTGCATGAAGCTATAACAAAGAAATAACTAATAATTATTAGTCTGTTGTTTAAGTAACATGAGTCACAATATTTATGAATATCTAACTATTGACTCTGTACTTAGGATAAAAGTGTTCAGATTTAAAATCCTACACCAAAAATGCACTGGAAAATGATATGGTAATGTAGAAAAATACTTCAGCTTAGAGGGATACAGAGCAGGTATTAAACTTGATGCTTTTAATAAAAAATGAGTATTATTTTGGGAATTAGAAGCTAGCTATTTTACATCTATATTCGATTGGGATTTTTTGTTTCCACAGTTTAGGAGAAAAGGAAGTTCCTGCCTATTTTTAATGTATAAGAAACCAGAGATATTGAGGGCTAGTGCGGACTAATCAGATGTTTTCCAATAGCTACTCACACACAAACTTGTAGTATATAATTTACCTGACCAAAGATTTATAGCTAGAGGGAGAGTATTTGACCAAAGCATTACTTGTATCTCCCGTAGGCTACACACATTTTGAGTGTGTCTATGTTCCATCTAATGGAGGTGTAAACTTCAGGATGTGAAATGAATTGCACAATTACTTCCATCTTTCAGGGAAAATTCAGTTGATTTTCCATAAGACTATTTTACCATAAATTAATTCCAGGGAGGCATCTCTAATGTGCAGGTGATCTGTTCTGGGAGTGTGCATTGGCCAGGTGAGGAGTGGGTGTGTTGTGCTGGGTGCACATCATCCCTTCGCCACTTGAGCCCAGCTGGGTTTCTGTGGAATCCTTCTTAGCTGGAGATCTCCCTTTAAGGAGAATTCCTGGCGCACTGCTGGCTAAGAGGCATCCCTGATAGCAAAGCATTAGTAGTTCTTGTCTTCTTTGAGTCTGCAGGGTTTAAGGGTGGATCCTGTGCCCTGTTCATTGGAACAGGGCAAAAACCTACCTCCATGGAAAAACAAAGGGTAATCTAGCAGAGACTTCCTCCCCCTCCTCCTCCTGAGATTTACTAGGGGAGGGGTGGGCTATCCGAGCAATTATATATAGTTCTTTCCATAGGAATACCTTTTGGAATAATATACTTTACAAGCTAGAGAGAGACCCAAACTGAAAAGTCCAAAGATCCATCAGCGATCTATGAGAACTGCAAGGTCTTACTTACCTTTCATTTGTCAAGACTTGATAAGAAACATCTATCTTGCTTGTTTAATCTGCTAATTGTATGTTTTCATCCAAGCTGAACTGACAAGTTGAAAGGCACCCGCTAATATTAGTCTATGAGGATATTGTCAGTAAGGCAATGTAAACTACCGCACACGTAATCTGTATGGTGAGCCATTTCTAATTAAATGGTATTTTGAAAAGTTGTTATACTATCATGTCTAATTTCTGGCAATATAAATGAGGGAGAGATGGTATATTCATGGCAAAGTGGTTTTCTTGGTTTTATAATTCAGTTAATAGATTGAAACTTTGTGGAAGAAGTTAGTATATGGGCACAACTTTAATTTAAAATGTAACTTTGATTGTGGGCTCCCTCCCTGTCCCCTTGCTCATCCACAGCAGTCCTACAGATTTTTGTGAGAGTTTGGGATTCTTTGAAATCTTTTTTAACTATAAAATATGCTTAACTTTAAAAGCTGAGACTGTGCAAGTATTTATCGTTCAGCTTTCTAGGGCCGGTAAAATACTGTAATGTAATAGTTACGAGTAAAATAAGGACTTGCATATGATCAATAAAACAAGATACACTGTTGTATGCAGTGTAATTGTAGCCGTGTCAGTCCCACGATATTAGAGACACAAGATGGGTGAGGTAATATCTTTAATTTGACCAACTTCTGTTGGTGAGAGAGACAAGCTTTTGAGCGTACGCAGACCTGAAGAAGAGCTGTATGGCTTGAAAGCTTCTCGCTCTCTCTCTCTCTCCAACAGAAGTTGGTCGAATAAATATTACCTCACCCACCTTATCTCTCTAAGGTACACTGTTAAACAAAACAAAAACAATCTAATATAAAGAGAACATGTAAAATAAATGTAGAGCTTTGTCTTAACACCAAAGAAACAATGTCATTTAGCGATAATGTTGCCACCTAGTCCTTTATTCTCTCTGTTTTGCATAAAGGCTAAATTCAAGTCCTAAGCATTTGTACCTTCATGACCATGTTAATACGTTAAAGCTGAAAAAGACACAATAATGTGAACTTGTATTGAGATTCACCATGGGTTTATGTACTGCCCCTCTCCCCATCTCAGTTATTCCTGCAGGGACATGAATAAATCTGTTATAAGGGTACCCATGGCAATCAAGGTATGCATGCACTAAAATGCATGTGCCACAACCCCAGAGCCTTGCTGCAGAAAATAAATATTGTATCCTATGGTGGTTCTACTGTTTGCCTATTCAGATGTGCATCTGTGCCTATCCTAAGGACTGAACTTGTCAGTGTATGTTGAAAATCAACAAGGGGTGAAATTTCAGTTATATGAGCTTTGATTTTAATGAGTGTCCGACTGTTTTATTCACACAACCACTTTACATATTTAAGAAAGAATGTGCTTGCTCACTCTCTTCTGAGACTTGCCATACCTAGCCAAGAGGAGAAGTGAGTTGAGAATGTCAAGGTAGCTTGGATCTGAACTTTGTTCCTTTAAGTTAATATTGGTATGTAAAAAGCTACTCTAAATGAAAATGACTTTAAGATATTACTGTGGCAATAGATATTTAAGTGTTAGCTGCAATCTCCTTGCTTCAAATGCTCATGGGGGTACACTGTTGGCATTAGAGAGGGATGTTTATTATGAGAGAGCAGATTAGCATCTCAGTTGTTCCAGCCTTAGGAAAGTAGCTCAAAGGTCCTTGTTAATTCTCCACAGATATTTGTTTCCTTTCCCAGGTTTAGTGTCTTGCAAAGGAATATTTAATAGAAGTGCTTTGTATTGTATTATCCACTTGTGGATTAAGCTTGCTGAGCTGCTGGAAAACCCTGCAGTAGTCCAGGGTTCACAAACTTAATCTGATTAGGTTGTTTCTGCCGATTTAACTTGGATTTATTTATTTATTTTAAATCTGAGAGACCTTACCTTCTTAGGAATCTGCACATCTCTGCTCAGATCAACCTAATCCTGCTAATAGAACCATGAAATTCAAAATCTTAAAATGACTTTTGAGTTTAATACCAAATGTGACTCAGTCAATAATACATTTTTCATCATTTTGGCATATGTAGAACTATATGCGGTAAATATGAGAAAATTGACAGTTGGGCCACAAAGCACAGGAATGCATTGCAATGGACCCTTCCTCACTAATGTACCTTTATCCTAATCTGTGGAGACTAGCTCCAGACACACAGCAGTGATTTTTATTCTACATATCTATTCATCAGTACTTGGGCTCTCTTGTCAGTCTGTACTGCTCTCAGCACCAGGACATCCGAATGCCCATTGAAACTGTCCAAAAAGATGCCAATTAGTAAAAGTGATTTTTGTATTGGGCATCTGTCCACTAGATACTGGACTGAGACCATCAGTGCATTTCACATAGACCAAATATACAGATATCGGATGGATTATAACTTTCTAATCACTGTCAACTTGGGTGATGTATGAACTGGTAACCTATGCTGAAAAACTATGTCTACTATTAACTATATCCTGAGCTGGTCACCCTTTTATATGGATCGAGGTGGGTTAGTATAGTGTATTAGATTCAAATTATGATGGGCTGGTGTACTGAATGTCTCATTTCTTAGAACAAAACATTTTAATGGCCACTGCCCAAATCCTTGTAGTTTCACTTTGAAGAACAAGTAGTTCAAGATCAGCAGAATGAAGTTTGATTGACAAAACCAGTGTATTTATCAATTTATTTAAAATCTTATAACATTCAATATACTTGATAACATTGCTTACTCTCGTAACTGAAGTGTAAGTATTTTTATAACCATAATATTTATGGCATAAGAATTCTGTTGTCTTTAGATTAGACTTATCATGGAGATAAATTTCTGACTGTTTTGGTCAAGTAAGTAATTTAGGAATGGTCTGCTACAACATTTGGATTCTATCCAAAGGATGGAGATAAATCCCTAAGCCTGCATTTGTTTTACATTTTAGTAAAAGAGAATTTTACATGTAAAATGTACGCTTGTCCTTTCCCTTTTTTTAAGGACCTGGTGGAGAGAGATTTTTCTTTCCAAACTCGTTTGAGATCCCTTGTTATCCAGACTGTGGTTGGATTGAAATAAGGTTTTGTATACTTTAAGGAGAAGCTTTTGATTCAGTTGGACCGCCAAACATTTGGAAAGGTGGAATAGAAGGAGATCTGCCAAGCTTCTGCTAAGCCAATAGCTTTAATGTTCATGCCATTGTCTAGTTAAAGGGGTTCTGTCCTGACTCATGATTCTGTTGTTTCAGCCTCTTGCTAGTAGTGCCTTTGGAAATTAAGTCATAGTCCTTGACACTGATTGTATTCCAGTAATTCCAATGTTAGATCAGAATAGTGCATTTTTCTCTTTTAAAACACATCATATTGTAATCTTAAAATTAGCATAGGGGACTGCTGGGGGCTTCTGCTATGTTCATTAATAAGGTAAGGTGAACTTCCACATTCCAACATTTTCACAGGTTCAGGTCAGATTTTTTTTCAATTATTAAAATGGTATTATTGAAGACAAGCACAATTTTTGTAGCTTACTTTAAATTTGTAATTTTAATGCCTTAATTTGTGCTGGACATGAATAATAAAGCCACCACTTATTAAACCTGAAGAGCAAGAGATGTTACTAATATAATTTACAATATGCTGTGGAATGGGATTCATCATTGTCTTGCCTTTCTATAGCATAAACTATATAAACATTTTCTTTAGGGAACTAGCAAAGATTTTCTGATTATATTTTATAAATACAATAATTGACTAGTTGCTAAAAAGTTCCTATTAGAAGAAATATGAATTAACTGAACTGTTTAAAAATGGTTTATCCTTTTGGAAACTGATTAGGTGAGTAGAGAACCTCATAGGAATTGGTCACTTTCAAGCACTACTTTTTCTCACTGGAATAATAATTACTGAGCATTAATAGACAAATTATATTTTTAAAACAAAGTGAACTCTTAAGAAACATAATGATTAAAAATCCTTTTATGCCTTTGATTCTACAGCATCTTAAATGCAAAAAAAATAATTTCTACTGGATTCATGATGTATCAGGACATCAGAGTCACCAAAATGGTAGAATTCATATCTTCCTGCCCCAAAAGTATAGTGAAGTAAAGGAGAATAGGTACTTTTGAAAAATTTACCCCAAGTCCCATTTTCAAAAGTGACTTAGGCTCATAAGTCCCATTGACTTTCAATGAGGTGGTATGTCTACACTGCAATTAAAAAACTGTGTCTGGCTCTTGCCAGCCAATGCTGGCTATGGGACTGTTTAAGTGTGGTATATATGTTTGGGCTTGGGCTGGAGCTCAGGTTCTGGGACATTGGTTTTTCCACCAAATGCATCCGATGAAGTGAGCTGTAGCTCACGAAAGCTTATGCTCTAATAAAATTGTTAGTCTCTAAGGTGCCACGGGTACTCCTTTTCTTTTTGCATCTACACTGCAATTAAACAGCCCTGCAAGCCTGAATCAGCTGGCATGGGCCAGCTGTGGATGTTTTCTTGCAGTATAGACATACTCTTAGGTTCCTAATTACCTAAGTCACTTTTGAAAATGGGACATAGGCTATTAAGTCACTTCTGCACTTTTGAAAATTTTACCCAATACCTTTCAGCAGTAAATGTAGTAGGGCTTCTGTATGATTAGAACTAGATGAAGCTGGTGTGTTTTTTGCACAGCATTTTGGATATGTTCCAGTTTAATTTCAGGTGACTTCCTGCAGATCCTGACCCCAATATTATTTTCCCCTGAAATTTGACTGAAGTGTTCTGTCCAATTCAAAACCATGCAAACATTCATATTTCAAACTTTGAATTTACAGTATCTGACTGTTCAGAAATGAAAAGGAGTACTTGTGGCACCTTAGAGACTAACAAATTTATTAGAGCATAAGCTTTCGTGAGCTACAGCTCACTTCATCGGATGCATTTGGTGGAAAAAGCAGAGGAGAGATTTATATACACACACACACAGAGAACATGAAACAATGGGTTTATCATACATACTGTAAGGAGAGTGATCACTTAAGATAAGCCATCACCAGCAGCAGGGGGGGGAAAGGAGGAAAACCTTTCATGGTGACAAGCAAGGTAGGCTAATTCCAGCAGTTAACAAGAATATCAGAGGAACAGTGGGGGGGGGAGGGAGAAATACCATGGGGAAATAAGAAAAGGAGTACTTATGGCACCTTAGAGACTAACAAATTTATTAGAGCATAAGCTTTCGTGAGCTACAGCTCACTTCATCGGATGCATTTGGTGGAAAAAACAGAGGAGAGATTTATATACACACACACAGAGAACATGAAACAATGGGTTTATCATACACACTGTAAGGAGAGTGATCACTTAAGATAAGCCATCACCAACAGCAGGGGGGGGGAAGGAGGAAAACCTTTCATGGTGACAAGCAGGTAGGCTAATTCCAGCAGTTAACAAGAATATCAGAGGAACAGTGGGGGGTGGGGTGGGAGGGAGAAATACCATGGGGAAATAGTTTTACTTTGTGTAATGACTCATCCATTCCCAGTCTCTATTCAAGCCTAAGTTAATTGTATCCAGTTTGCAAATTAATTCCAATTCAGCAGTCTCTCGTTGGAGTCTGTTTTTGAAGCTTTTTTGTTGAAGTATAGCCACTCTTAGGTCTGTGATCGAGTGACCAGAGAGATTGAAGTGTTCTCCAACTGGTTTTTGAATGTTATAATTCTTGACGTCTGATTTGTGTCCATTCATTCTTTTACGTAGAGACTGTCCAGTTTGGCCAATGTACATGGCAGAGGGGCATTGCTGGCACATGATGGCATATATCACATTGGTAGATGCGCAGGTGAACGAGCCTCTGATAGTGTGGCTGATGTGATTAGGCCCTATGATGGTATCCCCTGAATAGATATGTGGACAGAGTTGGCAACGGGCTTTGTTGCAAGGATAGGTTCCTGGGTTAGTGGTTCTGTTGTGTGGTGTGTGGCTTACAGACAGCCCCCCAATCTGAAGCAAATACTCACCAGCAACCGCACACCACACAACAGAACCACTAACCCAGGAACCTATCCTTGCAACAAAGCCCGTTGCCAACTCTGTCCACATATCTATTCAGGGGATACCATCATAGGGCCTAATCACATCAGCCACACTATCAGAGGCTCGTTCACCTGCGCATCTACCAATGTGATATATGCCATCATGTGCCAGCAATGCCCCTCTGCCATGTACATTGGCCAAACTGGACAGTCTCTACGTAAAAGAATGAATGGACACAAATCAGATGTCAAGAATTATAACATTCAAAAACCAGTTGGAGAACACTTCAATCTCTCTGGTCACTCGATCACAGACCTAAGAGTGGCTATACTTCAACAAAAAAGCTTCAAAACAGACTCCAACGAGAGACTGCTGAATTGGAATTAATTTGCAAACTGGATACAATTAACTTAGGCTTGAATAGAGACTGGGAATGGATGAGTCATTACACAAAGTAAAACTATTTCCCCATGGTATTTCTCCCCCCCACCCCACCCCCCACTGTTCCTCTGATATTCTTGTTAACTGCTGGAATTAGCCTACCTTGCTTGTCACCATGAAAGGTTTTCCTCCTTTCCCCCCCCACTGCTGGTGATGGCTTATCTTAAGTGATCACTCTCCTTACAGTGTGTATGATAAACCCATTGTTTCATGTTCTCTGTGTGTGTGTATATAAATCTCTCCTCTGCTTTTTCCACCAAATGCATCCGATGAAGTGAGCTGTAGCTCACGAAAGCTTATGCTCTAATAAATTTGTTAGTCTCTAAGGTGCCACAAGTACTCCTTTTCTTTTTGCGAATACAGACTAACACGGCTGCTACTCTGAAACCTGTTCAGAAATGGGTTCCTTTTCACTGGAAAAGGAGTCTATTTTCCAAAAACAAATTTGCAAAAGTCATTCCCCTCCCCGCCACCCCCAAATAGGCATGTTTTCAAGTTTGTAATGAAATATGAGAGCACCTCAAAACTTTAGTACCTCCATCTTTGTCTCACAAATACTTTGCACATCTGTCATGTTACATGCTTAAGTATGACCATCATTGAAACACGTAGAATTCAATGGTACAGCAGCCAGGACATTACAAGATTTCACAGGACTCAGCCATAAAATCTTACTTATTGGAAAATTAGACAAAAGCTGGAAGGAAATCCTACATTAACCGCAACTGTTCTCTCCCTTAAACAATGAGACAGTTCTGTAGAACATAAAATAGTAAGTCAAGCAACTGAAACCACAAAATTCAGACACAGACCCAACAAATGATTACAGTAATAAATATTCTCTAGGATTGCTGCATTGACCTTGAAAATAGATAGAGACATAGCAGTGTCTGAATAACATGCTTTCCAGAAGGAGCTAAAGGCAAAATCATCATGTACTGTAGCTTTTCATTAATAAACAGCCCTAGTCCTTGCCTGCACTACAAACTTTGGTGAATGCAGATTATGTGGGCATACAGCCGCCAAAGTTTGTGCATCACTTGGGCATGTGCATACTTGGCTGCTTGTGTTGGTATTGCACATACTCACCAAGAGTGCGTGTTATGATGCAAAGTGAGGTTCACCTTGCGTAGATATCCAAGTGTGCCAAGCACAGTGCCTTTCAAGAAATTTTCACTATGTGTTGTGGGATAGAAATGATTTGCCCAGGGATCTCTGGGAACTAGAGGTCAAGTTCCCAGTGTGCAACCTTCTCCATCCCATAGTGCCATCCATAGCACATAATTTTGTTCCTTTTTAAAAAAAAATCCCACAAACCTGCATGGCACTTTTCGGTGTCCACTATCTCTGACAGAAGCATGGAGCCTGCAGAGCTCTGTGCTAGTGTTGTGAATGTTGTGAATATGGAATGCACGATTTCCCTGTATTTGCAGACCTATGAGAAGTACTGCAACAATGGGGGATGTGATGGACAGTTTGCAAAGGGAAATAGTGAAATATCAGGGTCATTGCTGGCATTCATGGAGCAGCTGCAGACAGTGCTCTTCTAGGCCAAGAAATGAGCACTGACTGGTGGGACTGCATGACAGTGTAAGTTTGGGATGATGAGTAGTGGTTGCATAAGTTTTGGATGTGAAAGGTCATATTCTTGTATGTGTGCTGAGCTCACCCCAACCCTACACTGCAGGGACATCAGAATGAGAGCTGCACTGACAGTGGAGAAGCGAGTGGTAATAGCACCCTGGAAGCTTGCAAAGCTGGATTGTAACTGGTCAGAGGGTAATCATTTTGGAGTTGGAAAATCCACAGAAGGAGCCATTGTCATGCAAGTATGTAGGGTCGTTAATCGTCTCTTGCTCCACAGGACTGTGACTCTCGGCAGTGTGCAGCATATAGTGGATGGATTTGCAGCAGTGGGGCAATAGATGGCACACTGTCGCATATTCCATAGTTTGGCACCAGCCCGCCTTGCCACTGAGTAAATCAACAGAAAAGGTTGTTGGTTTATTGTTATGCAAGCTTTGGTGGATCACCAAGGATGCTTCACTGGTATCTACATGGACTGGTCAGGAAAGGTATATGACACTCACATGCGGCTGAGAAAGCTGCAAGTAGGGACATTCTTTCCTGACTAGTGGATTACCACTGACAATATGAAAATGCCAGCAATGATTTTGGGATACCCAGCCTACCATTTTGCCCCATCTCATGAAGACATACATTGGCCACCTTGGCAGCGCCAATGAAAGAGTCAACTACCAGTTCAGCAGGTGCGGAATGACTGTTGAATGTGCTTTTGTTAGTTTGAACGGATGCAGGTTGGAGGGCAGAGTTGGAGTGTCTGTCTGTTGATTTTGAACTGCCCAACACAAGAGCCATAACAACAGCCCAACCTGGAGCTATGTGGTTGAGAGAGGCTCTGAAAGAGCACTTTAATGGTCAGCCACAGTCATTTTTGTGCTGTAGTGTTTTCTGAGCCTGGACTTTTTGGTGCTGCTAAGAATTGTGTAGTGCTTGCAGTTAATTTACAAATATGACTGGGTGTTAGCTTGAAGCTATGAATTACATTGTGCTTGTACATTTACAAGTACTGTTTGCTTTGAGTATGACTGCACATTCTGCAGTATGTATTGTAAACAGATGCAGTCCGTGATGTCACATGGTATGTGGAGGGTGTAGAAAGCAGTGATAATGGAGTTCTCCAAGGGTTGCAAAAGCTGAGGACTCTGGGATTTTTTGAATCAGTAGATCAGCCAGCATCTGCAGTGTGTGGGTTTGCTGCCTAAGACGACGCATTATGTCCTGGTGTATTTCCCTCTCCTTGACCCGCTAGGACTCCTGATCTTTTCTCCTGTCCTCTTTCTTTCTCAATGCTGTCCATCATCTTGGCCCTCCGGGCTCTTTGTTCACTGTCCGATGCAACACTGGCTTGTAGGATCTTGTTTGATTGTGGTCCTCTACCATCTTCTTCTTTCTCCTCTTCATCAGGGTCAGGTGTTCTGCAGGTGTGGAGGAGACACCCCTCAAGGTCATCATGCCAAAAGCTGCTTATAAAAACAGATAGATGTACCATTGGATTTACAGTCACAATGAAAAGGGAATGATAAGTTTGAAAACTCTCTTCCCTTATTTCTTATTTTTTAATAAGAAATATTATTGACACTTCAGCTTTGGAGCACCTCTGCACAGTATCCTCTCCAGCCCCAGCCGTCGTGAGTATGGCAATGCCAGTGGCGCAGGGGGGCAGCGAGTAGAGGGAAGGATATTCTATTTTGTGAAGCAGTGAAATTTCTTTCTAGTCTCTATTCCGTAGACATGAATACAGGGCAATGGCACTGAATATTGGCACTATTTTCAGCCGGCAGTGGTGATTTTAGCAGATATCGCACTTTTGAAGGTAACAAAGGCACAAAAAGCACAGCTGCTCCTGGTATCCCAAAGCTGCATGGGCCCTTTGCTGCAAGCCTGATTTCCGCAATGGCACCCATTGCACAGTGGCAAGGGAAAGTATCCTACTGCAGAGGAAAAAAATAACATGGACATCCCTAGAAATATCAGAAGAGGATTGTAGAGTATCTCTATAAAAGTTGCATTGAGATCTCTCAGGACAATACAAGTGACATCCTATGTACATAAACATTCCCCCACTCCCTGACTCCTCACCTAACCCAAAAGGGGAATGAAAAGCAGATGTCACTTCTATCTCTATTTGTTGTACCTCTACCTCTTCTCCTATGAGTGAAACAATGAAAAGTTGAAATCTCTGTCGTATTACTTGCGGCTGGGATGCATGCCATCTTTAAATTTAAATGTTGTAAGGAAAAATGCATGCACACACTTAACCAGGTTCCATTCCCCTTCATCAGGCTCATAAGTGGTCACCTAAAGGGACTGGCTAGACTGGGCAGAGTCTTGAACAAGTCCTGGATAGCAACATGGCTGGAGCCCTCCTCCATGTTTCTCCCTCCCTCACTGTTCATGGCAGGAGTCTCTGTGTCGGGCTCCTCCAGGGTATTCATAGTTGTCCACGGGGTGCTAGTGGGGTCTCCAGTGAATATGGCATTCAGCTTGTAAAAGCAGCAGGTCTCTGCAGAATCCTTCACTTTCATGCAGCACCGCTGCTGCTCCCTGTCCTCCTCCTTTTTCTGTATGCTCCATAAAATCTATTTATATATATATTTACAGATTTCTACACCTGGTCTGAGGTTGTGCTTGAACAGCCTCTCTCCCCATGGACTCAGGAGGTCCAGTATCACTTCTCCAGGTAGGAGTGTGTCTAATTCATGGAGCCGGCAGGGTCGGTTGGGCAGCGTCACACAAAAAGGGTGCAATCAACAAGGTAGGCAATCAGGAAAAGGCATTTCAAAAACATGTGGGGAGGTCTGACAGAGCTTCCGGGTTTTGTGACCCCGGACAGTTGAGTTTACAGTTGTGACAGCTGCTGGAGTGTTACACTAATAAAAATGATACCAACAGGATCTTGTAAGAGGGACAAGGCAAATTGCCATGTTTATTGTAAATACAACAAAATATTCCTAGATGCAATTTCTATATAGATCCATTCACACACACAGACATTCACACACAGGTTCTACATAAAGGTTGTTATAGTTACCAGCCTAGATGTTGCTCATGCCAAGTCACTGGCCAGGTGGCCTGGACACAAGAGTGGAGCCGAGTTGTTGTCAGATGCACATCTCATGCTCCTAGAGGGTGGTCGTAGAACCAGACTCAAAGAACACAGTCCCTGGATCCAATTTTTATAAGTCTCTGGTCAATACAAGTCTGTGGAAGTTGCTGCTTCATGCTGAATTTACAATTGAGATGACCATCAATCAGCTCAATCAGCAGGTGGTACATTCATGAGGGCTCCATGATGGCTAGGTGTTACCTTCTTGTTCTTCCTTGATTCGTTTTGGGTGGATTCCAGTTCGCCCTCCAGGAGTCATCCGGTTATCTCTACTTTGCATATTCTTCGGCCCATCGATATCAAGGTTGAAATTCTTAGGATTAGGCTGGCACCATTTACTAACCAATTATTTCCCTGCTTCAGGCTCTTAATTCCATGCACTCATCATTCATTCTTTTACTTAACACCACAATCTATGACTCTTGATTCACTTAAGTTTTATCCCACTATCTATTTTTCCCTCTTTGGATACCAAGATTTACATAGGCATGACAAGGGGCCCCCGCGGGGGAAGAGCATCAGGGTGTTGTTTTAAAGAACAGCATTGTTTCCTCAAAGTTCTTATCACTTTCCAGCACAGACTCTTTGTCCTGTACCGGCCTGAAATAATTAGCACTTTGGCCTTGCATTTGTTACAGAGTGAAATTCAACACCATGGAACTGATGTTCATACCTTTTTATAATACCTATATACTCTTGTCTATCTTTATTTCTACGACTACATAATTATAATTCTATCACACTTATATAACTTTGAGGGTGACCCAACAGGAGGACTTGATGCAGATCACAGAGTGTCTACACTCACACTGTGTTGACCTCAATAGGTTGACCATAGCTCCATTCCATTCAGGGAGGTGGTTTTACTGCATTGCTGTAATGAGATGCTTACATCAGCCAGAGACAAATTTGAGTGTAGAGACATTCTCAAATAGGTCAATGCAATTCAGTTTACGTCAATCAAAGTTTGTAGTGCAGACAAGGTGTAAGTGTTAAAACAATGTGTCACCTGTGTTAGATGAGCATGGTTCTATTTCAACATTCAGTGTCAGCTATACCTTAACTAAGAGTACTAGATACTATGTAGCAGCCATAATTTGAACCTAAATGTTTGTTTTTTACACAAAAGTCAGTTGTAGAAGGAACACTATTCAGTGCCTGTCCCTATTTCCTCACTGTCACTTAACACACATCTTCGTTAATAACAGGTTTCAGAGTAGCAGCCATGTTAGTCTGTATTCGCAAAAAGAAAAGGAGTACTTGTGGCACCTTAGAGACTAACAAATTTATTAGAGCATAAGCTTTTGTGAGCTACAGCTCACTTCATCGGATGCATCCGATGAAGTGAGCTGTAGCTCACGAAAGCTTATGCTCTAATAAATTTGTTAGTCTCTAAGGTGCCACAAGTACTCCTTTTCATCTTCCTTAATAGTTAGTCTTGCTTGAGCTGTTGAAAAATAATTATTCAGATCTCCAGCTCATTGAAAGTCTCCATTCAAAATGGTAGTTTGGAACATCCCCAGCCTGAATGTTGACTCTGTTACCAGATTCTGCTATTTTCAGGAGTGTGCCTGGTAGCACACAGTACAGTCAGTTATGTTCATTTTCTCTTAGTTGCTAGGAGCAAGGTTTCCTCAATGTATGTAACATAGAGTTGACTGCTGCAGAAATGTATGTTATTTTATAAGCAAGAGTTTGTCAGTTGCATGTATTTTAACTATGACTAGGTCTCTGAACCCCATTTTGTTTTGATGGAAGATCTACACATTTGGGGGTTTCTTAGTTTTAAGTGTCATTTTAAATGTCTGTGTTTCACATGATAGACTGAGTCATGCTTGCATTTTACAACAGGGCCAAAATATAAAAAATTGTAACAGGTTCACTTCTATGGACAGAATCCGTCTAAAACTTGTATGATTTTCTGCTGCAAGTTTGTGCAGAGGAAGGAGCATGTAATGTTGTTTTAATGCTAATGTGTAATTCTGATAACTTATCCTGGCATATGCAAAACTCTGTATAGATTTATTTAAAAGTGTGTGTGTGTAACTAAATAAAGCGTAAAGCATTTACACTCAAATGTCCCAGCAACATTTGGAAAAAACACATAATGAGAACATTATGCTCATCGGTATAATACAAAGAGACTGATACTGCTCTCCAGTAGAACATTCATACTATCATGTAGTTTAGACAGTGACGTACTCTATTTGCATATCAAACACAGGAATTGATTTTCCTGGACACAGGACAATGTGCATTCCACATCAGTAGGATTGGGATAAGCACCAAGAGTAGATGGGCTACAGAACAAGGCCTGGACTTGACTGAAAATGTCTAAAAAACTGTTCAGGAAAATATAAACCTTGCATTTTAATCACTCTCTTTAACTGTTATAGTGCAAATTATTTTTCATCTTTTTAATTATAAGTAAGCTAGTTCTTTGATCTTCAGTCATAGTAAATGCTAAGGCCCATGTCAACTTTCAAAAAACTGTTTCTTCGTGACAGGCAAATAGCTTAAAGTATCAGCTGTTTATTTAACAGGCATTTGTTTTTTTTCGTAATACAAAAAAAAAATCCTGTTTATTATCCAGACTTTCTTTGAAAGGATTTTAAACACTTTCAATGTTGCATCTTATAGGTTACCTTTATGTTTAAATATTTTAATGACTTTAAGAAAATCCATCTATTATCTCTCATGCCTGAGGAGTTGTCTTCAAATGTTTTGGGTATCTTCAAATATTCTACAAATTAACAGGGCAATCTGACATATATTTTAAGATATTTATATAAATCTCATTCTACCTAATATACTATAAAACAGATTCCTTATTTTTAAAAAGGATGTTGTGAAAAATAGGAAAGGTTTCAAAATGTGTTAATAACTTGACCGTTTATTTGTATGAGTGTAGCACGTCATTTGTTTTTAGTATAACATAAGATCTGCATACCTCTAGTAAATATCAAAAGTCTTCAATCTTTAAAACAGGATAGAATTCTTCCCCAAGAGAGAAATTTTGAAATATTTTATCAACCCTGTCTCCATTGGCATTTATAATCATTCTCTATCTCAACATTAATAAAGCCTTCAGCATTAATTTAACAAGCAACGTGTTGTGTTGCAGCATTTCTGAAGGCATCCTTAAGGTACAATAATTTCTTTCTAAGACACAGGAGATATTAATCCGTGACTTCTCTAATAAGAGCTGTCACAAGCCTTGCTGTCATACAGTGTATTGCCAAACCGTAACTCTCCCTGAATATATAGTAGGATTAAAATTAATATTTATAGTCCATGTGATTTGGGATTCTGTCCAGATGACGGTACTATAAAATGTTTTCTATGTTAATTTATTTGTGGCTACTATACTTATGAAATGAGCCATACTTAACTGAATGTTTAGTGTGCTGCCACTTTTGCTGTAGACTTTCTTAAATTTAAGCAGTTACACTACTTACTATGTATGTTTTTATTAGAAGTAAATAACAGTTTTCTACCACTAAAAAGGCTGGTGAAATTCTCTCTGTCATTCAGCATCCTGTCCACCAGCCTCCCACTACTGACTTGTCCTCTCACAAGAGGCAACAGTGTGTGGAGTTTAGAGATGTCAGTCAAAAATGTCTCCCTCCATTAAAACACAACTATGTTCACTGCTTTGGGAAATTTCTGTATCCAGACACTAAATGGCAGTTTGAGCGCCTCTGCTCTACAGAATATTTCTCTGTTCCTTTGTTGAAAGATGAAGAATGAGCATTTTGATCTACCTTATGATGTGACAGAATTTGGGGGATCATTGACATCTTTTTGTGTAGAAGTTTCTACCTGAGCAAAACGATGTGATTTTGAGAAGACCTTAATATGGAGTGATTCTGCTAGGCTTTTTACATCATGTCACACTGGGCAAAATGCTGCAGTAAGTCACCAAAATGGAGTCTCCTGAGGGGGTCCCCACTTTCATAAATGAACATGGTTTACAACATCCCTGCTTCGCTCCAAGTTGAGTTAGAATTAACATTAGCTGAGTTTTTTCATCCACACAACATCCCTGAGGACAAATGATTCACCAAGCAGACAGCCAAGCCTATCAGTACAAGAATAATGACTCTGATTTTTGTAATGGGGCTAATGTAAGTAAGAGAATAGAAATATTAAAGGAATGCAGCAAACAAGAGTCACGTTTCACCTGCATCCTTGTCTCTCTCTCTTTCTCTCACTCCTCCGCTGAAGAAAGGGAATTAAGAGTCAGAATTGCAATCATTCCAATGAGGTACAGAGGCTAAATAGAATATATTTCCTCAGTTTGCTTTGACATGATGGCCAAAGGACATAAAATACTGGCTATACAAACTAATAACCCTGAAGAAGTTGAGAGGTTTGTAAATATTTTCCATCTATTTCAAAAAGTGAACTCCATTTCATTTTGAACTAAAAGAGGTTATTACAGAAGAGTGTGAGTTTCCAAATAAGTTGCCTGATCCAAAGTCAGTGAAAAGACTCCCATGTAGCGTAGTGGGGTCAGGAGAAAGGGTATATAGCATATAAAGCACGACAAGAAAGATTGGCTTATGGGATTGTATTGAAAAAGGATGTGGCCAAAAAATAAGGGAAGTAGCTAGTTACATAGTTACTCCTCCTGAAAGAAAGTTTCTCCCATGGAGTTATGTAAGATGTGTGAATGAGAAGGAACTTTGTGATATCTGATGTCAGAACCTGGGTGTCTCCCATCCCAGCTGAGTGTCCTAACTAGCAGCCTATACAGTCATTCTCTTGCTGTATCCTAATGAATATTTAATTATTTATATAAAGTGCAACAACTTCAATGGGGGCACTTGAAAGAGACCCATGCCTAGAATATCCCATAGTCTAATAGTTAGGGCAGGCACTTGGGAGGTGAGAGAACTAGGGTATAAATCCCTGCTCCACATCAGGCAGACTGTGAATATAAACCCAGATCTCCCACATCCTGGGAGTGCTATTGTGTCTGTTGGTCACCACCACTTCTTCGTTCTCCTCCTCCATTTTGTGAATGGTGCCTAAGTCCCTTTGTGAATCCAGCCCTTTATTTCCAATTTTATTTGTATTATAAAGTTAGACACCTGAAATTGAGGTAAAATGTTTCATTTCAGGTTGAATACATTTTCTGATTCACTGAAAATTCTGAAAAAAAAATCATTTTTGGTGATCCAAAATGCACAGCTCTCCTAGTGAGTTAAAATTATTGATTTTTAAAAAGGGTACTGTAATAAATACTTCAAATATCAACTGTAGTAGATGTGCCAATGAAATGTGTAAGGTCTTTTTACTGAAACTCTGGGAAAGCAAGGCCCCACAGGGTTTTATCATTGGTAAATACTTACATGTAAGATTCTGTAGCAAAATCTTTGATAAAGCCATAAGAAGTGTTGCAGGAAAAGCAAAACAATCCTTTCCAACGTATGTAATGACAAATGTAAGCGGGGGAATGGTCCTGCTATTGTGGGGAACTTTCCTGGATTATATACTACCCCGGTTAAATGGGCTAGCGAAAGGATCTGAGTCCTCGCTCCCACTTCCTTTTCCCAGAGGCCTGGCTGACCTCAAGGGTTCCCCTTCAACTCTCCTGTGCGACAGAGTCCTTGTAACCCCAACAAGGCTGGGCCCAGGATTCTGGGGGGTTCAACCTCCAATCTTATCATGGTCCCTTAGGGCAGGGGCTAGAGTGTCCGCACTCTGGGGTGCTCACTCTGCACTGGATGCTTCCCTGACCCACTGATCATTACATACAGTTTAAAGCAAATACAATTTATTAAACAGCAATCAATTTAAAAAAAAAACAAAAAATGGGAAAGGTTAAAAGAAAACACATAACCCTGCTCCGGGGCACAGGGACATCACAACCAGCCATCTCTGGAATGTAAGGGAAGTTCAGTCTGTTTCTTACAAGTCCCAGGCCTCCTTCTCCGGCCCTGGCTGTGCTGCCGGGATGCTGTGGGTCGGACACTTGCTCTGGCGGTGACCACATGCCCTCAGGCTTTAGGCAGCAGGACCTTTCTTTCCAGCGTTGCCCCTGCCCCGTCAGGGTTACGATCCCCCTCCAAGTCTGGCCGGCAAGGCCTGTTGGTTGAGGGCATCTCCCTGTGCTGGGCCTGCTGCCCAGGGTCCCCCCTCGCTCTTCCCAACTGCTCACTGCACCCGGCTCCGGATTGCTCCAGCCCCAGCTCCACCACTCTGCTTCAGCACTGCCGCTTCTCTGCCTCCAGCTCCCTGGGCTGCTTCTCTGGCCCCTCTGGTTGGCATGGCTCTGCTCCCCAGCTCAGCATAGGCCCCTGCTCTCTCCTTAGCTTAGCCCCACTCTCTGACCCAGGCAATTTCAGCTCACATGGAGCTTGGGACCCACCCTGGCAGCCTGACTCCCTGATTAGCCTGCCCCCTCTGTCAATCAGGCTGACCTGGAGCATTGGCCTCTCCCCATTGCCCCTAGGGACTGTCAGTCTCAGGGTCCTGATTTCCCATTGACCCTTCTTCTTACGTTTAGTACTGGGAGCTAGCCAACCAAAAATCTCCCACTGAGTTTTAGTAAGGGTTCAACAGTCCCCTTACACAAAGTATAGGTAAGGGAAAAATAGGTTGGGTTAAATTACCTGGCTATTTTTTTTGGCCTTATCAACAGAAAGGAAAAAAACAACTTACAACAGGGGTGGCCAACCTGTGTCTCCAGAGCCACATGCAGCTCTTCAGAAGTTAATATGCGCCTCCTTGTATAGGCACCAACTCCGGGGCTGGAGCTACAGGCTCCAACTTTCCAATGTGCTGGGGGGTGCTCACTGCTCAACTGCTGGCTCTGTCACAGGTGTTACCCCCACTCCACCCCTTCCTGCCCCCTTCTCATAGCCTGCTGTGCCCTCGCTCCTTCCCCCTGAGTCTCCTGCATGCCATGAAACAGCTGATCAGGAGGTTTGGGGAGGGAGGATGATGAGGGGCTGCTGACGTGTTACTGTAGCTCTCTGGCAATGTACATTGGTAAATTCGTGCTCCTTCTCAGGCTCAGGTTGGCCACCCCTGACTTACAAGGAGAGATCAGCATATTTTAGGATCAATTATTAAGGCAAAACAGAGGAGAAGGTTTCAGGCAACAATCACCAGGTCAAAATTCCCTGGCTATAAATCATATGTCTAACCATGGCAAGCCACCAGATTAAAAAAAATATATGGAAAATGATCATAATGATTACTAGCAAATACAGAAAATACAGAGACTGTAAGAGATGAAAGCACTCAAAAGAAATTTTCAGGAACATTAATATTCAAAAATTTGCAATCACTAAGAATTTGAGCAATCATCAAAATATGCAGATAATGACTTCCAATTTCCATGGGCTTATCTACGACAGTAAATTCACAGATACAATTGTACTGCTGTAGTTATACCCATATAATTCCTCATGTTGGACATTTCTGCTCTGGAATAAGTGTATCCACGTGGAGAGTTATCCTGATGTAACTATAGTGGTATAATTATACTAATATAATTAGGCCAGTAAATTTCCCCATGTACACAAGCCCTTAGAGAGGAGGCTAAAGAACAGTTATGCTACATAGCGTTTACTCTTTTTTCTTTGTAGTGCCAAAGAAAAATAGTTCACATGGTGTTAGACTTAAGGAGACTGAATGAGCATAGCAAACGAGCGAGATTCTGGATGGCAACCCTCTCTTAAATTTACTTGTGACAGGAAGTCTTTTATGGATATGGCTGATAGAAATGAATAGGTTCATATATTGTACCATCTTGTTTTGGTCAGAAACAGCCACAGATGGCTCCAGCAATTTGCCTATAACTGAGGAATTTCTGGTAAACATTTTTTTACACTGGAATCTCCACTGCAGTGAGAATAAAGATTCCACTCTTGAGATCTCTAAGGGTTCTACCTCTGAGATCTACCTTTTTGTAGGTGACATACTGATAGAAGCCAGTTCTCTAGGGCTGGCATCAAGACATAAATCACTTGTAATTTCAGCCTTGCAAGATCACAGCTTCAATTTGAACAGAAAGAAAATCAGTCTGACACCAGCTCAAATACTACTACTACTGGGAGTTGTAGTATGTGGTACGAGTCCATTGGGAGGGTCTCCATTTCAGAATAATGGCACTTGAAGATTCAGCATACTTTGACAGCCATCAAAGCAAGAAGAAAGGGAACAGTAAGATCACTTCTCAGGCATAATGGTGTCATGCACACAAATAGCAGCATGAGTGATTCTTCAAGAGAAGGTGATGCAGATGTCTCTCATCTATCACAGATGTGGTCAAGCAATCCCTTGAGTATGAACTAACAGTCAAGTCTTCTGTCAGACAGTACTTCAAACACCTGAAAATCTTTTAAAGTTTTATGTTAGATGGTGGCAAAACTGTATAATAATTTATAAATTTTCTTCCTCAGTAATAGGGCCAAGTCAGGACAATTTTGAAAGTGTGCTGGTGAGGGATGATGTGCTCATAGCAGGTGCTCAAGGGGGAATGAAAAGTCCATTTTCCTTGAGCTGTGCAAAATGGTGGCATCATAGGAAGAAAAACCTTGCACATCAGTGCTACACCTTGTCTGAGCATTCACAGCATTGCTAGAGACTGAAGTGGATGCAGTGGGCTTGATATATCCTTGATGTAATGCTGACTTTCACTGAACATACACCAGGAATGAGTGCATTCCTCAGTCAGCAGCAGCAGTATTACTGCTTTATTATATGTATTACAGAAGCCTCAGCGTGCTGGGTATTGTCAAAAAACAAATTATGATGATACTGACCCCCAAAGAGTTTCCAGTCTAAATATGGACAAGACACAATATAGAGATAAAGGGGAATAAGTGGGGTAACTGATTGGAATGCAAGGTTCCATGTACTAATAGCTAAGTGTATAGTTTGGAGGCTTCTCATTTAAAAAAAAAGAAAAAAGAACAAGGAGTACTTATGGCACCTTAGAGACTAACAAATTTATTTGGGCATAAGCTTTCCTGGGCCAAAGCCCACTTCTTCAGATGCAAACAGTGGAAAATACAGTAGGAAGATGTATGTGTGTGTATATATAGAGAACATGAAAAAATGGGTGTGGCCATACCAACTCTAACGAGACTAATCAATGAGTGTTGCCATACCAACTCTAACGAGACTAATCAACTATTATCAGCAGGAGAAAAAAACTTTTGTAGTGAAAATCAGGATGGCCCATTTCAAACAGTTGACAAGAAGGTGTGAGTAAGAGTAGGGGAAAAATTAGCATGGGGAAATTGTTTTTACTTTGTGTAATGACCCATCCACTCCTAGTCTTTATTCAAGCCTAATTTAATGGTGTCCAGTTTGCAAATTAATTCCAGTTCTGCAGTTTCTCATTGGAGTCTGTTTTTGAAGGTTTTCTTGTTGAAAAATTGCGACTTTTAGGTCTGTAATTGAGTGATCAGGGAGGTTGAAGTGTTCTCCAACTGGTTTTTGAATGTTATAATTCTTGAAATCTGATTTGTGTCCCTTTATTCTTTTACGTAGAGACTGTCCGTTTTGGCCAGTGTACATGGCAGAGGGGCATTGCTGGCACATGATGACATATATCACATTGGTGGATGTGCAGGTGAACGAGCCTCTGATGGTGTGGCTGATGTGATTAGGTCTATGATGCTGTCCCTTGAATAGATATGTGGACAGAGTTGGCAACGGGCTTTGTTGCAAGGGTAGGTTCGTGGGTTAGTGTTTTTGTTCTGTGATGTGTGGTTGTTGGTGCGTATTTTCTTCAGGTTGGGGGTCTGTCTGTAAGCGAGGACAAGAGAATCCCTAACAAGTGGACTAGAGAATCACCTGGGAAGCCATTCATCAACCTCTCTTGTGCACTTTTTTTAAAAAGGAGCAGTAATGAAAATGTGATCAAGGAATTTCTGGGTGCCAACTGGCAAGGGTGCAGAGCAGACTGCCAAACCTGTGAAAAAATGCAGAAATTTGGCTTTTTTGGCTTAATTGGCTTGTGAGTTGCTTGTTGGCTAGTTTTTGGCTTGTAGCTTGTTGCTTGTTTGGCTTTTAGCTTTTTGCTTGTTGTAGCTTGTTGCTTCTTTTTTTTTATTTGCTCCTGGCAAACACGGGAAAGGTGGGGGGAGAGAGTCAGGGGTGCACAACAGTCCCATACTGCACACCGGGGGGGGGGGGGGATCTAGTCACGTAGAGTGTTGTAGGGATTGGCTTGTTTTGGCCTTGTTTTGAAATGGGATTACCTTGATTTTTGGCTTATTGTGAAAGTCAGAGTGCTTACTTACCGTGTGAAAGTTGGCAACTGTGGGCAGAGAGGTTACAGAAATCTCCCAAGTCTGATATGTACATTCCTGATCACAAAAGAATGTCATGTGAGGTCTTAAATAAAAGTTGGTATCACACTGGTCATTAGTATCATTGCAATACAAACGTACAGATGTGTTGTAAGGAGTGATGCATATATACCAGCAAAGATGAGAAGCAGGTTTCATGTCTGACAACAAATGTTTATCTAGTTCGCTGTTTACATTTAAATTTAAATATTGTACAGTTCACAGTGGGTCTTCTGTCAACTTTCTGAGCTGAATATCAACATTTGAAAAAACTTCAAAGGGATAAAAGTAACAGGAAAAGGGGAATGGTGTAGGGGTAGAACCTTGTCTTGAGGTGCACATCAAAGGTTCGTGCAACTGTATTTGGGAGATGAAGAAGTTACCTTGTCATTCATCACCCAGAAAGTAAATGGACAGCGTGTTTGCCTCATGAAAGAGGGGTCTCAACCATCTTGATTGAAAACACTGCAGAGCTTTGGGTGAGAGATGCTTTTTTTAGACAGGAGGATAACTTGTTAGTTAAGCGTAATCTCTAGAAAGTGTGTGATGATTTTGTTTTATATGTAATCATTTGTTTTCAATATTCTTATTCACTGGGACTTGAATCTTCCATAATGAACTTGTTCTTGTTATCACTACAAACATATTTGAGTGCTGTGGTATTAAGTGAAGTGGTGATCCTGGGTTGAATTTTACAAGCTCGTATGTACTGTTCCTTTCAGAATAGCAGGCCTGGAAATTCTGTGAGTGTACAGGGGATACAGGGTTAGACACTACAGGGAACACTCCAAGCACTTGGGGGTTGGTGTGTGCCTGTCTCTACCTGTAAAGGGAGAGCCAGGCCTGTGGATGCCTGGAAGGTAGAGCTTATGCTTCCAGAGGCTGTTTTTTTCAGGGAGCTGATCCACAGCAGGCGCAGACAAGTTTTCCTCATGGAGAAAACTACTCATGGAGTAGAATTCCTAAGGGCAGGTGGTGATAGTGAGGTGCCTCACAACCCTGGGGAGTGTCACAGAGAGTCAGACGTAAATCACACTTTGTAGCTGAACTTCCTTTTTGTGCTTCTGTTCACTCTGGTACCAATTCGATAAAACTTTTAAGCACATACTTAAGTGCTCTTAAAGTTAATTAGACTTAAGCACATTCTTAAAGTTAAGTATGTGCTTATGCACTTTGATGGATAGTGATGGTTTGCTGAATCAAGGCCTCTCCCCTCTATCTTACAACCAATAAGTGGGCAGATGAAAATAAAGGTAAGACATTTTCAGCTAAATTGATTAACCATTGCATTTGTCTAAACACCACATCTTAGCATAAATAGCACTAAGTAGTGTGTTCAGTTTTCACTGTTTTCCTCGACATTCTGTGGGAACTAGTGCTTTATAAATTATTGTCGTGTGCTAACCTTGTTATGCTGCAAAATTTAAAAGCCACTAAAATGATTTTAAAAATTAATAACCTCTAAAATGGAACGCATATATTCCATTTTTCTTAACCTCTGAACTTTTAAATTGCATTAAATTACCATTGTTGCTAAATAGTGTTTATTAGGTCCTCTTAATTAAGCACACAGTTGGAGAAGAGACTGCACAACAATTGTGTATTACAGTTTGATGGTCATACAATTTGCATTAACGAGAAATAGCCAAAACAATTCATTTTTCTTGACATCTACACATGATTACAATTCTTGCCATATCTGTCAGCTTGTGATTTCTTTTTGTTAGCATGTCTTAGAAAAGCAAATGCTTCCTAGTGCTAAACACAGTGGATTATACTATTTGTTCCCCACACCTGCATATGAATAAGCACCTATATGTCTCCCTTTTTTTGTATCAGTTGCACAAATATGAGATAATGTCTATATAGAATTTAATAGTAGTTGAACAATGTTTATATTTCATGTGTAAGTTACACATTTATTTAGACAGGTAATTTGTATGTTATACAAGAAAGGTGTCATTCAAATAATAGATTCTGGATTGAGGGGAAGGAAAATAGTTTTCTGATGGCAAAATGAATTATGAGAACATTATATAAGTGGTTAGTTATATGATATTAGTCCCATACAATAAGATTACCGTGTGGCTCCATAATATTCACAGTTGAGGTGTGTTTAATTTTATATAATAGTATTTTATATCGTAGTATATAATAGTATTTTGAAACCAAGAAAAGATGCAGCCAGAACCAGATTTTCCAAAGTTATTTCTATAATTACACCCTTACTTCTGTAGCTCCATGTCTTTGCACACTCAATTCAATTCCCCATTAGGCTCTATGCATGTGCAAATTGTGTAGCTAAACACAGTGTTCCCAAGTCTAGGTCTTTTCAAATGCAAAGTCTTGGATGAAAACATTGTACCTGCAGAAACTTAAGACACCAAAAAATGTAGTCAAAATTTTACACTCCAGATTAAGTTGCCCTTTGGAAATATGGCCCCTACCTTTAACATTTTGTCTAAAAAAATATTTTACTATCTTTCTTAGGACTAAACCATGACTCACAAGGCAGAGCCACAATGACGAACTTTTGTGCTAGTTTAAAACATAACAATGGTGAAGTGCATAGGGAGGTGTGGACGGACACCTGTGGTCTCATCCCAGCACAACTATTGTAGTGTTGCCTGTTGCAAAGCAGGGTGAAACCATGCCTACGCACCCCACCTGCAGAGAGATTCTCACTCTGGGCCATTTCACACTGCAGTAATGCTATCCAGTATCTCTTGTGCACCAGAGAGTTGAGACGTGTGTGTCTGCCTCCTGCCAGTGGTGTGCTAGAAGGGAAAATGTTCCCTGTACCCTCCCACTCTAGATCACTACATAGCAAATAAGTTAGACATTTGTACCTATGTTTCATCTTCTACAACTGGTGCTTCATTTTTCTGATAAAATATGAAATCTGGGTTATATTCGAGGAAAATCTTGCTTCAGTATCAGAATGAAAATAATTCTTTTTAAAGTCTGAGGGGAAATACTGCTCTTGAGTAACAAACTGCAAAATAAGAACATTGTGGAATATTTCTGTGAATGATTCACAGAAATCTTGTACCAAATCCATTCTGAAACAGATTCCTTGTGGCTTGTTAATTGTTTTCATTACTGTAACATCTAGAAGTTGGAATCCCTTTGTGCTAGACACTGTACAAACTGAGTAAGAGAGAATCTGTGCCCAAAAGACTTTACAGTCTAAGCAGAAAAGGCATTTAAAGGATAGCAGAGATAAAGTATTATCCATGTTGTACAGATGGGAACAGAGACATCAAGGGGAATTAAGATACAGTGAGATTAAGTGACTTGCCCAGGATCACACATTAAGTCTTGCCCAAGATCACATATTTAACACAGCTAAGTGTTAAAACCAGATCTTTTGAATCAGAGTCTACCAGCTTAACCATGCAATTTGGCAAATATCAAATTCATGGTCAACATTATTTCAGTCTCAGTCTAAAGCTTTTCTTTTTCTGCAGTGTACCTTATTTGGGCTTCCAAATACTTGATTTTTTTTTTAACTACTTCACTCAGATTTTCATTATCTGAAATTACAAGATCACTTATCCAACTGTGAATCACATTGTCTGAAGTCCAGTTATTTTTTCTCCAGAAAACCAGGGTCCCATGACTATCTGAAATAATTATCCACGAAATGTATTACACTACTGGACCACATATATTAAAAATACCTCATCCCACAAATTAGCTTAATCTTCTGTGCTAGGACGTCTTTCTGAGTCATGCTTAATGACATCGAGCAAGCAGCTACTAAATAAAAGCATTAGGCGGTTGTGGAATTTTATATCCAGTGGCAAGCCTCCAAGTGAACTGAAAGGTAATGCTGGCCAGGAGTAAAGTGCCACAGCCAAACAGCTGACATATAACATGTCTGACAGTTCATATGCAGCAAAATTCTGGAATTGTCTAATGCGTTTTGCCTGAGCAGTTTTTGTTCTGTTGTGTTCTGTCTAAAACCACTGGACAAAATGAATGATATTTTAATGTCTATTTGCTAAAATTAAAATGATTAATTTTAGATGAAGAAGCATATTAAATGTTGAAATTGAGAGTATCCATCTTGCATCTGTCATGATGAAAAATATACATATATGTAATTCATTCATTGGTTTAGAAACCTGAAATTCTCTATAAAATCTCTGAATGCTAGGTTGTATTTGCATATCTGATGTAGCTGAAATATGTGTAAAAACTCATGTACTCATCCAGATTCCTTTTATCTATCATCTATTCTCCTTAATGTGTTACTGGATAATCCACCTCCAGCCAGGAATAATTTACACTCATGAAAAGAAATTGATAATTCAGCCTTTTCAGATAACAGTATATGAAAATGCTTAGCTTTTAGTTGAAACATCAACATTACTTTAGGTCTTAGACTGACCTTTTCCGGGGGTTAATCTCACTTTTCTGCCTTGACAGAGTAAACTTGTGATGACCTCTCAGATTCCTTCAGCAAAATGTCTTAAAAAATGGAGACCTAAAGTGGCGGAGGTAATATCTTTTGTTGGACCAACTTCTGTTGGTGAGAGAGATGAGCTTTCGAGCTGCACAGGGCTCTGTGAAGAAGCTCGCCTTATGTCTCTAATATCCTGGAACCAACATGGGTACAACCATACTGCATTGAAAAATGGAAGCATTTCTCTTTGGCATGAGGAACATGTATAATACTAGGTTTCAGAGTATCAGCTGTGTTAGTCTGTATCCTCAAAAAGAAAAGGAGGACTTGTGGCACCTTAGAGACTAACAAATTTATTTGAGCATAAACTTTTCGTGAGTTTATGCTCAAATAAATTTGTTAATCTCTCAGGTGCCACAAGTCCTCCTTTTCTTTTTATGTATAATACAGTCTCTTCCCTCTACTTCCTCACATCAGGCCTTATGCAGAGTTTGCCTCTTATGCTTCATGCTGGACTCAGTATCCCCACCTTTGTGGGGCAATATTCATATCACCCTTGTCTGAAATATTACCCATGTATACCAGTGTCTTGACTCCATCTCTCCTGAAATCTTCAACCATGACATCATTTCTCTTACTTTGACTGTTAGAAGTCCCAGTATTCTGTATTCCAATTCATGCAGGGTAAAAGTTACTTTTTCATACAAAAGAAAATGCAACCACATCACATCATCTTGAAAGAACTGTTGATTCAGCATTCATTTCAGGATCGAATTCAAAATGTCTTCCTTGTTTTTAAAATTTCCAATGAATGGACTCATAGACTTTGATCACCTCCTCATTTTTATGTTTCTCTGGCACTGGCCTTCTTAGCACTCTCATTGCAAGAACCTTCTTCTATGCAGTTCCTATGAACTTGAGCAGCCTTTCGATATCTCTTAATTTCACCTATTATATGTTTCCAAATCTCATCTGGAAGCATACCTTTCCTCATGCCTGGTATCTCTTAAATTCTCTTGCTGTTATTTTTTTATTATTATTTTTATTATTATTATTATTATTATTTCTTTAATTGTATTATCTGATAACCTGGGTCTGTATTCACTTTTTTTCTTTCTCAGTAAAGTAACAGCCTATTCCAAAAGTCCAAAACCACCATAAATGCTTGGAAAGTGGGACAGTATTGCTTATTGTATTATTGTAGCATGTAACCATGCTGTAAAATACAGAACTGTAAGGGCTATATCAATAACCCTTGTATTTATTATATATAAACCAATGTTTTCATTAAGTGGTAATCTGTACCATAGTTTCTTGTCCTGGTATCACCTTCTTCATAGGTTTAAATTCACAGTATTTGATTTTTTTTTTAGCTTTTTTCTTTTTACATTTCACATTTTATATTTCAGAAAAAAGAATTAGAATAAAGGTACTTTTCCTTTTTGATTACAGCAAATCGGATGCTGATATTGCTCTTTATTAGTTCTTTTTCAGGAGAGAGTGAGCTGAAACATATAATAAAAAAAAAACATGCAACAGAGCTATACAACTGCATTCTTTAAAGCAATTAAAGCCTTTGGTCAGTTGTCATGAGATACCAGCAAAATTTGACTGAACTTCAACTCACCATCGAATAGAATTGGGTGTGTTTAATATACTCTCTCACCTGCCATCAGGGAGAGAGAAATAGAGAAGCAGCAGGCTGTCTTATGAATTTGTTATATAAATATGTGCAAATGATAATTTTTGATTATTGTGTTGGCATCAAACTGCATTTACATTTTAATTCTATTTAATTTTATCAATCATAATAGCAATGCTCAAATTAGTACAAAAATGTTGCAATACTCTCCCTTGCCTCTGTGTTAGTTCTCCTCACCCATAAAGTGTCATGTTCAGCCAGAAGAATATCCTGCCTGTGCATACGTGTCCAATATAAGTTCTATATCTGTGGGTTTAGCAGAATTCAGTTTTTATTTATATTTAATAATTTTGTTGTGTAATATCAACGTTTATTTTCAAGCTGTTTTTATTTTTATTTATTTAAATTTTCACAGTTGCACAAAATTATGGGCTTAAGCTTTTCCCCCCATTTACATTTTCACAGTTGTGGGAAATTTTTTGGTGGATCAGACTATGGGGAGAGTCAGACAATAATCAGTTAATGTCAGGAAATGCTGAGATACAAAAAAGGTTAATGCTTTTTAGCTGTTAAAACACAAACTTTCAACATCAAAAGTTAAAATATATAAATATTCTTAAACCAAATTTTAATAAGTTCTCAAGCAGCATTTTTCTTACTTTGCCTACTTGTGAATGTTGATTATCAATGGGAATATATTTTCATCAGTTTCCATGTGTATGGAGGAGGTAGAAGCAAAACTGAAACAGCTTAATGGGACTAAATTGGGGGGCCCAGATAATCTTCATCCAAGAATATTAAAGGAATTGGCACCTGAAATTGCAAGCCCATTAGCAAGAATTTTTAATGAATCTGTAAACTCAGGAATAGTACAGAATGATTGGAGAATTGCTAATATAGTTCCTATTTTTAAGAAAGGAAAAAAAAGTGATCCAGGTAGCTACAGGCCAGTTAGTTTGACATCTGTAGTATGCAAGGTCCTGGAAAAAATTTTGAAGGAGAAATTAGTTAAGGACATTGAAGTCAATGGTAAATGGGACAAAATACAACATGGTTTTACAAAAGGTAGATCGTGCCAAACCAACCTAATCTCCTTTTTTGAAAAAGTAACAGATTTTTTAGATAAAGGAAATGCAGTGGATCTAATTTACCTAGATTTCAGTAAGGCATTTGATACCGTGCCACATGGGGAATTATTAGTTAAATTGGAGAAGATGGGGATCAATATGAACATCAAAAGGTGGATAAGGAATTGGTTAAAGGGGAGACTGCAACGGGTCCTACTGAAAGGCGAACTGTCAGGTTGGAGGGAGGTTACCAGTGGAGTTCCTCAGGGATCGGTTTTGGGACCAATCTTATTTAATCTTTTTATTACTGACCTTGGCACAAAAAGTGGGAGTGTGCTAATAAAGTTTGCAGATGATACAAAGCTGGGAGGTATTGCTAATTCAGAGAAGGATCGGGATATTATACAGGAGGATCTGGATTACCTTGTAAACTGGAGTAATAGTAATAGGATGAAATTTAATAGTGAGAAGTGTAAGGTTATGCATTTAGGGATTAATAACAAGAATTTTAGCTATAAGTTGGGGACGCATCAATTAGAAGTAACGGAAGAGGAGAAGGACCTTGGAGTATTGGTTGATCATAGGATGAGCTGCCAATGTGATATGGCTATGAAAAAAGCTAATGTGGTTTTGGGATGCATCAGGAGAGGCATTTCCAGTAGGGATAAGGAGGTTTTAGTACCGTTATACAAGGCACTGGTGAGACCTCACCTAGAATACTGTGTGCAGTTCTGGTCTCCCATGTTTAAAAAGGATGAATTCAAACTGGAGCAGGTACAGAGAAGGGCTACTAGGATGATCCGAGGAATGTAAAACTTGTCTTATGAAAGGAAACTTAAGGAGCTCGGCTTGTTTAGCCTAACTAAAAGAAGGTTGAGGGGAGATATGATTGCTCTCTATAAATATATCAGAGGGATAAATACAGGAGAGGGAGAGGAATTATTTAAGCTCAGCACCAATGTGGACACAAGAACAAATGGGTATAAACTGGCCACCAGGAAGTTTAGACTTGAAATCAGACGAAGATTTTTAACCATCAGAGGAATGAAGTTTTGGAATAGCCTTCCAAGGGAAGCAGTGGGGGCAAAAGATCTATCTGGCTTTAAGATTCTACTCGATAAGTTTATGGAGGAGATGGTATGATGGGATAATGGGATTTTGGTAAGTAATTGATCTTTAAATATTCAGGGTAAATATGCCAAATCCCCTGAGATGGGATATTAGATGGATGGGATCTGAGTTACTATAGAAAATTCTTTCCTGGGTATCTGGCTGGTGAATCTTGCCCATATGCTCAGGGTTTAGCTGATCGCCATATTTGGGGTCGGGAAGGAATTTTCCTCCAGGGCAGATTGGGGAGGCCCTGGAGGTTTTTCGCCTTCCTCTGTAGCATGGGGCATGGTTGACTTGAGGGAGGCTTCTCTGCTCCTTGAAGTCTTTGAACCATGATTTAAGGACTTCAATAGCTCAGACATGGGTGAGGTTTTTCATAGGAGTGGGTGGGTGAGATTTTGTGGCCTGCGCTGTGCAGGAGGTCGGACTAGATGATCAGAATGGTCCCTTCTGACCTTAGTATCTATGAATCTATGAGGAATAGGCATTTACCTATAAAAATGTAATTCTTCCAAGCCTATGTATAGGAGGTGGACATTAAGAGTAGCAAACTGGATGTGCCACTGTGATAATCGCAGCTCTTGGGGTTAATGATAGTAATTTTCCTCTGAAATGAATGAACCGTGATGCTGGCCTGACTATCATCTATCCGAAGCATTGTTAAAGTGAATATGAATTATGGTTACTTGATGTGCACTCGAACAACTCCATGGTAGACTAAATTTCACATAAACCACAGTTATGCTATGAATATTTTGTTTCAGAAGTAGTGGAGTTTTGATAGAAGTGCAACAAGAAAATGTAGTTTCTAATTTCAAATTTCAAATAAATTAATGTATAAAATATGCATTAAATATGCAAATCTGTTGCAGTTTTTAAAGGGCTCTGTCCCCTTGCCATAGTTCCTTTTTTAAGTACTAAGAAAACTCTAAGGACTATTAAATGTTTCACTGGTAAATTTAAATGATTAGCTGTGTGTGCTTTCTGTTCTAGGAATTTGACTTTAAATTATGTATGGTTTCTATTTTTAAAATATTGCTGAGAGTTCTCTCTACAAGTGCCTACAAATGTATTTAAAAAAAACAAAACAAAAAAAACTTTCCTGTGACAGCATACAGATTGGTTCTTTTCTGACCTTTCTTTCTCTGTGGGAAGAAAAGCATTAAGTCACTCATGCAAAGGTCATTTACGGTAGCTGTATGCTTTCATGAGCCTTTATCATTTCACTGACAAGGGCAACTTGATATTGATCAGTTAGATATTTCCTTTAGCCACTAGGAGGCCAGTTACTTGAAGAAACTTGTATAGACACTCAGGCATTATTTGTTTTAAATCACACTTAACACAGTGTTGTTTTCCAGTGCAAGGTAGGAAATAAGATACAGACTACAAGTGGCAGGGTTTAGATTCATATGATCTTAACACATCACCATTGAATGTATTTGACTCAAACTCTAACACTAAGATGGATTGAAGAATTGTTTGGTTGTTTTTTTTCATATTTTTTTTATCATAAAAATGTTATATGCTGAAAAATGTTATCAAATCTTTTGCCAGTTCTTACAAATAACAATTTATTACCTGCCTTCAGATAAGAGTAGATAGTTTGGTTTTCAGGACACCTAAACAAAAGTAGAGGAAAAACGAACTTAACCCATGTGTTGGGGATTTTTGGAGGGAACTGAAATCTTCTAAGAAAAGACTGTCCAGTTTTCTATGAAGCTTTAAGGCCAGTGTAACTCTATTGAAGTCAATGGAACGACTCCAGCAAAAAGCTGGTGTAATAGAGCAAAGAATCAGGCACATTGAGTTTCCTGGTCCTCATCCCTGTAGGCAGTGCAGGATTTTTCCCGAGACCTGGTGTCTCTGCATTGCATTCCGGTTGGTTAGCCTTCTGCCTGAAGAATCATGATGCCATTGCGGATTCTCCCTGATCCTATGTGGTATGGAGTGAATTCCACCGGTGTTCTAGGACTTGGAGGGGAATATTGTGTGAAAAGAGGCTGAACTTTGGCTCTCTCCAGACCCCACCTCCTGCTCCTATACCTTCATAGGAATGAAGGGATGTCCATGTCTACCCATGGCAGAAAAGTCTACTGGAGTCCAAGGAAAGGAATGGAGCTGTCCCCCAAACCAGTTTTTGACATTGTTTCTTCCCCTCTATTTAAAGAACAGAAGGGGGCAGTGTAGCTACCATCTTTCAGAAAATGCTTCATAGAGTTTTCATCTGTCTTTACATGTCCTTTCGTATTTAAATGGGGAAAAAATCCATGTCATTGCACGGATGGAAAATCATGTGTTTGCAGGACAGTGAAGCAGAAGTCATGAAAGAATAGTGAATATACAAACAATAGTACTGTATACGAATCAAAATCTTTTGCAGTTAAAACTAAATATTGAGGCCTTACGTTTTCCATTATTGCACCAGTTAAAGCTGTTAAATGCGTATCTTTGCAGCACTTGCACCATTTTCAAAATCAGTGATGAGTTTTTATTTTAAAAAAGTAAGATAGATAGATATATACTTGTAAAATTGGAGGGAGAAACACATTTCAGAAGTGACTCAGAGTAGTAGGTGTTCAAAACCTTGAATTTTGCAGTATTGTATATAATCCCAAGTTTTTCAGTTGCTCACAAAAGATTTGTGCAATCAGAATTCACCTTGTGCAGACCGCCTGCAAAATAGATCAGCCACACGGCTCTTTTTCCATAGGAACCTTTGTACATTTTTAAAAGGTTCAAGGTGCAGAGGGAGTAGTAACTGGCTTTTGTAAGTCTCTTTGTGATTCAGCCTAGTATGCAATAGGTGAACATAGAAATGTAGGGGTTTTTACACAGTTATATGGTAAAAAACAAAACATATTAAATTAGGTGCATGATTGGTTTTACAGCTGAATTGATCTAAATGTGAGATTTATATATACTAGTATACTTTGTTGCTTCTGTAGGCAGAGCACATTGCACATACCAGTGGTATCTTGCATTCCTTCATCACCCCTTATAAACTCCCTTTGCCACTCTCACATTCCCATCTATTTCAAGGACATCCTGCAACCCCATACCTTTATGCTGGGTGCTCTGAGTATCCCCCTATTCTCCCCATCCCTGTATGCCAGGGCTCTGTTCCCCATATTGACACCTCCATGACAAGCTACAGGCTTTCTCTCCATACTGTTTCTGCACCATACTGTTGTCCCACATTCTCTCCCCATGTGTGCGCCCCCATCTATCTTTCTCCCATGCACCACTTTCCCCAAACACCATAACCCCTCCCTTCTCTGACTAAGGCTCTGTATGTGCCCACTTTCATGCATGCCAGCAGTCTGTGTTTCCCCCTGTTCACCCTGGCATCCTGTGCTAGGGTCCTCTTCTCCTATCCTCCCCAGTGCCAGGGGCTCTATGTGCATCCCTGTTTCCCTTTTCCCCCCCACCACTCGTGTGTGTATATGTATATATACTGTATATAATATATATATGGGCTGCCAAGCGATTAAAAAAAATAATCATAATTAATTGTGCTGTTAATAATAGAATACCATTTATTTAAATATTTTTGGATGTTTTCTACATTTTCAAATATATTGATTTCAATTACAACACAGAATACAAACTGTACAGTGCTCACTTTATATTATTACTTTTATTTAAAATATTTGCACTGTAAAAAATAAAAGAAATAGTCTTTTTCAATTCACCTAATACAAGTACTGTAGTGCAATCTCTTTTATCATGGAAGTTGAACTTACAAATGTAGAATTATGTACAAAATTAAAACAATGCAAAACTTTAGAGCCTACAAGTCCACTCAGTCCTACTTCAGTCAATCGCTCAGACAAAACAAGTTTGGTTAAAATTTGCAGGAGATAATGCTGCCTGCTTCTTGTTTACAATGTCACCTGAAAGTGAGAACAGGCATTTGCATGGCACTGTTGTAGCAGATGTCACAAGATATTTATGTGCCAGATGACCTAATGATTCAAATGTCCTTTCACGCTTCTGTCACCTTTCCAGACGACATGCGTCCATGCTGATGATGGGTTCTGCTCGATAATGGTCCAAAGCAGAGCGGACCGACGCATGCTCATTTTCATCATCTGAGTCAGATGCCACCAGCAGAAGGTTGATTTTCTTTTTTGGTGGTTCGGGTTCTGTAGTTTCCACATCGGAGTGTTGCTCTTTTAAGACTTCTGAAAGCATGCTCCATACCTCGTCCCTCACAGATTTTGGAGGGCACTTCAGATTCTTAAACCTTGGTTCGAGTGCTGTAGCTATTTTTAGAAATCACACATTGGTACCTTCTTTGCATTTTGTCAAATCTGCTATGAAAGTGTTCTTAAAATGAACAAAATGGGCCATCATCCAAGCCTGCAATAACATGAAATATATGGCAGAATGCGGGTAAAACAGAGAAGGGGGACATACAATTCTCCCCCAAGGAGTTCACTCACAAATTTAATTAATTCATTATTTTTTAACGAGCATCATCTGCATGGAAGCATGTCCTCTGGAATGGTAGCCGAAGCATGAAGGGGCATACAAATGTTTAGCATATCTGGCACGTAAATACTTCGCAACGTCAGCTACAAAAGTGCCATGCAAATGCCTGTTCTCACTTTCTCACATTAAAAATAAGAAGCAGGCAGCAGTATCTCCCGTAGACATAAACAAACTTGTTTGTCTTAGTGATTGGCTGAACAAGAAGTAGGATCGAGTGGACTTGTAGTCTCTGAAGTTTTACATTGTTTTGTCTCTATATGAACAAATTATTGGTCTTGGAACTAACTGTTGCTGCTGTATGAATGCAGTGGTAAAGGATGTTCCACAATTCCCATTGTTTCACTATATAATTTCCATAAACATTAATAGGTAAAAACTTCCATGAAAATGAGACTATAGGCCAAATTCACCAGTTAGTCAGGTGAAACTTCATTGCCATTAATGGTATTGGAACTGCTTGAGCTAATAGTGACTGTTGCCTATCTCTAAAGGTTTCATTGCAGTACTTTCTGTATGGACTCGCGTTGCTTTGAGCTAGAGATTTTTTTTTAAATTCGCATTATTTAAAAGGAAAATGTCATTTTTTCCTGAATTAATTATGATACAGTATTCTGAGACTGTCATAAGCTATCAATTTTAATTTTAAACATGCCTGATTGTTTTATAGTGTGTCAAATGTCTTACTAGTTGACTGGACATTTTAATTTATATAACCAAATGTCAGAGGAGTAGAACTCTCTTTGATTTCTTGATCTTAATGTTAAAATGTTATATTTGAGGACACACACAGATTTTTAGAGAAATAAATTCAATTATTATATCCAATAATTTCCAGTAACCTACTGGAAATTCAGGTTTTCTACCCAAATGGTATTATAAGGTACTCCGTGTATGAAGTACAAGACAACATAAGCACTCTGACTTACTTTACGTCATTTGGTTTAGGTTTTTCTTAAAGCTATTTTGAAAACTTGTGGGCCAGATTCTTATCTCAATCACATTGATGTAAATCCAGATAAATTTAATTGATTTTCTTTTGGCCTGAGAGTAACATCTGGCCCTAAATAGCTAATATTTATATGTAATATCTGAGATGGAATTTTGTCTTTTCCAGGACCATTTCTTTAGGGAGTTCCTATTCCTTATTTTCATGACTCTGAGCATACTTAATCAGAAATGGAGCAGATGGACTGCAAACCCTACCAGCCACTGTCAAAAGTTAAGCATGAAATGGATCTAGCTTATACAAGTTCTTCGGATGAGAGTGAAGATGGGAGAAAACCAAGACAATCCTATGACTCCAGAGAAACTCTAAATGAATATAGCCAAGAACTAAGACTGAACTATAACAGCCATAGCAGAAAAAGAAAAGCTGATGACAAATCCACTCAAGGTACATAATTTATTTTCATTTTCACTAATTATGAAAAGTATCCTACAAGGGTGTTTGTATGTCAGCGTGTAAATTTATAATCCTATTACTTTCAAAGGCAGATAGTGATTGCCATTTAAAAGTCACCATTTGGCACCTGTTACCATACTACAGTATCTGAGTTACTGCAATTATTTCCCTAAGTATTTTTCAGCTATCACCTTCCGGAAATATGGACTTCCTATGTTGTGTCTCAGACCACAACATGGCAACCGTTGATAAATGTTGTTGTTAGGTGGCGGCTACTCTTCTTACCAGAACTAACTGGGTAATAGTTTACAACTCTTACGTATGCATATGGATTTGCTCCAGTACCAAATTAGCTTTGAGGCTGTAGGTTATCTGTCCATGTGTTTGTAAAGCTTACTGGTAAATTCAAATGCAACAATCCTCTTAAACAAAATGTATGTAATCCTACAAGTAGCCAAGTCATTTACAAACTGAAGGAGAAATAGTTGGTTGTAAGGACAAAAGCAAACAATTAACTGTTTTCTTTCTTTCTTTCTTTCTTTCTTTCTTTAAGCATAGATGTAACTCAGGGAAGAACTTGTTCCTATCCTAGAAATCTTTTCAGTACATATACACAAATGGTGCATACAGCTACAAAGCAGCAGTGTGGGGGAATACAAAGCTATAATTTATTATATATTTGAATACAGAACCTATTCAAATTATTCTGGCCAAGATCTCAGCCAACTATGTTTGACCTGCCAGGAATTACCTTGTCCTGCAAGAATTAAATGAGTTTGCTTAACTAAGAAATTAGCCCATTTGTTATGCTTTGAGTTTATCCTCCCTAAAGTTATATAGGTTTATTCCTCCGAGAATTGTGTCTATAAGAAAATTCCACCAATAATCTTGTAAGATTAACTCCTTATGATTTCCTTGCTAGAAATGGTAAAGTTTGTATGCATTTCTGGGGCAAGTCATCATACAGCAGATTGTCCTGCTCGCACATGTTCAGTATTGGCCTGTTAGGAATCAGATTTATTATTTGCAAAAACTGATATATTTCTTGAAGACTCCTGGAGGCATTATGGCTTATTAAGAATGTGTTCTCCATGTTTTTCTTGCCTAGATTAATGTTCAGTTCATTTCTTACTAGATATCGTAGGCGTCTGTCCTGTTTGTCTTATAAGCACCTAACTTTTTCTCCTTGAAATTCATACAGTCTTGTCCTGCTGCATATTACCATAAGACCCCAAGCACATGCTTTACAACATCACGATTAAGGTTGGCCTGTTAGCACTTGCTTAATTGACATCCTAAATAGAGATGCTTTCCTAAAATGGAGTCTGTCAATATATTATTATTCAGTGCATATTGGTTCTTATGTAATACTTGTTAATACTTCTGGTATACCTGATAATATATGCTAGTATATTGAGTTGTCTGGATGGAGATAAAATTTTCTTGTCTTACTGGAAATCCTATAATAAAATTTTCTCTTGTGAGAAATTTAATGCAACATACTTGTCCTAATCAGTAATTGTATAGGTTTGTTCTGCCAAGAATTACACTGTATATGGGTTTTCAAAGCCAGGAATTCATCCCCATATCTTTGTGCTGGCGTAAATCATATTGATTTGTTCTGCCATAAATTCAGCCCCTATGTTTGACATGCCAGCTGTCATACAGATTTGAAATATGTAAGTGGTTGGGCAAAGAATTTGTTCAACAAACAAAAGTTAGGCTAAGGAGGCAGAGTTCACATCTGGCTACAGAGTTGGGTTAGATAAGCTTCTGTTGATTGAAATCTAACAAGCTTTCAAAAGGCCATATCTTTAATGGTAGAAGTGCTGTGAGATCTAGTGTTCTTAGGGATTTCTGCTTTCTTTGCTTGCATTCAAACAAGAACAGAAAAAAAAACAGGCTTCTTTTGAGTTATGAGTCTGACCTACTCCGAAGTCCTAAGGGTGTATTTGGAATTTGGAACCTACCAAAATTTTGCTGACATTCTGCATTAGGCATATCTTTAATTTTGCAGCTTTTATTTGTGAAATGTATTTTTTTTTTGGTAATCACTGTCAAAAGAGGATTGTGAATGTTGTTAGCTTATATTAGTGGAAACCTGGGAAGAGGGTAATAATATCCTGCACTGATATATAGCACTATTTTCTTAGGATCTCAATGTACTTTACAAAAATGGATAAGTATTATTATCTCTATTTTAGAAATAAGGAAATTGAGGCAAAAAGACTGTTAAGTAATATATTCATTGTCGCTTATTGAGTTAATGGCAGAGTCAGAAGAAAAGCTCTTGTCTCTTGACTTTGTCTCCTGCTCCAACCATTAACCAGCACTGAAGCAAAATGCAATCTTGAAAAAGTGATGATTAGTGGATTGAAGTGGAGGTAAATTCAGAAGGCCTGTGAATTCCACCCAAGTAATGTGTGTTAATAGATAAGGAAACAGACACATCACAACAGTCATGAATAAAGAGATAATGATCCAAGTTAAAGAGATGGAGCAGAATTGGCTGGACACACTAGATGTATTGAGGATTCCTGGTAGGATGCATCTTGATGATTCTGGCATGGAAATTTTTTTCCTTGCAGGATGTATAGTCTATGGATCTTATTCTCATTTCACTTATAACATTTTTATGGCAGCAAAACCAGGAGTTTTTCTTCAAGGAGTTACTCTTTATTTAGATGAATGTAAATAAGAGAAAACTCTAGTCGTACAGTTTTTGGAGATGCAAAGAAAGAAGCTGTATTCCTTTTAGACTGATGTATACTATTATGAAAAATTTTACTTTAGAGGAATGAATTCTAGACAGGACAAGCATCTGGGATTGAGTCACTGGAATGATGAATTGATCCTTAACAGGATGAACATATGGGGATAAATTTCTAGTTCAAACTTTCATATATTTCCTGGCAAGAGAAATATATTGAGATTCATTATGGGCCAAGCAAACTGATGATATTCCATGGTGCAGGAAGAAAAAGAAGCATGTATTTGCTGGTAAATTTGTGTGAAAAAATTAGCATAGCTAGCCATACTGGAAAACAAAGGTTTTAGAATGCTTCATAAAAGATTTGGCATTTTCTATTCCTAACCAGAGGGTCACATAAGATTTCTTATTTGTAGGACAAAAACTAGAGTATGAGAACACTAGCAGGGCAAATAAAATGAAGAAACTTGTATAAATGCCCTTTTGAACAGCTGAACTGGGCTAAATGTGTGTAATAAAGCCCTAATTCTTATTCAAGCAAAACCCCCATTGACCTCAGTAAGTGTTGCCAAAGTAAGGACTTTAGATTTTGGCCCTCTAGTTTCCAGATCAGTTTTATTCTAAGCCCTAATTTTTTCCTGTTTCTGATTCTCTGTCAGATTCCCACTATAGCAGTTTTATGACTGATATACTGTGTATTCATTCAGAAGTGTTCTAATTCTATAGAGTTTAGAGAGGAATCCTAGATATGGAGAATGCAGTTTCAGTTACGCTTTGAGTTCAAATTTATATGTACCAAGAACAAAGATTTAAACATATGGAACTTGGATTTCATGTGACTAATCAGAAATACGGGTTTCAGAGTAGCAGCCGTGTTAGTCTGTATTCGCAAAAAGAAAAGGAGTACTTGTGGCACCTTAGAGACTAACAAATTTATTAGAGCATAAGCTTTCGTGAGCTACAGCTCACTTCATCGGATGCATCCGATGAAGTGAGCTGTAGCTCACGAAAGCTTATGCTCTAATAAATTTGTTAGTCTCTAAGGTGCCACAAATACTCCTTTTCTTTAATCAGAAATAGTTTTACTTATCTGCAAAGACATGAATATAAGGCATGTTGACAAGTCTTGGCAAGAAATCGTCGTGTCAGGAAAATGTCATTGTGCCTTTTTGTCATCTGTAAACTGGAACTAGCTTGACTCTCACAATGGACCAAATTCTGCTCTCATACTGGTATAAATCCACAATAAGTTCATTAAGGTCAATAGATTTGCTCTGTATTCTTCTAGGGAGCATTTGGCCCATGTATAGTATGCACTGTTTGTTTTGAATGCTTTATTTTTCACTGTGCTTCTGAGGGACCTGTAAAAGTAAAGAGGCTAATTTTTAGTCAGCTTTTCCTCTAAATACATCACATATGTAACACTAGAATATATTCTCACTTACTTGAAATGTAAGATTACAGCCCTAATTCATGAGCCTTATATCATCCTGTCCCACAGAAACTTGCATGAAAGGCCAAAGAAGAAGAAGAAAATAGTACAGTTGTAAAGCCTAGGCTTCCAGCTACATTATTTCTTTTAATGAGTGTGTTGCTGCACGGTAGCTTTACTTCTTTTGGCTACCTGTTTGCACCTACCTACCATTTAGTGCAATGGTTCTCAACCAGGAGTACATGTACCCTCGGGGGTACGCAGAGATCTTCCGGTGGGTACATCAACCCATTTAGATATTTGCCTAGTTTTACAATAGGCTACATAAAAAGCATTAGTGAAGTCAGTACAAACTAAAATTTCATAGACAATGACTTGTTTATACTGCTCTATTTACTATATACTGAAATGTAAGTATGATATTTATATTCCGATTGATTTATTTTATAATTGTATGGTAAAAATAAGAAAGCGAGCAACTGTTCAGTAATAGTGTGCTGTGACAATTTTGTATTTTTATGTCTGATTTTGTAAGCAAGTAGTTTAAGTGAGGTGAAACTTGGAGGTATGCAAGACAGATCGCACTTCTGAAAGGGGTACAGTAGTCTGGAAAAGTTGAGAGCCACTGCTCTAATTTATGATGGACTTAATTCCTCCAACAGAAGTTCAATGTGATGAGTAGCTCCCTCCCTTATCTGAGAGTTTCTGGATCACTGTTTTCATATAGAGGGGAGTATCTGCAGACTCTGAAGAAGACAAATGATACCACTTAGGCTTGGTCAACACTACAGAGTTAGGTCAACATAAGCCAGTTTATGTCATCCTAACTATGTCAGTGTCTACATTACAGCCTTGTCTACACTAACAAGATAATTTGATCTAAGTTATGCTTATTAAGTTACATAAGTTACATAACTTAAGTTGACGTAGCTTAGATCAATTTACAGCGGTGTCTGCATTGTGCTAGGCTGACAGGAGATGCTCTCCCATCAACATAGCTTCCACATCTCATTGAGATGGAGTACTGAAATTGACAGGAGAGCATTCTCCCATGGACTTATTACGTCTTCACCAGACTTGCTAAATCGATTTAGCTCAGAGAGAGTACAAGCCCTAATCGCCCTACTACACCGACATAATAACTCCATTTCCCTCAGGGTGACAGTTAGTTAGGTGACAGTGTCTATATAGACATTGTGTTACTTACATCTGCTGTTGGCTTTCATTCTTGTCCACTGGAGCTCCCCAGCCAGGCTGTTGCCGGGTCTCATCTCCAAGCTGGGCTGCCACCCAGGGCTTGGATTGGGCTGCTATCGAGGCTCCCCACTCCCCACTAGCAGCATGGCAGCTGACCAGACTCTGGGCTTGGATCTTCCTGCTGGAGGAGATAACTTCCTGGACAGCTTCCCCCCAGCTCCTGTTGGGGATGGGAAGGCAAGAAGCCCCAGGCGGCTGCCTGCCTCCACTCCCGGTGGGGAACAGGGAAGAAAGAAGCCCCCCACTCCCAGTGGGGAACAGGGAGGTGAGAAGCCACGGGGGACAGCGGGGCTCCCAGTGGGGAGCTGCGCAGAACTGAGTGTCCTGGCTCTCAGCTGCCCACGCTGCCCCTCTTCAGTTGGTGGAAGCGCTCCTGGTGAGGATGTGTACCACCAACAGAAGGATGCTAGTGTCGACTTAAGATTGTAGTATAGACATGACAAGATTTGGCTAATAATTGTGCAGTTTTCATTCCTTCTGTGTGTAAAAATTGTGGTAGGGAAACTTGTAGGTTTTTTGTGGCTTGATTTTAAAAAATGTTTTAGCAATGCTTTTCTTCACCAGAATGAAAATAAGAATATAAGGAATAAATAGTCCTCTCTTTTCCCCGAGCCTGAAATTGGTTCTTACTTTCTAGGATCACAGCATCCCACAAGGGTTTCATAAAATATCTCTCAGCAATTCTGTCATCCTGCACTTTTAATGATACCTATAAACTCACTAAAATTGCCAGTTACTTATCAGAAATACTATACCCTCCTTTATAAGTATTGTTTTAATCAAACAAGGGAGTATACAAGGGAGAGAATAAAACCCAGGAAAATCCACAAGACATATGAGCACATTTAAGTCATTTAACAAAGTATCACTGATCACAGTGCATTTTCCATCCTATGCTAATAAATCAAACAGAAGGCATAAAACATATGTTCTGCCTCCCAAATAAATAAAGAATAACATAAACCCATTTTGCAGTGTGCTAATGTAAAGAGAAATCTAATTTGCATTCTCTTCTCAGATACACTAATTTTTAGCAGAATAAAAATGCCAGAAAGCATACCAGTCAAAAACAGAGTGGCAGAGTAACCTAGTCTCAGTCACCAATTTCGGTGTACATCAGTTCTTTCAGGAACGCTCAACCAACTTCAAAAGTCTCTTCAACAATCTTAGGATCTGATGGTTTTCCAGCCTCCCTAGTAAGTGACACATCTTGGTTTAGAATTCTGTTTTTCAGAGTATGCCAATGATCTCAGAAAATCTATAACATGCCATTACTAAACCAGGAGAGGCGCAGCCTCTCTGACACTTCTAAGTGTTCTGGGAAGATCAGAAATGGATGCAGAAGTCTGAACTAATGACAAGGAAGAATACTGAAAAAATGACCGGAATATAGTATGTATGACATAGAATGAAGTAAACAACTATGCAATTGTCCCTGAGGCCAACTTCTTATACATATATTCTTGCTAATTGCCTTTTCTGTCAGTTCTTTTGACAAAAGAAGAGAGCTGTCTTATTTTCTGTAATTGGGAATAAAATCAAATTTGCTTTTCTTCTTGTTTCACCAGACACTGGAGCCAGATAACCTTTCTCCCTGAGTCCCTGTTTCTCGATCATATATTTTGTACCCCCCAAATACAGAAATATCAGGAACCAGCTCTGCCAGAAAAAGACATTACCTGAATTAAATATTGTTCCACAGCGTGGTGGGTATATCATAGGTCAATTAGAGATTACATTTCATATTAAGATTCAAATACTTCAGAATTTAAAAGTAGAGATTTATTTGAAGTAAATCACACACATTAATTAAAATCCCAGGATCTGATTTTCAGAGATGCTCCATTCTTTGTAGCTCATGTAAACTTTGGTTTCAATTGCAAGTGCTCAGCAAATCCATTTCCCATTGTCTGTGTGATTTATTAAAAATGCTTTGCAAGTCAGTGGAAACGCCTTAGCAAACCAAAAGAAAGGGATGAAAGGAGTATGACTGAAGAATTTATGCCAACTGTTCAACATCTTAGTATTGACTTTTTTTCTGGAATTCAACAATGTGAGGGGGGTGAATAGCAAAGACTGCTGCTACAATCAATTAATGCTGTTAGGAATTTGCTCAGTTGTAAGAATACTGAGTCAAATCACATTGGTATATATTGTTGTGAGCTGCAAACCTGAGCCACTTACAGTAGAGTATGGCTACATTCTCAGTATGCATCATTCTTTACATTACAGTATCCAAGTGACTTGTGTACAGTAGCTAGCTAGTCAGATGTCTTGAGTTAAACGTTGTCTTTATGAACATGCTGTTAACTATTTCCCGCTCTATTTAAGATTTTCATACCTGTAACCTTTAGAGAAAGGGCAGGTTCCATAAGTTCTCTCTGGAGATGAAATCAAAGTTCACTTAAAGTTTGAGACTGAAAAAAAAATAGGTGAAAATATAAATAGTTTTGTGAAAGTCACCAGTACACAATGTAAGCAATAATTAAAATGGTAATATGAACAATGTAGCTAGTGGATCATGGAAAGCTGTGGAGAAGAATTCCCTTTTTATGTGAAAGAAGATATATAAGATAATGTTGTCCCTACCCATTGCAAAGAGTAGTGACAACATATATGCATGAACTAGGGACAATCCCAATTCCTTAGCTGAAGGGAGTAAAAAAAATTGCTGTCTACTTGCACCCTTGAGAGTGAAGGGGAGGCAGGGTCATGCTGCTGATTCCTCTCTCCCCTAACCCATCACTTGCATATCAGACTACAGAGTTATCTTGGCAAACTGGGCTAATGCAGCATTTGTATTCCCCCATATGCTGGGGAGCAATTATTGTGCCTCCTAAAGCACATTCTTTCTCAGAGCTTTCCTTGGGGCAGACTGAGAACTCCACACCTCCAGCCACATGTGCTATTGGCTGAATGGTTTAATGTGGACCTTGATAAATGGCTTTAGTAGAATTGTTCTCTTTATCAAAAGGACCTGATCCTATGGCCTGCTCCAGTTTCTTCATACTGTTCCAACAACTCCCATGGGGCCAGAAAGCTGACTTAAACAGCCAGCTGTGAAATCTCGGTGTGAGAGAGTCCCTAGGTGGCATGAAGTCAGCCATACCTTCACAGCCTCCATAGCTTAGAGGGTGAGCTGGGGATGGGAGGAAATGTGGGCAGAACACCTTGTGCTCCAAAGACTATTTAAAGGATTGGTGCATAGAAAGAAAAGGAGAACCTCTGTCATATCCTAGCATCAGGGCCAAGTTCCTTGATTCCATGAAGATGGGGTACTCTTACAAAATTTAATCTACATGCTGATTTATGTCTCATGTAATATTAAAATACAGTCAAATCATACAAAACAATTACTTCTTGCTAAAGTCCTTTAAAGCAAATCAACTTCATGCACTTAATACAAGGGAAATATCAAAGAGAAAAACTAACAATGGCTATTGAATAAGCAAAATAAATACAGGCATGCACATTTCATAATAAAGAAGTTCTTATAACTTATTTTTCAAGCATTAAAGTTGCTGAAGTTCTTAGGTTGCTGCACAACAATAGAATAAAACAAACAGCTTCACAAAACTAAGAAGGGCCAATCTAAGGTCATTCCACTACCTTGTAGGATGTATATCTAATCACGATGAGTTAGGTATAATGTGATCACAATCACTCAAGCTAGCGAACAAACATGTTGCTGCATTTTGAACGATCTGCAGTGGAAGTGTCTTGCTGTAGGGAATAAACGTAATCAAACCTCATTCTTTCAAAAGCACGTACTGCTGTTGAAAGGTCATGATGAAATAAAAAAGGGATGCAGCCCTTAAAAACCTGAGATACAAGAATTTGACGATGTACCCCATGTCCCTGTAGGCACAGGCGTCTGTGTCTTGACATCTAATCTAAGCTTAGACACATACAGTATCAATGGGACTATGGCAGTTGAAATCCATCATGTGACCAAAGGCTTCTGTGCTGCTTTGAAAGACTTTTATGGTCTTATACATACATACCATTACTGTGCCTTTGAAGAGTGTGGACAGCCTAACACTTATCACTGACAAAGGAGAAATCCTTTGGAGCATTTCAGTTACCTTTAGAACACACTGTCCAACATGACAGACAAGACACTAATAAGTGATTAGTACTCACTAATAAGAGTAGTGGATCAGCCAACACCGTAATTACAGCATTGGTGAAGTCCTGCTCCTTGACAAAGTCAGTGCTGATAATCAGTGCCGGGAATCACTGCAGAGTTTCTGGATCTGAGGCAGTTTCATGAACTGCTGTTGGCCAGTGATGGTGCTCTAGAGGCACATGCTCTAGAAGATATACAGTTGATTAAAGACGGATTCACAGAGTCTGCAGAAATGTATAGGCTGACAATCTGAAAAAGAGAGCAGTCATATATCAACCTGCACCAGGGAAACCCTACACAAAAGCAAAAGTCACCATCAGAAACACATAGCTAACTGCTGCTACAGACTTATCTTGGTAGTATTTGTCGAATGATGTTTCTTTAGACAAGAAGCTCACAAGTGGTGTCAACAAAATGAGTTCATCATTTGCTATAATATCAGACAGAGTTTGGCAACAACATGGTATTAAGCTTCAAACCAAGTTAAAAGTCTATAAAGCAGTTGTGCTGTCCAACTTGTTCTATGGGTCAGAGAGCTGAACCTGCTATAAGCATCACATCAAGCTTCTACATAAGTTCCATTTATGACATCTGCGTGCCATGCTCTGTATTTAATGGAAGGATAAAAAGTTACCAGTAATTGACTGTATCAGTTACTTCATAGGGCAGGGTTCTCAAACTGGGGGTCAGGAGGTTATTACATGGGGGGTCGCAAGCTGCCAGCCTGCACCCCAAGCCCTGCTTTGCCTCCAGCATTTAATCCCATTCTTAAGTGCTTTACTTAATCAGACCTGAATGCTCAGCATTTTACAGGATTGAGCCTTCAGGCTGGTCTAACTCCCATCTAAGTCAGTGGGAGTCTTGCGATTACTTTAAAGATAATTTATTCAGGCCCTTAAAAACAAATGTTTTGTGACCTCATAGCCACATCTGGATTTGTTGCTTGAATCCTCTGCCAGCATCTCTGTTCAGCTGCTCTGTTACTTCCCATCTGCTTTGGCACCCCTGTATCTAATATCAGACACTTTAGGAGATGAGGCACCTCAGGAATTGTTGAAGCGGCTGGTAAAGGAATGAAATGCCAGATATTAGATACTGTGAAAAAAAGGCAAAATCTACAGGTGACTTGTGCTCTATGTGGAAACTGCCTCACGTGAACACTCTGAACTTGGCAGGTTTGCACAAAACAAATTCAATAGGGCGAAAAAACAGAAATGAGCTTTGAGTTTTAAACATAAAACTGTCCTTTAGATAGAAAAAGCTTTGATAAAAGGATGTTTAAACAGCTACTTCTAAAATAGTTGCTAGTTTGAAAACAATTCATTACCTAAATTGTATAGCAACTTGTATCTATTTGGTTGTTGCTATCTGCTTTCTGTATAATAGTTAAAACTGAAAAAAAATAAGAGCCAAATCCTGCAGACCTCATCACTTAAGCCCTTCAAAGACTGTGGGGTTTGGCACTAAAGAAATATTGTGGGTACCTGTTAGATCAAGGTTGTTTGCAGGATTTATTGTTACTCTTTTTTAAATAAAATGTAAGATATTCCAACAATATGTGAAGTATTTGCTTCAGTGATTCACAAGCAAACTAATATAAGGATAGTGCCATGTGTGTTTTTGCAGCAGAAATACTAAAAGAATTCAAACACAATTATTAGTCCAATTCTGCAACAGTCACTTGTCGCTAATAATCATGTTCTACTGGGACTTCTGCTGTGAGTAAGAATGAATCAAGTAAGTAAGTATTGCAGGATTCAGCCCTGTATTTTCCTGCTCCTCCTTCCTAAAACTCCTATTAATGTATTTTAAAGTTAGAGATACAAAAAGTGAACCTGCCGACTTATCCTTCTGTCTTTTGGTGGAGAGTAGCTTTAATATCTGTACTGATGACTACATGGACTCTTTTAACAGTGTTTGTAGTGTCTTTGAATCTAGTTTAGTATGTACTTGCTCGCACTCTTATTAAAGGTCATACTTTGGATCTGGCATTTCCCTGGGGCCCTTTGGAGTTATAAGTGCTCTTTCTTCTGTGTTTCTTTTCTGATCACTTTTTAATTACATTTAGAATTCTGTTTATGTCACTGTCTCCTTCACCTCAATTAGTTCACTTCCTACTCTGTCAATTTTTTATAAAGTGGGACAAAATACTGCAAGTGATACACAACTCAAGTTCTTATCTGCTCAAGCCAGACTTTTCTGCAGTATGGAAGAGTTTCCAGGGTTAGTATAGGCTAATTTGTTACTGAGCTATGTTACCTTTTTGATTGATTTATTTTCTTTGGGTTAGAGTACTCTCTGCTGCTGTGGAGGCTCAGAACTTGATTCTTGCAAGTATCATTGATCAGGCAGTTCCTTGGCAGAACCAGGAATTATGGCAAGTTCACAGTTCTCTGTGATGCACAGCTGAACATTGGGACATAAGAACAGAAAGTAAAGGATGCAGCAATAATGGAAGGCCACTAGGCTGCACGTTTTCTCTCCTACCTCAAAATCTCATGCTACTCAGTATCGGAAACTTTTAAATGATATATGGGTACCTACTAATACAGAGGTGGGATGTGGCCCACCCCTGAGCTGGCCTGGGAGGCTAGCCCCGGCCCCTCCCGCGCAGCCTCAGCTCACTGCGCCACCAGCGCAATGCTCTGGGCGGGGGGGCTGCGAGCACCTGGGGCAGCGCAGCTGCAGAGCCCGGCCTGACACAGTGCTCTGTGCTGCGCGGTGGTGCAGCTGTAGCACCGCCAGCCACCGGTGCTCCAGGCACCGCAGTGAGGGAGCATGGTGGGTTGGATAGAGGGCAGGAGAGTTTGAGGGGGTGGTCAGGGGCCGGGGGTATGGATAGTGTTCAGGGTGGTCAGAGCGTGGGAAATAGGGGCGGTTGAATAGGGGCAGGGGTCCCGGGGGGCAGTCAGGAATGAGAGGACGGGTTGGATGGGGCGGTAGGGGGCAGTCAGGGGACAGGGAGTGGGGGTGGTGGATGGGGCAGGAGTCCCCGAGGGGGCTGTCAGGGGGTGAGAAGCAAGGGGGGTCAGATAGGGGTCGGGGGCCGGGCCACGTCTGGCTGTTTGGGGAGGCACAGCCTCCCCTAACCGGCCCTCCATACAATTTTGGAAACCCGATGTGGCCCTCGGGCCAAAAAGTTTGCCCGCCCCGTACTAATACATCATCCATTCATCTTATATTTCTTATGGCCTAGTATGTTTCGGACAAGTTACTTCACTTTCTAATTCTTTGAATTGTCGTGATTTCTCTAGCTAATTTATTCAAACGTTTATAGTTTCCGCTACCAAGGTATCTCTCAAGCTGGTGATCTACCTGCTATGGTTATTATCAGTACTTTTGAGTTTCCTGACTTAAAACTAACCACTCTTGAAGAATCAACTAAAATTATTTTGGACTATGGTAAATACTTCATGTTATTGGTGGCCTTTTTCCTTCTCATGTATCTGTTGTAGTCATTGTAAAGAGCAGGTATCTATGTTCTCCTTTTCAAATGGCAGCAGGCAACATCCTGAGTGAATGTGTTTACTAGGCAGTGATCTGTTGTCTGTTATTTGGTAAACATTGGCTATGAGGTTGTCTTTGTTCAAGATAAAAAATATGAAGGTCAAACAATAGATCTATACCAGAATTTTCCAATTTAAATATCCTAAAGCTAGATACCAAAATACATATTGATAAATCTAAATCAGTGATGCTCAGACTGAGGCTCACAAGCCACATGTGGCTCTTTTATGCATCTCTTGCAACTCTTTGCAGCACAGGATATTAAAACATTGTGTGATTTAATTATTAACCAATCAGGATGCTTTAACTATGTTATTAACCAACTATAGTTGATAAAATGACTGACCAAGTATTATTATTTTGCTATGAGAAATATATATATATATTAAAATAAATAAAAATATATATAATATTAAAGTTGATTGCTAATTTGGCTCCTGAGCCATTGAGGTCTAAGTATTACTGATTTAAATAAATGGTTCAATCTTCAGAGTGCTGACAGCTCCCATTGAAGTCAATGGGAAGGTAATGGGAGCTGAGGGTGTTTGGCATTTCTGAAAATCAATCCACTTATTTAAACTTGCCTACGTTTAAACACTCACGTTTAAAAATGTGAGCCTGGTTTCTTAGGATATGTCCAAACAGCAACTGGCAGTATGCTTCCCCGCATGGGTACACAGACATGTGCTAGCTTTGCTCTAGCTAGCGTGCTAAAAGTATCAGTGCAGCCACGGTGGTGTGGGCAGTGGCTTGTTCTGGCTGCCTGAGTATGTACCCAGGCGATCAGATGGGGTAGTACTTGGACAGCTAGCCAGTGCCACTGCCCCTACCACAATGGCCACACTACTATTTATAGCACACTAGCTCAAGCAGAACTAAGTGGTGTCTGTCAACCTGAAAGGATGCACCCTTCCAGCTGCTCTGTAGACATACTCTTAGTATTATGTCAAGCTATATTCCATTTGTGTCCTAACTTTTGATAAATTCCAGTTTTGCTTCAGGTGCACTCACAGCACAGGTGCCAACTTTGTTAAGGTCTGGAGAGACTTCTTGATTTTGTTTATTTGAGTCCTTTTGATATTTATCCTCTGGAAGTATCACAGGAACCTTATTGCTGTAATTCCTCTTCAAGGGCTTGCTCCAATGTAGGTATTTGCTCGCCCAGAGCACTGCTGCTGGAAAATTTTTGCATCAGTGGTATTGGCTCTGGTGCCCCCTGGAATCACGCACTCATAGCAGTGGTATAAAGAGTCCAGCTGCTCCCTCAGTTCCTTCTTACTGCCTGTGACGGTTGCTGGAACTAACTTAGCCTTGTTTCTGCAAGTACTCCTCAGTGGTCTTTTACCTGTCTTATTGTCCAGAATTTAGTAGTTAAGTTTCACTTATTAGTTAAATAGTTAGTTAGGAGTTAGCGAACCCCTCTAAGTGGACTGGGGTATGCCTTGGTCTCTGGGGTTTAAGCCTTGTGAGTCTTGATGACAAGCTTATGTCTGTGAGTGACCCCCATTCCAGTTGCCTCAAGTGTGTGGGGGAAGCTCACCTGCAGGAGCAGTGCAAGGTTTGTAAGGACTTCAAGCTCCACACCAAAAGGATAGAGATGCTAGACTCCAGTCTGTCCTCATGTCACTTGGATTTGGCACCAAGTACTTTGGCCTTGGTAAGGAGCTCCCTGGTTTGGGACAATTTGGGACACTCAGTGTCGTTCCCCATCTCTGGCACCAAGATGAGATGCTCCGTCTGAGTCTAAGGAGCTGTGGCACTGTCAAACATCTGCAGTAGCAAAGAAAGCAGCGCTGGTGAGACAACCTCAGCACTGTTCCCTGTCGCCGGTGCTTAGGAAGAAACAAAGAAAGACTGACAGAGGTCAATTGCCAACCCCGAGGTTTGTGGGGCAGAGGTACGCTGGCAGGGTGTGACCCACGTCGAATCACTCTGTAGCATTGACAATCTACGATGCATTGTTGACTCCGGTCCTGAAGTGGGAGCCATTGAGTCTGGTGCCGATAGACTCACCACCAAGGGAGAGCTTCCAGAGAGCCTCCAGAGCCCCACTACTCTGCTGGTACCATCAATGCCAGAGGTGTTTACGGTACAGCTCACTGTAACTACCGCCGTCCCCAGCCATACAAGAGCTGTCAGCAGTGGCATTGACAGGAAAGACTTCTGGAGGCTCAAGGCCTCAGATTGGTTTCCCCTTTGAAACTGCCATGAGGGTGCAACCCTAGTCTCCTCCCTCCTGGTACCAGTCACTGGTACGGGTTAGCACTGCTCCACCCTGGTCTCTGAAGGAATCCTCAGAGATGGACTTGGAGGTGGCGTCTTACATTTCTCTTAGGGGCCGGCACCACCATTCCACCTGGCGCTATCTTGTTATGGACCCGAGCCAAGGAGTGCCACCTGTGGTGTGGCTTCCGGGACAGTGCCAGTTCCCCATATAGTGGCCTTTCTGGAACCCCTGGGGTTTCTCATCGCAGCCAGGGTCACACTTCAGAAGGTCATATTTGGTGGTTTTTGGAGCCCAGACCGCTCCCACTACCCACATATCAAGAGATGTCATCCCGGGACCCGTCCGGTGCCGAGGGCAAAGAGCAGGGCCTGATGCTAGTTTAGGCATCGTCCTCCTCTTCCCCGTGTGAGGCAGTAACGGGAACTGATATTGCTTTCCTCCCTTCCCGCCCCCCTGGAGGATTATAAGGTGTTTCAAGAGCTCCCAAGGAAGGTAGCTCAGAACCTATGGATCCAGGTGGAGGAAATCAGAGAGTCCTCTCATTCTCTGGTGGACATCTTGGTGGCAATGAGAATGGCATTGCCCCTGAATGATGCCATAATGGACTCCATTTGTGTTATGGCAAACCCCAGCATTCCTTCAGCCGACAGCAAAGAAAACTGAAAAGAAATACTTTGTCCCAGCTAAAGAGTTTGAGTTCCTGTACACTCATCCACCATTGGGCTTTTTAGTGGGGTTCACAGCCAATTAACGGGAAATGCAGGGTTAGTGGGCCAAAACCCAAGGTCAAGGATGCCAAAAAGTTAGATCTTTTTGGGAGGATGGTCTATTCAACAGGGGAGCTCTAGCTCAGGATTGCTAATCAGCAAGTGCTCCTGAACAGGTACTATTTCAACTCCTGGGATTCTATGCAAAAATGTAAGGAGTTGCTACTACAGGACTCCAGATGGGATTTTGTGGCTTGTGCCTTTTAGAGGAAGGCAAATCCGTAGCAAAGGCATCCCTACAAGCAGCCCTCGATGGGTGTACTCGGCAGCCGATCCATGGCCTCGGCTGTGACTGTGCATAGAAGCTCATGGCTTCAATCCTTGGACTTGCTGCATGAGATCCAACACGCATTATAGGACCTTTTGGGGGGGAATATGTCGCTCTTTTCTGAGCAGAAAGACTCCATATTGCACAGTTTGAAGGACTCAAGGGTTACACTTGAAGTCCTTAGGCCTTCATACACTGGCCCCCTTGAGGAAGCACTATAGGCCCCAATTGACGGCTCACTTCTTCCTGCCGCCTGCTCGACAAGACTATAGCAGGAGGAGGAGAAGGGGCTAAAGGAGGAGGCCTCTGCCACAATCTTCATCTGCATCCGTGCCTGCACCCCCTAGACACTCGGTGGTGTCAAAGCAGGCTTTTTGATGGGATGCTCAGGGATTACGGGGCAGGACAATTTGTGAATCCAAACTTCCCAGTTTTTGTGGACTGGTTGTCTCACTTCTTTTGGGTGTGGGCCTGTTTTAATTCAGACCTCCGGGTGCTATGCATGACAGCACTGGGATACACGATTCAGTTCTGTTATTCCCCCCTTCCCACCCCTCTTCCCTGTCCCTCTTCAGGGATCCTTCTCACAAGCAACTTCTAGCCCAAGTGTGCAGCTGCTCCTAAGGGTGGGAACAGTGGAGGTGGTTCTACCAGAGCTAAAAGGCTGGGGGTTCTACTCCCACTATTTCCTAATCCTGAAAGCGAACAGAGGTCTCAGACTGATTCTGGGCCTGTGAAATCTCAACAAATTCATGAAGCTGAAGTTCTGCATGGTCTCCTTGGCCTCCATCATCCCCTCCCTGGATTCAGGGGACTGGTACACTGCCCTTGATTTGAGGAATGCTTATTTCCACATTGCAGTCTTTCAGGGACACAAAACGTTCCTCAGATTCATCGTGAACCATGTGCAATACCAATTTATAGTGCTTCTGTTTGGCCTGTCAGTGGCCCCTCGCATGTTCACGAAATGGCAGTCGTTGTGGACTTCCTGAGGAGACAAGGGGTTCAGGTTTATCCATAACTTGACGACTGGTTGGTCAGAGGTCGGTCCCAACTTCAGATATAGGGAGATGTGAGGCTAATACAGTTGACCTTTCAAGACTTAGGTCTGCTCATAGAAATCACTTTCTCCCCAGTTCAGAGGATAGAATTCATCAAGGAAATACTAGACTCAGTACAGGCCAGAGCTGCTTCTCTCAGAAGCAGGGTTCCAAGCAATAACGAGGCCTATAGAAAGCCTCTGTAATGAATCACCCTGTCACCATTGCAAGAAATTGCTTTCAGCTCCTGGGCCACATGGCATCATGTACCTATGTGGTTCACCGTGCAAGACTTTGTCTCAGGCCACTTCAGGCATGGCTGGTGTCGGTATACTTTCGAAGCTGCCACCAGCTAGACTCAATCATTACCTTCTCCCTGTCTGTGACCACTTCCCTCGAATAGTGGCTAGACCTGCTAGCGGTGTGCACAGGAGTCCCTTTCTCAAGGCCCCAACCTTCAGTGTCCCTCGTCACAGATGCGTCAGCAATGGGGTGGGAAGCTCATTTGGGGCCCCTCAGAACTCAGGGCCTCTGGTCTCCAGAAGAGCTCTTGCTACACATGAACCTCAAAGAGCTCAGGGCAGTTTGCCTAGCCTGCCAGGTGTTTCAACTCCTTGTAGTGGGCAAGTGTGTGTCGGTCCTTCCAGACAACACAACATCCATGTTCTATATCAACAGGCAGCGCAGAGTGTGCTCCTCTCACTTGTGCCTGTAGGCACTTTGGTTATGGGAATTTTGCATAGCCAACTCGATTCACCTCAAGGCCTCCTATGTGCCAGGTTCTCAGAATGAACTAGCAAATCACCTCAGCAGGGTCTTCTACAACCACCACAAGTGGTGCATTCACCCAGAGGTCCTAAAAGTCATCTTCCAGAAGTGAGGAACTCCCCTAATAGTTTCCAATGAAGTACATCAGGAAGTGTCTCTAATTCTGCTCTTTCCTGGGCCACAGTCCAGGATCTCTTACAAATGCCTTCCTCTTACCTTGGGCGGGTCATCTCTTCTATGTGTTTCCACTCATTCCTCTCATACACAGGGTCTTCCTGAGGATCAGATGGGACACAGCATTAGTCATCCTAATAGCCCCAGCCTGGCTAAGGCAGCAGTGATTCACCACGTTTCTGAACCTGTAGATGGAACCACCAATCTGATTACCTCAGGTTCCGGACCAGATATCCCAGGACCATGATCACTTGCATCATCTGAATCTTGATTCCCTTCATCTCACGGCCTGGAAGCACCATGGCTGAACCTCTTGGAGCTAGCATGCTCGGGACAGGTTCGTTAAGTTCTTCTTTTAGGAAGCAGTCTTCTAGAGCTTTGTACCTGGCAAAGTGGAAAAGGTTCTAGATCTGGTCATTGCAGAATGGCGTCTCACCCACAATGTCATCAATGCCAATGCCATTCATTATGAGCTATGTGCTACATCTGAGGTAGCAAGGGCTATCTGTGTCATCGATTAGTCCACCTGACTGCAAGTTCCGCATTTCACCCATGGGTAAACGGCCAGTCTGTCTTCTCAAACGCTATCTGTAGTTGTTTTCTCAATGACAGATTGTAGCCTCGGGTACGACAACCAATCCCACCCTGGGATTTCAACCTGATATTGTCAAGGCTCATGGGTCCCCCATTCAAGCCACTGGCAATGTGCTCTCCATTCTTCTTGTCTTGGAAGATGGCATTCCTAAACACCATTACTTTGGCAAGAAGGGTCATGGAGATGAGAGCCCTTATTTCAGAACCTCCATACATGATATTATTCAAGGACAAGGTCCAGCTGCATCCTCACCCAGCCTTCCTCTTGAAGGCGGTTTCACAATTCCATAGTAACCAGGATATTTTCCTTCCAATCTGTCTGAAACCACATGCTAATAAACAAGGAGCAGAGACTTCACTCACTAGACGTCAGATGTGCATTTGCCTTCTACATAGAAAGGACTAAATTGTTTCAGGAAAACTATTCAACTTTTTATGGCTGTTGCAGACGGGATGAAAGGTTTTCCAGTCTCAGCCAGAGAATTTCATAGTGGATTACTTCCTGTATCCACATAGGCTATGACCTGGCAAAGGTCCCTGCTCCTGTCCTGATGGCACATTCCACAAGGGCACAAGCATCTTCAGCTGCATTCATAGCACAGGTTCCTATCCAGGGCATCTGTAGAGCGGCAGCTTGGTCATCAGGCCAATGGCCTGTGATGGGATGTTAGATGGGGTGGGATCTGAGTTACTACAGAGAATTCTTTCCTGGGTATCTGGCTGGTGAATCTTGCCCATATGCTCAGGGTTTAGCTGATCACCATATTTGGGGTCGGGAAGGAATTTTCCTCCAGGGCAGATTGGAAGAGGCCCTGGAGGTTTTTTGCCTTCCTCTGCAGCATGGGGCACGGGTCACCTGCTGGAGGATTCTCTGCTCCTTGAAGTCTTTAAACCAGGATTTGAGGACTTCAGTAGCTCAGACATATGTGAGAGGTTTTTCACAGGAGTGGGTGGGTGAGATTCTGTGGCCTGCATTGTGCAGGAGGTCAGACTAGATGATCATAATGGTCCCTTCTGACCTTAATATCTATGAGTCAGTCCACACTTTTGTGTCTCGCTATGCCAGGAGGCTAGTGACGATGCTGGATTTGGCAGAGCAGTGTTACAATCTGCTTGTCCATGAACTCTGAACCCTCCTCCTACATCTGCTTGGGAGTCACCTACATTGAAATGGACATGAGTAAGCACTCAAAGAAGAAAAAAAATAACATTCTGTAACTGTTGTTCTTCAAGATTATTGCTCATGCCCATTCCATTACCTGCCCTCCTGCCCCTCTGTCGGAGTTAGCCAGCAAGAAGGAACTGAGAGAGCAGCAGGGCCCTTTATACAGGGGCTATGAGCATGCGATGCCAGGGGGCACCAGAGCCCACCCAACAGATACCACTGAGGGAAAAACTTTCCAGAGGCTGTGACTGGGGTGAGCACACACCTACATGGAAATGGATGTGAGCAACACATCACAAATAACAACAGTTACAGAAGGCTGGTAACTGTTTTTTTCTGGTTTCAGAGTAGCAGCCGTGTTAGTCTGTATTCGCAAAAAGAAAAAGAGTACTTGTGGCACCTTAGCGACTAACAAATTTATTTGAGCATAAGCTTTCGTGAGCAACAGCTCACTTCATCGGATGCATTCAGTGGAAAATACAGTGGGGAGATTTATATACATAGAGAACATGAAACAATGCGTGTTACCATACACACTGTAATGAGTGATCACTGAAGATGAGCTATTACCAGCAGGAGAGCGGGGGGGTGTGGGAACCTTTTGTAGTGATAATCAAGGTGGGCCATTTCCAGCAGTTGATAAAAACCTTTGAAGAACTGTTGGGAGGGTGTGGGGGGAATAAACATAAGGAAATAGTTTTACTTTGTATAATGACCCATCCACTTCCAGTCTCTATTCAAGCCTAAGTTAATTGTATCCAGTTTGCAAATTAATTCCAATTCAGCAGACTCTCGTTGGAGTCTGTTTTTGAAGTTTTTTTGTTGAAGAATTGCAACTTTTAGGTCTGTAATCAAGTGACCGAAGAGATTGAAGTAGCTCACGAAAGCTTATGCTCAAATAAATTTGTTAGTCTCTAAGGTGCAACAAGTACTCCTTTTGTTTTTTTCTGCATTGTCACTTCAAATCTCTGGAGAGAAAAAGACATGAAAATTGTACTCAGCACTTTTTTGTTAACTCCAAGTATTCTAAATATATGTCCCTAACAATATATAGGGAAGCTAGTGAGCTTGTAGCATCTGTTGGAATGGATTTTCATCATAAAGACAGATTCCACTAGATGAATTCTAAATTGTTTGTTACATTACAACCATTGTTCTCTTCTGCACTCTCTCTAACGAGAGTTTCTGCACCCTAACTAGCTTACATTCCATAGTCATGGTTCCATCTATGATTTGTCAAGGAATCTCAATTGATTATTTATTAACCAGACACAGAAGACTCAAACCTTTTCATGATAGATAAATTGAGTATTATATTATATAGTCTGCATGGCATCTTTTGGATGAGATTTATAAAAGAAAAGTGTTTGCTTATCTTGAACAAAAAAGGTCATGCATAGCCTTTTTTTAAGAATAGGGTTTTTCCTGGTTGCAATACTGAGTGTTCATCTGGAATATATCAATTGTTTTCAGCTGACTTATTTAGATTTTCCTTATGTAACTGAAACCAAACTATGACCACATTTTATAGCTACTGTACAGGCATAATTTAATAGTCTCTATAATTCAAGTAGCTTATTAATAAAATGTATTTTAGAAGAAATTGTTGTATCCAAAAATGGAAAATCCAGTAGTGATGCTGCAAGGGAATAAGGAATATAGGTAGATTTTTCCCCCTACTAGGATAATTCAAGCTATAATAATTACAAAGCACAATAATTTTAAAATGGATTTCACTGATATTCAATATATTGCATTATAATTTGGAAATGTTAAGTGACATGCAATATGTTTATATATATTCTCTCCCTATTTAAAATGTTTATGTTGTGATATTTGTTACAAACAAGAAATGCAAAAACATACATTTCCATCAAACTGAATTAACATACTTAAGCTGCAGTATGGATGACCTTCAGGTGTGAACTACTGTTGTTAAATCCTGTGGTAAATTGAGTATTTGTACAGAAGCTATAGGGTAAAAGTGGTTAGAATTATTCTGAGGGCATTTTAGTCTCCCATTTTATGATCAAATTGAACCTTCTGATGGCTGACCCCTAAAAACTAGTTTGAGGGGAAAAAATTGAGTGACAATCCTTATCCCCAGCTGGCTAATCAAATGTAGCAGATGTGCCAAGATGTCTTTCATATTCTTTCATTGAGGTTGGATTGACATGTGGATGTAATTTGATGTGAATGGAAGATCTGAATTTATTTAGCTTTTGGATACTCTTGTTTTGTTATAAAATGAGTGGAAAAGACCTTTTTAGATCAGGGTTTCACATTGACCTGACTCAGGCTGGATTGGTGTCACCTGAATGAAGAAATTGTATAGTACCCAACGTGGATGTCCTTGAATTAGAATCCCTTCATTCACTAGAAGTAATCCTTGAAAAGGTGGAATGCTAGAGAAAGATTAGAACAACAGAAAAATACAAATATATGCACCTTACAAATCCCAAGTATCAGTGAAATGGTCTGTCCAGTTTTCTCATCTCAGTCCAGAAAAGGAGGAAGGTCTGTCTAATTTTGTTTATCTAACTATCCCACACTGAATTCTAAGTAGAGTTTGACAGGAATATTTTCAGTGAACCTTTTTTAAAAAAAAATGTTAATTAGTTTCCTATATGCAGGATGGAATTTTGAAAGGGAGATCCACTCCAGAATAGCTAATGACCAGTGGTTAGGCCAGATTCAACAAGTCCCTGCTCTGCCTGATTCAGAGAAGGAACATGAACTGGGTCTTCCATGTCTCAGGTGAGTACCTGAATCCCTCACCAGGCTATAGAGTCAATCTCTCAGTCTGGCCCAGAGAATATTTAATTCTTAATACAATGCAGCACAGCTCCAGCAGAAGAGATTGAGAGAGAGAAACAGACTGACTCAATAGCCCTGTGATACAGCACTCAATGAAAGCAGGGACTTGATCGTGGGTTTCCTACAGTCCCAGTGAGTGCCCTACCCACTACGCTATTGGCTGTTCTGAGGTAGGTCTCTTTGTTTCTTTTTATTTTATTTTTTGAAAAAAAATGTGAAAGGTCCTTGGTTTTGTTCCGAGTCAGAACGAAAACAGGTTTCTAAACCTAAAAATACTGCACAAAACCAAATTCTTGTTTTGTGGTCAGCTCTAATTCTAAAACAGCAGAATGCTCTAGCCGATATTAAATGTGTAACAGGAAAGGCACATTATTCCCCCAAAAGTAATGTGAGATTTTATGTGAAAACCATTTATGGAATATTTCAACAATCAAAACTTGAATATTGTGCACAGAATTTTCAAAAGCATCTAAGCAAGTTGGGTACCAGCTGCCATATTGGGTGTCTAACTCATGTGGGCTCTTTTGAAAATTCCTCCCTGTTAGATGATCTTGAACTACTGTTTAATTTTGTGTCAGTATTTCCATACTGTATTCCAGTATTTCATATTTTTTAACATTCTTAACCTGTGCACTTGGAAACTGTAACTGTTTATTGTTAAATTTTTATAGAAATTCTGTCTGTGTGCATACGCACCTCCGTTTTATGGGTTTTTTTTAAATTATATAAGAAAGAAATACAAAATGGAGACAGATGCACTCCACAACCAATAGAATTTCGACCAGCAGGAGGTAAGCTGTAAATTCTGGCTTTGGCTTCCTTGGAGCTCTCTTGGCAGAGACTGCTTGGGATAGCTGCTCAGTCTCCCACAAGCTTCCCCACCATTTGGCTTTACTGGCCAACTGAAATGAGATTTTCAGGCAGCCTGTAGTTCTTCTCTTTGGTCCAGGGAGACACATTACCACTGGGTGCTTGTAGGATGGGATTCCTCTAGTTTATGCTAGAGAAACATTGGATTGTGAAAAACAGTGTTTATATACAAAGAAATATATAGTCCTTGGACTATATTGATCCTCTGTTCTCTAATTTTCAGACCCCATGAAAAAATAAAATGTGGAATTCATCCTGCAAAGACTCTGTACCTTAACACTGGATCCTGTCTCTCACCTACTCTCTCTTCTCCTCAGCTTCATGATAGCAAAATTTCTACTACAGATTCACTAACAGCCCCTTTATTTCACAGTAGAGGGAGAAACTGGTAAATTAATCCTGTAACCGGTCCTTTGATTTGTAGGGAGGATGAGTGCACGGACAGAAGCTTTTCTTCCTGCCCTGCCCTTTCTCACCCAAGACCACCCCATATGTAACAAGTCGTGGGAATAATATAGCAGAAGAGACATTCTTTCCTCACTTCATTTGCCCATATTTTCTTGTTTCTTGTCCTTATTGCTCCAAAAAATGGAGGGGACAATAGAGCCTTATTAGTTACTCACTTTTGTAGCACGTATCATTGTTACAGCAGTTGCAAAGAATAAAACTCAAATTAGATTTGTTTTTCACACACAACCTTCCCTCAGAGCCCCATTGTCAAAACAAAAACAGTCAAAAGCTATATAAAATAAATGTCTTGCATTGTGCCTTGAAGATTGGTACACTTTGGCTCTGATAGGCTGTCAAGGGGAATGAATTCCAAGGCAGGGGGTCCCAAACTGAGAGGGAGCCCTGCCACTGCTCTTGGAGGGTTCAGTAGCTGTGGCAGTTGAGAGCCTCCCAGCTGATCTTAACTGCTGTGACAGGATATTGGGTGAGAGTCCATTGCTCCAGTATTTTTCTAGTCAATTATAGTTTCTACCATGACAATATAATGATTTCAATAGTTTTCGTCTGTATTCTAACAAAAGAAGAATTATGTCTCTCTAAAAAGAAAAGGAGTACTTGTGGCACCTTAGAGACTAACAAATTTATTAGAGCATAAGCTTTCGTGAGCTACAGCTCACTTCATCGGATGCATTAGGTGGAAAAAACAGAGGAGAGATTTATATACACACACACACACAGAACATGAAACAATGGGTTTATCATACACACTGTAAGGAGAGTGATCACTCTCTTACGTGATCACTCTCCTTATAGTGTGTATGATAAACCCATTGTTTCATGTTCTCTGTGTGTGTGTATATAAATCTCTCTGTTTTTTCCACCTAATGCATCCGATAAATATGAAAAATATAAATATGGGCATATGAATGTTTGGCATATCTGGCATGTAAATACCCAACACATAATTTCTCCTGAGACTATAGCTTTTTGGTAAAAAGAGACCTATCATAAATCCACTTAAACTTTATCTCCCTTAGGGAATATTGGAGTATTTTAGGTAACAAGATTAGATGTGCAAAGCTAAAAAAACCAAACACTGACGGCACTATAAGTGCTTTGCAGAAAATGCATCCTATGGGAGTTAAAACCCTACAAAAGCTTGTATATTTAAGGAAATATTCTGTGTATCGAAGGAAAGTGTTACAATTCAATTGAATATCAATTGTTGTACACAAAAGTAAATTTGTTTTGCTCCATCTCAACAAAAAATATCTAAAATAGTGAATTCATTAGCTGCTACTTTCTGAATTAATATATAGACTGAGGGGTAAATTCTGCCCTTTGTAAACTTGTGTAATCTAATTAGCATTAATGAGACTTCCTGGGCTGAATTCATCGCTTAGTTTCTGCCAGTGCAAACTGACGGAACCTGGGCTGCAGGCTGCAAGTGGCAAACAAGCTCCCTGGAGTCGGACACAGCAGAATAAGCTGCCTGTAGACCAAGCTCCACTGGGGCCATGGACCCAGCTAGCACAGCCCACAGAGTTACTAAAGTGTTAGCACTTACTAAGGATGCTTTTTGACTGATGAGAGAAAGTCACAGCTGCTCTGAAAGAGAAGCAGGGTATGAAAAATGTTTCAGCTCCTTGTCTGAGCTACCTGATAGTTGATAGAGGGAAGAGTAGCTTGGTAGAGAACCTTGCAGAAATGCAGGATTCAAGATAGGAACAAAGGTACCTTGTCTATCCACCCTCTGCCAAACATAGAGAATGAAAAATGCTGCAAGATTACCAAATTTAAAACAAACAAACAAACATGAAAAACAACCAAAGAGCCTCAGCACATGCCTGCAGTCCTGATACAGGCAAAACTGACATTGACTTCAGTGGGGATTCTGTGTGCATAGAGATTGCCACAGTATCCTATAATCTCATTAAAATATTGGCAAGATTCTGATCTCAGTTACACTGATGAAAGCCCAGAATCAGTGGACTTACTCTGTAGTTATGGAATAATTGAGATTGGAATCTAGCCCTGTAGTTAATTCTCTTGGAAAGATATTATTACATCGAGGAATAAGTAAAGAAAAATATTTTACATCTTTAAATAAAAATTGTACTTCATGTAGTAAATTATTTATTTTTCAAAAGTATCTTCTCATGGCAGTTCTAACATACAGTCTTGAGAGAGACTACAACTGACCAAATGTCTGAGGTTAATCTGACCGCTTCTGAGGCCTTTTCTACACTACGGGGGGAGAGTGATCTAAATTATGCAACTTCAGCTATGTGAATAACATAGCTGAAGTCAGCATACTTGCATCTACTTATTCCAGGGTCCACACTATGCTATGTCAGCGGGAGACACTCTCCTGTCGACTCCCCTTGCGCTTCTCTTTCAAGTGGAGTACAGGAGTCGACGGGAGAGTGATCTGTGGTTGATGTAGTGGGTCTTCACTAGACCCACTAAGTAGACTGCTGATGCATCTATCACCGCGCATCAATCCCCTGGTAAATGCAGACAAGCCCTGAGTCTTTTGCATCTTTAATAAACAAATCTCTTCCTTTCCTTTGATAATTATGGATTTTATATAAATAGAGGATATTCATTTCTTCCACTTTTCTGATACTACCTGCTGAAACTCTGACTAACTGTTGTAATACGTTGATTCAGTAGAAACTATCCATGGGTTTCTCCACAGATTTGACAAAGATTGTTTCCACTGCTGACTGTGAGCTCATCATCAGTGACTTTTTGCCCTTTAACATTTTTTAGATGTTTAACTCAGAGCCAAAGCATGTCAACTTCAACTTCTTAGGCCATTTAATCAGAATTTTAAATTCGCTGTTACACTCATTTTTTGGTAATAGATGATTGTGTCCGCAAAGAATTGGATGAAAGCCTAGCATCTGCAATCCACATTTAAACAAGTAGCCTGGTTTCCTTATCTCATTTAGTTGTCATGTCATTGATACCTCGTTATAGCTGTGTAGCACTTTAGTTGCCTAATTATTAGCCCTGTTTTGAACTCAGTCAGGAAGAACCATAAATACTGGTATATAGCTCTTGGTCCTCCATATTTGTACAACACTGGGCAATAAAGTATTTTTATTAACTTACTGTGTTGTAAGTAGATGAAAATAAATCCAATGATAATTTGCAGTAAGTTAATGGTAGATGATTATTTGTCAAGAAAAAAACATCTGAAATGTCCATCTTGTGCACAGAGAAGGTGGTTGGGACCGTAGTGCATTACATATGGCTTTCTTAACCCAACACTAGACTCAGATGTCCAAAACCTGGCCCTGCTAAAGTTCATTCTGGCCCTGCTGAAGCAAAACTCTCCTGAACCTCAAAGGGACCAAGATTTAGCCCATATTGTCTAATTTGACTATAAAGAGCTCAAAGTTTGTCTCTCAGATGCATGGTACACATAATTAAAATTAAAGACTAAAATTGAACAGTGCTCCATAGCAGAAGCCATTCTCAGGCAGAGAGATATAAAATATATTGTAAATGTACCCAATGATTTTTCATCAAGGTGGAACTCTGAGTATTCCAGATGAAATTTGGGAACCTCATAGAAAAATAGGGCGTCTTGGGACCACACAGCATCTGCTCACAGTATTTGAGCTTTCGCAGTGGAGGTTATAAAGGTGCATGCAGTCTAATGTGCATCAGGGAAGACCATTCCCAGACTGGTCTTTAGAATTACTTCTCTTTTATGTCTTGGGCTCAAAAAGACAAGCACAGTGGGAGGTACAGAAGCTTGGCACCTTTTGAAATCAGGCAACTTATCAATACAGGAGCCTAACTTTAGGTGACTAGGTTTGTAAATTTTGGCCAAGACCTTCAGGGAAGTCACCAAAGTTTTTATAGCCTTTGAGGGAGTGCCCTTTCCACTCAGTGCCTGTCTTTAGGCTGGACACTGAGGCTTTAAGCTAGGGTGAGCATTAAGCCTCTCTCCACATGAATGGCCTGCCTCTAATGTAGGGGTTCTCAGACTTCATTGCACTGTGACCCCCCTTCTTGGTGCGGGGAGAGAGGGCTGCAGCCTGAGCCCCATTGCCTCAGATGGAGGTGGAGCTCAGGCTTCAGCTTCAGCCCTGGGTCCCAGCAGGTCTAATGCTGACCCTGGTGACCCAATAATAATGGGGTTGCGACCCACTTAGGGGTTCCGACCTACATTCCCCGTAAGCTGAGTGTCCATGCAGCTGCCTATTTAGTACCACACAGGTGCTCAGGGAACCTGCCTGGGGACCTGCCATGGCCAGGGAGAGCGCCCCTCCCCCGGCTCTAACCTAGCTCAGCCCTCAACCTGCAATGCCCGGGGTGGCCCCCTGCCCCCAATTATGTCACGGCCCAGACCCAGGCACCTCGGCCTGGCCCCAGAGCCAGCCACAGTGGCCTGGCCCAAACCTAGCTATGGCAGCCCAGAGTGGCATGGTCCGACTCAGCCTGCACCCAGCCATGGGTGGGGCAGCCTGGCCCCAGCCAACGCAGCGTGTCGCAGCCCAGACCCGACCAGGGCGGCTTGGTCCAAACCTGGGCAGCCATGCCTGGACCCAGCCATGGGTGGGGCACCTCTTCTCGAACCCAACTCCAGTCCCGGAGCTTCCGCAGCCGGGGGAGAGGCGCCTATCCACCCCAGCCCAGGTGCTGCTGCGGGGAGAGAGAGCTGGGGGAAGTAGTCTCTCCCTGCCATAGCTCCGGAGCACCTTCTCCACCCCAAACCCCTCATCCCAGCCCGACCTCAGAGCCTGCACCCCCAGCCAGAGCCCTCCCTCCCACACCATGGCCCTACCCCTGCCCCAGCCCTGAGCCCCTCATCTCTGGCCCCACCCCAGAGCCCACACCCCCAGCTAGAGCCCTCACACTCCTGCACCGCAACCCTCTGCCCCAGCCTTGAGCCCCCTCCCACACTCTAAACCCCTCACCCCCACCACATGAATTTTGTTATGTGCACCAATATGGAGGTGATGTGTCAAATAATCATCTTCCATTAACTTGCACACATTGGTGCACATAACAAAATTCATTCCACACATGGGTGGGAAAAATTAGAGGGAACACTGGTCCCAACCCACAGTTTGAGAACCGCTGCTCTAATGTTTCCATCATAGAAATCTAACAGGGCAGCTAACAGGAATTTTCTGTACTTCTGTACACAGCACAACTTTCTCAACTGGGAGTAGGGGTCTGATATTCAATTTCGGAGGTCAATTCTCCAATCCTTTAATGAAAACTCCTCAACTTGCGTTCCTGAGAGTCTGTTTTTCCCAGGTGAGGATATGCAGAGGCTATCTCAAAGAAGAAAGATAGGTTACTTACCTGTGGTTCTTTGAGAGTCTCACCTCTGCATATTCAGCCCTGCCCACCTTGCACTCTTCTCCAAAGTTCTACTGGTATACAGCTATGTTGTGTGTGGAGTGACTGAAATGGTTGGGGATTGTACAGCCCATTAAAATTGTGGCTCTGATTATTCAGTCCCATAAAGGGGCACTTGTGCTGTCCTAATAGTCACTGGTTTTCTAGAAAGTTTCTGAAGTTCAGTGGCACTGGAGAGCCACATTCTGTAAGTGTGAATATGCAGGGACAGTACACCCAAAGAGCCATAGTAACTGGTAAGTAAACATTCTTTGTCTCCTGTGGATTTACCAGAGAATTTCAAACAAAGTTTTGTGAATTCCTCATCTTTTACAGACACTGAATTCACCAAACATTTTCCATGACAAAACATATTAAGTAGGATTCTATTTTGTGGGACTGAATTAATTTTAGAAAAATTAAGGGGGAAAAAATCATGTTGGTGAAATCATTGACTTGACATTACCAGTTGCATACATTATTTGGTGTTCATTCAGCTCTGTGGTAAACAAATGTTGCAAAATTTTACTAATTCTTAAATTTGTGTGTTTCGATACTTTAATAATATATATTCCTACCAGAATAGAAGGAATAAAATTAAAATACATTAATACACAATTTACAGCATACATTTAAAAAATTCATTACATTGAGGAACCTCAAAAGGCAGGATCAGGTCCAGAGTCATTGAATCAAAAGACTTTTCTTTATCTGTTGTATTTATAATGCTAAAATAGATTTCCCAAAATGGAGTATGTTACAGAGAATATTGCTTCTAATCTCAAAATTTTTCTCTGAACATTTGTTTTTTTCAGAGATGGAATTCTGTGAAAATCCACGCATCGTGTGCTCTGGCTACCAGACAGACTTGCATGGTGTATCTCAACATGATTACCCATTGGAGATGGGTTCAGATGTGGATACTGAGCCTGAAGGTGGTGCTTCACCAGATCATACTCTGAGGATGTGGATGACGGGGATGAAATCAGAACACAGTTCCTGTTTGTCAAGCCAGGCAAACTCAGCTTTGTCCCTCACTGACACTGACCATGAAAGGAAGTCTGATGGAGAGAATGGTAATAAAGCAATCGTATAGTATACTAAAATATAAAGAGCGGCTTATTTGAACCTTTTCTTTTCTTTTTATTTTTCTTCTCTTTTTATAGGTCCTCATTCTATAGACAAATCAAAAGGCTTAAATTATGCTTATGTTATGTTCATAGTATATATTGAAAATATGAAAGTGAGAAGATGTTTTGGGTTAATTTGTATATTTCCTTTTAACAGTGGAAGCAATGTTAGCTTCCCCTTTGCATACATTAGGAACATAGGGACTGATCTGAAACCCATTGATGTTAACTTTAGTGGTCTTTGGATCAGGCCCTTAATCCTGTAAATACAGTTGTAGTGGATGTACTTCAAGTATGAGCTCATTCTTCAAACACTGTCTTCTGGTCATAGTACTTCAGACTGACTAGTTCCAGTTGACTCCAATGGTACTACCCTCAGTTAAAAGTGCTATGCCCAATATTAAGTGTTTTCAAGATCAGACTCTTTTTTGTACACTGTACAATAGTCTCCTGTGGAGGTGGGATAAACCCTTTACTTCAGACTCCTGTCATACTGGGCAAAATGCTAAAAAAAATACTGTGGACACAGCCCTGCTTTTTCTGCCAAATGGATTGGATAGGTCTTTTTCATCACTCGTGTCTGTGGTATGTGAGGCTTTATCCCTATTGTTGAAAAAGTTTGTGTTCTCTTCCAGGCTTTATGCTTATGTAGTATTTGAATGTTCCCAGAAGGTAGAATTTTTTTTAAAAAAGTTAGTGAGTAAGAAAATCAAAACATTATTCACCTCATTGTATCAAGCAACAAATAGAAATATTTTCTAATAATTTCCCCACTATTTCAGAAAATAGATAAATAAATATTATAATATATTTCCACTAAGTATGAGTATGCCTATCCCATGTTCTAGTTTTGTATTTATACATGTATGCTACAGTATAGAAATTGTGAACGAATTCATATTAAAGAGATATATGCACACACACACACCTATTTTACTGGCTAAGAAAATATCAGAAGGGGGCAATGAAAATAACTGATACCATTGTAGTATTCAGAGTAGTGCTGTTTTAGTAGAGATAGAGTGGTCCTGTGATTAATGTTGATTTTGTAGATGTAGTATATGTTTTGATGGAACTTGAGTTCAGATCATATGTAAAGTTGATAGTGTAATTATAATTAGTCCTGTGGGTGATCGTCATACAATTCCCCTTGTACACCAGTGAAAATGTCCCATATATCTTCAAAGTTACAAGAGCATGACTTCCCTCATGTGCTTTATCCATCTGAGGATCAATCTGAGGATTAAGTCTTCTGCGCCAATGTTCTTTGTTATTTTGCTAGCATCTAAGTCATGTGAGTACTGCCACTTGCTTGTACAGAGAGCAAGTGTTGCCTTCTTTCCTCTCTCACCTGAATTTTGCCTGTTGGGTATGGACCTCCTTCCTTCCACTCACAATACTGTTTAGGAATTCTGGTTCTTAAATAAGGATTAGCAGGCTTGAATATGGCCTGCCCTGGGATTGTCTGCCTGCTCAGCACTGGAATGTTTAAAGGGAAGGCTGATTGCAAAGGGAGCACACTTACTTGTATTACGGAGAGAAGGGGATCTTTCCAGCCCATTATTTTAAGGTTTTTGGAGTTGACACCTTGAGAGGTGTTTGGCTGTTTGGCAAAGATGTCAAATTTTGACTTGCAACACTTTTTTATGGCTGGGTCGTTGTGATAGTCAGCTGGTCATAGTGTTACACTAAATGTCTTATTTGGGGTCAGTAACAAATTTTCTCCAACAGCAGATTGGGTAGATGTGGATGGAGGGGGAAGCTGGTATTACTTTACTCCCTATGCATTGAAAGAATCAGGGACTGCATGATATTAGGGGAAGGAGGCCTAGCTATAGGGTTTTGAGGATTGAGTAACTTCTTGTAGATTCATAGATTTTTAAAGCTAGAAAGGGCTATTAGGAATATTTATTAGGAGTCTTACCTCCTGCATAGTCCAGGCCATAGCATTTCACTCAGTGATTGCTGCATTAAGTCCATAACTCCTAGTCCTCCATAAATCTTTTGTCACTACTTTTTAATCAAGGTACCTGTTTTAGGTTACATTCTTAGCCTTGGGTCCCAAATCCTCTCCTCTGATTGGGAATAGGAGGTTGAGGGAAAATTGAGGTGTTGCACTGCTGTTGGGAAGGGCACTGGAACTAAGAATACTGGTAAGAGGCATTATCTATCTGAATTCCCAGTTCTCACTTGACAGGGTTGGGGTTGATATCATAGGCTTCATTGTACTTCTCCGCTTATGGATGGGACACAGCAATACTTGTAGGTTTGTAAAAAGCATATGGATAAACTCTGAGACTACAGGGATTTAGGCCACTACTGGTTAGTTAATAGTTTTCATTCACAGGTTAAGTTTATAAATAAATTCATGGTCAGAGGACTTGAAGCAAGAGATGTGCATGTGCCTGTGCACTATGTACTGTGATAGGTTGACTTGCATACAGTGTAAGAAAAAAAAAAAAAGCACTCTCTGAACACTGTTCCTTTTCAAGTCTTAAATAATTGTAGTAATAAAGAACAAGTCTTAATGAATTGCCCAGCCCTTTACACTTAGGACTCTCTCCCTGAACCAGATGTGCTAAGTTTATCCTTGAATGTCATGTGATGTGCACAGAGACCAGTATTTTCTCAATTACTGTGAAAATAGACTTCTTCACCATCAGCAAATTTCTTAGTAGGTCACCTCAATGAACGTTTGTGGTATGAAATTGGGTGACTGAATTATCGGTTGAAAGGGGAAAAAAATGTTGTGAAATATTGTTTCTTCTTCCCCAAAGCCTGTCTTACCTGACCTGTAAATTGAGACCTGGAGAAGAAGAGACCTGCAGAAATCCTGGGTTCAGAGAGTTTGTCCAAATGGTCTATGAAAATGACTTCTTGCAACTAGAATAAAATTAAGGGAAAATCGCTTTTCTACTAGTTCCATAATTTAGTTTCTTAAAACTTATATTCATTACTTGTAGTATGAAAAAGTCTCATTTTCCTTTCCTTTAGTGTCCAAAAGTGTAGTATCGTAACAACAGATAGATAACCACGTTTAAATGGCAGCATTAGAAGGATCCAAAGATGTGGACTGTGGTAGAATGCTTCTTTTACGTTGATCTCAAGCAAATCCACTCTTGCATGCTACACACTACTGGATGGTATTTTCAGTGGGCCAGATCTTGAAGTGCTTTCTCAGTTTTCATTCAAGCAAAACTCTCATTAATGCCAGTGTGAGTTTTTTCCTGGCTGAGGGCTGAATAAATTAAGA